>NC_138548.1:225728364-226328364 GCF_964273705.1 Natrix helvetica
CAGAAGAACAGGAGGGGGGAAACATATCAAAAACACTCACAGAATGAATGCATCTGGTGTTATCTAAATGGATTGTAAATATACTTGGATGCACTGGGAAAAAAACAAACTTTGGATATGAGGGACAATATTAAGGGTTTCAATCCACCCACAGGATTTATTACTCTGCCCACTTCTAACCCGAACAGCCTATTTCCTTTAGTGTTTGGAATCAGTGAATCACTGGGCTTGCAGTGTTTTCAGCAAATATGAATTACTCAAAGAAAAACACCACCACCACGCAACGCACAACTGATTAATTTCCCCTTGCCATTCTCTCTAACCTGCCACTTTATGGATTTCTGACAATCAGAGCTGAAGTGGGCAAATGTAGGGAGCAATTTGAAATAATTACATCCCTTGCTCGTGTAGTAGTTCAACATAATAAATATTTACCAACCAGGAATCACGGGAGACAATACCATCTCCATTTGGTGCTCAAGAGACAGGCTTCATTTAATTTCGTGTTGCGTTTCAATGATGAGGGCATTTAAGGAAAGAAAACGAGTAAGCCTTTGTGACAGTTCTGCATGAACTGCCGGATGGAGGGGGAAAAAAGAGATGGTTGATTATGAATGCTCCAAGTGTACTGAAACCCATTCATAAAGTTGCCAAGATTCTATCTGAAATTTGGTTCAATAGAAAGGACATCTTGTTTCTCTGGCTGTAGACAGAGGAGGCAGTATGCATGCATAATCAGTTCTGACTGCAGAATACTGGCTTCGGGAGGACTGAAAGGATAATCTGCATTTAATATATATATATTAAACAGAAAGAGTAGAAAGGACAACCTTTACAAGTCCAGTCTTCGCTAGTGTTTTTAAAATTGAGCTCTTTTATGACAGATCAAGTGATTTGCCAAGTAACAAACTGGAGGGTTTAGTTGGGAAAACTCCCAGCATTGCAGGGAAGAGGGGTCAAGTGGGGAACTAGCCTCGAATCCTTGAATAGTCACAAGAGGCATAAGCTTGACCTATACCCCAAATTCCATGACCCCTTATCTATATTTATCTGGGGAAATTCTTGTAATATAGGTAGAATGCAATAAAGTAGCTGGCTTGGACCTTTCACAACTGGATCTAGTTGCTTGTACCTGACAGCTTTAGACACAAAGTAGTTCTTTCAGTTCAGAAGTGAAGAGCCATTGATGGACTCTAAGACAAAATCTTGGTTTGCAAATTACAAATAAGTGGAGCTTACGCGAGATCCATTCTACATTTGCTCCTTTTCACTTTCTGTAAAATTATCTTTAAGAGGCAATGATGCCACAAGAATAAGATGCTTGCTCTTGGGATACATTAAATCCTACAATCTTATCACCAGGGAGACAAAGATACCCAGGGAAAGTAGTTTCCTCAGTCTTCTGGGCTGTTAGTAAGGACCTGGGATCCATGCTTGGCATGTCCTAAGGCAAGCAGGTCTTTGAACATAGAAGTTTCTCTTTCATGAAAGCATTCCGTTTCAAAATGAAGTTTCCTACCTTATCCTTCCATCTTTTTTTTTAAAAAAAGCTACATTTTCAGAAAACATAGCAACTCCTCTCTTTATATCAGTACTAATCTATAGGTCCTTTTGATAGTATTACTCAGAGTAATCCATGTCATGAAGAAGGATGCATGTGTCCATTCTTCTGGGAGATGGAGAGATTCTTCAAGACCACCAGAGCTATATACTCCATTCTATTTTTCTGAATTAACTAAATTAAATCCCTTTCCTAGAAAGTGAAGTGGAAAAAGAGAGCTGTTGAATCTTTAATTCCATGCACCGAGTTATCTTTTAATTGTACCATTAGTACTTTCATGCCTTCCACTGAGGACCTGTGTACTGCGCAAGCTAGAAAGAGAATTGAGAAAATATCTACAGACCCCCTCACTTTCGGGGGGATGGGGGTCCCCCTTTAGGACATTGCTATAGAGCAGTAGTTCCCAACCTTTTTTGGCCATGCCCCACCCAAGCATCTCTAAAATCTTGATGCCCCCCTCCCATGACATATACTTCTTACTTTACTCAAAAAGTGAACTCTATTCCCAGGGAGGAAGCCTAAAAGGCTATTAACTTGGTTTAAACAAGGTTCAAATTGCCGCCATTAAAAATCAAATTGCCCCCATGTGGGGCATGAACCCCATGTTGGGAACCACTGCTATAGAGCATTGCATGCCAAAAATCGAGAGGCAGGGACAGGTTTTTTTTCGTCGTGTCTAATTCCCAAATTCCCACGGCATTGTCTTATGCCTAAGGATATGTACTCATGTAGTATGACTGTATTGCTGTTATTCTTCTCATCTTTCCTATTACCTTCTCCTATTGGTATCTCAGGATTTATCACTTTGTTATTTGTATCTTATTATTTATTATTGTATCTTATGATTTATGATTTATCACTTTGTTCCTTGTATGTACATTGAGAACTTATGCACCAGAGATAAATTCCTTGGCGAAATAAAACCATTCCATTCTATTCTATTCTATTCTATTCTATTCTATTCTTCTCTATGCTATTCTATTCCATTCTGCTTCATTCCACTCCACTTCACTCCACTATATTATTTTTATTATTATTTATATTTACATTCTATTCATCTTTCTAGCCTAGTGATTCTTAAAATCAGGACTTGAATATACCAGAAAGTCCAGTTAAATTGAAGCTTTCTTCTGCTCTAAATAATCCTTGGCTACTCAGAGGACTCCTATCAAGCTAACTCTGTTCTTACTATGGTAATGAAAAGGGGAGATGATGAACGAGTATTCTGGTTTGTGTTTGTTGTGCAACTGCTCAGTGTGAAGTCATCAGCAATAAAATAGAAAAAAATGCTGCTTTGGTGGCAGAGGTTCAGAGTAATTTTGGTTTGAAGAACAATTTTATGCAGGAAGTCTGACAGAGGCAGGGATGCAATGTAGGAAGTTGAAAACCTGGGACAATAGCTGAAAATTGTATATAGCACATATGAGATTTAAGGAGATATGAAGTCACGGAACAGAGGGGATATCACCAAAAGGTCTTTTACTTCAGGCCTGCACCATTTCTAATAAGGTAGAATCTTTTAATTTATTTCTGTAGTTAAGGAATGGACAAAGTACAGCCTTCTGCCTTTGGCTGAATTAAAACTCCTATCATTTCCCTCCATTGCTTATGCTTATTGGAGCAATTAGATACAGAATTTAAACCCTTCTGTCGATCAGTATGATGAAGTACAGGTATTCCTTGAGTTATGACAGTTCAATTAGCAACTGTTCAAAATTATGACACCCCTCCAAAGTATGACCCAGTCCCAAAGTTACAGAGATTGTAGCACTACAGTGGTCAATCACCTTTATGACCGACCGCAGAGATGCTGCAACTTGCTGCCTGCCTCTTCAAGTGGTGGAATTCAAAAATCTTTACTACAGGTTCTCCGGGCATGACTTTGTGGGCATGGCTTTGTGGGCATGGCAGGGGAAGGATACTGCAAAATCCCCATTCACTCCCCACCCCCTAACCAGCTTTCCAGCTCCGTTCTTCTATTCAGAGCAACCAAAGAAGATCAGCTGGGAGGCAGCGGGGGCAGGCCAGCCTTTTTGCTACTTCTCCGAACTACTGAAATTTTCCGCTACAGGTTCTCCGCTACAGGCTGAATACCACCTCTGGCCTATACCCCACCTATCCACCCCCCCAAAGGTACTTCAATGACCTCCAGAAGAGGCAGACTCAGGTGGCAGAGAAACTGAAGTCTTTTATTCAGAAGCCATTGAAGCTATAAGAATATGAGATGTAAGGAAAACAGCTACCTCCCATCTGAATAAAAGACTGGGTCCTCTGCGTGAGAGCCTGGTGGCTTAGTTTGGGCCCAGTCTGGCCGCTGCCGAGCAGCCTCCTGCTTACTGGCTAATTTGAATGAGCAACTTCTGGGACTGGGGCATGGCAGCCAATCAACAAGAGCTCAATGAAACAAAGGGAACAAGCTCTGTGTTGATTGGCTGCAACACCCAAATCCATGAAGCTTTTAATTTTGAACTAACTGTAGGTGGGCCCAATGCCTGTATAGGGGCAGGATTTGGGGGAAAGCAATTGTGGGGACCTCAGGGGAACATGAGGTATCTCAGTGGCTCAGGGGAGGCCTGAGTTACCTCATGCACATTTAATGACCTGCTCATTCAATTAGCGAGCGTATTGGGGAAAGCAGGAAATGATCACATTCATTTAATGTGATTCAATCATATGAATTCTTGGGTTATGAATGTAATTGCCAGGCTCTATTACTTTCATAATACCTGTAGATTAATTCTGAATTCAAATCAATACTGGATAATACAATTTACTGGTATGTTGCATTAAGGTTAATCACATGTGTTAAACAAAATATAAATAAGAAAAGTGGAGTAGAAATCTGACAAATAAATACAGTTTTCCTCTTTAATGAATAATTGGAGAAGTAGGAAGAATTATGGAGCATTAAGGTCAACGGAGTGAGCTCCCATTACTTGTCCCAGCTTCTGCCAACCTAGCAGTTCAAAAACATGTAAAAATGCAAGTAAAATAATAGGGACCACCTTTGGTGGGAAGGTAGCAGCGTTCTGTGTGCCTTCAGCATTTAGTCATGCTGGCCACATGACCACAAAGTTGTCCTCGGACAGCACTGGCTCTTCGGCTTTGAAACGGAGATGAGCACCACCCCCTAGAGGCAAGAATGACTAGCACATATGTGCAAGGGGAATCTTTACCTTTACCTTAAGGTCACTGGCCTCCTTTATTAAGAACCTACTACTATGAAGCAATAATCTATTTCTGGAAAATGAATTGATAGAAACTGCGTAGAAGGTTCTCAGAATGCTTTGACCATTTTAACGTGAAGTGGAAATAGATTATTGCTTCAGAAATAATGGCCTCAAAAACATAATCAAGATAAAAGCATCATTATTCCACTCTCTACCAAGATTAGTAGTCTGCCATTTCGGAAAGTATATGAGGAAACAAGGAGACACTCACAGAAATAATAGAAGATATTTTTTCTCCCTTATGTATTCTTTAAAGTTTATAGTGGAAGTGGGGCTGAAGATCCATCACCAAATCAAGAGGCATTGATTTGAGAACATTTCTAATTCAGTGGAAGCACTAAGTCTATGGTTAAGTATCTCCCATATAATCTAAAAATTTAATAAGATTGTGCAAAGGAGTTGCTTGTCAGATTTCATGGAGATGGATGGAATTTAGTTCTTTCAGACTAGAATATTATTATCCCAAAATCAAATCAGTTTTTTTTTTAAATTTTAGTATTCATTTTAAAGTGACAAGAATTCAGGTTGTGCTGCAAGGATGGAGTGAAATGGCTGTTTTCCTTCCTCCTTTGTCCATTTATGTGTATTTGTGCATTCTCAGATACATCTGTGGTGCCTAAGTGCATGATAGGAGCTTAAGAAGCAAAAGCATTGTCCTAAATCCTTAAACATTTCTTTGTATCTCAAGCCTCAAGTGGCCTTGCCTAGGTTAAAAAGAGTAATGCTAAATTTTTCCTTTGCAAACAGAAAGAAGTGTCCCTAATTCTAATACTTGGAAAAATAAGGATGAATTGAATTTTATTATGTACATGCCATTTTGAAAATCTCCTTGGTTGTTTACAGCTTCTCTTTTTGCTTTTTGGTTGTTCCATGTTTGAATTTTCAAATCCTGAAAACTCATTTTTTTTATTTTAACTTATTAAAGGTAAAGGTTCTCCTCGCACATATGTGCTAGTCGTTCCTGGCACTAGGGGGCAGTGCTCATCTCTGTTTCAAAGCCGAAGAGCCAGCGCTGCCCGAAGACATCTCCATGATCATGTGACCGGCATGACTAAGCAACAAAGGTGGCACAGAACCCTGTTACCTTCCCACCAAAGGTGGTTCCTATTTTTCTACTTGCATTTTCAAATGCTTTCAAACTGTTAGCTTGGCAGAAGCTGGGACAAGTAACAAGTAAAGCTCACTCCATTATGCAGCACTAGGGATTCAAACTGTCAAACCGCCAACCTTTCTGATTGACAAGCTTAGCATCTTAGCCACTGAGCCCTGGCGTCACTTTTCAACTTCTTACTCAATATTACTAAATAACTAATATCCAGAAAATAATACAATACAGACCTATTCTTCTCATCCCAGACCTCTTTTGATTAAATTTCTGAGTGCTAATGTCCCCTACTTTGATTCAAAAGATGTTCTTAAAAATCTCATCCCATTCTCATTCATCTTGAAACATACACATCATGAGTGTCTTCTTAATTTATGCTTACGTAAATGAGTGAAAAGCAAATGTAGAACTATGTGGAATCTGAACTTAATGGTTAGCATTCAAAAGTACAAGGAACCTACAGTATTTATGCAGGTGAAAGATTATGTTTGCTGCTCTCCAAGGTGCTGAAACTGGCAAGACAGGGAATTGATTTACAAATTAAGAAAAAGATGTTTCAATGCATTGGCTTACACTTCCAATCTCATTTTTTTTTAAAAAAAAACAACCAGCCAATTTAGTGCACCCCCATTGTGTATAAAAGAGTTAATGACATGTATGGAAACTTATACTCACTAAATATGATGGATCCTCAGTTTGTCAATGGAGTCTTTTCCATTTATTACATGTATGTAATAAATGAGTGGCACTATATATTGCTGGTGATTATGAAAATGATCTCCATTAGAAATGGGTTAATAATACTAAAGTAATACCTGTAACTGATAGGACTATATATTGAGGGGCTGGCAAAAGATTAATGAACTTTGGATGTTTTAAAATTAATGTACCATCTATAGAGCATTGTTTTTCAAGCTGTGATAGCATGAGTTTTCAAGCTGTACCTTACATCTGGGAATTACTCCTTCATGCCTCATGGACATTAAATAATGAAAGTTTTGAATAATTGATTATGATTATCTTGGCCTGGCCTACAATGCTACTTATAAATGTGGCTACCAACAGAACTAACAACTAATTCCATCAAAAGGCTATTATTAGTCTTCTTCTTGTGCCATATCCGTCATCGGACATTGGTGGTCATATTTTTATCAACAGCCACATGAAAAAGTGCTGCTGAGTTTTGTCCAAACCAGTCCCTTAGATTTTGAAGCTATGAGGTTCTTCTTCTGCCTAGACCTCATTTGCCTTCATCTTTCCCTGGAGGATTAAGTGAAGTAGGCCATATTTTTCCGGGTGTCGCATCATATGTCCAAAATATTCTAACTTTAGCTTTTTCATGGTTTTGATCATTTCCCTTGGCTTTCCCAGGTGGCTTATCACCACCTCATTTCTGATTTTGTCAACCCATCTTATACGTAACAGCCATTTGTAAATCCACATTTCAAATGCTTCTAGTCTCTGCAAGTGGCTTTCTGTCAGAGACCAACTCTCTGCTCCATAAAGCAGGATAGAGAAGATATAACATCGGACAAGCCTGGTTTTTTAAAAATTATTATTATTATATATTTTATTCATTAAACATGAAACTCAGTCAACTGAACATTCAAAAATGCATCACAAATGCCATTGACTGGTACTGATGGTTGATACGGGTTGCTGCCAGCGTCCTAGGTATCACCTAAGTACCTTCTTAAAATATACGATGTTCCAAGTAGCAATTCTGCTGGTGTTATTGCAGGAAGCTTCAATTTGTTGATGTATTTTATAAAATTCTTGGATATGGTACCAAATGCCATTATTGTTGTTGTTGTTGTTGTTGTTATTAAATTCCAACATCAGGCTTACATTTGTGTGGTACTATTCCCATTGCTAAGTGCTTGAATGGCCAAGGATGTGGCCATTCAAGAAATAAACACATGTGAATTATGTTATGCAAAGTAAGTATTAGTAATGATACAAGCAATGTCCATATGCTGGCAACTGTAGGTAAATGGCAAGTATAACTCATTTCTCTTTTGTTTTAGTGTTTACTTTTATCTGTTTAGAATATTGGAATGCAAGGGGGAGCGAGGGAGACAGAGAGAGATACTTATGACCACAGTTTGGACTGGAACCTTCATCATTGGATTGGATTTGGATTTATTAGATTTATATGCCGCCCTTCTCCCAAGGACTCAGGGCGGCGAATTGAGTGATGTCATTAATAAATCAGTCATACCTGATTTTACAACTTCTTTTGCCATGGTCATTAAGAGAATCAGCGTAGTTGTTAAGTGACTCACATTGTCATAAGTGAGTCCAGTTTCCACCATTAAGAAGTTTCCTTCTTGAAAACCCTTGGGAAGATAGACAATGGCAATCACATGACCCCAAGATGCTGCAACAGTCATAAATACATGCCAGTTGCTAAGCACTTAAATTTTGATCACATGTCTGCAAAGTCACTTTCTTCCATACCATTGTAAACTTTGAACGGTTGTTAAATAAATGATTGTAAGTTTATGACTGCCTGTACTAACATTTGCTGGTTTTGTATTTTTCATTCAAAATTCTTCCATATCAAAGATGCAGTAGATTTCAACACAACATTTAGAACACATACATATTCAGCCTGGATGGATTTTATATATGGTAACAGCAGCAAATTGTTCTGTGTACAAGGATAAAGAAATATTGAAATACCCACAATGGAGGAATGGATTGTAAATATGACAGAATTAGGGAAAATGGCAAGGCTGACCTGTTTGGTCAGGGATGAAAGGAGTGGTTTTATAAAAAGAAAAACAGGGAACCTTTTATTGACTTTCTGCTGAAAATAGGGGGGGAAAGTAAACTGATTTGTAGATTTGCTGATTGTGAAAGGAGTGGAATAAGGGACAGAAGGGATACTGATAATTGTCAGGGTTCTGATGGATGCCCTAGTTAAATCATGAGCCTCGAGCCAAGCTTCAAAAGAAATCCAGTCATTTATTAGGAGCTTCATGTCGGCACATACCCAAGTGAAGCCAGCTCTGACCCCACGCGCAATTTACAGCCCCAATCATGACCCTGTTTCCCCCCTCCCCTCTCCCCCTAGAGTGTGTCATCAATCATATACACCAACAGGGTAATTTTGTGGGTTGTAGAGACCACTTCCCTCCAGCCACTGTAACTAGCCCTGGGATACAACCTTCAGAGAGATAAGTCTGGAATGTGCATCTGTCTTTTGGTGCCATGCCATTTCATCGGTTTCCCATTCCCCCATTTCCTATGGCAACTCGAGAGCAGGCCAGGGATACTCTATAAGTTGACAATAATGTAATTTGAATGGAAAAGGAGGATAACTATTTGTGACTGCAGCAACGATTGGAAATTACTCAATTATCTATTTTTTCTTTAACTCTGTTGTTTTCTTTACTTTTTCTTTTATCCTTTTTTCTTCTTTTTTAACTTTTCTTTGAATATTTTCATGCCTCTCTTTTATCTATCTAAAATGTTCAATAATAAATGTATGTATGTATGTATGTATGTATGTATGTATGTATGTATGTATGTATGTATGAATGTATGTTGTTTGTATGTGTGTCGGTATATATAATGCAGTGAGCCACATCAAATTCAGTTATCCAGTTCAAAGTTATTTCTGAATAGTATTTTAAATTGTATTGGTAACTAGATGATGGTACACCATACCCTGCATATAAAGTTAGGCTCTGTATTCAATCCCAAAAATTCCAAAAAAGTTATGGAAGCAGAGGCCTAGTGCCTATCTTCAACTTTCTAAAACAGCTGCATCTTTTCCCCCCAAAATCATATAGCAGATGTAGCGAGCAGTCACACAATCCTAGAAAATTGCTTTAAAATTGCAGGTAAATGAAGTGCTCATGTTCATGTGTACTACAAAGCATCTGCTACGTAATCTTAGATCAAGGTTCAAAAGAAGATGCAGCGACTCCAAAAAAAGAGAATAGAAATAAGACAGTTTACTTTTTTCTGATGGGAAAATTTAAAGGACTTGAATATTCTCAAAGGTCCGAGCTCTGGACCAAAACCAAAGCAGTGATTTCCCAAAGGTTTATTGCACCAGAATCTTGGGACACCGTGAGCTCAGTTTCAAACAGGAAAAAAGTTAGCATTTGGAGCTTCTCCCTCCCAGAGCCCTATGAAGGCTGGAGCTGCACCCTTCCTCTGCTGGAGCAGCTGAACATCTGGCAGGCCCAATCAGCTGATCATCAGCCAACCTGCAGGCAGGCATGATCAGCTGTTCATTCGCCAGCCTGCAGGCACTCTCGATCAGCTGATTGTCGGCTGGGCTGTCGGCACATGGGATCAGCTGCTTGTCAGCTGCTGGTCTGCGCTGCCCCGGTTACCTGTGCCAGCTGCAGGTGGCTTCATCGAGCCACAAACCACCTTCCTTGCCTTCTCCCCACCAGGTATGGCAACCCCAAGATGGCGTGTGTTATCACCGCCATTTCAGGGGTTGACAAATATGTCCATGGTTGGAAACCTGGCCACCACTTTTAATTTCAGTGATGAAGTAATAAAAATAATTTTCTCAGCTATGGAGTTTTAAAGAGATTCAAGCTACTATATAACCCATATAGAAATAATGCACTGGCCACCGCCTTAATCTCCATCATAGTTTATTTATTTCTAGTCATTTTGTTAGTTTGCATAATACTGAATCCCATCTTGGTCCAAATTAATATACAGAAAATGGGGCCCATTGAGTACAAATTTTGACAGAATGGATCAGAAAGGTAACATAATGTCATTTCCACGAACCTTTTTATTCAGTGTTATCAATGCTATACTTAATGCACCATGACTGTTTAAGTAATCAAGGGCCTAGTGGGGGCATTAACAATGTAAGGCTATATTTGCATTTTACACTAATGATTTTATAATGAGGGTTTTATTATATTAATGAATACAGTTGGCAGGAAAAAAAGTGGAGAGAACCAAACTGAAAAGTTGGAAGTGCCATTCCTTAATGAAGTAGCTGCTGGTGGTGTTCTGTTGTCATAAGGTGTTAATTTGAAGGAAAACAAGAGCACTTGCAGCAATCTATCATCATATGCTGCATGCACTTCGAAGTCATTGTTATAATAATTTAGTCATATCAGAGCTTTTATGGGGAGCTATTTATTTCAAAATTAGACTGTGCAGAAGCTCTACAATAATTGCATAAGTGCCAGAGAAAACCAATCTGTTTGCAGGAATCAAGCAGTAATGGTTCTCATTGAACCCATCAAGACCTGGTTCCTTTAACTACAATATCAGCGCATTGTAACCATGTAGTAAAGCTTGTTCTACAAATATGGCTGGTTAGAATCCTCCCAAAGAACAGCTCATTATTGAGATAGATGAAATCAGCTTCCTTTAATCTAGGGTTCTGGAGATACTCTGTCATTCTATGCTCTGCATGCATCCGATACAAACAAGCGATACAAACACACACGCACGCACACACCACTTTGGCCTTTACTTTCCACATCCTCTCCAGTTCCTCCTTCTCATACTCCTTCTTACTGATGTGGCTGCCACTTAGCAACCCCTACATCTATTACCATTGCTATTTTCTGGTCCTTGCCTTCTAATATGATATCGGGTTGGTTGGCCAGTTCTTATCTGTCTAGATCTGGACATCCCATGGGGTCTTAACCCACTTATTCCTCATGACCTTCTGTGGGATCTCCCATCTGGACTAAGGAGGGTCTATATTCCATCCACTGTGAAAATGTTCCTCTATACTGTGCCAACTAGGTGTGCCATTCAGTGTCTGCTCTTCTTGCCTGTAGCTTACACCATTGCACTATGTGTTGGACTGTCTCTCAAGCCTCTCTGCATAGTCTGCACTTTGGATTCTGGTGTATGTCTCTGTGTGTATGGTGTTCAGAAATCCATAGCACCACCCAAACATACAAACATACATGCATGCATGCATTCATTCATTCATTCCACATTTGGAATATGTTGACATTGGATCTGAAGAGTAGTTAGTTTCAGTTATCAGAGGGGAAATAGTTGCACAAGTTGAACATCAGTTGAATGCATCTTAACTGCTATTAATATGTATTAACCATAATTCTAGCCTCAGCTATAGACATGCTCATGTTGATATGACACAACAACATAATTGATTATTCCTGCTCCTTACTTCCAGTGATTTTGAAATCTAAAGATTCTTGAAGCTGCCATATTGGTTGGGTCGTGTGTGTGTGTGTGTGCGTGTGTGTGTAAAGGTAAAGGTTCCCCTCACACATATATGCTAGTCGTTCCCGACTCTAGGGGGCCGTGCTCATCTCTGTTTCAAAGCCAAAGAGCCAGTGCTGTCCAAAGACGTCTCCGTGGTCATGTGGCAGGCATGACTAAATGCCGAAGGCGCACTGAATGCTGTTACCTTCCCACCAAAGGTGGTTCCTATTTTTCTACTTGCATTTTTATGTGCTATTGAACTGCTAGGTTGGCAGAAGCTGGGGCAATTCACACACACACACACACATACACATGTGTCTGTGTGTTGTATTTGTGCTGATAAATAAATAAAGGGAGACTAGTATGGATCCATTTCAAGCTATTTAGCTCTCATCAGCTAGCCATACCCTTGCTGGGATTTGAACCTGGGCTGTATTACATATTAGGCCAATGTAATTGCCACTAAGGCACAGGCTCTCTTCTTTATCAGCAAGGCCAGGGAAATAGGTATGTATTTGTGTTACAACCTAGCTGATGAGAGCTAAATAGCTTGAAATGGATCCATACTAGTCTCCCTTTATTTATTTATCAGCACAAATACAACACAAATATAAAAAGGCAACATTAAAAATAAAAATATGGGTTTCTGCCTGGATGGTTTTCTGTGATGAGCCGAGTGACAGAAAGAGGGAGGAGTGAGCTCCCTCCCATATTTGGGCATACCAGGGGTTGTAACACAAATACATACATACATACATACATACATACATACATACATACATACATACATACATACATACATGAAATCATTGCTGGGTTTCCTTGTCAGTTCATCTTTTCTTTCTTTCTTTCTTTCTTTCTTTCTTTCTTTCTTTCTTTCTTTCTTTCTTTCTGTTTGTTTCTTTTTCTTTCTTTCTTTGTTCTTCTTTCTTCCTTTTCTTTTCCAGCCGATGTTCTTTGCTTTCAAAAATAAGAAAGCTTTTGGTTTCCAACTCTTAGAGCTGTAAGGAAAGTTTCAGAGCAGAATCTCAAATGATGTATGTGTGAGCGAGTGAATGGGTGAGCACGACCTGAGAAACAAATTGTACTGAATTTGCAGCCATCAGAGAGTGGAACTTTAGTGCACTGTTAGAAATTAAGACCTTGAGTGTTTTACCCTTTACTCTTCTCCACAGTGATCAAAACAAAAAGCAAGATTCTTTAGCCACAGTGGGGCCATATATATATAACAACAGACAGTGAATACATGGGTTGCTATATTGATTTTGATGTTGCTTATTATAAAATGTGGGTTTTAGTCCGAAGGAGAAAAGAGATGAAGAGACGCATTTTGTTTGTGAATGTTTCCTCTGATCCCTAAAACCATCTTTTCCCCTAGAAGTAAACAGAATGGTCACATAGCCATTCATGTCATAGAGCATGTTTTTGGACAACATCTTTCCATGGATGCACATTTTAAAAGATCAAGGAATACAATATACAGAGAATGAATTAAAGGAAGAAATACTTTAATAGTTCTGTTTGGAAAAGAATATATCTCCCCTACCCACATGATTGCGAACCTATGGCACAGGTGGCACATAGAGCCCTCTATGGGCACACGAGCCGTTGCCCCAGCTCAGCTCCACCGCACATGAAATGAAATGAATGAAATGAAATTTAATTTGTTAGCCGCACCCTCTCCAAAAGGACTTGGGGCGGTGTACAATAAAACACATACAATATACATATATATACAATACATATACAAATACAAATAAACACATAGACGTACATGTACATGGAGGAGGTAACACTCATAAAATATATATAAAATAGAATTAAAATAACTATTTAAAACACCCTCAGTTAAAATTACAAAAATTTAAAAAGCCCGTCAGGAGCAATAGGATAAAACTATGGTTGAGCCAGGCCAGCTAATTGGAAGAGGTGGGTCTTGAGCTTTACACGGAAGGAGCGGAGATCAGAGGTAATCCTGATATCAGGGGGGAGGTCATTCCACAGGGCTGGGCCCGCCACAGAGAAGGCTCTGCTCCTAGGCGTCGCCCCCCGACACTGTTTGGTGGACGGCACCTGGAGAAGTCCCTCTCTATGCGAGCGAATTGGTCGTAGGGATGTATGGGGCAGGATGCGATCCCGCAGGTAACTAGGTCCTGTGCCATGGAGCGCTTTAAAGATCGTTATCAGAACCTTGAAACGCACCCGATAGACCACAGGAAGCCAGTGCAGCTCGCGCAGGAGAGGTGTTACATGGGAGTACCTAGTACTCCCCATAATCACCCGCGTGGCCGCATTCTGGACCAACTGCAGTCTCCGAGTGCATCTCAAGGGAAGCCCCATGTAGAGAGCATTGCAGTAGTCCAGGCGAGACGTCACCAGCGCATGAGTGACTGTGCGTAAGGCATCCAGGTCCAATAGGGGGCGCAATTGGCGCACCAGGCGAACCTGGTGGAACGCCCCCCTTGCCACGGCTGTCACATGGTCATCCATGGACAGCCGGGCATCCAGGAGGACGCCCAAATTGCGCGCCCGCTCCACGGGGGCCAGCTGTACGCCCCTGATGGCCAGAGATGGAACCAACTGGTTGAACCGGGGGGCCGGAACCCACAGCCACTCCGTCTTGGAGGGGTTGAGTTTGAATCGGTTGCCATCCATCCAGACCCGTACGGCTTCCAAGCACCGGGACATCATTTCGACGGCCTCGTTGGGGTGGTTCGGGGTGGAAATGTACAGCTGGGTATCATCAGCGTACAGATGATATCCCACCCCGAAACCACGAATGATCTCGCCCAGCGGCTTCATGTATGTGTTGAACAGGAGTGGCGAGAGGACCGACCCCTGTGGCACCCCACAAGTGAGGGGGCTTAGGGTCGACTTCTGCTCCCCTGCCAACACACGTTGCGTCCAGCCGGAGAGGTAGGAGCTGAACCACCGCAAAACGGTGCCCCGAACCCCCAACCCCTCCAGTCGGTGCAACAGGATACCATGGTCGATGGTATCAAAAGCCGCCGAGAGGCCTAATAGGACCAGGATAGAGGAACAACCCCTATCTCTGGCCCTCCAGAGATCATCCACCAACGCGACCAAGGCCGTCTCTGTGCTGTGTCCGGGGCGGAAGCCGGACTGGCGCAGGTCTAGATAATCATTTTCCTCCAGGTGTCGTGGAAACTGATAAGCTACCACACTCTCTACAACCTTCGCTAAAAAGGGAAGGTTGGAGACAGGACGATAATTGGCTAACTCCGTTGGGTCCAAGGAAGGCTTCTTGAGTAAGGGTCTCACCACCGCCTCTTTCAAGGCGGCCGGAAGAGACCCCTCGCCCAACGAAGCGTTCACTAGGCCCAGGAGCCAGTCACGTGTAACCTCCCAGGATGCCAGTACAAGCCAGGAGGGGCACGGGTCCAGCAAACATGTGGTAGGTCGCAGCCGTCCACGCAATCTGTCCAAATCCTCGATGGCAACCAAGTCAAACTCCTCCCAGAGTGGTCTCTCAAGACTCGCCTCGGACGTCTCCACTAGACCACTGAAAGGGACCCATTCCTTCCGGATTTGAGCGATTTTATCCTGCAGATATTTCCCAAATTCCTCTGCCCTGCCCTGTAAAGGGACTTCCCGCGGCCTCTGAAACAGAAGGGAGCGGGACACCCGAAACAGGGCGGCAGGGCGGTTCTCTGCGGATGCAATGAGAGCGGCACAATATTGACGTTTGGCCGCTCTCAATGCCACAAGGTACGTCCTTAAATGGGTTCGTACCTGTGCTCGGTCAAATTCAGAACGGGAGGATCTCCAACGACTCTCTAGGTGTCTCTTGCGGCGTTTCATCACCCTTAGCTCCTCGGTGAACCAAGGGGCCAGGGTGGTTCGTTGCCGCAGGAGAGGCTGCAAAGGCGCCACTCGGTCTAAGGCCCCGGTAGTCGCATTATCCCATGCAATCACCAGGTCCTCTACCCGGTGGCGGGTCAGGTCTACAGGAGGTGGCCCAAGCT
Organism: Natrix helvetica; assembly: GCF_964273705.1. NCBI lineage: Eukaryota > Metazoa > Chordata > Lepidosauria > Squamata > Natricidae > Natrix > Natrix helvetica. Next base: position 225,744,427 of record NC_138548.1, read on the forward strand.
CCATCTGGAACTTATCTGATTCCATCAGGCGCTTGGGGCGGAACCATCTAATATCTTCCGGCTCCGCCCCCCCGCAGCGGGGGGTAGCACCAGGGAAGTCAAGTCGGAGAAGTGAGTGATCTGACCATGACAAGGGAGTGATGGTTAAATCCCCTACTCCCAGATCACTCATCCACTGACCAGAGACAAAAACAAGGTCCAGCGTGTGGCCTCCCTCATGTGTCGGGCCCTGAATCAATTGAGTCAGGTCCATGGCTGTCATGGAAGCCATGAACTCCCGAACCCCCTCGGACACTTCTCCCACCGATGGCAGGTTGAAATCCCCCATCACTAAAAGTTTGGGGGTCTCAACCGCCACCGATGCGATCAGCTCGAGGAGTTCAGGCAGGGCCGCTGATGTATAGCGAGGAGCCAGGTATACTATCAGCAGGCCCAACTGTCTCCCTGGGCCCCACCTCACGACAAGGGACTCACACCCGGATGTCTGCGGCACAGTGAACTCCCTCGGCTCTAAGTCTTCCCGAATAATCACTGCTACCCCACCGCCCCTTCCCTGGGCCCCAGGCTGGTGAAATGCTCGATAACCTGGTGGGCACATTTCCACGAGGGGTAAACCTCCCTCGTGGCCCAACCAGGTCTCCGTTATTCCTGCGAGGTCCGGCTCCCCCTCAAGAATTAGATCGTAGATGAGGGGGGCCTTATTAACAACGGACCTCGCGTTGCATAACAACAGCCTCAGGCCCTGGGTCTGCAGATCCTGACCACCTAGTATGCAGGGGTTAGAACAAGCGACCGGGTGTGACCAACAACCACGGTCTCCCAACCGACTACAGGTTCTTAATCTGTCCTCACGCCTGCCTCTCCCTACGACTGTTGGAATCAAAGAGCCCTGTATTGGAACGATATCCTCCCTCTCCTCCTCCTTTCCACTCCCTCCCCTTAAGACCACACCTGGTGACCTGGCTCTATCATCACTCCTGACCTGATCCACCAACCCCCCAACCCTGGAACCCCTACAAATTCTTTAAAAACGCTTTACTAAAAAACCCCTTAATTTACGCTTCCTCCACCTCTCTGGGTTAATAAACCCGTCCTCAAGGTGGGCCCTCGAGAGGGCTGGAGGCCAAACCTGCGAGAGAGGGGACTCCCGCAGCCGCAGTAAATCCGACTTCGTGTGCATAAGAATCATATAGTAAAATCATAGGGGCAAGGTTAGTTAGTTACAGGTGCTGAAGATGTATCATAGTTTGTCGTAGATATTGTCCTTACCCTAGGTGGAAAGGGTACACCTCCCACTGATTTTGGGGTCTCCCACAGTGCACCTCCCACAGTGCACCTCCCACAGTGCACCTCCCACTCCCACAGTGCACCTCCCACTGATTTTGGGGTCTCTGCCACGCATGTGTGTGTGTGTGTGTGTGTGTGTGTGTGTGTGTGTAGTCATTCATGCATGCACAGGGGGCAGGTGGGGTGTGGCTCCCCCCCACCCCGCCCCCCGGCCAGTTTTGGTCCCAGGAGGCTGCAGGGAGGCCTACTGGGCCCAAAATGGGGCACAGAGGGTCACACACACATGCGCAAGGGGCATGGCATGCATTGGGCAGGGTGCAGAGGGGCAGGGTGCACATGGGGTGTCACATGCCTATTGAATTATGGGCCCACAGGCGCACACTATCACATGCACACATGCTTTCAGCACACAATGACTAAAAGCTTAGCCATCCCTGCCCTATCCCAACAAATGCAATATTTTAATTTTGCAATAAGAGAGGTAAAAAAAAATACACTTTGATCAATGTTTCATTTTTAATATTCATTAAAGAATCAATGAAATCCACGGCCAAAGCTAACTATCACATTTGTATTTGTTGGATGCAAAACTAGTGTATATGTTTCTACAAGTGTGATTGAAGAGTCTAAAAGTCTCATTGTCAATGGTCCAAACTCACCTACTTCATAAAAGCTGAAACTGAGATGATGCTTTCAAGCATGAAGGCGGCAAACACAACTGAACACTATCAGTGCCTTTGTAAGGCCACACTTGGAATACTGCATTCAGTTCTGGTCGCCACGATGTAAAAAAAGATGTGGAGACTCTAGAAAGAGTGCAGAGAAGAGCAACAAAGATGATTAGGGGACTGGAGACTAAAACATATGAAGAACAATTGCAGGAACTGGGTATGTCTAGTTTAATGAAAAGAAGGACTAGGGGAGACATGATAGCAGTGTTCCAATATCTCAGGGGTTGCCACAAAGAGGAGGGAGTCAAGCGATTCTCCAAGGCACCTGAGGGTAGAACAAGAAGCAATGGGGCGAATCTAATCAAGGAGAGAAGCAACTTAGAACTGAGGAGAAACTTCCTGACAGTTAGAACAATTAATCAGTGGAACAGCTTGCCTCCAGAAGTTGTGAATGCCCCAACACTGGAAGTCTTTAAGAAGATGTTGGATAGCCATTTGTCTGGAACGGTATAGGGTTTCCTGCCTAGGCAGGGGGTTGGACTGGAAGACTTCCAAGGTTGCTTCCAATTTTGTTATTCTATTCTAAGTTTGAGAAATAGCTGAACACTTGTACGTTTGCTGTGTGGCATTTGCTGTTACATTTTTTTGACATTGTTATACAAACCAGACCTCTTGTCTGTTGGAACTTATAACCTTTCATGACACATTGAATTGTGGTCATAAGTACAATCATACTGAAAATACTTATGCAGTATAGTTTTTCCTTGATCTGCTGGATATTGGACATGACATATTGTGAGCTGCAATCTCACAATAGACTTGTGGTGTACTGATTAGATGACTGGTTGGAAATTTTGACACAGTTAACTTCCGACGAAGACAGCTCTGTAGAAAATGGAGCTGACAACTGCAGCAGAATGAAGAACTGTTGAATAGCCAGACCAGCTCTTCAATAATTCCTCTCTGGACAAGGACAGGATTTGAGATCACCCACAAATGCTCCAGTCTAGATAGTTACTGCTCATGAAGAGACCCCAAAACAACAGTCTCTGTCTCTGATTGGTTTAAATCTCTGGGAGGTTGAGGGAATAGACATCCTGTTCAAAGTGCTACTGGCAACTTTGAAAGGACTCTAAGTTTGCATACTATCTTTTCTAATCACTTTTGGAAATTACTTGTCAAATGCTTTTAAGCTATCCAGGAACTTTTGAATTGACAAATTTGACAGCACTGAGCAATCCTTAGGAAAAATAAGTTTTAAATACAGGATTAAGGATTTAAAAAGTGTAAAATGCCTTACAGATATTTTGGACATCAACTCCCATCAGCTGTAGGTGGGATAGATTATGGGAATTGTAATCAAAAATACCAGTTATTCATGCAGATTCAGAGATCCATTATATAGGATTCAGTGGGGCTAATTCCCACAAAAATATACCTAAAATGGTCATCTAGAAAAGAGCATAAAATTGAGTTGGAGAATGAACCTCAACTTCTCAAGGTTATTTAAAACAAAGTAATAATGACAGTTGATGCCATTTTCCCATTTTTCTCTCCTTTTCCTTCTCTCTCTATTCCTCCTAACACACTTCTCACTAGAATCTTTAGAGGAACTGAAACTGATTTTCAGGACTCTTTTGAAAGAAGAAACTCTTCCATTATGTATTCCCCAGCCTTCCACTGAGGTGCAGAAGAACATTTAAGTTTCCATTTAACTGCCTAGTTTATGTAGAGCTATTGATAGAAAATGATAGCCTGTACTTTTCAAACCTAGAAACATTTACTTTCTCCAAAACATAAAGCTCAAATCAGTGGTGAAATTCATTTTTTTTTTACTACCGGTTCTGTGGGCGTGACTTGGTGGGCATGGCAGGGGAAGGATACTGCAAAATGCCCATTCCCTCCCCACTCCTGGGGGAAGGATATTGCAAAATCTCCATTCCCACCCCACTCTGGGGCCAGCCAGAGGTGGTATTTGCCGCTTCTCCGAACTACTCAAAATTTCCGCTACCAGTTCTCCAGAACCTGAAAGAACCTGCTGAATTTCACCCCTGGCTCAAATTTACAGTGATGGTTTTTAATGGTATCCTGAACCATTTCTTTAACCTCCTTAATTTCTTTGCGTAAAAAAAGCATTTTCTTCCCTTATAAAGTCCTTGAAATCCTGATAATTTATTGTAGCACCCGATGAGGCTTTTTGTTCCGTTGCCATAATTAATAATTCTTACAGCCGCCTCTAGCTGTCACCATTCAATTAACTTTCGTTTTCCTTAGGTATTCAGCTGTAAATTAATACTTGCAAATGTTTCTTTCTAAGTTGCTCGAAATTAAAACTTTGACATTTAAGTAGTTCAGGTTATGTAAACTGGCTTAAAGATTGTTAATAGTTAGGGTTGTTTCAGCCGTTCCGCCTTTACTGCCCCGGCTATCAGCAGGTAATTAGCTTTCGTTTTCTGTAGGTTTTCAGCTATAAATCAACGCCATTTTGAATCCTTTGTTCTAAGCCCACGCCTCTCGAACTCAGCAGTAGCGTTCTTTTTAAAGAGATTTTTTTTTCTTCCCCCAATTAAAACTTTAAATACTTGCAAAAGTCTTGCTTTCTTCTTGGGATGTTAAGATGTTAAGATGTTAAGGCTGTTCCCGGCGACTGGTTCTGCTAATTAGCAGAGGTTATCAAAAAGGCAGGAGAATACAACAACTGCGAAGGGGGGCAAACCTCGTCGGACTCCGGACTCCGGAGGGTACACGAGGGCTCAACCCAGCAGCTGAATCTCTCCCTCATAAATTCCAAGAATTTACGAGTGTCCGAGGTGTTAAAGATCGTAAAAAAACACCTCTAACTGTCTCTTGATCTGACAGGCTCAAAAAAAAAGCCTGCCATCGGCACCAGGAACAACCGGAAGGGAAGGTAATACCAGAATTATTTCAAGCGGTGCAACAAAGGCATTAAAACATCATGTAGAAGGCCAACAAGAAGCCCATCTAGTTTACTATTGTTTGTGTTTCAGGACAACTACCTGGTATCCATCCCCATGGAGAGGCTCACAAATATGCCTAAAGGCTCATGGCATTCTCCCATGCTGGTTGAGATTGGTGATCCCTTTGTCCACTTTTGAAAAGATAAAGGAGGAGGCAGTGAAGGCTTCTGCCCCAAGTCCTCCAAATCAATGCACCAAACTAAGCATAATTACATTTCTCCCATTGTTTTATGCATGTCTTTAAAAATGTGTAGGGGAAGGAGTGGCAGAACCTGGCGGCTGGGGGAGGCTGAAAATGGGCCATGTGGTAGCTTCGCAGGGCGTCTGCGTGGCCCGTTTTTGGCCAGCAGAGTGCTGCTGGAGGCCGGGGAGTACTGTGGAAAGAAAGAAAGGAAAAAGCACATCATGAGCCTGTGTCAAACTCCCACCATGACCACGCCCATCCCAGCCACACCTACCATGACCACACCTATACCCAACCATCACTACCCGGGCTCTCCAAGGTCAAACATAATCCTGTGGTTATGAGTGGCCCTCAATGAAATCAAGTTTGATACCTCTGATCTAGAGTCTCTGCATAGCTACAAGTGAATTAAGTCCACACACACCCTTGAATTCCATTGACCCTTATCTAACTTCTAGTAGGTGCTGTTAGTTGAGAAGATTCCCCTGCATGGGCATGAGTAGCAATAAATCAGTTCAGTTGGACCTACCTGTATGGACCTGGATCTTTTGCACCTGACAAATGTGGTCCAGTGACTTATTTGTGTGTCCTTCAGATGTGTGAAAGTACCCAAATACTGTAGCTAAGATGGGATTGTTGAAATGCTGGGATTCAAAGTCCAGATGCTCCAGTTGGGGAGGTTTACTATGATATATTTTGATTTACCATCAAAGCACAAGAAACTAAGGAGAACTTTAATTCTACTCTACCAACCAGTGACAATCTTAATGCTTAATGGTTACTGCTGTGAAATTATCATACTGCCAGCCAGAATAGAAATCTCCACATGCTATCTACGTCTATGACTTGCAACTCATGATGATGCTCATATCTGACCTCTCCTCCAGATTTCTTGGTATAATATAATCAATATTCAGTTTTATTTTATCTTCATAATAATTTCTGAGAAAAAGAACAATCAACAGATCCTCAAGTTTTCAAGGTCACTGTGGGAGTTTCATGACGGAGTGAATTTTAAAAACTGAGTTCTCCTTTCCTCTAATCAAAAAACATATATAACTATTCTGCATAGTGCATTGATTACAACCTTGAGAAGAGTAGAAAAATCCCTGATTTATAGCAGCTTGTTTCAGCTTCAGTAAAGACCAAGGCAATTTTCTCTCATCATATTCCTGAATACTTCTGCTTGCCTTAAATTTTGAAAATGCTAGATGTTTCCTCTTCTCCAGTCTTTGAAACCAAGGAAGGATCAGCAAGGATGTAAGAACAAATACTTCAATAGATAGCAAGAATCACACTTCAGGACCTGCCCAATCCCGATTCCTGAAAGGCTTATTCTCACTACTGTGAAGATATACGTTTGGTATTAATAAATTATCCTCCTCTCTAACTGAACATGTAAACTCCTATAACTCCTCTTAAAAAAAGATTTAGAGGCAAGATTGGAAAACTGATATGTTTCCTTCCCTGTTCTTAAAAAGAATCCTTGGCAGTAATTCAACCTATCTTCATTCCTGCCTTCACACATCGCAGAGCATTGTGTTCCACAGAGTAAGCCCTTTGTAATACCTAAGTTCTCCTTAGGTATTACTGTCTTGTTGTGGCGAAGGGGCTTGCGTAGCTCAATGAAGCTATGAGTTATGCCGCGCAGGGCCACCCAAGACGGACAGGTCATAGCAGAGAGCCCTGACCAAACGTGATCCACTGGAGAAGGAAATGGCAACTCACTCCAGTATCTTTGCCATGAAAGTCCCATGGACTGTACCAAAGGACAAAAAGATATGATGCTGGAAGATGAGCCCCTCATGTTGGAAAGTGTCCAATATGCTCCTGGGGAAGAGCAGAGGGCTAGTATTAGTAGTGCCAGAAAGAATGAAGTGACTGGGCCAAAGCCGAAAGGATGCTCAGCTGTGGATGTATCTGGTGGTGACAGGAAAGTCTGGTGAAACTCAAATACTTTGGCCACCTAATGAGAAGGAAGGTCCCACTGGAGAAGAGCCTAACGCTGGGAAAGATGGAGGGAAAAAGAAGAAGGGGACAACAGAGAATGAGGTGGCTAGATCAAGTCACCGAAGCAGTCGATGTGCGCTTAAATGGACTCCAGAGGATGGTAGAGGACAGGAAGGCCTGGGGGGACATTGTCCATGATGTCGTGATGGGTTGGACACAACTTCGCAGCTAACAACAACACCTAAATTGTCCCTATTTCACTAGATTCACCATTTGGGCAACCCGCATCTTACCTGTCAAATCACACACCTTTCTATTGAATGAGAATGCAGAAAGAATGATGACTGCCATCTATTAGCCTCATGGAAAAGTTTGATATCACTGGGAGAAACGATCTCAGGTTTCTCTGTTTGTTTTCCTGATGCTGCTACTCAATGAATGTATAGAAAGCAGGGATGGAGAGAGAGAAGAGCTACTGCTGGATGACCATTCAAACGCAACATGACAATATCTGTATGTGCTTGGACACACTTGCCTTTGCAAAGGTTGAATGAATGGGTGCCCACATATTTGTAGAGTGGTAGCTTGGTACTCAACTGCTTTGAAACTCATCAACTTTTGTACTCGGTGCATTTTGATGTGAAAATTTTGTTCCAGTACTGATCCTATGTTTGGTAGTTAACACACAAGTAAGAACTGGTTGGTGTTGGCTGCCTTGTCACTACAATATTCCTTAAAGAAAAAAAAGTGTTTGGTATTCATCATGTTGGAAGAAATGTCCATCTGGGTTTCAGTTCCAAATGGGGAAAAAAAAACACTGGAAACATGGAGGCTTCCTGGAAAGATGGTTTAATGGGGACAGGATCAAATGGCTTGAGTTCCTGAACAGAAAAAGGGGGGATCACATGCTTCCAGATGTTGGGTGAAGAAGAAGAGAGCGAAAAGAAGGGGCTTGCTGGGTTTTTTATACTCTGTTCAGACCCCATCTCTCTGTTTCCTGTTCCTGTATAAGAAATGTATTCTGATTGGTTATTATACTCCCAGGGGCGGGGGGTGGGTCTTATCTAACTTTGTAGGTTGTGTGTCTTTTTGAGTCCCAAGCTTGTTTGAGTTCCCAGATGCCATGTGGTGAGTTTTTGTAGAAGGCTAATCCTATCTTTGTTACGTAGACTAGCTCAGACTTTTTAATGGCCCATTGAGAAAGGTGGGGGCTATTAAGAGTGAGACTCTTTCCTGCCTAAAAACATGTTTCTCCATTTCTGATCCAGGGAAATATAATATTCTGCCTTTTCAATATTTCATTTTCCTAGGAGAGGGGGGGTGTCTAACTTTCTACAATCATTTTAGTACTCATTGAACCTCCTGCAATTAACAATGACCCAATTAACAATGAGTACCAAGGTACCAGTGTACTTGTACAAATGTCAGGGTTTCAAGTAACATCCCCAACAAAAGAAGACTCCGAGGCTTGAAGTTCCTCAAAGTTCCATTTTATTAGAGATGTCATATTGGCACACCTGGGAAAACCTGCATCTGAAAATCTCCAGGTTTTCCCCACCCAAATGAAAGTCCAAGTCCCTACCCAGCACCCATATGTCCATCTCATGGCTCAATCAGGCATCATCCCAACTGGATATGCCTTCTAGTCACACATCCAGGTGCAGGGCAAGATGTCCTTGAATCTCTGAGACTCTCTGAGAAAGGAATGTTATTTTGACTATATACTTCCCATATTCCATATAATCCCCGCTCCCATTTTCCCGCAGAGATAAATGTGGCAGGCCAGAAGGCCCAATGCAAAAGATAGCTTCCAAGCCTGACAACAGAGACAAGTAAGTGGCAGTCACATAAATCAAGACTGACCTGCTCTTCCCTCCTACACCAATGCCTGAGATCCTAGGAAGAACACATGTGGTTCAGGCTCTATAAAAAGTGGAAGGAGCTTGCAAGTTTGTGGAATTGTGTTTAGGATGTTGTCTATTCCAACCGATAGGAAGGCAAGGTAGAATAGAGAACTATAAAACTTAAATATGTAAGCCGATACAGGGGGTTGTAAAACTACTTTATATTGTTATGTGTGTCTTGTTTTTTCTGTGTTTTTTTTTCCTGCTTTTAAAGATAAAAATGTTTAATAAAAACTTTTTTTTAAAAAAAGAACGATGTTGTCTAGTCTCCCTCACAGTCTTGGTTTTTATTGATATTTAATTATTTTTAATAGTTTTTAACTATGTGCTTAGCTATGTACTGCCCCTATAGTGAGATGGGCAGCTTTATACATTTGTTAAATGCTGTAAATAAGAGATAAATATATTTTACTGTGATAGACTATTGTGCAGAGCCTTTGCTTCCCTCCCTCTTAGACCCCAAGGAGTCAGGGAGGAGTCAGTATGATTTTAGTGCTAATACTTGTGTTGTTTCCTGGGCTTTAAAAAGCTTGTTTTGGCACATACTGTTTTGCTGTAATAGTTTCTACAGAGCATCTCCAAGGTCATCTCCATGGCTCCCTACACCTGGAATGTTTGAATAGGAGTGAAGCCATCAGCAGTTAGGACTCTAATCTGTAGACAGCTGCTTCCAAGATCTTAACAGGAATGCTGGAATAACCATGTTTAGCATGTTCTGCTTCTTCTTGTTGGTTTTTCAAGCAAGAGTTCAGATATGTCCCCTGTCTCATCAACACAGGAAATAATTGATCATTCCTGCAACTCTCTCTTGCCCCTTCTCCTGTCTACGTTTCTGAAAGCCAGTTGGAAAAACGAAGCACAAGCACCGTTGCTCAGTCTTTGCTGCAGATCTCTAGTCTGCCAAGCCTTCTCCCATTCAGAACCTGAACAAAAATAGGCCACCAAAGCAAAATGGTGAATAATAAATGTAGAATAATAAATAGACATCCTATTAACCCACTGACAAATATACCTGTTGATAAGTCAAATGGCCCTCAAAGGTTCTGCTTTGTGTGAAAGGTGAACTTGTTTTTTTTTTAATTTCTTTTATCCCATCTTTATTAGTGTTAATAAATAACTCAAGGTGGTGTAGGAAGGTAGTATCGACCCCTCTGCTAGAAAAATGAAATATCCTGGGAAATATTGAAAAGGCAGAATATTCTATTTCCCTGGATCAGAAATGGTGAAACATGTTTTTAGGTAGGAAACAGACTCACTCTTAATAGCCCTCACCTTTGTCAATGGGCCATTAGGGGCCCTGAGCTAGTCTACTCTACATAACAAAGATAGGATTAGCCTTCTACAAAAACTCACCACATGGCATCTGGGAACTCAAACAAGCTTGGGACTCAAAAAGACAAACAACCTACAAAGTTAGATAAGACCCACCCACCGCCGCCCCTGGGAGTATGGCAAACCAATCAGAATACATTTCTTACACAGGAACAGGAAACAGAGGTGGGGCCGAACAGAGAGTATAAAAAACCCAGGAACCCCCATCAAACCTTTCTTCTTTACCCAACTTCTGGAAGCATGTGACCCCCTCCCCCTCCTTTCTGTTCAGGAACTCAAGCCATGTGGTCCTGTCCACCATTAAACCATCTTTCCAAGCAGCTTTCATGTTTCCAGTCTTTTCCCCCCCACTTGGAACTGAACCCAGAAGGACATTTCTTCCAACAGTGACAAACATAACTCCTCCTATTTTCCTCACAACAACAACCCTGTGGGCAGAGGTGGGCGTCAGATTCTGGCATCAAAAACATGATTATATAGGACAGGAAAGTGTCGGGGCGGGTCGGCAGGCCCAACCACTGGTCAGAACTACCGGTTTGCCTGAACCAGTCCGAACCCGTAGCAGCCCACCTCTGCCTGTGAGGTGAGTTGGGCTGAAAGAGAGTTGACTGGCCCCAAGTCACCCAGCCAGCTTCCTTGCCTGAGGCAATTTCCAACTCATTCAAAGAACATTTACATTTGAATAGATTGCTTTCATTCTAATTAGTTTAATCTAACATGTAAGAAAGAGTGGTTGCTTTTAAAATGAGGGGGTGGGGAGAGCAGAAGATTCCTAAACAGCATGATTGGCAATTAAGATAAAAAGTAGCATCTGGCTTCAACCCCATTCTGAAATGCTTTCTTGTGCCACTACAAGCTAATTTAGATGAGCAAGATAGCCTTTGGAAGGTCAGCTAAGGCAGATGCAAAAATAGCCTTTTGAAACAGGATAAAACAGGATAAAAAAAGAGACAAAAGTCTTGTGTGCATTCTCCATATGCACATACTGTATGTGAATACTGAAGCTTCATCAGATTGTTGTTTCAAACCTGACCATAACTAAAGCCAGCATTGAATCATATAAAATCTATGTACTGTATATTTTGGAGTATAAGACGCACCAAGATTTTGAAGAGGTAATTTTTTTAAAAAAAAAAGTTTTTCCACTCTGCAGACCTCCCAAACCCTCTGCACGCCTCATTTTTTTGTGAAAAACGGGACATACAGAGAGTTTGAGAGGCCTACAAAGTGCTCCTGAGTGCTGGGGGGGGGGCAAAAACGAGCAAAAAACAGCCCAGGAGCACTCTACAAGCCTCCTAAAGGCTCTGCATGTCCATTTTTGTGAAGGGGGCGGGGAGACTAAAAATGCTGTATTCAATGTATAAGACACACCCAGATTTTCACCTTTTGGGAGGGGGGAAAGGTGTGTCTTATACTCCGAAAAATATGGTAGGTAATTCTCTGCAACTACAACTGAGTTCAAAATGTCGGTCGATAAGCAAGACTGCGGTTAAGTGAGTTTTTCCCCATTTTATTACCTTTCTTGCCACAATTATTAAGTGAATATTGCAATTATTAATAACACAGTTGTTAAGTGAATCTGGCTTGTCCATTGTCAGAAGGTTGCGAAAAGATGGTCACATGATCCCAGACCACTGCAACTGTGATCAATACATGCCAGGCATCCAAATTTTTAACCACATGACCATAGGGATGCTGCAATTGCCATAAGTGTGAAAAAAAAACAGTCATAGGTCACTTTCAATACCATTGTAATGTTGCATTGTCACTAAATGAATACTTGCGAGTTGAAGCTACCTTAGACTAAGGTGACCAACTGTCCTCCTTTAGGGAGGACAGTCCTTCTTTTGTAAGTTTTGTCCTCCCTCGAAAAGTGTCCTCCTACATGTCCTCCTTTTCGATATTTGAAGATTAATCTGTTGCGCGTTATGTGACGTATTTGTATTTGACATGACAATTCGTCAAGGCTCGGTATAGTGCAGTATAAGATGCGATTATGAGACGCATGCGCTCCGCATGGGAGACCTTGAAAGAGAGCGTCGCGTGCAAGTGGCTTTGTTTACTTCTTACCGAAACACGAACACAGCACATTCGCACGCAGTAGACTGAGATTGAGATTGAATGTTGATACTCTAGCTGCAGCACTTGCCGTAAAATTCAATATGAAGGATATTTCTTGTTCAGATATTTCCAATATATTGTTAGAAGATGATACATTGACAAAAAATATTAATTCAATGGAAAAGTACTCATTTAAATAATAATTAACAGGCATGTAAGCATAATTGCAATATAAAATGTTACAAATGTTTTTAATAATAATAATAATAATATATTTATTTCTTAGCCGCACCCTCTCCCGAAGGACTCGGGGCGGCGTACAACAAAACATTCGAAATAAATATGCAAACAAAACAAACATATAACAAGGTACACTAAAACATACATACATATATATAAGGAGGAGATCGATTAATAAAAACAATTAAAATACTGTATTTAAAACCCCTAGAAATTAAATGTAATTAAAATACCCAGTTAAAAACCCATCAGGAGCGATATGGTTAAATCAAAGTTGAGCCAGGCCAGCTGCTTGGAATAGGTGGGTCTTATTATGCATATATCATATTTTAGTGTATTATTGTTGCAATGAATAAAATATTTCTTTTATTTACGATATTTTTTCCCATTTGTCCTCCTTTTCATTGTAAAAAAGTTGGTCACCTTACCTTAGACCAGTGCTTCTCAATTATTTTCTGTCATGCCCCCCCTAGGAAGAAGAAAACATTTCGCCCCCCCCCCCCCTGCGACTGTAAATAGTCTAATTTGTCTATAAAATTGTTATAAGTACACCTCTGCATAACATAGCACACCGGTCTTTCCTCGACTCCCACCGTAGTCACATGCTTTCTTTCCTCTTTCCCTCTTACTTGTCTATCCTTCCTTCCACCCTCCCTCCCTTCCTCCTTCCCTTCCTTCCTGCCTCCCTTCCAGTTCCCTCCTTCCTCTTTCCCCCTGCCTGCCTGCCTTCTTTCCTCTTTCCCTATCCTCCTATCCTTCCTTTCTCCCTCCCTCCTTCCCTGCCTCCCTTCCAGTTCCATTCTTCCCTCCTTCCTTCTGCCTCCTTCCTGCCTGCTTGCCTTCTTTCCTCTTTCCCTCTTGCTTGTCTATCCTTCCTTCCACCCTCCCTTCCTCCTTCCCTTCCTTCCTGCCTCCCTTCCAGTTCCCTCCTTCCTCTTTCCCCCTGCCTGCCTGCCTTCTTTCCTCTTTCCCTATCCTCCTATCCTTCCTTTCTCCCTCCCTCCTTCCCTGCCTCCCTTCCAGTTCCATTCTTCCCTCCTTCCTTCTGCCTCCTTCCTGCCTGCTTGCCTTCTTTCCTCTTTCCCTCTTGCTTGTCTATCCTTACTCCCTCCTCCCTTTCTTCCCTCCCTCCCTGCCAGCAGCTCCTCCAGCATCCCAGCTGGAAGCAGCAGCACAACAGTCGCCGTTACCAGGGGCGAAGGGGTGGGGGTGGCAAGATCGGGCGACCGCCGCCCCTTTGTCCCTTCCCCAACAGCGGCTGTTGCGCTTCCGCTTCCAGACGGAATGTTGGCGGTGGAGCTGCTGGCGGGGAGGCGAGCTACCTGCATAAAGACGCCGCCGAGGGCATGGCAGAATATATCCCGGCTTGAAGTGGCAGCGCTGGGGACTGCTCAGAGACTCATCAGAGCCGCGGGCTGGAGCTGTGCAAAAAGTCTGCTTGGGCTGGGGGGGGGGAGGGAGGGAAGCCTGGGACAGCCATGCTTCCCTCCCTCCCACCCCCGCCCGAGCAGGCTTCTTGCACAGATCCAGCCCGCGGCTCTGATGAGTCTCTGAGCAGTCCCCAGCGCTGCCACTTCAAGCCGGGATATATTATGCCTCGCCCACGCCGCCGCCGTTGCACCCAGATGGAAAGGGAGCCTTCGCGCCCCCCTTTACGGAGCCTCGCACCCCCCCAGGGGGGCGCGCCCCACTATTTGAGAACCGCTGCCTTAGACAGACTTAGAATAACTTTGTCAAGTACACTAATTGGCAACCATTACAATGAAATCTCGTTGCATGCAGCTCTCCAAAGGTCACCACCTCCAATATACACTACATAAACATGACTAAATAAATACATAAATAAATACAAAACTATGCATATACCCACATATGTTATATGATACAGAGAAACAACTCAGTCTAGTCTGGATGTATACATGTGTAGGAAGTTAAAACCCACCCCTCTCCTAGAAGAATGAAATATCCTGGGAAATATTAAAAAGGCAGAACATTATATTTCTCTGAATAAGAAATGGAGAAACATGTTTTTAGGCAGGAAATAGACTCACTCTTAATATCCCCCACCTTTGTCAATGGGCCATTAAAAAGCCCAAGCTAGTCTACTGTGCATAACGAAAGTAGGATTAGCCTTATACAGAAACTCACCACAAGGCACCTGGGGAAATTATAATCAGCCAGCAAGACAACCAAACCTGGACTCAAAGCAAAGCCGAAAGAGTTGCCCCTGCATTGCCCCATGGGAGACTGACAACCAATCAGAATTCAAGATCAAGATCAAAGGCCAGAGAGGGCATAAAACCAGGAACTTTCAGCGTCTTGGTCTCTTTTCTTCTTCACCCAACATCTTGAAGCATGTGATCCTTCCTTTCTGTTCAGGAGCTCAAGTCATGTGGTCCTGTCCACCATTAAAACCATCTGTCAAGCCGGCCTCCCTCAGCAACCAAGAAAGAAACCACTTAACTTGATTTTGCAGAATGAAGAGTACTTTTACTGGTTATGAAAAGATAGCAGCTAAGCAAAGCAAGATCTGAGGCAAAAGTGTGTGAAATCATACATATCAATATGTGACCAAACCCCCTCTCCCTGGTAACCCTCGTCCCAGTGTCCAATCTGCAAATCCCTTAGGTGTCATGTGAGTTCCATCTTCAAGGAGCATCATCAGGTTGGTATGCAGGACGGTTGGCCTTGACCGACACCAAGCACTAATCTCCAGCATGCGCAGTAGACAGTGAGACCAAAACTGCCTTTTTACAATCTCTCCTGTACTTAAACTTCCCCTCCCAAATACCAGCCCCCCCCCCAATCCCCGTTTCAATGGCAGCCAAAAGCAAATAGCAAAACAGAGGGTGACACCATCTTTCCAAGCAGCCTCCATGTTTTCAGTGTCTTTTCCCCCACTTGGAACTGAACCCAGAAAGTCATTTCTTCCAACACGTGTACATAGCAAGGAAAACGAATCTTGGGAATTTACCAGATGGATGGCATAAGGAACAAAGCTGTTACAGAATCTGGTAGTCCTTCTAGAAATACTTTGAAACCTCCTCCCAGAGGGGAGCAACAGAAACAGACCGTGAAGTGGGCGTGTGGGATCTCTAACAATGCTTGAATAGAATCTGGGAGGTCTTCTAGTCCAACCCCCTGCTCAAGCAGGAGACTCTATACTATTTGAGACAATTGGCTGCCCAGTCTCTTTTTAAAAACCTCCAGTGATGAAGCACCCACAACTTCTGGAGGCAAGCTGAAGAAGCTTCTTGGATGAGAAGTGAAACTTCTTCAAAGAAAATACAAGCAAGTCCAGTTGTCTTTTGGAAAACCATCTTTGTAACAATCATGAGGTGAATGATTGGGAATCTCTATAGACAAACCATTGATTTATAGCTTTGGGATGAAGCTGCTGATAGCTTGAGATCTGGAATCGATAACAGAGGAAAGCTAATCAAATAACTTTATGAATTACTGCAAAGATCAGGATGGGAAGTGGGAAGATCCAAATAGGTAGCCCAGGTGCTATTTTGAAGGATAGTGACATTGTTTGGAAGAGAGAAGCATTGCCCTATCAGGAGCTGGTTATTCTTGAGGCCACTAAAGAGAGGTAGATTAACTGGTCAGTTTGGGTTATGATTTTATTTAAGACGTTTGCAGGATTTGGGTGGACATTTCTTCAAGCATATTTGCCAGGTTGTCAAATACCATAGACCAGTTTCTCCAAACAACGTATCCTTAATGTAATGCATTTGTACACGTTACATTCCCAAAGGCATGCAATTTCATGCTATGTTTGGATGCTTGTTCAAAAATGTGGAATTAGAAAAATATGCTAATTTCTCTGCAATCCCTGTGAAACCCCCAAATCTGGACCCTATGATTAATAAACTCTCTGATATTCTTCCTAATTGTGAGCTGCCTATTGGATTGCATGTGTGATCAAATGTCTTCAAACACAGCCATTTACGTGGCATTTTCATGTAAATGGAAATTCTGTTCATTAATATTCGTCTTCTCTCTTTCCTTACTCTGCTGTGACTATATAAAGAACCACATCTGTGCCAACCAGCTTTTTATTAAAAGATGTTCCATGAGCAGCGGTGCACTGATTCATACGCATTACACAGATAGTCCTCTACTTACGACCGGTCACTTAGGTTCAAAGCTTTGACAGACCTCCCCTGGGATGCTAACAGCCTGGTTCTGAAGTTGCCACAGTTTTAACCCCAGTCACATGACCACATGCCATGTGTAAACAACCATAAATGCAGGCGCTCAGTGATCAGCTTGTATTTGGGGTTGTTTACAGACTCCGGCAATAACAGGACCACATTTTATAACGGTTTTGCTGCAAACTGCCTTGGCTTCCCATTTTTGGTAAAACAGGTCCTTAGCAAACCACTGATTGCTTGATGACTGTGATGTTTGGTTCTATTTACGGCCATTAAGACTTGGTGGGCAGGCTCCATTTCAGTCGTAAGTTGAGGACCCCCTGTATGTGTCTTGTGACTGGAATGAGTGGAAGTGGTTTCTCCTTTGCCTAAAGTTCCAAGTAGCAGTGAGGCTGATTCCATTTTGATGATCTTTATAGGAGCAATGTATGAGGAGAGAGAGAGAGAGAGAGAGAGAGAGAGAGAGAGAGAGAGAGAGAGAGAGAGAGAGAGAGAGAGAGAGAGAGAGAGAGAGAGAGAGAGAGAGAGAGGGAGAGGGAGAGAGATAGATAGATGATGGATAGATTGATGATAGAGAGGGGGAGGGGGATGGATGGATAGATAGATGAATGGATGGATGGATGGTAGAAAGAGATGAGAGAGAAACAGACAGACAGACAGACAGACAGACAGACAGACAGACAGACAGACAGATGATGGAGAGACAGAGATGATAGGAAGGGAGATGATTAGAGAAAGAGAGAGATGTTAGGGATGTAACCCTAGGCTTCGCTTGGCAATGTATATAAGCTATGATTGTAACAAATGTATCTGTTACTTTAAATGATAAAGAGATGTAATTGGCTTGTTACCTCAAGCAGCCATAAGAGGGAGCCAGAATGGCTGTTAGCTCTCTGTTAGATGCTGATCATGGATACTGTTTGATACTGCTCGTGAGTTGCTGAGTCTTGCTACTGTTAGCTACTTTGTGTGTTAAACTGAGAATATTGATAACTGACTGACTGAACCGTGTATGACTTGGACTGTAAATAGAACTCTGAATACCTCTATATTTCCACATAGTAAACTACTATATCTTATACTATTCGGTGTCCCTGTATGCTGGTTTGTGCGTGTTCTTGCATACCACTCTCATTAAGCTTCTCTGCACACTCGCTCTCCTAACAGGGAGCTTACTTACTTAACAAGAGATAAGAGAGAGAGAAGATAGATGAGAGAGAGAGAAAGATGGATGGATGGATAAGAGATAGATAGATAGATAGATAGATAGATAGATAGATAGATAGATAGATAGATAGATAGATAGATAGATGATAGATAGATAGATAGATAGATAGATAGATAGATAGATAGATAGATAGATAGATAGATAGATAGATAGATAGATAGAAGAGAGAGGGGGGAGGGAGGGAGAGAGAGAGAGAGATGTGCAATTTTTAAAAGCCAGAAAGGAGATCAAAGTGCAACATTTGATATTTACATATCTCATTCTTGAGTTTGTGTTAATTTGATTGCCAAATTGGGGAAAAAAACCAAGTGATGAAGGAAAAAAGCATTAGCATGTTGCCTTTGACCATATGTGCAGATGTGGAGGCATTCAGCTTAAATGAGAATTGCAATTAGCAAGAGTGGATGCAATAACAGATTGCTCAGCTGGAAATGCTTTTTCAAAATCCTTTTGTATCTGCTTGCCTGGAATTAGATTTATGTATTTATTTGCTTAAAGGATTTATATGGCCACCCAATTCAGGCAATGTGACTCTGAGTTGTTTACATTCAAAAGAAAACCAATCAAAGATTTTTAAAACACACACACACCAGTCAATAAAACAGGTAATTCTCATTTACAACCATTCTTTTAGCAACCAACTGAAGTTACAATGGCACTGAAAATAGTGACTTACAACCAGTCCTCATACCTATGACTGTCACTGCATCCCCATGATCAAGTGATCAAAATTTGGGTGCTTGGCAACCAGCATTTACTTACAATGATTGTAGCATCCCATAGTCATTTGGTCACTATCTGAGACCTTCTCAGCAGGCAAAGTCAATGGGGAAGCCAAATTTGCTTAACAGCTGCATGATTCATTAAACAACCGCAATGATTTGCTTAACAACTATGGCAAAAAAGGTCTTAAAATCAGGTGCCACTCACTTAACAATTGCCCTGTTTAGCAATGGAATTCCTGGTTCCAATTATGGTTGTAGGACTGCCTTAGAAATGACCTTACCAGGACTGCCTTACAAGTGACCTGGCTCACATTTACAGAATAGAATACAGAATAACAGAGTTGAAAGGGCCCTTGTAGGTCATCTAGTCCACCCCCCTGACCAAGCAGGAGACCCTACACCATTTCTGACAGATGGCAGTCCAATCTCTTCTTGAAAGCTTCCAGTGATGAAGCTCTCACAGCTTCTGAAGGCAACTTCTGTTCCATTGGTTTATATTTGCACTGTCCCCCAATGGAATTTAATCCATTCTACTTCCAGTGACTAAGGGAAGGGTCTTTAAAGCCTTTCTAAAGGGTAGCAAGGTTGGGACCAAATATTGTTGGGTGTGGGGATGAATAATTCCAAGGGATAGCGGCCAATACAGAAAAGATGTGCCTTCTGGGTCCCATCTGGTACCACTGTTGCAAGGAAGGTACATCAAATGTGCCCATCCCCTATTAAAATGAGTGGGACAGCTAGTCATTCTTGGAGAGAGGTGATCCTGCTAGTAACCAAATAAATAATGGATGTCTACCACGGAGTTTTAACAGCATAGATGTACTGAATGTTCTCCATTATCACACAGGATAAAAATCACTACAGGCCTTAGGCAGAAAATAAGCTCAGTTACTCCATGTGGAAATGCTGAGCTTGAAACCCAGCTCACTACTCAGGGTTGATCTGCCTGAGCTCCATGCCCCAACATCCCCTGACGTAGTCCTCTTCCTGCTTCCAGCTAGACAGGAAATGAGCCTCTGACCTCTTTTCCTACTATGCATCCAAAATGCTGTTTTCCAATAGCTCAAGAGTTGCAGTTGGTTTTGATTGCCGCCCTCACTTCATTGTGGGCAAGCAGTGGTGAGATTCAGCCAGTTCGCACCTATTCGGGAGAACCAGTTGTTAACTTTCTAAGCAGTTCGGAGAACCTGTTGTTGGAAGAAATCTCCTTTTTCTTTTTTCCACTTTACAGGGCTAATCCTGTAAGGAAGGCAGGAAGGAAACATTCTGGTGTTGTTTCTAGCCTAATCTTTATTGCCTTGCTTACAGAAGATGCCTCTCTGGTTAACCCTTGTTACATTGTAACAGCTAAGGTAAAGCCCCATCGGCATGAGTGACATTGAGTTGGTCATGCCCACACAGTCACATGACAACTGAGCTCCACCTACCCAGCTGATCATTAGGGCAGAGAACCGGTTGTTAATTTATTTGAATCCCACCACTGGGCAAGCATCTCCACTCCAATTGCTACTAAGCTGTGGTGGCACAGTGGTTAGAAGGCAGTAATGCAGGGTTAACTCACTGCTCACTGCTAGGAGTTTGATCCTGATCAGCTCAAGGTTGACTCAGCCTTCCATGCTTTCCAGGTCAGTAAAATGAGGATCCAGATTGTTGGGGCAATATGCTGACTCTGTAAACCGCTTATAGAGGGCTGTAAAGCACCGTGAAGTGGTATATAAGTAGAAGCGCTTATTGCTATTGCTATTGCTATTGAGCACTGTAGCGGAAACAGTCCAGTCCCTGCTTCCAAGTCATTTTTTTTTACATAGTCATCACTGCAGTGGTGGATTGCAGGTGGTACGCCCCAGTACAGGCGCACCGGAGTCTGCCCGGAGCACCAGGTACCGTTCCGGTATGGTGCTCCGGAGGGCCCACCCGTCCACCCAAGCTCCTTACCTGTCTTTTAACCCTTCGGCCCTTCTGCACACATGCATGGCGCATAAAGCACCTGCGTGATGCTCCGCCGAGCAGCTGGACTCACGTGGAGGCTTGCGGAGGCATCGCTGGATCGTAAGAGGCATGCACGTGCTGCACATGTATGCACGTGTGCTGCACACGATCATGTGGAGGACGCCGGGCCCCATTGCAACCATACCGATTGCAACGGGATCCGGAACTCACCACTGCATCACTGGAATACAGAAGATAAGGATTTCCCCCTCTTTTTTACACCTTCTTTATTGGAACAGCGAATCAATGGAACTGACCTTTTTAAAAGAAACCTAACAATTTTACCTGACTTTCCCTTCTAGACCAAGGTATGTGGTGGGGGGGAATGATAGTGTTTTTTTTTAACAGTCTAACATGGAGGGGATAAAGGGCCTTAGTTAAAAGTCATGGTCAATGTAGCCCAGGTAGAACATGAGGCCATTAGTGTAGTCAAAGCAGATGAAAAAGTAGAAATCCAGATAGGGATATTTTTTTTTTATGCCTGCTAGCTATAATTGCAACATGGGAGACAAGCAAGTGAAGATTACAAGGGGTGGAAATTCCATTGATGGGGGAAAATACAACACTTCATCCCTTCACTTTTGCACTCAAATATTATCTAAGCCTGAGATGGATAACTAGGGCTCCCTTGCAGCCTAACTCTCCTTTTTTTTTCTACATCTCTCTAGCAGAGAGAATTTCCCACTATTTTCTGGTAGGAAATAAATGACAACCACTGTGCAAGCCCTTAAACTGGTACACCACCATTCACAAAACACTTCTCTTCCCATCTACCACCAAGCAATTGTACAATGGAGCTCTACCTGCTCTCAGTTCTCTTTCCAAAATGTTACACCTAACATTTACCTTCAATCCATGCGAAATGTGACCTTCCAAGAGAAATGCGACCTGCCTGCCAGGGTCTATGAGGTTTTTCCCCCTTCCCATTAAGGATTCAGGATTGTGATACATCTGGGAAAGTACAGCAACTAATATGCAGCAAGAGAGGACAGCAATTGCCTTAGACCTTTTCTATTTAAATGCAAGATTTTGCTTTTTTTAGGTGAAAGAATAGTATGCTGTCAGTCAATTCTGCATTTGCAGCAGTTTCTATAGTTTTTGTGCAGGTTAGCAAATGCAAAGTGCATTGATAGAAACGGATGATGTTCCAAAAATGTTTTGAAAACCACTATAAATAGCAGCTATTGGACTAGACTAGACTAGACTAGAACAGAACAGAACAGAACAGAACGTTGGAGATCTTCTAGTCCAGCTCCCTGCTCAAACCAATGAACATCTTCATTTCAGACATGTGACTGTCTAGTCTCTTCTAAAAAACCTCCAGTGATGGAGTACACATAATTTCGGAAGGCAAGCTGTTCCACTGGTTAATTCTCCTCACTTTACAAGTGGCAATTGTCACAACAGGCAATTGTCCACCAGAGGAATTAGGTTTTCTAAATTCCTCATCTTCTAAGCTAAACTTCCTAAACGAGGTATGAATTTTAGAAATCCACATGAATAAAAGATTTGAGCCACCATCTTTCCCTATTAAATACACATAACGCTAACCTCAGACTCATGCCTTATACATTGCAATAGTTGCATTAATCCACAACATTAAATAAAAGGAATTGTGGTTTGCACACTACACTGCCTCAGTTTGTACATCATTGTAAGCCAAAATGAAACCATAACCTTCATAACTTAGCACAGTGTGGGAACAAAGCCAGTGTACTGTGTTCAGAGCATATAGAAATAGAGTTGTTCCAGAGTAAACACCAACTTTTGTGTTGTGTGTCTCCAGGAGTACAACTGAAACCATGCACTAATTCAGTAGACCCTTTACCAGGGTTGGATCAATCTTCTTCTATTTCCTATTTCAGCTGTACTTTATGGAAAACTCTTTGGGAGAAATGCATGAAAATAAAATATAGGTAGCACAAAGTTGCCACACTGGTGGAAATGATGCAAACTGTAGATCTCTGGATAATAAAACAATGTATTGCAGTTTGTATCATTTATTTTTATGTTGCGCAGAGTCACTTATTTGTGGGTGGCTAGACAGATGATAAAGAAGACAGACAGATGATGGGGGGGAGAGAGAGACAGGTAGGCAGGTAGATTGGTAGGTAGATTATAAATGATGATGGGCAATTAGGCAGGCAGAACAAGTATGTATCTTTCTGATAAAGGTCAAGCAGAATCTTGCATACATTTTCTGAACCAAAGACAAAGATACTGTCTCCAGTGGCCAATTCTTCACTTTCTAGCCTGCAGGTTGTTTCCTGCCACACATTTAAAAAAAAAAAAAAGATCAGTGATTCCTAAGTAATTCTTATGACAACCTTTTGCAGAAGGCTAAGGTACGTTGCCTTCAGATCATTTCCAGCCGTATCCCTTCCATTCTTACTCATGCCAAGAGCAATACATTACACGATGCTGACTCTGTTTCCCATTGTATTTGTCTGTTGCCTATTAAAACCATTTTTCAGAAGCGCTCAGTAAAAATAGAATGCACAACAGGAAAATTGTTCCAGAAGATTTCACAGCATTGATACACTTTTGATAACAGACAAATGCCTCAGTAGGAGAATTGAATAGAGAAATATCCCCCTTGGGGTTCCATAAAAGAGTTTGTGTTCCTCTTTGTTTTGCTTATTAACACAACACCACAGTAAAAAATAAATAAAAATAAACAGAATCAAAGTAATACCAGTGGGATGCATTATCAATACGAACAGCTCCTTCTTGAGAAAAGGGGTCCAACTAATGGTTAGTAAGAGAGAGAGAGATTGAGTTAAGGTTTTCTTCTGCAGAAGTACTACTGCAGTACTGCTGGCTAATTCTGCTGCCTGCCTGCAATCTGGCAGTTCAAATGTCACCCGGCTCAAGGTTGACTCAGCCTTCTATCCTTCTGAGGTGGGTAAAATGAGGTCCCAGATTGTTGGGGGCAATAGGCTGACTCTGTAAACCGCTTAGAGAGGGCTGCAAAGCACTGTAAAGTGGTATATAAGTCTAAGTGCTATTGCTATTGCTGATCTGCTGTTATTGCTTCTCTGACCTCCAGCTCAACTTCCTCTGACAAGTACATGGGTACCTTACCAGTGTAATGCAAAATCATATTTAGGCTTTGTCATTTTCACATTCATGCTGCTTTTTGATGAATAATAAGCAAGGACATGTCGGCAAGGAGAGATACACATTACTCAAGAGAAACAGATATGACGGCAATGAGCCGTTACCTGGCAAGTGGAGTGAAAACCTAATTTCATTTGAAATTTCTAGTAAAGTTAAAATCTAATTTTGTCTAAATGGAATGTCAGGCAAATGTTGAGAAAGGTCCTGGTTAGCTGAATTGGATAGGAAGGGACAGTATTTCAAATAGATTGGCACATTTCACGGGGAAGATGCATCACATTTCTCTATTGGTGGGAAATTGCATCTGGGAGAGAGCATCATATAGTCAACCCTCTGATCTTGAAGCAAGATAATCCAAAGATAATCCTTTGAAAGGCCAGCAGAATTCAGTCAAGGGCAGGAAGTTCACCTACTTGTTTTATAAGAATGATGCACTTGGTGGGAGAGCAGTGGGAGACGGGATCAAAAGGCAGAACTGATGTTTCCGCCTATCCGCTGATGAAGACACTGGGTTTTGTTTACTTTTGTGGCTCGTATGTAGATCCATTTATTTTCATACTGAATATTCTTAATCATGGATAAGACACTTAACAGTGATCTGTAACCCAGACAATCAAATAGACTTCTAGGACTTGATAAGTTGTTGCCTATGTTGCAGGATGGGATTCAACCAGTTTGGACCAGTTCGGGAAAATCGGTAGCTCCAAAGATCAGCTGGGAGTGAAACAGTTCGTTCCAATGAGCAAGTGGGGCCGCCCTCCCCTGCGCTTTTCTGACCTTTATCTTCTCACCTGAGTTGCGTGGCAGAGTAGATTGCTGCACCTCATCTGTTTTTCCCCCCAGCAGTAATGTGAAAGGTAGCGGGCACTCAGTGAACTGGTTGTTAAACCGGTAAGATCCCACCCCTGCTATGTTGGTTCCAAAACACCCCTAAATTCAGCGGGGTTTATTTTATAGCGTGCAACTGCTACATTTCAAGCTTTTTACCTGATTCGGGTAGGTAAACATGAAATTGATGAAGAAGATGGAATGGAGTGGAGTGGAATAATCATAAAGACTGTTTCTGCCACGAGAGAGGATTATTATGCAGAGCTTAATGATAAAGCAAGGTTTCTCACCTTTGTCATAGTGAGGTTCTAAGTGTCTGTGTTTGTGTGTAGAATCTGTGTGCGGGTGATTGATTATATGGTATCAAGTCAATGTTGACTCTTATCAACACATTGAGGGATGGCCCCTTATGGGCTCCCCTTCAGATCTTCCAACGATGCACTCATCGCCACTCTCCTTTTCCTGGTATCCTCTTCTCCTCTTTCTGTCCACATTCCCCAGCATTAGGGTCCTTTCTAGAGAGGTAGGTCTTCACATAATGTGTCCAAAGTATGATAATTTGTACCTGATCATTTGTGACTCAAGGAAGAACTCTGGTTGATTTGCTTGATGAACCATTTATTCATACAAAAATATGGAAAAGATCCAACTGAGCACACCATTTACTGCTCTTCCCTACCTCCCCCCCCCCACACACACACACCAAATTTTCAGAGGATTGTGGTGTCTTCTGGATAATGAAAAGTTGAGGGTGGAAGAGAAAATCACTGTGTTTTCACTCATTCCACTGAAAGGAACTATTCCCTGGTAGAATAAAAAGCGAATCCCATCCTTTGTAAAATCCCTTCCTGATGCCGTCAAAAATAATTGTGAGGATGCTCTCTCATAATCCTTGACAAAGACTAATGCTATTGTGATCTCAAAAGGATAAGCTAATTACTTTCTTACCTCATCTCTAAACTGATTGGGTGCTCTTTAACACACCATTCTCTTTCAGATTTGCATTTGGATAGGGGAGATACTGTAGAAGAGAGCTGCTTTATCGACCTAGATGTAGACATTGAAAGAATTACTAATATCATATAAGTAAGAGGAGCTAGGAGCAAAGAATGCATGAATATAGATAGGATACTGAGACATAATGAGATTTTAGGTAAAGATGAATGGGAATTAATTTGCTCCTCAGCTTCTTCCCTGACATTCCGATGCAAATTCTAAGGTCAGGTATCTATCATCCATAATGACATTCAATAACAATATTTGTCTTCCAATGGGATTTGATCCTTGACATCCCCTATTTGACATCTGACAACATTTTGGAGTTAACAGACAGACAAGTCATTTAATATTTAGCAGTCCTTTGATACTCAATATGTCATAATGTTTGATATCTGACAGATGTATTTAAATAGATCTACCCTAGCTCCTAGTTCTGATGGCACCTCGCAAAGGGATTCTCCTCGGGTCCCTATTCGTTTCAGAGATCCAGTTAGAATCACATAGACTTAACATCATTCATGGCCCACTTGACAGATGCCTTAATTGGCAGTGCAGAATTCTACTTGCCATATGGTTTCTAATACAGGCTGTGTAATAATCCATATGAAAGGGGAAAGGTGCTTTAGGGAACATGGGGACAAGCACATCATACTCATCAGCAATTCCTTAAAGCTGCATCCTTCGTCTTCCAAAAGCATCACAGGAAAAGATACATTTTGTATCATATGTGCTAGGCGATCCCAACTCTAGGGGGCAGTGCTCATCTCCGTTGCAAAGCCAAAGAGCCAGCGCTGTCCGAAGACATCTCCGTGGTCATGTGGCCGGCATGACTAAATGCCAAAGGCGCACGGAACGCTGTTACCTTCCCACCAAAGGTAGCTCCTATTTTTCTACTTGCATTTTTTTACATGCCTTCAAACAGCTAGGTTGGCAGAAGCTGGGACAAGTAACGGGAGCTCACTCCATTACACAGCACTAGGGATTCCAACTGCCGAACTGCCAACCTTTCTAATCAACAAGCTCAGCATCTTAGCCACTGAGCCCCCGCATCCCTTGATATGTGCAATATATGATTCCATGGGCATTCCATATTTGGATTTGGATAGTCCGAATTTCTAAGTACAGTATCTAACCTCGGTCTAGAAGAAAGAGGAATGCTAATGAGTCATTTGCAAGTCCATGGATTCATACAGAGGGAGAAACTACAGTACTTCAGCCTTGAAAGTGACTGGCATGTGATTGTTATTCATATTAACTACATTGCCATGCTTATGTATCTGTTTCCTTTCTGATGAGGACAAAAAAACTAATCAAGAACTGTAAATGATCCATGGTGGCGCAGTGGTTAGAATGCAGTACTGCAGGCTACTTCTGCTGACTATCGACTGTCAGCAATTCGGCAGTTCGGCAGTTCGATCCTCACTGGCTCAAGATTGACTCAACCTTCCATCTTTTCGAGGTCGGTAAAATGAGGAGCCAGATTGTTGGGGGCAATATGATGATTCTGCAAACCGCTTAGAGAGGGTTGTAAAGCACAGTGAAGCAGTATATAAGTCTAAGTGCTAGTGCTATTGCTAAACAGACATTCTATAGGAAGCTGATTCTAGAGTTTACAAAAAGGTAAAATACATCATCTAGAGGAGCTTGACACTTTGTATCTTCCCAGACCATCCATGTAATTTTCTTAGCAACACTACAAGAAATGGTTAGCCATGGACTGACTGACTTTCTGTCTACCTGAAAGAAGAGCAAGAAGCAATGAGTGGAAAATAATCAAGGAGAGAACCAACCTAGAAATAAGGAGACGTTTCCTGTCAGTTAGAACAATTAGCCAGTGGAATGGCTTGCCTTCAGAAGTTTTGGGTGCTCGACAGGGGTGGGTTCCTGCCAGTTCTAACCTCTTCTATAAAAGAGGATCCACAAATCTACAGTGCCGTTTAGAACCGGTTCCAGCTCCCTCCCCCCCACATCATCAAGATGAAGAGCGAGAGGAGGAATTCTGGGAGTTGAAGTTCACAAGTCTTAAAGATGTCAAGTTTGAACACCCCTGGGTTTTTTTCTAAAGGGTTAGGGGGTGCAAGGGTCTTGTAACTTGACAGCTTTGAGACTTGCATACTTCAATGCCAGAGTTCTTGAGCCAACATTTTGGTTGCTAAGCAAGAGCGTTGTTAAGTGAGTTTCACCACATTTCACAAATTGGCCACACACACCCAGTCACATGACTGCCAAGCCACTCCCACTCGGTCACATGGCTAGCAAGCCACTCCCACCCAGTCACATTGCTGGCAAGCCACTCCTACCTGGTCAATGGCGAGCAAGCCACTCCCACAAACCAGGCCACACCTACAGAAGAGGTTCTAAAAAAAATTGAAACCCACCACTGGTGCTCCATCACTGGAGGTTTTTAAGAAGAGATTGGACAACCACTTGTCTGGAATGGTATAAGGTCTCCTGCTAGAACACCTCCAAGGTCCCTTCCCTGGTTATTCTGTTATTCTATCTAGCATATAGCCCTGGCATATTCTTATTCTACCCAAAGCATGATATCAATTTAATCCAACTATGCAGAGAGATTACTGCCACAAGAAAACATTCAGAACGCAAATGATTATATTGTCAGGTTATGATGGATATTATTTTCTGCATCTGGAGATTGAAATGCCATGGGTTAGTCCTGAATGAAATTAATATGTGCTGTTAATCAAAACATCCTTGGAAAATTTAGGCCAACCTCAAAAAAAAAAAAATTAACAATAGGTTTAATCTAAGATGAATCTTAGCCAAGCCATCCCACACTTGGTTTGTGTGATAAAAACAAGAGGCAACCTTCACACTGCTTCAATCCCAAAACATTAGCTGTGTTCCTCCTTTTAAAAAGGTGATCCAGTAGACATAGGTATGTATATTCAACATTAAGCTTTAGAAATAATCGAAAAGCAGTAACATTGGCAACAGAATTGGGGACTAGTTGTGAGTGATGGTCAGTGATGGCGAACCTTTTTGACACCGAGTGCTGAAGAGGTTGCACCGAAATGACACGCAAGTGCTCATCAGGGCCATACTCCGGAAAAGCCAAATTTCTGGGTTCGAGTGTGAATGCACTCCCAACAATCAACTGACCGGCACGCATGCACATACCGGTTTTTGGACCTGCCATGCATGTGACGGACAGCTGTTTGTTGCTTGCGCATGCATGCCAGAAACCTGGAAGACAAACAGGCAAGGCTGTGTGTGCCGGGCAACATGGCTTAGCATGCCACTTTGGGCACGCGTGCCATAGGATTGCCATCACGGGCATAGGTCAACCTTCTCAACATATTCAGGCATAGTTGCGTAGGAACAATTCATTCAGGAGAAGTTCTGAAAAGATATCTGTTCTGAACACCACCACCCCCAGCTCTGGTATACCAAGTCACTCCGACACAAAGTCTCTTCCAGATGTTTATTGACATACAGGTTCAACCTTGGCAGCAATCCAGCCTGCCAAAGTCAAGATAGCACTCTGGGCAGCAATCCAGCTACAGCAACACCCCTTGGCAGCAATCCAGCCTGCCAAAGTACGACACAGATCTGAGCTTCTCCAACTCCAATGATCAGTTGATTCCTGCAAAGGGTGTGTCCACAAGCAGTCCCTTTATAGTCTGGAGAGGAGTCTAATGATCAGCAGCTGAGAGCAATTACCTCCTGTAATTGCTCAATTGCTCCTTACGCCGGTAACGAGCATCTAATAGCTCACTGCTGATGTCTGACTCACTGTCCTGTGACTCCTCCCCACTGCTCCAAGGCATGACATCAGGAGCCCCCTTCCTTTGGCTTTCACCACTGATCCATGCCTCAGGTGCCTCCTGGTGGCCAACCAGCCTCTCTGCGCCCTGCTCAGAGTCGGAACCCTGTCCAGGGTCCTCCACATCCTCCTGAGCCGACTCAGAGGGACCCTCGCTGTCGGAGTCTGGTGGCAACTCCAACGGCTCCTGCTGGGCCACAGCAGATATCAGTGTAACAATCCCAGTGACTGTAGTCACTGACTGAATACAAAGGACTGTCTTGACCTCCTCAAATCAGGTGAGAATTTTTGGAAAAAAATCAAGAAAATTCAATAATGTTCAGAAACATTACAATGCACCAGAAGGAACATCGTTTGAAACAGAAGGTGACTCCAAGCTGTGTTCAAATGAGTCCAAATGAGTATATTTATTTTTTTGAGAGTGAAATACTTAAAGAAAGCAGTAGATTCTATAGCTGGCTATCATCAAAATACATATTTGGGATAGCATTGAGCTATCTTAAATTACATTTCCAAAGGGATATGTTTTAAGATTTTACATACCTAATGGTTGACAGGGACACTATGTAATTAGCTATTTGTATGCAAGGAATGCAAGAGATAATTAGAAACATGGATTATGGAGAAAGGCAGTCGTGCTGACAGAGGGCAAAAGAAGCCAACATATTAAGTCAAATTTGTATACATGCTCGCATGGTTTATCGTATGTCATTTGTCTTGTATTACATTAATACTTCATTTAATATGGCACTAATGCACCAGATTGTTATATACTAATTTATAAATTAAACATGCATCTTTCTAAATGCAGCAGCAATTGGCCTGGCAAATCAGTTAAACCTCCTGGGAGATGTTAAATTGAATTTCATATGTTTGGTGACTCTTGGGTGATGGTATATGTATTTATAACGACTACTTTGGGCCCATCAAGGGACCTGAATTTGTTTTTCTTTTATTTAGTCTGGCAGGATGGCTTTTGAAATACAGAATGATAGATGGAATAGGCATGTCACACTAGCAAAGTTTATCTGTCCAATATTGCTCTATAGCAGGAATTCTCAGTCTCTGCCATTTTAAACTGTTTTGACTTCAACTGGCTAAGGAATCCTGGGAATTGAAGTCCACCCAGCTTAATATGGCTAAAGTAGGGAAACCCTGCTTGACAAAGTACAGATATTTGAATCTGCTAGTCCTTGATCAATGTAATGTACATGTAGACAAGCCATTATTCCTGGGCTATTCATAAGAGTTATACATATCAGCAGGGGTGGGCTTCAAATATTTTAGCAAGGGGTTCTCTGCCTGGTTGCTAGATGGGTGTGGCCATGGTGGCATGGTCCAGTTGGCCTCCTGCACCATGTGGGGAGCATTTTTGCCCTCCCCGGGCTTCAGAAATAATTATTGCAATTCAGAAAGTAATGTCCACAGTGGAAGATGATAATCAGGTGATTTGTGTCAACTTTGAAACAGATCGGCAAAATGTCGCAGCCATTTTCTCAGTTTCTCAGCTTGACATACTTTGAGGGGGGGGAGCTTTGGAATGTCAGAGCAGACATCAACAACTTACTATCTCGTGGAAACCAAGATCATCCTACCAGGTGTTGGCCAGAGACTGAAAGACGTTACACCGGAGGCGCCAGAACACCTAATTGGACAATGTGACCTGTGACAAGGAGGGAGGGAGCTGTATAATCTTTAATTATCCTGAAAGCGCTTTCTTTGAGTCAATATTCGGAGGTGTTCAACCATCCTGAGGACCTTTACTATTTTCCCTTCTTAGGGTACATTTTCTGTCAACTACACTTGGACTGGAGAATTGTTCAAAACAAGCACACCTTCAAAGAGAGGCTAATCCTTAAAAAATAGGCAATAAAGCTATTCCTCTAATACTTGTGAGCTACAGTATTAAAACAGAGGGGCAAAAATCCAGAGGACCAGTAGATATCAGCCAAGGACATTTGTATGTATCTATGCTGCCATCTAGTGGTTTTCTGAATTGGTGCAATTCCGATCTTGTGGTCCTATGAGGCCTGTAGAAGAAAATTATCATCTGTGCCACACAGTTGTCTGTAGATAGAAAACTAGCACATCATTTGAAAAGGCCAGATTAGATCCTCCTTAACATGTTTGTATCTCTATTGGGTCCAGGCCTCCGCATTTTTATGTACCTCAAGGGGGAAGATTAAATAAAATACTATCATGCTTCTACCCGTTAATTTGAAAGGTGGATTGCTACTTTAAGAGTTACATTCAGGCACTAATAGAAGCTAGCACAGAGTTTCCCAACCTTGGCAACTTTAAGAAAGGTGGACTTCAACTCCCAGAATTCCCCAGCCAAGCTGGCTGAAGAGTTCTGGGAGTTGAAGTCCACCTTTCTTAAAATTGCTAAGGTTGGGAAGCACTGACCTAATGGTTAGTAAACAGCTGGGATCTCAGCAGAAGAAGTAAAAATACATGTTTGTTTTTTAAAAAAGAGTTTGTTGTTTTGAAAGAATGAGATAAACTCAGAGAGGACCATAGCTGCCAAAGAGAACCATTTTGTAAGACAGTAAAGGAGGAGCTTTCTTCTTTCTGATTCAGAGGTGGTATTCAGCAGGCTCTGACCAATTCCAGTAGCGGAAATTTTGAGTAGTTCAGAAAACCAGTAAATACCACTTCTGACTGGCTCTGCCCCCATCTATTCTCTGCCTCCCGAGTCCCAGCTGATCGGGAGGGAATGGGGATTTTGCAGTAACCTTCCCCTGCCATGCCCAGCAAGCCACGCCCACCAAGCCATGCCACACCCACCAAGCCACGCCCACAGAACAGGTAGTAAAAATGTTTGAATCCCATCACTGTTCTGCATGCATTGTCCATTTGCAAATCAAGCAAACAGGAGGACTTCAGCACTTCCTAATGAAACTAATCCTAATAATAGCTGATAGCAGAGCCTTTGCAGATCTCACTACTCAAGGCCATTCACCTCAATCAGAAAGCTCTCTCTCTCTTTCTCTCCTGATATCTCTATCAAGATATTTATGAGGGTGAGTGGTCAGACTCTTAGTGTAGCTATTCCAGGGGTGGGTTCCTGCCAGTTCTAACATCTTCTATAAAGATGTGGAGACTCTAGAAAGAGTGCAGAGAAGAGCAACAAAGATGATTAGGGGACTGGAGACTAAAACATATGAAGAACGTTTGCAGGAACTAGGTATGTCTAGCTTAAGAGAAAGAAGGACTAGGGGAGACATGATAGCAGCGTTCCAATATCTCAGGGGTTGCCACAAAGAAGAGGGAGTCAAACTATTCTCCAAGGCACCTGAGGGTAGAACAAGAAGCAATGGGTGGAAACTAATCAAGGAGAGAAGCAACTTAGAACTGAGGAGAAACTTCCTGACAGTTAGAACAATTAATCAGTGGAACAGCTTGCCTCCAGAAGTTGTGAATGCCCCAACACTGGAAGTCTTTAAGAAGATGTTGGATAGCCATCTGTCTGAAATGGTATAGGGTTTCCTGCCTAGGCAGGGGGTTGGACTAGAAGACCTCCAAGGTCCCTTCCAACTCTACTATTGTATTGTATTGTATTGTATAGAAGAGGTTCCACAAATCTACAGTGCCGTTTAGAACCGGTTCCAGCTTCCTCCCCCCCTCCCGTCCGCACATCATCAAGATGAAGAGCGAAAGGAGGAATTCTGGGAATTGAAGTCCACAAGTCTTAAAGCTGTCAAGTTTGAACACCCCTGGGGTTCAAATGCCAGAGTTTCTGAGCCAACATTTTGGTTGTTAAGCAAAAGCATTGTTAAGTGAGTTTCACCACATTGTACAAGTTGGCCACGCCCACCCAGTCACATGGCTGGCAAGCCACTCCCACCTGGTTACATGGCCAGCAAGCCACTCCCACAAAACAGGCCACACCTACAGAAGAGGTTCTTAAAAATTTAGAAACCCACCACTGAGCTATTTGCTTGAGTAACAAAAGTTCCCACAGAAACAGAAGCCAGAAAAAAATATCTACGGAGATGCTGATTAATTATGTAACTGATTAGCTGCATAGTAAATCACATAAATGATAGCACAGATGGAAATGGGGCGGGGGGGGGGAAACACCCTATTCATTTGTTTAATAACTTGCAAAAAGTAGAAAGGGCGATGTTCATCCAAGTAGAAAATATTTTACTGTTTTTAGTATTTTTCCTTTACTGCTGGCTATGGAAAATAAAATCTTTCCCATCTGCTGAATCAAATTCCCAGCCATCATTAAAAAAAAAAGTAAGACAGTTTATTTTAATATATACCTTAATCATTAAATGAGTAGGCTCCCTGGGGTGGGGGGGGCTTACCAATCAAAAGAGGGAAAAGGACTTTGTACACAGAGATTTATCATCTAAAAAGACACAGCATAAAAGGTGAAAGGGCTGCAGAGGGAAAATGAGAATAAGACTGCTTAAGGAAATCATTAGTTGCTATTAAGATAGAGAGGTAACTGGTACTTTGAAGCCACTCATATGTCCTCTATTCGCCTGATATTATTTTTAATAGCAATAGCACTTAGACTTTTAGACCATTTCACAGTGCTTTACAGCCCTCTTAGTGTAGTAGGCACCTGAGGGTAGAACAAGAAGCAATGGGTGGAAACTAATCAAGGAGAGAAGCAACTTAGAACTGAGGAGAAATTTCCTGACAGTTAGAACAATCAATCAGTGGAACAGCTTGCCTCCAGAAGTTGGGAATGTCCCAACACTGGAAGTCTTTAAGAAGATGTTGGATAGCCATTTGTCTGAAACGGTATAGGGTTTCCTGCCTAGGCAGGGGGTTGGACTAGAAGACCTCCAAGGTCCCTTCCAACTCTGCTATTGTATTGTATTGTATTGTATTGTATTGTATTATTGTATTGTATATTGGTTTACAGAGTCAACATTTTTTTTGTCTTTTAATGACCCCGTAACCTCTTGCATCATGATGGAGTTGCGGCAACTGAATGGGTGTTTACTGGCCAGCTGCCCTTCTTGTCACCAATGCAGTGTTCGCAGCTGATATATACTCCTTGTGCTCAGAGAGAAAGAGATCTGCCACTATCAAGGATCGAACTCACAGCCTCCTGATTGTGAGTTGAGAGCTACATCTTTACGCCACTGTACCGCTCCACAGAGTCAACACATTGCCCCCAACAATTTGGGTCCTGATTTCTACCGACCTCAGAAGGATGGAAGGGTGAATCAACCTTGAGCTGCTCAGAATTGAACCCCTGGAGTGAAAACAGTGAGTTAACCCTGCAGTCCTACATTCTAACCACTGCGCCACAGCACATTATAGGAGGTACTGCATTTTTCGGAGTATAAGACATACCTTTTTCCCTCAAAAAAGAGGGTGAAAATCTGAGCTCATCTCATACACTGAATACAGCATTTTTTGCCTCCCGAAACCCTTCCCCCTTTGCAAAAATGGCTGTGCAAAGCCTTTAGAAGACTTCCAGAGTGCTCCTGAGAGCTGGGGAGGGCAAAAATGAGCGAAAAACAGGCCATTTTTTGCTTGCTTTTGCACCCCAGCCCCAGAAGCACTCCATAAGCCTCCTAAAGGCTATGCATGCCCCCCCCTTTTTTTAAATGAAAAACGGGCCGTTTTTGAGAGGTCTGCAGAGTGCAAAAACTTTTTTTTAATTTGCTTCTTCAAAATTTTGATGCGTTTTATACTCTGAAAAATACAGTAATATGGAATTAGGCCTGATAGGCTACTAGTCAAGGAACTAGTCCAGTAGTTCTCATAATGGGCTACGGATACTGGAATACCTTTGCAAGGTTTGCAGTGGGTTCTATCAACTTTCAGGATTATTTTTTCTAGAACAGAAAGGCCATGCAGACAATGTAGAAACAAAAGGTATACAATGCAGAAACTCTGTTGGATCTAAGT
Source organism: Natrix helvetica (assembly GCF_964273705.1). Classification (NCBI taxonomy): domain Eukaryota; kingdom Metazoa; phylum Chordata; class Lepidosauria; order Squamata; family Natricidae; genus Natrix; species Natrix helvetica. Next base: position 225,779,750 of record NC_138548.1, read on the forward strand.
CCATTTCAGTGGACTCATCTCTTCAGTAGCATCACAGATTCCTATTTATTGGGCACAAATTGCCTCATTAAAAAAAAGATGGAGCATCAAGGCAGTAAGAAACAAGACATCATAAAAAATAACTTAGGTGGATGAAAAAGCTGCTGTGGTTATAATCATTGCCAATGAATGAAACCAACTTTGGCCTTTCTTGGAAGCACTGCATATCTCAGAAGCTTGGGAAAGTTTGATGTCCAAATGGATTACACTTCAAGGCTGGTTGAAGTCCAAAATAGGTTTTTGGTGTTGGATTCCTTCTTCTGGGAAGAAAGGATCCACTGGGAGGATAAATCAGAGGTGCCATGCAGTTGCCTTTGTATATCTCTCCACTTCTAAGATGATATGTATGATATCACCCTCCTTAAAAAGGTAGCCTGAAATCTTTGGTGGTCATCAAGCTTTGAAAGCCATATGCTTTCAACTGCAATGCCACAAGCATTCTTATATCTATAATTTTAAAATATTAAAACTGCCAAACTCCCAGTAGATAACATGGCACTCTTGAACACCATGATCCCTGAAATACAACAAAAAGTCCTACCTCAGATGCTGATCATACACTGGGGAACCAAACAATTTCATAGAATATAGAACATAGAATAATAGAGTTGGAAGTGACCCTGGAGGTCTTCTAGCCCAATCCCCTGCTCAAGCATCACATCCTATACTATCCTGGACAAATACCTATCCAGTCTCTTGAAACCATGTAGTGATGGACCATCCGCAACCTCTGAAAGCAAACTGTTCCACCAATTAATTATTCTCACTGTCAAGAGATTTCTCCTTAGTTCTAGCATGGATCTCTCTCTGATAATTCCAATAGCACTTAGACTTCTATACCACTTCACAGTGCTTTACAACCCTCTCTAAGCAGTTTGCAGAGTCAGCATATTGCCCCCAACAATCCTCATTTTACTGGCCTCAAAAAGATGGAAAGCTGAGTCAATCTTGAGCCAGTGAGGATCGAACTGCCGAACTGCTGACAGTTTATAGTCAGCAGAAGTAGCCTGCAGGGACTGCATTCTAACCACTGCACCACCACGGCTCCTAAGATAAACTTCCATCTGTTCCTTCTTGCTCTGCCCTCAGGTGCCTTACAATAGGTTGACTTCCTCTTCTCTAGGTTGACATCCCCTCAAATATTAGAAGATTGTGATCATGTCACTCCTAGTTTTTCTCTTCATTATCATCATGACAGTGAAAAATTCATAGCCCAGAGAGAATGAAGTCATAACAGTGAAATTCAAGTTAGGTAAAGAAGTTTTTTTTTTTAAAAAAAATATTTTTCCTCAGAGTTCATTGATTTCTAGCTTCTAGTTACTAGTAAAATAATAATACTTTACTCAGTGCCATAGGAATCATGGTTTGGGTTGTATTCCCCTGGATAGTTTTAATCCTCCTTACAGATACAAAGTGAACATTGCTTACAGTTGGTTGTGACTGAGGCAATTATAAACCTGAATAAGGCATGAAAAATGAAAAAAAAAAGAGTAAATAACCCCAGAGGGGGGCTATTTCATGTGCAAGTATCTGAACATGCTAAATTACTTCGATCACACCAATTAAGGTTAGTATCTAAATTTGGGTTCACTTTTTTTTTATAAAGCCCTTTATTACTACATTTGCCTGGGAGTCATGCAGTTTGTACAATCATCTTTTCTTGAAAGGTAATTAATTTCAATATTCATGATAAGTTCTTAGCTGGGTGCTTTCCTTATACTAAATTGGAATAGCTACCACAGAATATAGAATGGCATTTGTTTTGTGCATATTTGTATTGGAAGGGTGGTGGGAGGAAATGACTATTATTAGCAAATCAATGATGGTCTTCAAAGAAGAGGTTTATTGTGTAAATATATTAAGACCTTTTTGTCATCATTCTCAAGGCCAAAAGGGGTTAGTCTAAAATCAATGCATGTTATGAATCTCCTTCAATTTCTTTTTCATTTGAAAATAATCCATGAATGGATGTGATATGTCTGATCATGGGACAAGTCATGAAGAGACGGCGTATTTTTCGTAAGCAGCCATTTTTCCAATATAATTTATTGGTTGCATAAAAGTCTTCTTGTGTGACTTTACCCAGAAAAGAGAGGTGGAATAATCCTATCTATTTATTTATATGATGTATAGAGCTGCCCATCATAAGCCACTCTGGATGGCTTACTAGCAACTTTTTATCTGCACTCCTAGCTCTGGTAAGTCAAAGTGGTTTCTAGACATTTAAAACATTTAAGACATCACTGATCCACCCAAGTACCATATAGTACTACATAAAGTTTAGGATGAATGTGTTTATATGTCAACTTAGACAAATAGGTACCCATTTATATATCATTACTTATTATGATGTCATAGAAGACAAACCATCCTTCAAACTGGTCTCAACTACTTGTTCAGATCATGGGTACTCCCCCTTCCATCCTCCAAAGTTCACTCTCAGTAGGACTGGTGTTCTGGCCGGGGAATTCTGGAAGTTGAAGTCCACCTATTTTAAAGCTACCAAATTTGAGAAACTCTTATCCAAAGGTTTTCTTGTCTCTGAATTTCCCACTCTCTTACTCTGAGCAATTTACCAATTAAGTGCAGTTGCCAAGAGCAGAATTTGGGAGACACCGGGCAATCCTCTTCTCCGAATTTCTTGCTGTGTCACCAATCTTGTGCTTAGACTCCCATCCTTCCACCCACTATACTCCTCTGGATTTCGAATGAAATGTCAAATATAATTTGATGTTAAAAAATGAAGGCTGCCGTTGTCCTCAGAGCAAAGTTGGAAGATGCTGGTACATCATCTCAATAGGGAGCTGTACAGAGACAAATTGCAGTTCAATATATCACCAGAAATGGCTCCACAAAACTTCTTTTTCTTTTTTTTAATGAAAGGCTTTGGAGTTTTCATATGCTACCGTATAAGCAAAGTGCACCCTTTCGCTCAATTAGTTAAAAGCAAGTTCTGGAAAGTTCTCAGTCAGGTTTCATGGCTTCTGTTTAAAAAAGAATAATCTAAATCAGTGTTTCTCAAACTTGGCGACTTTAAGTCCTGTGGACATCAACTCCCAGAATTCCCCAGCCAGCTATGCTGGCTGGGGCATTCTGGGAGTTGAAGTCCACAGGACTTAAAGTCGCCAAGTTTGAGAAACACTGATCTAAATAAACATCTGGTTCTGCCGGTGGTAGCTGGGAAGGGCTTGGAATGAAATGGATGGGGGAAGCCACTTAAATTCCAGTGAAACTGAATGAATGTAAATTCTGTTCAAAAATGGACAAAGTCCGCCTATTTTAAAGCTGCTTTAAAGAAGTCCTTGATGTAGATGAAGAGTGTCCCATCCATGGTCCACAGACATTGGACAGCTAGTCTCGCAAGATAATAAAAAAATATTAAACAATAAAGGAAGCTTGTTATTTTTATACATTAACCGTATATTATATGTTTTATATTCAGCCCAAGACAATTCCTCTTCACTCAACACAGTTCAGGTGAGGTTGGACAACCATGATGGAGATTATTCAATCCAATGAGAAAGATACTCGCCGTCCAACACTTTGGTTCACATTTGTAAGGAGGTCTCAAGTGCCCCTCTCAAACTGCTGGATGGAAGTCTGAAGTTCAAAACCATTCACCCAACTAGGTTTAGGAAATACAGGTAGTCCTCAATTTACAACAGTCCATTTAGTGACTGTTCAAAGTTACAACGGCACTGAAAAAAGTGACGTATGACTATTTTTCACACTTACGCCCATTGTAGCACCCCATGGTGTCATGGTCAAAATTCAGACACTTGGCAACTGATTCATATTTATGACGGTTGCAGTGTCCGGGGGGGGGGGGGTCACGTGATCACCTTTTGCAACCTTCTGACAAGCAAAGTCAATGGGGAAACCGGAGTCACTTAACAACCGGGCTACTAATTTAACTCAGTGATTCATTTAACAACAAGAAAGAAAGATCATAAAATGGGGCAAGGCTTACTTAACAAATGTCTCACGTAGCAGCATAGATTTTGGGCTAAATTGTGATCGTACGTTAAGGATTACCTAAATGTTACCATGCATTGTCAACATATATCTAATTATCCACAGCTAGATATCTTTATTCTAGAGTCACCAGGCATAAAAGCATGAATTCAGACCCAGCATGGGAAGCAAGCACTGTAGCTGAAATTGGCTTTTCCTGAAGATAGAGAGTTAGTAGTAAAACTATTGCCAGAAATTAAAAATATCAAGGGGCATGTTTATCACAGATTCAGAAGCATGAAAATAAACCTGGAGAGTGAGAGAAAGAATGGATTTGGCATTCTGCAATCCATTATGCTATTTTGATATTGTTTAACGCATTGTGTGAGCCTGACCAGTTTGATTATCGATCATGCTTAACTGCTTAGACCCCACTTGTAATTTATTCAGCAACCTGTGGTTAAGCAAACCAGAGCTTGGCTCAATATGAAAACCAGGTCAGAGGGAATACAAATTATAACGATGTTGTATTCTGAAAGAAGAATTAAACAATTCTTCATTCCTAGATGGGGTAGACTTCCCGAATTCCTTAATTCGGGAAGAGCAAAACTGCTTTCTCTTCTGGCTATGTTCTACACTTAAGTCTCTTCTTCATTATATGGTTTCATTCCTGAAACTTTCAGAGACACTTTCAAACTGACCTGTAATAATTTTCACTGGTCGCCACGATGTAAAACAGATGTGGAGACTCTAGAAAGAGTGCAGAGAAGAGCAACAAAGATGATCAGGGGACTGGAGACTAAAACATATGAAGAACGGTTTGCAGGAACTGGGTATTTATAGTTTAATAAAAAGAAGGACTAGGGGCAGTGGTGGGTTCCTACCAGTTCCTACCGGTTCAGCTGAACCGGTAGTGGTTTAGCAGCCTGGGTTGCTGGAACCGGCAGCGACCCAGGCCTGCCACAGCCCCGAACTGGTTCTCCGGGCAGCACCATAAGCACTGCCATCTTGTTTTTTGCTTCTGCGCAGAATTTTTTTTATTGCACTGCAGATGCGCTTGTGGTGCACACACGAGTGAACCAACAGTAGTGCCTGCCAGGACCCATCCCTCACTAGGGATGACATGGTAGCAGTGTTCTGATATCTCAGGAGCTGCCACAAAGAAGAGGGAGTCAATCTATTCTCCAAAGCACCTAAGGGCAGAACAAGAAGCAATGGGTGGAAACTAATCAAGGAGAGAAGCAACTTAGAACTGAGGAGAAATTTCCTGACAGTTAGAACAATTAATCAGTGGAACAGCTTGCCTCCAGAAGTTGTGAATGCCCCAACACTGGAAGTCTTTAAGAAGATGTTGGATAGCCATCTGTCTGAAACGGTATAGGGTTTCCTGCCTAGGCAGGGGGTTGGACTAGAAGACCTCCAAGGTCCCTTCCAACTCTACTATTTTATTCCGTTCTATTCATTGAAGCCAACCTCAAAATGTAGACAATGAGAAACATTTTTAAAAATAGCAACTAACCAGTATGCCTCACACATCACTTATTTAGTGATTTGTAAAAAGAAAAATCACATCATCATCATCATCATCATCATCACAATTAATAAAACAAGGAAAGCTACCATTAAGGTTTTAACTCTAAGCATAATCTTTTTTTTTAAAAGAAGCCCAATTGTACAATGGAATGATACTGCCATGGTACTATCACAGCGGAGTTGTCAAAATATTATTTAAAAGTTTGTCACTGCACTGACATAGACTTTGGAGTTTTCCTCCCAAACAATTTTCAGGATACCTCTTTTTAGTGTACCCTATTTTGGCTCTGGACCTCAGTATCTTCAGTCTGTAAGTTTGTTCTTAGAGCATCTTGGAAGTGATGACAGCCATAGATCATGCAGCTTCTCCAAATAACATCTGAAGAACTTTCAAATTAGCTTTCTTTGGAAGTGGCTAAACTCTTAGAAAATGTTGGATTTCTGCCACAAAATTGCACAAGAGCTTAAGGATGACATGGCCAAAAGTTTTGTGAGATTTGGCAATCCTATGAATTGATGAATATATTTATAATTGGGAGCACTCGTGGCTTTGTAAACAATAGCATAATTGCACAAGGTCATTAAAACCATTCTAATATTATGCATGTTATTGTATATGAATAGAATGGAGCTCCTTCAGTCATAATCATAACCTATAATCAGCTATAAATATAATTAGTAGGAATTATACAACAGTCTTCACTTCTGAATTTAGAAGTATCTCATTCACAAAAGATTCCTGAACAAGTAAACCCAATGCTTATTTAATTTAGCGAGTATTTATTCTGTAGCCATATGGCACCTTGGCCTAGTTTGGAATATATTGCTTACTGTACTCTGCTATATCATACTATATTCTCATCCTTTGGGTCTCCATTTTATTTCAAATAATATTTTTTTGCCACTTCTACTTTTTTTAACCACTCTGAGTTAAACTCACTGAAATAGGTTTTCCTTTCTATATCGTAATAATCACGCAGAAAGATCTGTGCAAATAGCATGTTAATCATGGCATTTTGGAAGCAGCCTATAAAGTGATCTGCTGTCAGTTTGCTTTTTTCAGCTGTCAGCATATGTCTACAAATCATAACAATCAATTTCATTTTTGCTCCTCAAACAGATTGTTAGAAAGTTAAACCATAATTTAATGACAATTGGAAATTATCATAGACTGCTACATCAACTCTTTTGCTATTTATTGGAAGATGCACACCGGATGCCTTCAAAGTGGCAAGATTCTGGGAATTCATTAATCAGAATATTTTTCCAATGGTACGTCTGCACATTAGTAACAGGGTAATCAATGTGTTTTCTAATTTTGCAAGAGAAACCCTTTTCCAGTTCTACCAGACAATGCTACCGGTTTTGAGAGTCAGATAATGATACTCAGTAGTGTTACTATACACTTTTCAAGAGAAGGACTGGACCTACTATGAGGTAAAGTGCTATGACTTACCTAAGTAGCAGATTCATTCTGTTGGATGACAAAACTAAGCATGGTGCATCATTTGTTCTAAATTGGTTAATTTTTATGCATGTTTGACATCTTGAGTTATTTGTAAAAATAATAAAGGTGGGACATAGACACAGACACATATTTTGTACAGAAGATGACTCACTGTCAACATGGATTCAAAATTCCACTGGTCTTCTAATCAGCTTCAATATATGTCCAATGATAATAAAAAAAATGGATGAAGCAACATCTTTTGCCTTTGGTCTTTTGAAGATGACTTGGCTCCTCCTTCCTCTATTTCCAAACATGCTGGAAATAAATACAGGTAGTCCTCAGCTTCCAGAAGTGCATTTAGTGACTGTTCAAAGTTACAACAGCACTGTTAAAAGTGACTTATGACATTTTTCACACTTATGACTGTTGTAGTATCCCCATGGTCATGTGATCAAAATTGAGACACTTGTTAGTTGACTCATATATATGACAGTTTCAGTGTCCTGAGGTCATGTGATCACCTTTTGTGACCTTCTGACAATCAAAGTCAATAAGGAAGCCAGTTTTACTTCACAACCGTATTACTAACTTAACAAGTCCAGTGATTTAACTAACAACTATCACTTCACAACTATGGCAAGAAAAATCATAAAATGGGGCAAAAATTCACCTAACAAATGTTTCACTTAGCAACAGAAATGTTGGGCTCAATTGTGGTCTTAAGTTGAGAAATACCTGTAGTAATGTTTTATTCCTGTGTGATGCCCTTAGAATGTCTTTGAACAAGTACTTCTACTTAATTATTTTCTTCCTTGCCTGCAAACCATTAACTAATTTTGATGTTGCAACAAAACTTCATCTTTAAAAAAGTATGGTTTAAAGCAGGGGTGTCCAAACTTGGGAATTTTAAGAAAGGTGGACTTCAACTCCCAGAACTCCTCAGCCAGCTTGGCTGGGGAATTCTGGGAGTTGAAGTCCACAAGTCTTAAAGTTCCCAAGTTTGGACACCCCTGCTTTAAAGGTAGCCTCCCTCTTTCCAAATCCTAATGCTGACTAGTTTTGAAGATGTAGATGGGGAAACAAAACTTTGTTATTTAACCATACAATAAAAAAGTGGTCTTCTGCAATCCTACAAAAATATCTCATGGACCATATAAGCTTCATTTTGCTTCTCCAAAGACATTGCAAATATTTTGGCCTCAGGGGATGGAAGGCAATTCAGTAACCCTTTTCCATGGTCCTCTGGAAGCATCCAAGTTTGATCCCTTCTTGTATTGATAAAGTAAGCATGACAAGGTGGGCCACAGTGGATCTGCTGAATCCAAAGTCTTGTGGTCCTGAAACTGTAACTGAAGATGGTCCAGATTCCTTCCCTCCACTTATTTATACCTGGAAGACCTTCCTTGACATAATGTAAATGGCTTTGGAAGGGGAAGAAAGAAAGAGACAACCCAAGATGCTAATAAAACATTTAATTCTAACATCAATTGTGCTTCAGACAAAGGCAGATTTCTCTAGGAATCAGTTATAAAAGGCAACAAAAAATGAATGATTTTCACAATGTTCAGTTATTCTTCATTGACTTTTTTATATAGAAGACCATGCATTTATTGAATAAGCCACAATTAGCTGGGTTTACATAAAATGCTGGGTTATTAACAATGATTTACAGACAATAATGGATTTAGACAACATTTCAAGCAAAATTCATACCATATTATATCTCAGCAGAAAAGGAAAACAAATTAGATATGCATATACTTATTGTAGCTGCTTTGAGCTTTATAAGAAAGATACCATGATAAGATATCAATGAATGAATCAAACAAATATTACTTTTAATATACTGGTACCCAAATTGTTAAGATCTATTTCAAGATGTGTCATTACTCAACTAGATAACATTATCAGTGCCGGCGAATGTGTGGTTTGCTCCCTGTTTATATACAAAGCCTTATCCTATCAGTGTGATTTTTTCCTTGACAGTTTACTATTTCTGATTGCGGAAAACAGGAATTATTGTGCAAGGTATCAGCAGAGCAAAAAAAAAAAAGTCCTCCCAGTGTTTGTTTGTTATATATCATCTCGGACTCCTTTCTCTAAATCAAAATACAATGTTTGGTCCCTGTCTCCAAACTCTATTTTCATTCTCTTTGCAATTCTGCATTCATGCCCAGGCTTCCACAGCATTCGTAGTCTTTTCCTAATCCTAAGTCTCTCTTCCCCGAGCTTCTGTATGAGCTTTAATTCTTGCAAGGAATAACACTTTGGAATGTTTATCACTCCTTTTAAGGAAACCAGGAAAAATCAGTCTAAAAACTTGTATGAATGAAAGGTTAATGGATACATGACCATTATCTCAGCCAATGAGTATCAGATAGTGTTCTATTGTGAGCAATAAGAAAACAAGGAAGAAAGAAAATGGAAAAATAGAATGAAGGGAAAGAGCAGGAAAAGATTACATTTTTACAGAACTAAAAAACCTGTAGAGGACTTGATGGCTTAGTGGTTAAAGATGCCGAGCTTGTCAGTTGGAATGCTGACAAGCCCAGGTTTGTGGACCCAAGCATGCAAAACAGGATGAGTTCCAGCTTTGTCCCAGCTCCTGCCCACTTAGCAATTTTAAAGAATGTAACTGCGAGTAGATAAATAGGTACCACTTCAGTGGGAAGGTAACAGTGTTTCATGCACCTCGGTGTATAGTCATGCTGTCCACGTGATCATGGAAGCATCTTTGGACAACACTGGCTCCCTCGGCTAAGAAACAGAGATGAGGACTGCCCCTTAGAATCAGACATGACTGGGCAGGGGAAACCTTTACTTTAAATAACCTGTGGCATGTTGGGTCATTCTTTTTCCTTACCTAAACAGAGAAACAGGATGGCTATGGCAGGGAAAAAAGCAATGGGAGCTGGAACAACTTCCAATGTCCTGCCAACTTCCCCACTGATGTTGTTTGTGGAACTCGGTCAAGAAGCATTCAAAATCATTTTCTTCTTCTTCTCAGTTAACCCACAGAACTGCCTGCCACTGTGCTGAGAGGAGGGAGAACAAAGGGAGTATCAGATCACAAGGAACATTGCATTCCCACTTCCCATCATGATATAGCCCAAAGCAGTGGTGAAATTCAAATGTTTTAATTACCTTTTCTATGGGTGTGACTTTGTGAGCATTGCTTGGTGGGCATGGCAGGGGAAGGATACTGCAAAATCTCCATTCCCACCCCACTCCAGGGGGAGGATATTGCAAAATCTCCATTCCCACCTCTCTCTGGGGCCAGCCAGAGTTGGCAATTGCTAGTTCTCCAAATTACTCAAAGTTTCCACTACCAGTTCTCTGAACTACTCAAAATTTCTGCTACTGGTTTTCTAGAACCTGTCAGAACCTGTTGGATTATACCCCTGGGCCAAAGGGCCCCTTGCTCCAGAGAGGAAGTGAGTTGTCTGTCCACTGTCAGTGCTCCCAGGCAGGCCTACCTCACTAACAAGCATCCAAGTTGCATATTCATCCTTTCCATGACACCCCACTGCCATTAAGAAATTTCAGATTTCACTCTTAGTTCCAAAGTAGTCAATTACCACATACCCAGTGAGCCTTGCTACCAGCTGATTGGGTGCATGGACCCATGGGAGGCAGGAAAGAGATCAAGGACACATTCCTTCCACCTCCCCTTGTGCCACTGAACCTACTGGTTTCTGGGAAGTGTAATCAGAAAGCACAGTGGCATTGAAGCATCCACACCTTTGCCAAATTTCAATTCCCTAGGTGGCATGGCTCCCATATTTAGGATGTATTTTTTAAGTTAGGCCATAGGTGGTACTTTGATTCAAAAATATGTTGCCCTATAATGCACCGTTTCACCCAGTTGAAGATTACAAAGCATCAAACATCCCCGAGAGTTTCAGTATTCACAGATTGGGTTTGGATGCAATAGAAGATTAAATCAGAAGACCTCACAGAGTTTGGATTCACATACATCATGTTAATCCATAACATGGTTTGATTGTATTTTCTTGCATGGAATAAATCCAACGGTGTTGCAATTTCAGGAACACTATGACCTTGATATATATTTTTACTTCTTCCATTTTACCTCCCTGTAGGAGACTGTGGCTTTCAGGTCCTTTCCTAACAACAATCTAGAGCTACTTGTTTGCAGCATCTTTTTCAATGTTAGCATTTCAAAGATCTATCGTTGGTCCTGAGAGTTCCTGCAAAGAGTGTTGCCTTTTCTTGTACTTTTTAGAATCCCAGCTTTGAAAATAATCAAGAATTGAGTTCACTCTCTCCTTTTATTTCATTTTACTTCATCCCTAACACAAATAACTGTTAGATACTAGCTTCAGTTATAGTGGTTTCCACCAAGGTCCTCTGTTCTGGAGGGAACAGAGGTTTAATCTCATTGGTCGAAGGGTCTGACAGCTCCCTATAAAATGGCTGCTGTCAGACTCAACCTTCGCTGGATTGTTCATACTTGTTCTGTTACAATAAAGAGCTGTGGTTGCCTTTAGCCTTGTGTGCCTTTCCATTACCCGATCTAACACTGGCGACGGGGGTGGGATTGGAAGGCAACTGGGCGAACCAAAAAGAGTATAGTAATCCAGCAAGTACATCCAGCCCAGAGCTCAGCATGGCTTCGAGCAGCCATTTTTGAGCGGCAAACTCAAAATGCCCTCAGAACACAAAATGGCCATGCACGCCCTACCGACTCCATATGACCCAGTCACCAAGCACTGGGACTCGTATATACTGAGGTTCGACTGCTTCCTCGAAGCCAACGACCTCATGGGCCTTTTTAAAGGCCGTAAGAAGAACATGTTCCTCGGTTACTATGGACGGGAAGTGTTTGAAACTGCCAAAGATCTCTCTGAACCAACGCCACTACAATCGGTCGCTTGGTCTGTGCTTCAGCAGATGCTGAGGACCCACTACCCTCCCAAGCCATCTAAGCATGTTCGCTGGCATGAATTTAATATTTGCAACCAGAAGGATGGTGAATTGATCAATGAGTACGTTGCAGCGCTATGAAAGACCGCAGTGTACTGCAAGTTCTGAGACCTAGACGAACTTATTCTTGACCACATTGTATGCGGTGTGCAGGACATTAACTTACAGAGGAGGTTACTTGCCAAATCTAACCTTACTCTACAAATTGCCTTGGACGAAGCCAGGGCGTCAGAATCGGCCATCAAGTCCACAGAGACCCTGCAGTGTCAAAGCACTCCACAAGATGCGCGGAAGAGCACACGCGTACATCACGAGGCTGCAGAGGCCGAGAACTCTGAAGGCGAAGAAGATGACAGCTGCCGCATGCACAGTATCTGCGCCAAACTGGCACACAAATTTGAACCATGATTCCCGCCTTGTGCTAGCTGCGGAGGAGACCATGCCTGATCGGCTTGCCATTTCCATGACGCTATCTGCCAGCGCTGTGAGCGAAAGGGGCACATCGCCAAAGTTTGCAGGAGCAAGCACCCCATGACGACCTGGCAGCCAAGAAACCAAACTAACCACCAGCAGAGGCCCAACCAAGGGGCATGGCAGAAGCCACCGCGGCACTCAGAGGCAACACCAGTCACTTACCACATCTCAATTGGCCAAGTCCGCACTAGGCGGTCAAAAGAGCTGAAGGTCACAGTCCTCATTGAGGGCTCTCCATGCGAGATGGAGATCAACACGGGGTCATCACTGACCATCATGCTGTGGTCTACACTCAAACGGGCTATCCCTAGCCTAATGAAGCAGCATCTTCACACCCCTGACATCCGCCTTCGTGATTACCAGGGGAACCGAGTCCCCATCATGGGCCAAGGCACCTTCCGGGTGCAATTCAAGAAATATAGCAGCCAGCTCCCAGTGACGGTGGTCAGCGGGGACCTGCAGAGCCTCCTGGGACTTGACTGGTTAGAAGCCCTGGGGTTAGAAGTGACCATTATCAACGCCTTGAAAGACGAGAGCCCCAAAGCAATATTTAAGGAGTTCGAGGACGTCTTCAGCACCGGTCTAGGTAAGTATGTGGGGACTCCAATCTCTTTTAATTTGGATCCCAACATAGCCCCCATAAGGCTAAAGCCCAGGAGAGTACCTTTCGCTCTCCACCCCAAAATAGATCCAGAAATTGACAAGCTCGTAGGCCAGGGAATCCTAGAGCCGGTTGATCATGCATGCTGGGAGACCCCTATAGTTACACTTGTCAAATCTGATGGGTCTGTCCACATCTGCATAGACTACAAATGCACAATCAATAAAGTGTTACAACAAAGCGCTTACCCTGTACCTATTGTACAGCATTTATTACATTCATTAGGCCCCGGCAAAGTATTCGCTAAATTGGACATGGTGCAGGCATACCAACAATTGTCTGTAGATGGTGCTACGGCAGAGGCCCAAACCATTGTGATGCACAAGGGTGCATTCAAATGTCACTGCCTGCAATTTGGAGTTAGTATTGCCCCTGGACTGTTCCAAAGCATCATGGAACGGCTTTTACACATATATGTATGGGATTCAGTGTTATCTACTATCATATGTTACAAAATAGCAAATTTTCTGGTTATGCTAAAATACTTCCTTCAAAATCTTTGCAAAAGCCTTAGGCTGTCGGCTCAGCATCCATACATGTTTAAACATTCTTAGGTAATCGTATATATTTTCATGCTGTGAAAAATGTGAAGACAACCTGTGCTTATCAGGAGGTGACAATTCCCAGAAGCTTTGACTGGCATTGTCAAAGATGTAGAGCACAGAATAATAGAGTTGGAAGGGACCTTGGAAGTCTTCTAGTCTAACCCCCTGATCAAGCATACTGTATAACATTTTAGACAAATGGATGTCCAGTCTCTTCTTAAAAATCTTCAGTGATGGAGAACCCACAACTTGGGAAGCCAAGTTGTTTTCATTGCTCTCACCGTTAGGAATTTTCTCCTTAGTTCTAGGTTGCTTCTCTCCTTGTTTATTGTAGTTCAAGAACTTCATGAGCTAAGGCATGGTTAGAATGCAGTACTGTAGACTGCCGGCTGACTGCAATTTAGCCATTCAAATCTCACCAGACTCAAGGTTGACTCAGCCTTCCATCCTTCCGAAGTGGTAGAATGAGGACCCAGATTGTTGGGGGCAATAGGTTGACTCTGTAAACTGCTTAGAGAGGGTGGTAAAGCACTGTGAAAGTGGTATATAAGTCTAAGTAGCATTGCTATTAAGGGCTCAAGTCAGTGTTGGGTTTCAAATAATTTAACAACCAGTTCTCTGCCCTAATTACCAGCTGGGTAGGCATGGCTCATAATCATGTGACTGGGTGGGTATGGCCAACTCAATGTCACTCACATCGATAGGCACTTCGCCTTAGCTGTTACAATGTAATAAGAGTTAACCAGAGAAGCACTTTCTGTAAGCAGGACAATAAAGATTAGGCTAGAAAAAAACACCAGAATGTTTCCTTCCTGCCTTTCTTACAGGATTAGCCCTGTAAAGTGGAAAAAAACAAAATAAGATTTCTTCCAATAAATGGTTCTCCGAAAACACCTAAATACTGCTTAGAAAGTTAACAACCAATTCTCCCGAATAGCTGTGAACTGGCTTAATCCCACCAGTGGATCAGGTGTTCCATGATAGGTCTGGTCTCTGTTAAAAGCATAGTTAAGGAGGTTTCTAACAACAGTCATGTGGGGGACAATCTGAAACATCTGCCCCCCCCCCATTGATTACCAGGATTGATTTGGCTAATCTGGCTCACTAGGCAGGTGCCTCTTTCCTCCCTCACCATTCCATGTGCATCCCTCCTAAAGCAACACACTTATTAGAAGAGAGTGACCACTGCAGATAGAAGGAGTGCACTGATGTTCAGCCAAACTGTATACATTAGCTAAAACCCCCAAGCAAGCTCAATAACACCTAAAGTAGTGAGTGTAAAACTTGTAAGACAACTGTCACAGAAACTCCAAAGGAATGACTGGGTCAGTGGTGGGTTCCTCTCCCTGTCACTACCGGTACGGTGTTCAGGGGGCCTCACGTCCTTTCATGCACATGCGCTGTGCACCCATGCGCACTTCACCACCCTTGCTTCCTTAAGTCTATTGCATCTAGCCATCAAAGTGGCATCATTAGCATATTTATATATTTATTTTTGAAATTTATATTGCACATCAGCACAAATACAACACAAATATAAAAAGGCAACATTAAAAATATGGTTTTCTGCCTGGATGGTCTTCTGCAGTGAGCTGATAGACAGAAAGAGGGAGTAGTGAGTTCCCTCCCATATTTGGGCATACCAGAGGTTGCAACACAAATACATATACATATACATATACATATACATATACACACACACACACACACACACACACACACACACACACACACACACACACACACATATATATATATATATATATATATATATATATATATATATATATATATAAACAATATGAAAACCATATTAAAAATAAAATTAATAAAAGAGAGCATCAATAATAAATTGGTAAAATAAGATAATAAGATAACCTTCCACCTCCCACCCCGGCGACAACATATCTGAGGTTGGTTATCTTTCTCCCAGCCATTTTAATTCAAAATCTCATTTAATCAAGTCCAGCATTCCTCATGATACATGAGTTAAATAAATAAAGTAAAAGTAAACATTCCTTTCTCATTCTGAACCATTTAATTGTTCATATAATATTTAACTGTTGCTTCCGAGACATCATGCAAACAGTTCAACAAGCAGGTAAATTGTCCTGGACGCAGATGTGTTGACTATCCACGATTTGGTAGGCTCTCTGTGGTCAAAATCCTTCGTATAATCAATCTAGCAGAAATAAAATACCTTTCTGCTATTCTCTCACCTTTGCCATTATCTATCAATGTTAGCACTAAGCTCCCAAGTAGCCTTCAACATGAGTAAGCTGCCATCAGATGTTCTGCAATGCATGGGTATTTGGTAGTTCATTGCAAAGAAATAAATATCACAGAGTTATAGCACCGTGGCTGGATGGGGACTGAATTTTGTATGTATGCTCTGTTCCCTGAACTACCACGGACGGCTGTTTGGATCATCTCTCTAGTGTGCTCATTTTTATCCAGAGCCTCCATGCTTTGTCACCGAGAAATTGAAATATTTCTTCCAGATTTGTTTCCTGCTTTCTTTAAAGTAATCTTTAGTCAAGGAAATGCATTTGAAAAATGTGTCAAAAGAACTTGAATCATAAACTGTACAACAAGATGAAAAGTTTGTGCTCTGCATGCTGTATCTATAGTTTGTTTTACAACTATATTCCTCTTTATTTAAATAGCACTAAAACACTCCACTTCAGTACAATATTCTTGCAAAACTGTGTCAGAATGAAAGCTCCATTACTTCAGCTAAATTTAAATTGAAGTTGGTTCCTTCCAAAACCTTTGTTGATATGAGTATCGTTGGTTGATCTCTCCCTTTATTTAATTCATTACTCTGTTCTATAGGAAAGACAAATTAACAATATTACACAGTACGGAATAATGCATGCATATTCATGAATACTCATGAATTATTTGCAGAATTCAATTGAGACAACATTTATCTCAAAGGAAAGCAATTAAAATAGTTGACTCGCATAGTAATAAATCATAAGTGATATTTCAATTCTTGATCACATGCAGTATGAAACATGGCTTGTTGGGTAGCAACATATTTCAAAATATTCAGTATCCTTAATAGAAGAAAGAGGGAGCCATCCAGCACCATTTATAAATATGAACAGTTCAGTCTGGATCATAAAACATTCTTGTTTATAAAAACAAGAATCACAATGGGATTAAAAATAACCATTCGATTTTGAATGCAGGGTTCCAAAGGAGCTGAAAGTAAAGCAATTACTATGACAGAATAATAATTTATAATTCCCGTGAACTGGTTTATGATGTCTCTTTGACATGAAGTAAACATTCCAAACAGCAAAAAGCATATAACATGGTTTATTTCTTGCTGTTTGGTATAGGAGATTTGGAATAGGAGCATCACATAAATGGATGGTATAACCAAATACGTAAACATCTCTCTAGGAGATTCTGGCAATTTCCAGACCAGGCCATGATTAAAGACCAGTAATACTTTGCATTTCAGTATTTCCACTTACTTGTTTCCTTGGCTACATCCTTAGATGATGCCCCTGCTTTATTTATCTAGGTGTACAAAAAAACCCAACAATCCTAAAGCAATGTGTCTAAAGCAGTGTTATGAGAAGCAGATAGAACCATAGCAAAGTCAGGCAATTGCCTTTGTGGAGAAATTAATTATGGAGGATACCACCATTAGAAGAACAATGCATACACATCTTTGGATTGAGGACACAACATGATTATTGAGAGGCCACATTCCAATAAAAAGGTAAGGTCAGGACAGAAATAAAAAAATGATTTAATAAAATGAACTTAAATTCAGTTATATTATAGGTTACATGATTACTCCATTCTATGTAAGAACTTCACATCTAACACATTAAAATTTGTAACTTGATGGGTTCATATGTCTTTATGTATTAATGAATAGGAGTAAGGCTCTACAGTCAAAAATACTATCGATTGCCTGAGTCTAGTCTCATTTATAACAATGTGGATTATTGCTTTGAAAAAAAGCAGGATTTTTGTGAGAAAGGAGTAGGATAACAGACTTTGAACATCCATCTTCATCCATGGATTGATCTTCTGGAGGGCTTGGCAGAAGATGAAATGAGACATTGGCCTGCAGGTTCTACATGGGAGTGTACAGGAGAAAAACTTATCAACATTTTCCATCAACAATGAGATTATCTGGTAGGAAATATGTAAAGATCATATGCAGGAAGAAGACAATTCATAGCATTTATTTATTACCAATATATCTTTCTGCAAAATCTTTCAATGAAATATAAACAAGCAGTGTGGATCTTGGGGAGCTACCTCTTCACTACATTCCATCACATCTAATTCAGTGGTGGGAATCAAAACAAATTACTACTGGTTCTGTGGCCGTGTCTTGGTGGATGTGGCAGGGGAAAGATACTGTAAAATCTCCATTCCCTCCCCAGTCCAGGGAAAGGATACTACAAAATCCCCATTCCCTCTCGGTCAGCTGGGACTCAGGAGGCAGAGAATAGATGGGGGCAGGGCCAGCCAAAGGTGGAGTTTACCAGTTCTCTGAACTACTCAAAATTTCCGCTTCTCCAGAACTGGTCCAAACCTGCTGAATTCCACCTCTGATCTAATTCAAAAGTTGACAAATGATGTGTCAAAACAATCCATTGCTGGACTTCAGATCTGGATATATGATTCCAAAGTTGCATAGGAATCCTTTTGGCCAGCCTCCATTGCGTGGGAAGTCTGCAGATCTCAATATCTTTGTACATTCAAAATATCAGGGATAAAGCCAAGAAATACATGTGCCTCTTTAAATTCAACCTTATTGATTTCAGCTCCAAATGTGACAATAATTGGGCTACTCCAAATCACCTCCCACAGCAGGACAATTATGACCAACCCTTATTAGATATCTCCAAGGTGTTCAGCTCACACAAAACAATGTTTTTGATGTACTGACCTCATTTTAAGATCAAAGGAAACAAATTTCACGTTCATTAAAACAAACTTCTGGAAGCTTATGCAACTTGGAGCTTGTCGTTCCAAAGGTCACATAAATAATTAACATCAATTTCAACAACTTCCTTCAGCTTGTTATAAAAATAGGTTATTGGCTTAGTGGCCTCAACTGATTCCTCCAAAGCCTTCAACCACCATGCAACTTCAGAAGTAGCTATGCCATGAAGTTTAAATAATCTAAGTAGAAACAGTGGAATTTTACACGCTACCAAGAGGCATTTGGAAGTAAATTGAAGTTGTTTATAACTTTTTAAAAGATCCTTAGGTTGTTTTGGTTTTGCTTTATTTTGTTTTTTGACTGTGCTGTTGTCATTCCCTCTTTCTTCCTCTGCTTAGGCAACCTGGGGAGGCTTTGAGGTCAGGGAAAGCTGGTTACCTGAGTGTTGTTTTTCTCCCTTATTAATAACAATAGCACTTAGTCTTATATACCGCTTTATAGTGCTTCACAGCCAGTGGTGGGTTTCCATTTATTTCACTACCAGTTTGCTCAGACACATGCACACCAGAAGGCCACCTTGTTGATTTTTTGATTCTACATATTCACACAAACATATTAAGAAATGTTGCAATTATTCATTTAAAAGTCATTTGCAAGTCTTAGTGGGTTATGGAAGCATTGGAATATTGTGAGGTTCTTGGTTTTCTCTGAGCTTAGTTGTTTTCTTGGAGATGTTTCATTATCAAACTAGGTAATGTCATCAGTACACTGGTGATATTATCTGGTTGGCTAATGATGTTACCAAGTTTGGTAATGAAACCGTTGCAAGAAAACCACCAAGCTCAGAGGGCACCAGGGATCCCACAATTCAGCCCTGAGCTACAAATATTAACCTCTATCGGTGCCATCAATATTATTATTTTTCTTTTTCTCACTCGTTTTTTCCTTTTTGTAAAGCTTGTCTAACCTTAAAAGGCTAGAAGCAAAGTTGCATACTATCTTCTCCCCTAAAACATTCTTTCTTACTTAGTTCTCAGTAATTTTCTAATTTAATGATTTGATTCTAAATATCAGCATGTAATAAATAGGGCTAGAAAAACACTTATTCTTTGAGCCACATTACTTGTGCTCATTATAAATCATTATAAAACCTTTAAAATTGTAGCCAAATGTGCACTTAATTGTTCCTTCAATACATTTTTTCTTAACATACACATGTATTTCAAGTGGAGCCTGATATTTTTTTAAATTGTAAGAATTTTCTGAAAGTATGCAACTTCTGGTTAAAAGCCTAACTTCCATACACATACACAGACACACACACAGACAAATATATATATACAGAGAGAGAGAGACACACACAGAGAGAGAGAGAGAGAGAGAGAGAAAGAGAGAAAGAGAGAAAGAGAGAAAGAGAGAAAGAGGAGAAAGAGAGAAAGAGAAAGATAGTGTGTGTATGTGTGCGTATACAGTATGTGTGTGTATGTGTGTGTGTGTGTGTGTTGTATACATACACACACACTCATACTTAACAACAATTTGGGCTCAATTGTGGTTGTAAATCAAGGACTATCTGTATCAGAGGTGGGTTCCTACCGGTTCGGACCAGTTCGACTGAACCGGTAGTAACTTGGCAGTGTGGGTCACTGGAACTGGCAGTGACCCAGACCTGATGCCCCTGAACCGGCTCTCTCAACAGTGCCATAGGCACTGCCACCTTTTTTAACCTTCTGCGCATGTGCAGAGCAATTTTTGTTGCACTGTGCATGCGCGCACAGCATGCGCATCACATTCCTGAGAAACCAGCAGTAGCGGCAGCCGGAACCCACCCCTGATCTGTATGCACACATACCACATACACACACGCACGCACACACACACACACACATTCAAACCTAACATGTCTCCCATTGCAGAGACCAGCACAGCACTTTTCTGCCGCTATCAAAATGTCTGATCTACTGTTGCTCCTATGTGATCAACTGAGCGCATACATATTTTTTAAAATCCTTTGTGAAACCCATTACTGTAACGTTGACATTACCAAAGGCAAACACAATTGTTGGAAGGAAAAATCCAGGTCCAGTTCCAAGCCGGGAGAAAGGCACTGGAGATAAAATGGAGGGTGGAGGCTGATTGGAAAGAAAGGTTCTCTTTATTGATGAAGCAGAACCCACCAACCACATGTGATTCTGGGACAGCTGACAAAATGAAGATTAGTGTGGGTGGCTTTTATATCTTCTGGATTCCTATGGGGTCATCTAGGGGTCATGGCTGGCTCTATAGGCAAAAGGGGAAATGCAAATCCTAGGTGTTTGTCTGAGCTAATCTTGTCAACCTTTAGCTTGTTGCTTATCTGGAGTTTCCTTCTGACTCAGTCTTTCTGAATGGATTACCAAATCTGCATTTCTAAAAGCTGGCCTCCTCAATTTCTGCTTGGAGCAGGGAAACTGGGGGTGGTTTCTGCCACCCTTACGGGTTCCCCCCCCCCCATTTCTCCTTTAGGGGAAATATTCTAGCCTGCCTTTTTAATATTCCTCAAAATATTTCATTCTTGGGGGGGAAGGCTTCCCACACAACTTTACCCAGAATCTTACAACAGTTAAGGGAAAGGAAGACAACTCTCTTTTCCTTGTTCAGCTCATTGTGGCAATTATGTCTCTTTTTCTAAGATAGATTTGGAGGCAGAGGTCTTCTTCATTTTAAAACATAAGGTAGTCATCTGTATTGTGTAATTTCCAGTTGCAACAAAAACAGTCAAGAGGCTTGCATTAACTGCATTAGACTGCTGATCCGTAAGTTCTTCTAAGAAGGTATGGCTTGTTTGACTGATTATTGTTACTAGGAAGGTAGGTGATTATCAGGGTTTTTTGTGTGAGATTTTTATCTTTGTAAGCCACACAGAGTCGCTGAAATGGAGTTGGGTGGCCATATAAATTTTCTTAAATAAATAAGATCAAAGCTGTTGGCCTCACAAACACAACAAATGTCTGTATTGTTTTTCTTGGGCACAAACCAACCTCCAAATAACTGTTATTCTTCTCTGTTACCAAAACAATTACCACCTCTTTCCAAACAATTTGCACTCTGTTAGCCAAGGAGAATGTGACCGCTTATCTAAAATAAAAATGTTAGGGCACCCGGAGTAAGTCAAAACTTCAGATTTTTAAAAATGTATCTGCACCATTGCCTTACTCACCACTTCTTGTATTTCATGGCAATATTCTACTTAAGGTCTAATAAACACCATTATCTCATGCCAAAGCCATCTTGTGTTGATGCTGTCAATCGGAGGCAAGAGGGAAATACATGCTGAAATCAGATCATGCATTTTCAACAATTAAACACAGAAAAGAACGGAACGGAATGGAATCAGAGGTGGCATTCAGCAGGTTCTGACCAGTTCTGGACAATTTTGAGTAGTTCAGAGAACTGGTAAATACCACCTCTAACTGACCCCGCCCCCATCTATTCTCTGCCTCCCATGTCCCAGCGGATCGGGAGGGAATGGAGATTTTTCAGTATCTTTTCCCTGCCATCAAGCCACGCCCACTAAGCCACACCATGCCCACCAAGCCACGCCCACAGAACCGGTAGTAAAAAAATTGAATCCCACCACTGAATGGAATATTTTTATTGGCCAAGTGTGATTGGACACACAAGGAATTCGTCTCTAGTACATAAGCTCTTAGTGTACATACAAACAACAAAGCAATACAATCACAAGATACCAATAGTAGAAGGTAAAAGGAAAGATGAGAAGGATAATAATAGTACAGACATATAACATGGATAATATATAGACATAAGACAGTGCTGTGGAAATTAGGTATTGGTATTCTAATTCAATTCTACTTAAGTCTGATAGACACCATTTTCTCATGCCAAAGCTATCTCTCATTGATACTATCAATCAGAGGCAAGAGGGAAATACTGCCTAAAGTCAGTTCACACATTTCTACAATTAAACACAGAATATTTGCTCACACTTAAAAGACAAGAGTGTGTGTGGAATGCTCTATCCCTTTTCATGCTTAAATGGCTATTACATCATCCAATCAAGAAGAACAAACATCTTCCTGATTAGAATTTATTTCCGCATAGCCTTCCTCAAGCTTACTAGTGCATAAAAGAGAAACATATTTTTCCCATCTCTTTTTCCTTGCTGCATTGCCAAGCAAAATCAAAGGCCTGTGTCACAAAAAAGTAACACCTGTGCAATTCATTTGCTTCAGTACGTGCATACATGGACAGACACACGAAAACACACACACACAAAAAAACAGGCTGGCAAGTTTCCAAAAATCTGTTTCTTTCTCAGCCACAATTTGTTTTAGAAGAATTTTTTAGGGGATCGATATTTCAAAGCTGCTTATGTTTTCCTGCCCTTTCAAAACAACAGAGGCAAATATCCTGAACTGTCAATCGCGGGATTCTAACTGTATATTACCCACAGTTATTAGACAAAACTCAGAGCTTTGGAAGACAGTTACCTGTATTCAACTTCACAATGCCATCACAATCTTTAGAGATGAGTACAGACAGTTCTCGACTTATGACCACAATTGAGCTCAACATTTATGTTGCTAAGTGAGACAGTAGTAAAGTGAATTTCGTCCCATTTTACAACCTTTTTTGCCACAGTTCTTAAGTGAATGACTGCAGTTGTTACCATCTTTTTTGGACTATACGATGCACCAGCGTATAAGACACACCAAGATTTTGAAGAGGTAAATTTTTTAAAGAAGTTTTTGCACTCTGCAGGTCTCCCAAATCCTCTGCATGCCTCATTATTTTGTAAAAAATGGGGCATGCAGAGAGTTTGAGAGGCCTGCAAAGTGCTCCGGGGGCTGGGAGGCATAAACGGCAAAAATCATCTCATTTTTTGCTTGGTTTTGCCCTCCCCAGCCCCCAGGAGCACTTTGCAGGCCTTCCAAAGCCTATGCATGTCCATTTTTGTGAAAGGAGTGTTGTTTTGGGAAGCCAAAAATGCTGCATTCAATGTATAAGACACACCCAGATTTTCACCCTCTTTTTTTTTGGGGGGGGGGGGGAAGGTACGTTTTATACTCCGAAAAATACAGTAAGTTAGTAGGTGAAATCGTCATTAAGTGAATCCTTTTTTCCATTGACTTTGCTTGTCAGAAGAGGATCACCTGACCCCTGGACACTGCAACTGTCATAAATATGAACCTGTTATCAAGCATCCAAATTTTGATCACTGCAAATTTTGATGCTGCAGCGGTCGTAAGTGTGAAAAATGGTCATAACTCATCTTTTTTCAGTGATGTTGTAAGTTCAGACGGTCACTAAATGAACTGTTGTTAAGTTGAGGACTACCTGTACATCCTCGACTTACAACCATTTGTTTAACAACCATTCAAAGTTACAATGGCACTGAAAAATGTGACTTACAACCAGGCCTCGCACTTATGAATGTTGCCATATCACTTATGTAATCAAAATTCAAGCATTTGGCAGCCCACATGTATTTACAATGAGGGCAGTGATGGGTTACGACCTGCCGAGAGCACTGGGTACTGTTCCGGTATGGTGCTCCGGAGGGCCCACCCACCCACCTGCACTCCTTACCGGTATTTGAGCTCTTTGGGGCTTCTGCGCATGTGTACGGAGTGTACGGTGCCTGAGCGTCACAGAGCGTCAAAGGTGGTAAGTACACATACGCATGCTGCACACATTCATGTGGTGGATGCCGGGCCCCCGTTGAACCATACTGGTTGCAACGCGATCTGGAACCCACCACTGAATAGGGGCAATGTCCTGGGGTCAAGCGGGCCTCATTTGCGACCTTCTCAGCTAGCTCCCAACAAGCAAGGTCAAAAAGGAAAGCTGAACTTGCTTCACGATTGTATGAATTCACATGCTTAAAAACATGTGCCAAAAGGTCATAAAGTCAGGTAGATTCACTTAACGGCTGCCTTACTTAGCAGCAGAAATACATGATCATAAGTTGAGGATCTCTCATGCTACTGGATTTACTAAGCTGCTAGAAAACCATGTTTTCAAGGTGTTTTTTTTTCTACCCATGAAAACTTAACAGGTCAATCTGACCAAGCGAACAACCCAAGCTGATCGCTCCGTTTGTCCTTTTCTCCCCCATTACATTCTAGCTTGGTTTGATTTAATGAAGCAATTAAGTGACTGGGAGCCTATCTGCTAAAGTTTATGGGGCCACCTTAAAAATAAAAGACCACATAGTGAGACACCAGGCAGAGATTCAGCTGAGTTTGTTTCCATTGTGGTTGATGTATGCATGACTCCAGAAGCATAATTCTATGGCTTTTGATTGCCGGTACATTGACAACTTTATGGCAAGGCAGTACATCAAGTATTTCCTTATTAAGCAGAAGAGAAAGATAAGCTTTCGTAGTCACATATTGGTAGCACTTATGGCATCTCTGATCCCAGTCCTGCCTCTTCTTCATCTGCGAAACAGATATTTATTTACAACCTGCTTTTCCTCCACAGTTAAATGCATTCGCAGTCAGTCTCAACTGAGTACCGAACAGACACAATTTTAGCAAAGTGTCTTCATTTTAGGCGATTTTAGTAAAATTGTTTCTCTTGTACTCTTGCAGCATGCAAAATATCAGCATAGGCTTTTAATGGAACCAGGACAATGTTTTTCTTTATTGCTTCCGATTTGCACAGTAAGGAGCGCTATAAAAGAAGGGAGTCAGTGACATTCAGAATGAAAGCTAGCACTTGGGGCCTTATTTTCAGCGGGGAGCAAGATCACAACATGGTTTTTGGAGCAGGTTTTGGGGTATTGTTTGGGGAAACTGAATTCGCTTTTGGGCAAGACTGAGGATTCCAGGGGTTCAAGATATATGTGTTCCCTATCAACCAGCCAGCATCCCTCTAAAATTCTGCAGTAAAACTATTGATTTTTGCTAACACTTTTTTTTCTTTTTATTCAAAACTAGCCAATAACCTAGCATTGCCAGGGTGTTTATTTACAGGGGGGATGTCAGGACCAAACGTAATTTCTATGGTTGGGTTTTCCCTCTTACCAGAGGAAGCCCCCTTGTGGAGTACTGTGAAGCTGTTACCATGGCAACTGCACTGCGCCAGTAGAAGCCAATATGGCAGTATGGCACAACAGGCTGTATCTTCACAGAACACACACCTCTAGGAATTTTAGGGGTGTCTTACCCCCACAGTATTTGTTTCCAGAGAGTAAGTCATCTGTGTACCAGGTTTGGCTGAAATTGCTCAAGGTGTTCCAGAGTCATGCTGGAACATACACAAACACACACAGATAAACACACACACACACACACACACATGTTTATATGTAGATAGATTAAAAGCACCAATTCAAATGGTCACTTCTTGACCACCCCATTTTTAGACAAACCTCCCTTTCAAACCTCAAAATCTCCTGTTTACTCCTTTTCCCTCCAAATTATTATCTCAAAATGCCATTTCAAGCATCTATCTATCTATCTATCTATCTATCTATCTATCTATCTATCTATCTACCTACCTACCTACCTACCTACCTACCTACCTACCTACCTATCTATCTATTATCTATCTATCTATCTTTCTTTCTTTCTTTCTTTCTTTCTTTCTTTCTTTCTATCTTTCTATCTTTCTATCCATTCATTTTTATTAAACGTATCTGCCATCCATCTTGCCTAGAGGTGGCTGCAAGTGGCTCACAGTAATAAATACAAGATAAAATATTTAAAACGTTAAAATACTAAATATTAAAATTAAAATGGATTTAAAATTGACAAGGTAGGAAAGAAGGGAGCAAAGGAATAATTTGGGAGTTTGGGGCAGGTAAATGTTAGGAGACTGAAAATGGCTTGAATTTCAGAACCATCCTATTTCCCCCCAACTTTTAAAATCTTGGCAAGAGATTATCAAAAACTTTCACCCCACTTTTGTCCTTATAAAAATGTAAGAGCAATATTGCAGTGCAACACTGCCCCTTACAGTGTTATTAAGTGCTGGCTTAGGGAATTTAATCAACCTGGAGCCTCACCGACCTACTAAACATTCTCCACCACAAAATGTACCATGAGAAAAAGCTTGCTGAGCAACCTTATTCATGAAAGTGAAAAGTAGAGATCTGTATCATGTACCTGCCCCAAACTCCTAAATGTATGTGCTCCGTAGAGGCTTGACACTGTCAACCGTTCCTTTAATACAATATTGAACTTTTAAATTCTGCTTCATCTTCTCAGATTTAGCCTGTCATTCCTATTTCATAGCACTATTCATCCCATCAAAGTAGAGCAACCTAAGGCCTCGTCTACTGCCGACTGTAAATGCCCAGAGATAAATTCCATTCATGTGCCTAACAGAATAACAGAGTTGAAAGGGACCTTGAAGGTCTTCTAGTCCAACCCCCTGCTCAAGTAGGTAGACTCTATACCATTTTAGACAAATGGCTGTCCAGTCTCTTCTTAAAAGCCCCCATTGATGGAGCACCCACAACTTCTGGAGGCAAATTGTTCCACTGGTTAATTGCTCTCATTGTTAAGAAATTTCTCCTTAGTTCTAGTTTGTGTCTCTCCTTGATTAGTTTCCATCCATCTTGCCCCTTTCGATCAGTGTACACTTTTGTATCAGAGGTGGATATTCATTATTTTGAAAACTTCTGGGCTAGAAATTTGGAATATCTCATATTAATAAATCAATGAGTAAGGATCTGAAGACATTCAATATGATTCATAGGATCTTCTGATGAGACATTTATTATGAGGTTTTCTTTCATGACTAGAAATAATTTCTTTCATGACTACTGTAAACCCCAGAGAATTTATAAGTTTATTGCTATTTTTAGTTTAATATTGATAAAGTTCCTTAATACTGTGTTACAAACATTGGCAAAGTTTAAGGATGTGAATTACATACCAAAAATATGAAGCTTAGCATTATATGAAGAATTATAGCATTGCATCATGGGGAGAGCAGAAAATATTACTCTTCAAACCGTTCAACCCAGATTTATAATCTTGCATATCAGCACATACAGTATCTAAATGCTGGGCAGGTCATGTGGCAAGGATGCCAGACCAGGACATCCCTAAACAGCTCCTCTGTGGTGAGCATCTCAAGGAAAGCGAGATCGCACGGGGGACAAAGGAAGTGATACAAAGACACGTTGAAAGCCGCCTTCAAGTCCCCTGGATATCGACATCACCTCCTGGGCAATCCTGGCACAAGATTGATTGACATGGGGAACGCTGATCCACCAAAGCTGCCAGACATCTGAAGACAGAAGAACAGCCATAGCACAACAGAAGTGAGCACTCCGCAAAGCCAGAGTTGCAAATGCTGCAACAATAGTGCCCACACATATCTGTCCGACATGTGGCAGAATTTTGTGTGCCCATATAGGCCTTATCAGTCACCTGCGGACACATTGTGGACAGCCCACAACCCGTTAGATATCAAGGTCCTCTTCGAACATGATGGATGAAAATCATCATCTGAATTGGATCTTTCTCAGTAAAATGGAAAAGCTGGTCAACCTTATTCTATGTGGTCGAGATTTAATTATGCTTTTTTATCTGAATAATTTTTATATGTCATATCTTTTGTCATTTCTGTTTATCTTTTTTCTTCTTCTGTTCCTCTTTCTTTATCCTCTTTTTGTTTCTCTTTTCTGAAGTTCTCCCTCTTTTTGTACATTAAAGCAATAAAAAAACTGCTAACCCCTACTTGTGTATTTATGATCAACTTTACAAAAGTAAATAATAGCCATTCTATTTACGGTAATGAAGAAATAATGGATTTTTTTTTCTTGCCCTATGTGTATTTAAGTTTACTTTTGGCAGAGATTGATGTGACTGTATTTTTAAACTTTTTTTGAAGAAGCAAATGTTCTTGGGGAAATTAATAAACACCCCATGCATTTATTAGGAAATAACCAGACTGAAAATTTTGATGCTAAACTGATTAAAATGGGGATAAAAACCACTTAAAACTGGCATGTTAATTAATTGAGCCACAGTAGGAAATGGAGGAGATGTGCAAAAATTGTGACATTATTTTTCTATCATCCTGGGCTGGAAGATCTCTTTGGATGCTAAATTTTTTTTTAAAAGTAGTTCTTCCATATAATCAGTTCCCAAAAGATAATGGCAAAGTAGAGGGATTTGAGGTTTATCCATTTCCTGCCACTGTGCCACATCTGTTTATCCTATTGATGGGAACTATATTGCCCTAATCCATGCATAGAACTTAGACATTTTTCTAAATTACTTTTGACAAAAATATTTGTCAATATATTACTGATTATACAGAATAGGATGTTCATTAAACAGGTAGTATAAAACACATTTGAGCCAAAAAAAATTATGTTGTTAAGCAAGACCGTTGTTAAGTGAGTGATGCCCCATTTTATAACCTTTCTTGCCACGGTTGTTAAGCAAATCACTGCAGTTGTTAACTTAGTAACATGGCGGTTAAGTGAATCTGACTCCCCCATTGACTTTGCTTATCAGAAGGTCTCAAAAGGTGATCACATGACCCCGGGAAACTGCAGTCATCATAAGTACATAAGTTCCCAAGCATCCAAATTTTGATCATGTGACCATGGGGATGCTGCAATAATCACACGTGTGAAAAATGCCCGTAAGTCATTTTTTTTTCACTTTTTGCCGTTGTAACTCAGAACAGTCATTAAATAAACTGTTGCAATATAGTGAACTGTAATAAAATGATTTGGGGAAATATTACTATTTTCCTCAATCGATTTTACTAGAATGAATAACATGTTCCCAAATAATAAATGTTGCCGGTCCCTAACCTTACTCGAAAGGTAGGCTAACCTGGAATATAGTGAGTCCAAATATTAAATTGATTCAGTACAGCGCACTATGAAAAGGTAATTTGATTAAGCTGATTGCGTGGTATACACAGTTTTGAATGCATGCACAGAAATCAACCTGAGTTTTTTATGAACCTCATTTTATATTAAACCAAAAAAGGCGACACAAGAAAACAAGGAATGCTTTTTTTGTAGAGCAATCACCTATTACTTCTGACTGCTGAGAAAACAGAATAAGAATTAAACTATGTGGATGCGGGCAGCATTCCTCCTCCTTCAGCTGCAGATCCGTTATCAGCTTAATGGTCATGGAGAATCTAGGACAGGGATGTCAAACTCAAGGCACGGGGGTCAAATCCAGTCCATAGGGTACTTAGATCTGGCCCGCAGGGCTGTACTAGAAATAACGAAGGACTGGCATGTGGTGCCTCTGCCAGCTAAAATAGAGCTCGCGAGGGCATATAGCCCTCCCAAGCTCCATTTTTGCTGGCAGAAGGTTGCAGGAGGCCATCACAGCCAAAAACGGAGCTTGGGAGCCCATTTTCACTGGCAGAGTGATCAAGCCACCACAGGCGTCCCCGACACAAGTGATGTTGAGCTTGCCAAGCCCATGCCCATGCTGACCCCCCAGGTCAGGTCAAACACAACCCTGATGAAATAGAGTGTGACACCCCTGATCTAGGAGCTTTCTCACTCTCATCTCCTTTCCTCCAGTTGAGAAACAAGGAAGTTATTTGAAGCAATGTTTGAGAATCCCTGGGACAAAAGTGTCCTGTCTGACAGATGGCAACCCTCTGTCCATCATCTGGCAGTCCTCCTTATCAAAGGCTTCCCCTATTCAAAAGAATCTTGCTTCCATATCTAATTTACAAAGAAAGAACCATAAGAGGGTAAAACACAGAAGCGTTTGTAAGCCACCAAATAACTGAGGAATAAATACATAAAAAACCAGCTGCATGGAGTTCCACGACAGGTGATCTCCAACCAAGGAGTTCAATTCACCGCTACGTTATGGAGAGAGTTCAGGAGGTCCATTGCATCATTACAGGGGCTTAGCTCAGCTCTCCATCCGAGTATGAATGGAGCCGCAGAATGTATGAATGGAATGGTGGAACAATACATCAGTTGTTATGTGGATTACCAACAAGATAATTGGGCTGATTTACTTCCTTCCACAGAAGTGGCTTACAATAACATGGTGCATAGCAGTACGGGACTGGAGTTTTATTTCGTTGTGGGTGTATTTGGAATCCTGACACCAGTTTTCTGTTAAAATAGTTGGTGGCAAGATTTCTGCAGACAAAGTGTAGTGGTACATGGGAATGACCTTGAGAGATAGGGGAGGGAGGTTGCTGCCTAAGGAAGGGTCAGATAAGAGAGGATATAGCCCACAGATCTATAACGGGTATAATTTCTCAGGCTGTAAAAAGGACAGTGGGATATTTGTTCTATCTGACATGCAAGATTCCATTAATGCAGCCTTACAATAAAATAGAATTAGTCCATTTTGTCACATTTCCTGCCTGATCTACCTGGCAAGACTGACACAGAGTCTTCAGTTTACTAAAATAATAATAATTGAGCAATTGATAATAATAATAATATAATTATAATAATTATCAATGATAGGAATGGCAAGAGACACAGCTGGTTGCATTATCAGAGTGCACAAAGCCAAATCTTTCAAACTTTGAGGATGGGTGGCAGGGAGATTAAGAGGCAAAAGTAGTTTTAAGTTTAAGAGTTGTTTTTGTCTTTTATTTAGGTTTGTGAAAAAAGCAAAGACATAGAACGATGCAAAAGATTTCAGATTAACATTACAATGAAACCATAATTGGTTCTTTTGGGTTGCATGCAGAGTGTACTAGAAAACAAATATAGGAAACTAATTATGTATATGGCAACTGCAGCAAAATTATCATATGCAGAGAGATGGAAAAGTAATAAAATATCTGTAATGGAAGATTTGATTATAATATGGTGGATCTTGCAGAAATGGCAAAACTGACCAGTTTGGTCAGGATTTTTTAAAAAAGAAATCTGGGAACTTTATATGGATTTTTTGCTGAAAGAAGAATAGATCAAACTGATGATTTAGGGTTAAAAGAGAAGGAGATGGGAATTTCAAAGTAAGAAGGAAAAAAAGAGGGAGCATAAAGAATAAAATGGCAACTACAGAGTAGAAAAAAGGAATCTCATAATATTTTCTTTCTTTTTGTGTTTTCTGCATGTTTCTTCTTCTTTTTCTTATTTCTTATTATTATTCTTGCCTTTAATTTTTTATACTTTTATTGTACTTGAACATTCTAACAAAATAAATAAATAAAAAATGATTAATTTTGTCATTCAACTACCACCATCGTCTCCAGGGGTTTCCCAGATGGACCAACACTTTTAACCAGAAGGGGCTGTTTGGAGAGCTTCCCCACAAAGGATTGCTGGGGTTTTCTGTGTTTCACAGGCAGGAATTAACAGGAAAAATTGATATCTCCAAGGTACTCAGCAAAATCCATAGCTAGAAAACATCACTGCTTCTTTATAGAAAAACTAACAATTTTCCCATGTCTTCTCTAACTGTAGAGGTAGACCTAATAACTGTAGCTGCTAACCATGGAAATCAAATACATAACATCTTATAAACACAGAACAATGCCAGCAAGTTAGAGGACACAGAGGGCTATTTTTTAAGAAGGGAACACATACTGATAATATCAATTATCTCACTTTATGTCAACATAGGGCCGTGATGGCGAACCTATGGCACGCGTGCCACAAGTGGCACGCGGAGCCATTTGTCAGGGCACTCGAGGCGCTGCCCTGTCAGCTGAGTTCACCTTTTTAAAAGCTATTTTTCGCCTTCCCCAGGCTCCAGAGGCTTTATAGGAGCCTGGAGAGGGCGAAAAGAGCCCCCCCCCCCCCGGAGGCTTCAGGGACCGTCCCTGAAGCCTTCGGAACACTTAAAACCACCCTCCGAGCAACCCGGAAGTCACTTCCGGTTTGCTCGGAGGGTGGTTTTAAGCGCTCCGAAGGCTTCAGGGAAGCCTCTGGACAGTCCCTGAAGCCTCCGGAGGGCCTCTGGGGGGGCAGGGAAGGCTCTTTTCACCCTCCCCAGGCTCCTATAAAGCCCCTGGAGCCTGGGGAGGGCAAAAATACATGTAAAAATGGGGGTGGTCGCGCGTTGTGCGCGCATGCACACTGGGGTGGTCGCGCGTTGCATTATGGGTGTGGCACGCCCGCACTCGACCCCCCTGCGCTCCCCCCACTTGTGGCACGCGAGCCAAAAAAGGTTCGCCATCACTGACATAGGGAATAAGAAAACCAGGAAATGCAGGGAAGAAATTGGATCTTTTTAAAAAATGAAGACTTCAGAAAAATTACTTCCACAAAACCAGAAAGGAAAAAGCTAGGGTGTATTTCAAGGGAAATGTTCCGGCATACCTATCCAATTATCTATGTGTATTTAATACTTTGTGATACAGTTGGGGGGGGGGGGTGCCATAACAACCATGTTCTTCTTGTAGCCAAAGATATCTGAGATGCAAGTCACCCTCATCAAGAACATCATGTTTTATGAATTAGAAACATGAAAAAACACTACATTGAAACTACGATTTCTCTTCTTATAGTTGGAGCACAAGGTGGAGAAGATGCAACCTTGACAGTTGTTTAAAAGTAATGAAATATGACCCATTAATTGATTTACTACAATAAATTGTGTATCTGGTTCTGGGGTGGAGTGGGGTGGGGGTGAACCATTTTTCAAGCTTGGAGAGGTTGACTTCCCAAGTTGCACCCCATCAAGAATCAAGAATTTGGTGCAACTAGGATAGGCACGGTGACATTTTTTTTTCCAGAAAATTTTATTGGTTTTTTAAAACATTTATAACATTTATAAGGAAAAGCGTAGGTGGAATGGTGTACAAATTTTGGCAGTTGCAAGTATGGCAGACGCCCCCTCCCTCCAAACTCATAAGATACATCTATGTATAAAACATTAATACAAAGTCGTGTAAAATCAGCATATTAGTTCTAAAAAAAAATTCAATCAGTTTATACAATTATAATATATAGTCTAGATATAATTTCATTATTACTTTCGGTCTGTTTATAACAATGTGGTTTTCTTATTCATTTTTGTGATCTGAGCTTTCTTGATGTTGCCCCATCACCCCCCGCTGGCAGAGCTCCGGCCCCTCCCGTGTCCTGTATGACCGTTGTAGAGTCTTCTGTTTTTTCTAGGTGCGCTTTATTTTTTTCCATAAAGGCCTGTGCCTCTATGGGTGTATTGATTCTGATTCTTGTCTCCTCCCAGAATATCAGCATCCCTTCAGGCATCAACCATCTAAACCACACCCCCTTCTGGTATAGTTTATTCGCCAATTGCGAATAATTTTTCCTTTTCTCCCTAATTTTTTTGGGGATCTGCTTCAGAATGGTTATCTCCCTGTCATGGTATGTCAATGCTTGCCCCCTTTGTACACCCAGAATTTCATCTCTTGTGCTTTTCCTAAGAAATTTAACCTCCCTGGGTACATTGTGTGTTCTGGCATATGCTGAATTCACTCTATAGACCAGATCTATCTCCCATTCCATCTGCTGCTTATCTTTGTGTATGTATTCAGCTAGAATATTAGTCATAATGTCCCTTATATTTTCCCCATCTGCTTCTATAACATTTTGAAATCTAAGATAAAAGGACATTCTCTCAAACTCTGTTTTCATTTGTTGGGTATCAAGTTCTTTGTTTCCCTTCTGTAAAGCCTCTACCCCCCCCCCTCACCTCCACCACCCCACCCTCCACAAGGTCCAGTCTCTGTGGGTTCTTATAAATTTGGGCTTGATTCTCTTTAATTTCTTCCTTCATTTCTTTTAATTGTTTCTTAATTTCTTCCTGGCCCTGTATGAGTTGTTGAAGCATTTGTTGCAAATCCACCTCTTTACTCTTGGGTTGCATCAGTTCTGTAATCTTTGACTGTGTAACAGGGCTGGATGTTGCAGATGTTGGTGCAGAAGTAGCAAAGCCAGGTTTTCCAGGGGGTGGTCTTTTTGGAGGCATGGTTTATGAAACAAAGAGATCAGTCAGTGTAGAGACTGGACAGCTGCAGAAGTAGGGCAGACAGATGAGGCCAGGAGGCAGAGGTCCAGACAGGTGGGAACTTCTTTAATCAGTCTAGCAGTAGAGAAAGGTTTTCTCTCCAAAGAGTTCAAAAAATGACAATCCACAAGAGATTCCTCTGGGTGACACGGAGACAAAGACCGGAAGCCTGAATTTTGAAGGTGGAGTCAGGTTTCAAAGTTCATAAAGACAGACAACGGAAGTGTGCCATCTTGCCCTGCCAGCTTTGGGCTCAGAGGCATAAAAAAGTTTTAAAAGTTCACAAAGTTCTCAGATCATCAATAAATTCTGGAACTAAGTCCAATGAAAAGCACTTTTACTGGGGTGAGGCATCATTAGTTGGCTCTCCCCCCTCCTCCTTCCCCTGGGGGCGAGAGCAGAATTTTTTCAAGCCGCTTGTCCAAGGGGGGGGGGGAAATCCCCCTCCCTCCAGCCACTCCTCCAAAAATAATCCGAAAGCTTAACTTTTAAAGTTACTGACAAAGTCCATCAATTCAGAAAGCAAGGGAATGAAGAAAGGAAGCCTCTCACCGCTGCTTCCTTCAGAAGTATGTTGTCCGATCGGCATGAGGCGAGACGCCCACGCGCCCTCCGATACTGCTCCCCGGTGCCTAGAGCAAATCGGAGGAGCCCCCACCAGCCGCCGCCGATGCCAGGACCCTCCGTGAGCCACTCCTTCGGCAGGATGCCTCTCCGGGGCGTCCTGTGCCCCCCCAGAGCGGGGGAAGCCCACCGGGAGAGCGGGAGCGGGCAAAAGCTTGCCCGTCGCCGTAGCCGCCGGAACCGGAAGACGGCACGGTGACATTTTAACTTACTTCCTCTTCATAAATTAAAGCTGATAAGATGGATATTTAATGATTTCTTCTTTTTTTGTCACATTGTACATTCCAAGTCAGGAGCAAAGTTTGAAAAGCTTTTGGGGTGTGCAAAGAAAGATTTAGGGGTACATATGACCCTCCTCTCAAGACTTACGGACACTGATTTAATTCTATGCCATAATCAATAATACTTTCTGAACCATCTTTAAAATAATTCACCTTCTTAAATCACTGAGCTGTCACTTAATTCACCATTTGTGTCTTAGACGCTAATACAGAGAAGTATTTGAAAAACAATAAAAATAACATTGATATTTAATCATTTCTTCTTTTGGTCACATCCAGCTGTGTTGCTCATTTTCCAGTATGAAGTTCTTCACACCACATTTCAGAATCCTGCATACAACTGTCCATAACTAAACAGCCTCCTTGTTCGAGCAGGTGGACAACATACTAAGCACAGATCCATCCTCGTGTCCCAAAGGTGCTTTTTCCAGAGGTAAGTGGACTTTCTGGTTTTCCTTTGTAGACATTTCACTTCTTGTCCAAGAAGCTTCTTCAACTCTGACTGGATGGTGGAGAATGGAAGGATTTATACTTTTTGCAGACAGCTGGTCATCTGCATTCTTTTAGCGAGTCATTGAGGCCACCTGGAGGTTTATCTGTGTCCTCGGGGTCACTTGAATGGTGCAAATGCGTGTGGAGCCCTTCTCAGAACTGTTGAAAAGACTGTGTTGTAGACTGGAGATAGATGATGTCATATCCTTCTCCCTCTGTTAAGAGAAGGCTGTTCAATTTTGAAATAATTGGCCTCTTTTTATTTTATACTAATCACATGTTGCTTGGAAACATCTAGTAGGCGGTGAGGACGCATTGTATTGATAGCAAGATTTATGATAGCAAGATTTCCTGCCAGCTATAAAATGGGAGTGTGACAGATCATCAATGTGGATGTTGTCAAAGACCAGCCTAAAAGTGAATCCAGCAGCATTTGTAGGTATATATGGACTCACATAAAATGTTCCTCCAATAGTATTGTACGCCAAAGTGAAATAGGATTATCATTTAGCCATCTGCGAACAAAAATACGAGGCCAATAGAACAGATTATAATCCTGGGATTACAGGACTAACTAAAGCAAAAGCTTGATTAAATTTAGCAAACAAACAAACAAGTTATAGACAAAGGCGAAGGCTGCCTTTTAATATACAGTTACCTCATTTCAACCTTCTCTAGTATCCTAGCCACAAATGTTAAAGTCAATCTCAGCTCCTAATCACTTTGTGGCTATGTCCATGCATTTGGCAAAAATATGAAAGTGGTTTGCCAATGCCACCTTCTGAGATTTGGTCTTTTTTTCTTACTTCCCAGTGTAATCTACAGCTCTAGGATTTTCTGCTGGTCTCTCATCCAAGTACTAACTCCTATTTAGCTGTTTTATTGCTGTTGTTTTATAAGCAAATATCACTAATCTCTCTCACCAGCTGTGACTGTAAAGCAGCTGCTATATCCACACTTTCTGCAATCAAAATATGCATTCAAAAAATATATGTTCCCTAACAGGGCTTCCCTTTCTAACACTAGATAACTTATTAGTTCATATTGTTTTTATTCTATGAGCAGTCCAGAGTCAGGAGGCTTATAAATCAAATAAACAAATGCCACCAATAAGAGAAAGTAAACAGAAAAAAACCCTCATATATTGAACCCAAATGTATAAAGTTGCTTTTTATATGAGAAAACTATTTGCGAAGTACGTGTAAAAGAATTGGGACAGCATATTTATACCCCATTCAAAGAAGACAAAGCTAAAAAGGAAACAAAAAACCAGAACACATCCCCCTCCAGCAGCCAAGTGGTCTTAAACAGATAAGCAGGGATTAACACTAGACAAACAAAAAAACAAATACCCTAATCAAGGAACTACCTTGCAGGAGAAAACCACATCCCTAACAACACTAGCAGAGTGAACTATTGTATATAAAAGGGGTGTAAACTCCACACTCATTAGCACTGTTGATATTAGACTTGTTGGATTAGAAATCGTCTGCAAGTACAATACAATACAATACAATACAATACAATACAATACAATACAATACAATACAATACAATACAATAGCAGAGTTGGAAGGGACCTTGGAGGTCTTCTAGTCCAACCCCCTGCCTAGGCAGGAAACCCTATACCATTCCAGACAAATGGCTATCCAACATCTTCTTAAAGACTTCCAGTGTTGGGGCATTCACAACTTCTGGAGGCAAGCTGTTCCACTGATTAATTGTTCTAACTGTCAGGAAATTTCTCCTCAGTTCTAAGTTGCTTCTCTCCTTGATTAGTTTCCACCCATTGTTTCTTGTTCTACCCTCAGGTCCCTTGGAGAATAGTTTGACTCCCTCTTCTTTGTGGCAACCCCTGAGATATTGGAACACTGCTATCATGTCTCCCCTAGTCCTTCTTTCTCTTAAGCTAAACATACCCAGTTCCTGCAACCGTTCTTCATATGTTTTAGTCTCCAGTCCCCTAATCATCTTTGTTGCTCTTCTCTGCATTCTTTCTAGAGTCTCCACATCTTTTTTACATCGTGGCGACTAGAACTGAATGCAGTATTCCAAGTGTGGTCTTACCAAGGCATTATAAAGTGGTATTAACACTTCACATGATCTTGGTTCTATCCCTCTGTTGATGCAGCCTAGGACTGTGTTGGCTTTTTTGGCAGCTGCTGCACACTGCTGGCTCATATTTAAATGGTTGTCCACTAGGACTCCAAGATCCCTTTCACAGTTACTATTACTGAGCAAGGTACCACCTATACTGTACCTGTGCATTCCATTTTTGTTGCCTAAATGTAGAACCTTACTCTTTTCACCATTGAATTTCATTTTATTAGATAGTGCCCAATGTTCAAGTTTGTCAAGATCCTTCTGTATCTTAAGCCTATCTTCTGGAGTGTTGGCTATTCCTGCCAGCTTGGTGTCATCTGCAAATTTGATGTGTTCCCCATTTATTCCCTCATCCAAATCATTGATGAAGATGTTGAAGAGTACTGGGCCTAAAACAGAGCCTTGGGGTACTCCACTGCATACTTCCCTCCATGTAGATGCAGTTCCATTGAGGACTACACATTGAGTGCGGTTGGTCAGCCAGTTACGAATCCATCTGGTGGTGATGCTGTCTAACCCACATTCTTCCACTTTATCTAGTAGTAGGTTATGGTCTACCTTATCAAAAGCCTTACTGAAGTCCAAGTAAACTATATCGACGGCATTCCTCTGGTCCACTAATTTTGTCACATTATCAAAGAATGCAATAAGATTAGTCTGGCATGATCTGTTAAAAATCATGATCTGTTAAAGTAATCAAGTTCAGAGAGCAAAAACTCCAGAGAATTGGGGAACCTATGTAAAATTTCATTCTAATACCCAATATGCCTTTAAATTGTTCCTTACATCTTACATATTATCTCCAGACAGTCTCATTCTTTTACCCTGCTGTTTCCTCACCATTACCACATCATCTAATATGATTGTTTTTCATCTGGATTGCATTCATACAAATGCTGTATTTTTTTCCTAAATAGATTGTTGGTTCTTCTATTAGTGTCACTCATTGGAATGTAACAGGCAAATATTAGCACTGATGGATTCCTATTCTCATGTTTACTCCTAACAACCTAGATAACAACAATTAAAATGACAGTATTTGCTTGTTGAGTGCAAAGGGGATTTCCATAGAATGCAATTTTTTCAGATACTGAGAAGTTTGGGGACAGAAGATTCATTGAAATTCTCTGATGATTGCCATTACCTTCAAAGTGTATCCTGAATCAATATAAATTTTCCTCATTTTTAAAAAATCTTTTAAAACGATGGCACAGCAAACCCTGTTACAGCTCACTTTTCCTGTTTGAATGAAATGTATAAATATAACTCTTCCTTTCACATAGCTAATCATATTTTCGATGTCATCTAGTTGATGTCTATAATTGTGTTATTTCTCCCTTTAAAAATGAAAAATAAAGACTAGAAATAGATCTAGGTGGGTTGTTGAAGAAAGGGTCACATCTGGCCACATCCTTTTCTAAGTTTTAAGTTGGTATACATTCCAAGCAATGTTTACACAATGAGGCGAGCATATCTTTCTCCTTCTATCCTAACCACTTTTCACATAGGCAGAATTGAGAATGTTTTAACAAACTATATCACTGTTTGGTTTGGTGGCAGCAGTGCCTCAGAGAGAAAGTCCATACAGAGAGTGGTGAGGGCAGCTGAGAAGATTATAAGAAGCTCACTTCCTGTCATTCAGGGTACTGCTTATAAATGCTATGTGCTTAGAGCTCAAAGCATTGTTAGAGACCCCATACAGCCACTTCATGGTCTGTTTCTGTTGCTCCCCTCTGGGAGGAGGTTTCAAAGTATTTCTAGCAGGACTACCAGATTCTGTAACAACTTTGTTCCCTATGCCATTCGTCTGGCAAACTTGCAATATTTGTTTCTCTCTCCATGCATATGTAAACATCCAAACTAAACTGTGTTGTTTCACAGTGTAATATAATATATGTGGCAGTGGTGGGATTCAAAAATGTTTACTACTGGTTCTGTGGGTGTGGCTTGGTGGGCATGGCAGGAGAAGGATACTGTAAAATCTCCATTCCCACCCAACTCCTGGGGAAGGATACTGTAAAACAGGGGTGGGTTCCATCAGGCACTACTGCTGGTTCGCTCATGTGCATGTTGTGCATGCACGCTTGATGCACACTGTGCACACATGCACAGTGCAATAAAAATTGTTCTGCGCATGCACAGAAGTGAAAAACAAGATGGTGGCGCCTATGGAGCCGCCCGGAGAACCAGTTCAGGGGCATGGCAGCCTGGGTCGCTGCCGGTTCCAGCAACCCAAGCTGCCAAGCCACTACCAGTTTGGCTGAACTGGTCCGAGCCGGTAGGAACCCACCACTACTATAAAATCTCCATTCCCTCCCCACTCCAGGGAAAGGATACTGCAAAATCCCCATTCCCTCCCGATCAGCTGGGACTCAGGAGGCAGAGAATAGATGGGGGCAGGGCCAGTCAAAGGTGGTATTTACCGGTTCTCCGAACTACTCAAAATTTCTGCTACCGGTTCTCCAGAACTGGTCAAAACCTGCTGAATACCATCTCTGGTATGTGGGTATATGCATAGTTTCGTATGTATGTATGTATGTATGTATGTATGTATGTATGTATGTATTTATTTATTTATTTATTTATTTATGTTTATGTAGTGTATATTAGAGGTGGAGACCCTTTGAGAGCTGTATGCAACAAAATTTCATTTTAATGTATGCCAATTAGTGTACATTCAAAGTGACAATAAAGTTATTCTAAGTCTTCTAAGTTTCTAAGTCGCGAGATTGAAGCCTGCGTGCATTTTAGGTTCTGCCAAAACCTTAATAAGCACAAAAAAGAGTGATTAGTCTTAGCAAAGGTCTCAACAGCCTTCCCCAATTTGAGGTCCTTTGGAAAAATAAGCATTTCAATTATTTCAGATAAAATACATAAGTGAATATTTTGAGCCCATCCTACATTTTGACACCACTCCCACTGAAATTGGGTCCACAAATTGTGAAGAATTGGTAACCGCAATGTAGCTAAAGTCTGAAATGTATCTAGTCCAACCTATGCATTTGAAATGCTTGGAACTCTCATGCATCAAGTGTTATTTTCCTTGTATTTTCCCCTCTGAGTTAAAAATGAAATCTGCACTTCTGCATATAAATAGAAGGGGGAATATTCATATTGACAATTGCCTTGCTTTGCAGCCACATTTCAATCAAAGAACTTAGCCAATTGCAGGGGAAGCTTTGCAGGCATAGAAATTGTCAGAGGTGGGATCCCAGCGGAGAAGTTCCTCTGTTAAAAATCTCTGCTAGATTTACCCACAGGGAAAAATGTCTGCTTGACTCAATAGGATGATCTCTTTTTACATGTTTACCTGGGATTGC
Organism: Natrix helvetica; assembly: GCF_964273705.1. Lineage (NCBI taxonomy): Eukaryota > Metazoa > Chordata > Lepidosauria > Squamata > Natricidae > Natrix > Natrix helvetica. The sequence continues at coordinate 225,821,005 of NC_138548.1, forward strand.
TCTTTAAATCAATTTTTGTTCCAGTTTTGAACCATCTTAACATGTTTAACATAGCTAAGTTAATGTAGTATACATAATAGCAGGAGTAAATACAGAAGGTCATTTTCATATCCGAATCTCCCTTGCTAGATTAGGATGATTATTTGCTATTTTCCAAGATTCTTGTTAAGAAAACGTGTCTCGTCTTTTTAAAAACAGAGTGCAGGAGGCAACTGGGCAAAGGTCCACATGAATTATTTAAATGCAACAAGAAATATTGGATAGGAAATACAAATACTATTTTCTCAAGACTAATACAATCAAGAATAAGAGTCTCCAGTGTGACAGCATTATCAGTTCATAATGCAGTTGTACTGCATATTGCCAAGCTGTGTCCATTCATTAAAGCTTTTCTAGAAAATTGTAATGATTTGCATATAATATTTGAAGTGAAAGATATCCAGATCAGAACATACTTAATAAACAACTTCTCCTTCTTCTTCGTCTCCTCCTTCCTCTCTCCTCCCCCCTTCTTCAACAGGTGCTGTATGGATGGAGACCCCAAATCCAAGATCATATCAGACAGCGAGACTCCCTTGGTGACTTCAGCCAACCTACCTTATGGAGTAAACTATGGGGGGGGGGGAATAGAACATTGAGTACTATACCTGCCAGCCTGAGCTCCTCAAGGAAAGGTGGGCTATAAACAGAATGAGTGAACAAACAAGCAAACACAGACAACCCATGCAGGAGTAAAACAGCAAGCTACAAGGGTTAGTAATTATCCAAATCACTGACACAGCTAGGCTCAGGGTGGAATCTCTTTCACAAACACTGTAATCCACTGGGCATATCACTCTCCAGTAATCTCTTGGAAGACTCTCCTTGTGGTTTGAGCCAGGTACAATCCTATTAACAGAGGCCAAATCCCAAACTGACCTCAGACAAGAATTCAGCCACTGTCAGTTCATGTTCTGCTGCCATCCTTGGCATCTTCATATTATAGTCTCTGTTCAAATGGATAGGAAAAAAAATTACAAATATACAAAAGTCAGAAGGGAACAGCCTTCCAGAACGCTATTCTCATCAATAATTCCACCACCATTCTTTTGCACTTTTACTAAAGAGGTCAAAGCACCAGTGGATTCAAGTCTTTTAATGACCCCATAATCTCTTTCATTGGGGTGGAGTTGGGGCAATTGAATGGAGCTGAGTGTTTACTGGCCAGATGCCCTTCCTGTTGCCAATGCAGAGTTCGCAGCTGATATTTACACATTGTGCCCAGAGAGAGAAATATCTGCCTCTACCTAGGATCGAACTCACAGCCTCCTGATTGTGAGATGAGAGATCTATCTCTAGGCTCCACCTCTGCACCACTCCAAAGAACCAGTGGATTGATTTCATATTATTCTCACAACATGGCAAAGGCAGAGGGAAGAAGCAAACCTTTTGGGAATGTCCCTTATGGCTAAACTGGGAATTGTACAACTTCTCCAGGCTGACATTCTCCATCTCTAAGGACCTCAACTCCTATAATCCCAGCCTGTTTACTTAGAAAGGGGTTCCCAACCTCCGGTCTGCAGCCCGGTACCAGGCCACGACCATTGGAAAGTAGTCCACACAAGCAGTGGGCAAACACCCAAGCCAGTCCACATCCAAAACGATTAGGGGGGGTCACTGATCTAGAACTTACAATTCAACCCAACTTGCTGAAGGTTACTGTAACAGATTACGTGCATCTCTTTTTTATGTCTGGATTGCTTTCCTCTTATTCTCTCAATGGAGGCACAACATTCCAAAGTACCATTTCGCAAATTTAGTTTCAAATGTCATAAAATGCATATAGATGTATTTATTTATTTAATACATTTATACAAGGGTGGGCTGCTATGGGTTTGCCCAGGTTCGTGAGAACCCATAGCTAATGTTATGGCCAGTTCGGAGAACCTCCAAATCCCACCCCTGGCTGGCCATGCCCTGCCCACCCCTCCCACCCCACCTTCCCCTCCCAGGAGTCTCCACGTGGCCTGTTTTGGATGCAAGGTAAGTGCAGGGCCCAGGCAGAGGCTTGGGGAGGGTGAAAAACGGGCCTCCTGGAAGGATATAGTTTTCGCCCTATCAGAGGCTCGAGGAAAGCCTCCGGAGCCTGGGGAAGGTGAAAACGGGAGTCCCTGCCATGATGCAGGAGGCCCATTAGGCCACGCCCACTATGGCCACCCCTACCCAGCAACCGGGCAGAGAAACAGTTGCTGGAATTTTTGAAGGCCACCCCTGCATTTATACGGCTGCCCATATCATATATACATGACTCTGGACATCTAACAGTTAAAACAAAATAAAAATGCAGAATAAAAACACAACCAATAATTAAAAAACATAAATAGCATAACACAGCATAAATAGCAGCCAAAAACAGCCACAGCAGCTCACTGTCAATATAACGAAGAAGTGGGCTCGCCCACACTATCAAGGCCCCAGGCAAAGCCACATTTTTAATGCCTTGCAAAAGGCCAGCACTTGGCATTAATTTCCCAGTATCAGTATCGTTTTCCAAGTGAGGTAAATTTATCTTTAAGAAAACAACAAGCCTTACGCCCTCTAAGCTTCAGGTGCACATTCCGCTTGATTTCCCTCAATAACAACTTAGGTAAATGCATAACTGATTGCATTCTTTGCAGCTGATACTTTTCCATCAAGTTGGTTAGCAAAAAGAGCAGCTTAGGAAAGCATTTGAAATGTACCTCTAGAAGGACAGGCCTCACTTCAAAACCACCTGACTGAAAGGAGCATAGGTGTTCCACCACCGAGATGGTGCACCATTTATATTATTCATTTTAATCAGCACTTGCACAATTAGGAAATGATACTTATTATGGAGGAGGGCCAGCAGGCAATAAACAGCTACCGCAGGCATTAGGCACCAAAGCGGAGCTGGAGTGCCAGATAATGCAAAAGCTATTTGTTGCAAGTCCGACCAAGTCAGTCCAGGCAAAAACAGTTTCATCAAACCACTCTGAAATAACAACCGCGTATTCCATTGCTTGATGTGATTTATTTGCACCGTCTCTTCTAAAATGTTCCACATGCGTTCATTTCTCAGAACCACATCATGAATAAGGGAAGGCGCTGAGATTGCGAAGAGATGTGGTTTCAACATTTGAGGGATGTTTCAGACTACCAGCTGAGGAAAAACACAGTATGAGGCAGAATTCTGCCTCTCATGCAGTAAGTATGGATGGAAGCATTTCTTAAATTCATATTAATAATACAGACTTGGTCCCTGTCCTCTCTGGTATCTACAATGTAGGCTAGCAGAAACAGGTGGGCAAGTCAAAACTGGACAGGACAGGCCTGGTATTAATTTTAGATTTTAAGCGGTACAAAAAGGGTAGCCAATGTTTGCTTGTATAATTTGACCTGCTGCATAGAATTGGACAATGATCCAGTGACCATTATTCAGTTGGTGACAATTCTGGAAATTGCAGCTACCAAATATCCAGAGGGCAGCTGGTTAGAAGTGGCAGAAATGGAATGTGAGGATTATCTATCAGCCAACCTTACATTGCATGACAGTGAGCAGACCCAGCCACATGCTAGAGACATTATGTACTCTATGTGTTTCTTTGTGCTGAGACAGCTTGCTGGTGTGTTTAAAAGGATTTGGGGGTTTCTTTTTGGAGGGGCAGTCTAACTTCAGCTGTGGTGGCACAGTGGTTAGAGCAGAGGTGGGTTCCTACTGGTTCGGTCCAGTTTGGCTGAATAGGTAGTAAAACTCTGGCGTACCTTTCGGAACTGGTAGTAATGGCAGCCTGGCCATGCCCTCGAACTGGTTCCCTGGTCACCACTCGCTTGCCCGGCCCTGCCCAGTCTCTGCTCTGCAGCTTGCCTGCCTGAAGTGCTGTGTCCCTGATCTGTCTGCCAGGTAAGCCTGCGAGTCGTGGCTTAGCTAGCTGCACCTGCGCCCTTCCACGCGGTCCTGCCATGCTTCCCTCCCTTCCACGCGGCTTTCCCAGCATCCCCGTGGCCAGCTTGTGAAGGCAGGCAAGTTAGAGTGCAGTACTGCAGGCTACTTCTGCTGATCACCAGCTTCCAGCAGTTTGGCAGATCAAATCTCAGCAGGCTCAAGGTTGACTCAGCCTTCCCTCCTTCCAAGGTGGGTAAAATGAGGACCCAGATTGCTGCGGACTCTGTAAATCACTTAGAGAGGGCTGTAAAAGTACTGTGAAGCAGTATATAAGTCTAAGTGCTATTGCGATTTCCCCAAGGGCAGAAAACTCTAGATACAAAAACAGGCTATCTCCATACATCTTATATACAACTACCTTTTAAAGAACTTAGAACACCCAGGGCAGAATGTTTATTTGATTCCCCCGTTCCATTTTTTTCTTATTGTATCCTATGCAAATCTGATTTTTTTTTTATTTCCATTGATTTTCTTCCAATGAATCAGTAAACAAAACTGTGCAGAAACTACTGGGGGGAAAATGATACAAACAGTAATGGTTTTATTTCAAATGATCAGTTTACTGACTTGATTTTTTTTCTTTGTTCAATGCATCTGATGGTTTCAGGTATTTGGATGGGTCCTTCTCCATGAATGTGGTTTGGGCGATTGCCCCCATCTCCCTGAATAAAGGGATGAAAGGGTCATAAAAATAAAAATAAAAATCCTCCATCTCTCTCTCAGTATAATTATTGTGGGGATTCACTGTTACCGATCCTACTGACAAACATGAGGAGTCTTTCAAAAACCCCAAAAGATATCTCACACCCTTTCACTTAGTCACGACTTTGCAACTAAATCATGTCTGTAAACGTTTAAGCAGATTTTTCCTCACTAATTGCCTTTTTTTCCTGTCAAATGGAAGATATCAAATAGACAACAAACCTGTCAACTTGCAGATGGTGCAATGGATTACGACAATAGTTTGGAGACTGAAAGAAAGCTCACTGTGTCTGAAAAAGGAGAATATTTCAAAACATCTTTAATGTAGACCAGATGGATGTTTCCATGCCAGCCTTAACTAGGAGAAAGGCAGGTAGCCAGTTTGGCATTCTGGGAGAGAAAGGTTCAAACAACTCACAGAGATCTCATCTTAATGAATTCATTCACAAATGATAGTAGGAGCTTTGCTTATTCAGTTTCCAACTTTCTCATCTTCACCACTTTTTTCTTGACATTATACCTGGTTAATGAACCCTCTTCCCTAGTCATGCTTGCTGTTAGGGGCTTGTCAGAACCCATGTAGTTTCCACTCTTGTTGGCAGCAGTATCAATTTTTCCCGCCTAAATCAACTATATCCCAACCTGCCTCAGACATCTTCCTGCCAAGGCTCATTTCTGACAGCCACAAGAAGCAGCATTGTGTATTTCCCTCCATAAAACCCCACAAAACCAGTTCAAGCATGAACAAAAAGAATATATACATTCTCTCTCCTGCCTTAATTTGAAATATCAGATTTTGATTTCCTCCACAGAACAGCGCAGGTGAAAGCATGAAAGCTTGAAGCTTCCTCCTTTGCTTTGAGTTTCTAGACAGCCTCAACCCTTTAATGTATTTTTCATTGTTGAGCAATATTTAATGTTTCATTACGGCCCAAATTCAGTGGGCTTGGCATGCCTTGATACCGCAGTGATATTATCTGGGTTGATGAAATGGGTTTGAATGTATAAAAGAACATCATAATGCCCTAAGCTTTAGCCTATGTGCCAGTATGTTACCCTTAATATGCAACTCATATTCATAAAAGACATCCTTTCTTTTTCTGCTCCTGCAAAACATTAATATTTTACAGAGGCAAGCAACACACAATGTCAATGCCAAAAGTTTCAGATTATGCACAGGATGAATATAATATCTAAACACTTAGAGAGAGCTCTTTTTATCTTCAAAGTACATTAGCTCAATGAATAAATCTGACTTCACCTAAGAATCTTGCAGATGATACTTAAAAGACTGACATATTTTAGGTTTCTGAAAGCCCTAATGTTCTTAGAGGGTTATAGCCAACATTATACAGATGGACTTCCATAGGTGCCAATTCTTCTTCTTCTTCTTCTTCTTCTTCTTCTTCTTCTTCTTCTTCTTCTTCTTCTTCTTCTTCTTCTTCTTCTTCTTCTTCTTCTTCTTCTTCTTCTTCTTCTTCTTCTTCTTCTTCCACTTCCACTTCCACTTCCTCCTCCTCCTCATATCTGCATTGTTGTCAATTCTTTGAGATTGGCAAGTCCTAGAAACAGGCATGATAGGGATTATTTGTAGGGTAAAATAGAATAGAATAGAATTCTTTACTGGCCAAGTGTGGGACACACAAGGTATTTGTCTTTGGTGCATATGCGCTCAGTGTACATAAAGAAAAATAAAATATAATACATTCATCAAGAACCAAAAGATACAACACTTAGTGGTAGTCATAGGTTACTAATGAGCAATCAAATCATACTAGGAAACAAATAAAACAATATTAATTATAAAGATACATGTAACATGATTATAGTCATAAGTGGGAAGAGATAGGTACTAGGAAGGATGAGAAGAATAATAGTAATACAGTCTTAGTAAATATTTGACGATGTTGTGGGGATTAGTTGTTTAGCAGAGTGATGGCATTTGGGAAAAAACTGTCCTTGTGTCTAGTTGTTCTGGTGTGCAATGCTCTATAGTGTTGTAAGAAGTTATCACCCAGCCTCTCCCAGAAAAATGAAATATCCTAGGAAATATTGAAAAGGCAGAATATTATATTTCCCTGGATGTGAAAAGGAAGAAACATGTTTTAAATTGAAAGTAGCTCACTGCAGCTTCCTGCCCATCCCCCTTTGTCAATGGGCCATTGCCCAAGCCAGTCCCTTTACATAATAAAGAGTTCCCGCCTTCAGATCCAGGGGGATTGGATTAAGGCATGATCAGCCTTTACTCACTCACCACATGGCATCTCAGAACTCAACCAAACCTGGATTCAAAAAACAGCCTAGAGAGTTGCCCCTGCATGGCCCCATGGGAGTCTGACAACCAATTAGAAGACAAACTCAAGATCAAAGGCCAGAGAGGGCATAAAACCAGGGACTCAGCATCTCAGTCCTGCCTTCTCTTCTCTTCTCCACCAACATTGAAGCATGTGATCACCTTTTCTGTTCAGGACTCAAGCCATGTGGTCCTGTCCACCATTAAAACCATCTTTCCAAGCAGCCTCCATGTCTCCAGTGTCCTTTTCCCCACTTGGAGCAGAACCCAAAAGGACATTTCTTTCAACAGTGTCATTATTCAGGATAGAAGTTGAAACAATTTATGTCCAGGAAGTGTGGGGTCTGCAGATATTTTCACAGCCCTCTTTTTGACTTGTGCACTATACAGGTCCTCACCAAAAGAGGAGAGAGGACTCATTGGAGAAGATCCTGATGTTGGGAAAGATTGAAGGCAAAAGGAGAAGGGGATGGCAGAGGATAAGATGGTTAGATAGCATCATCGATGCAATGAACATGAATTTGGGCAAGCTTGGCAGACAGGGGAGAACAGGGGAGTCCATGGAGTTGCTAAGGATCAGACATGACTTAGTGACTGAACATCAAGAGTAAAATAATAGAACCTTGAAAGAATGCCAGAGTTTCTCTCTGCCCCATCTTATACCAGCTGCCCAAAGTTCATGAGTGATAAGGCAATTTGTAGATTTGAAAAAACAAAATACCAAACAAAATCAAGATGGGATTACTTTGAACTTCCTTCTCACACTTTCCTCTCTCTCAAGATCAAATATTTTCAGGAGGTTCTCTTTCAGGGTTCACTTATTAACTCCCATTTCCAAGGCCAGGTCTATATTTCTTTGCAATTGGTGGGGACTCTAAAACAAGTCTCTCCCTCACCCCACCTCTCCAGTGTGAGAACACCAACTTCATATATTTGGAGCCCATTTCTAAAGCATTGCATTATTAACAGTGCAATGACTAAGGCAGCTATGTGAACAGGTGGTATAATAATTTAGAATGTGCATTTCTCAGTAAAAAATATTAAGTACGGCTTCTGCTTTTTAAAATTTTACATTTGCTTTTATTGCTTTAAAACGAATATAGAACATACTTTACAGAGTTAGAAAAATAGAAAAAAAATCGTGAAACAAAAAAAAAGCTAACCAATAAAGATAATTTAAAACTATTAAAAAGAAACCCTGCACAGAATCATATTGCTCAAACTTTTCCTCACATCAGCTGTGAGCTCAAAAGAGAGGAGAGATATTTTTTTCTTCAATCCAAACATTGACCTCTAGTGTACTAGTGTAGCAGTCCCCAATCTTTGCAGGCGGGGGGGGGGGACTAGGACGTGCGAGTGGCAGGCAGGCATGCATGCGAATGCACGCACAGCTTGACTTGTGCAAGTTGAGCTGCATGTGTATGCATCCCAGCCTGCTTCTCATGCAAATTGAACTGCATGGGCATGCCCTTCGACCTGCTGCTCGCACGCCTAGTTCCAAGTAGGCCATGATCTGGTACTTTGCCACAGCCTGGGAGTTGAGGGGCCCTGTATTAGTGTATTTCCAACATTGGTTTACAGTATTATTTGCAATACTCCAAGTGCTAGAAGTCCAAAATCCTTCATAAATAGATGAATATCCATTTTTACGAACATGATTCAACAACACATGTATCCTGTAAATATTAATACCCTTACTAGAGCCTTATTAATCTTAAAACTGTTATATTAAACTAGTAAGGCACAAGCACAAGGCATGTGTAAATTACACATTTTAAAGTGTGTTTGCATGTCTTAACATAGAAAACAGCCTTTCTGTAATATCTGATGAATTACCTGGGAAATATAAAAATACTTTTGATAATCATATTAAGATCCCAAGAAACATATTTAACATCCATTGAGAGGTTAAAACCAGATATTAAATTATTTCCCCCCATATTTCTTGTAAACTGTCAAAATTTATCTCGATAAGATTCTTCAATTGTCTCTGTAATTGAATTATTGGTTCAACCTTTTTTGAAAGAAAGAAAGAGAGAGAGAGAGAGAAAGAAAGAAAGAAAGAAAGAAAGAAAGAAAGAAAGAAAGAAAGAAAGAGGGAGGGAGGAAGAGAGGAAGGAAGAAAAAGGAAGAAAGGAAGGAACGATGGAGAAAAGGAAAAGAAAGGAAGGGAAGGGAAAGGAAGGGAGGGGTGGGGAGGGGAGGGGAAAGGAAAGGAAAATAAATGGTCCTGGGCCCATGAATGCATTATACACACTTTTACTTGTCTTTTCAGGGGAGAAGTAGAAGTTGGTCCTCATCTGCCTTTCTGCCTTGTTAGATTTATGGGTTCCAGTAATATAGCTGGAGCTGATCTGGGTTCTTTCCTTGCCCTTGGTGACATTTGAGGGTTATCAGATTAAGCCAAAAGCAGTAAGGCTTGTTGGAGGTTGAGAGCTTCTTTCAGAAGCTGATAGCACGATGCCACTTTGCTCCTTGACCAAACTTGGACCTTGACCATGTTCGTAATTATAAGGGTTTCTAGAAAGAGAAGGATATCATTTTGGCTGGGACTAAACCAAGCTCAGAGGTGCTTGAGGAAAATTCCTCAGAGACCAGGAAGATAAATGAAAAACAAAAATGCGACTGAGGGAAACTGCTCAAAAAACTTGATGATTTGGAGAGAAAAAAAGGGGGGGGGACAGGAAATCTGAGATAGCTGTGGTTACTGTATTTCCAGAACTGAAAAAAAAAAGAGAGAATCAAAGCTGAACATGGCCTAGAGTTAAAATTCAAAGCAGAACCACAGTCATAGGCATCCAATACAAATTATGACCATTAAAAAAAATGACAGAATATGTCATCACACAGCCTCTGGACATCCTAGCCTCCTAATTGACTCTACATCGGAGAGGGCATCCAGGCTTCACCAACTCTGGAAGATTTCATCTGCAGAAATCATAAACCTTTCAGCCTGCCACTGAGGGCTCTGTAATTGAACCCTGGGTTGAGGAGGTGAAAGAAAAGTATCCGCCTTACAACCTGAAACAGCTCAGAAGACCATGACCTTAGCAGGTCTTGTTCCTTTGCTGCATGAATCACCATAATAGATTTCTTCAAACATCTTTATGCCACGCTGTATCAGATTCAAGTCAGGCTTTCCTCTAGCTGTGTTTGAATTTCTGTCCTTGCTGTTTCGGCTCTCCCATTCAGCTATGTATTATGGGATCACCTCTGAATCAGGTTAGACAGGCTCTTGGGCACAGCTGGGTCAGCTGCCCTAGCAAGCCCTCAATCCCAGGTATCAAAGAGGGCATGTCCTGAATCAGCGGTGGGTTTCACATTTTGTTACCATCAGATCACCCACCCACCCCACGTGCCCATTTGCTTCATGCACCCACACCAGCTTTGTGGGTGCACGCACCCTTTCCACGCATGTGCCTGGCATTCCACGCATGTGCTTTGCTCGTGCACACACCTTCCGTGCATGTGCTCAGCCTCAAAAATGTACCTAAATAGGAAGGCATAGAGCTGAGACAGCTGGGTTGACCCACCCACAATTTCCACTCTGAACCGGTCCGAACCAGCTGAATACCACCTCTGTTTGGAACCCTTCCAATTAGACCCAATAAACTTCTTGGGTAGATCAAGCTAGCACAAAGAGACAGCAATGAAACTTTAACCAATGAGATATTCATTACAGTGGCAACCGTGAGGACCTCTTTGATCAGAATAAAGTACAGAATCTAACATGCATCATGGGTTGGCCCTATTCCCAACTGAGCTAGACTCACAATTGTCCTGGCTGCTAAGGACTTCGATTCTGCTACAAAGAAAAATCCTCAAAAAAAATATTCCACTATAAAAAGCCTAGAGGTCTCTGACACCAATTGCACAACCAGGTCTCTCCAGAGATGTATTAGCCATGGGGCAGGTTAACAGAATCCCCTATCTATCCTTTATTTCAGGATAGATAGCCGATATGAACACATTTTATAATGGGTATCCTACTAATGAAAATATAACTGTTTTGATCTTAACTACATCTACTTCTGGTTTGCTGTACTACAGAGAAGTCCTCTAGGAGAAGTTAGACCCATACTGGTCTATAATCTTCATCATCATCTCCATTTAACAATCCCATAATATCCCTTGAGGTGCAGAATCTGGGCAACTGAATGAAGCTAGCAGAGTGTTTTAGTGGCCTGATGCCCTTCCTGTCGCCAGTGCAGAGTTTCCGTCAGCAGATATATTCTCAGTATGCCCCGAGAGAAATATCTTCCTCTACCTTGGATTGAACTCACATCCTCCTGATTATGAGGCGAGAGCTCCACCTCTAGACCACCGCACCACTCCATATTGGGCTGTAGTGTTGTGCTATAATCCATTCCTTGATCCTAGCCAGATGTTAACAAACACCTGTTGAAGATAGTAAGGCAATCCAGATTTGGAACTAACAAGAGAGGAAAGGAGGTCAAGAGCCACAGTGAAAGAAAACTAAGCTAAAGGCAGAAAGGGCTTGGTTTATTTTGGTATTCATTAAGTCTGTTTGTAGTTCTTCAATGACTTTGGCACCTTTTCAAATAACCTTCAAATGCCTCCCTCAGACAGGTTTCTCTGACACAAGCCAGGTCAGATTTCTCATCCACAATCAAATTGGGGGTGATCTCTGCTTTATACTGGACTATTCTGGTATCAAAGTCAAGCAAGACCTTTCTTTCAAGAACTGGAACCTATTTTCCAATGCCTGAGAGCAGACAAGACCAGCAAAAGAAGGAATTGACTTTAAATTGTTCTTTTTTTTTTTGGCCCCAGTCATGGCTTACCAGCCAAATTGCCTATTCCACTCTCCTTTCCACCATTTCTAGGATGTGCACCCTAAGTCCTATAGCAGGGGTGTCCAAACTTGGGAACTTTAAGACTTGTGGACTTCAACTCCCAGAATTCCCCAGCCGGCTGGCTGGGGAATTCTGGGAGTTGAAGTCCACAAGTCTTAAAGTTCCCAAGTTTGGACACCCCTGTCCTATAGATATAGACCTTGACTGACCTGCATGCTCTTAACATACTTTACGCACTTTAAAAGGATGAATTCTCTCTTTTTCTCTTTGCTTCCCACGCCCTCCCTCCCCACACCCAGATCAGATCAAGCACACATAAACCACTCGATTCAGAGAGTCAGAAATATAGGTTGATGTTTATTTATTAAGCATCAGCCATTTTTTTTAGTCCACTGGCAAAAGGCAGGCAAAAACGAAGTGAGAGAAACATGAACAAAGGCAAGAGGGAAAACAGGAGAGCAGTTCATATCAACCATCTGCATTTTCTATATCTCAATTTCAAAAGGCACAGAACTTTTCAGAGCTCCTAGAAATAATACTGCAGGTAATTAACATGGACAGGCCCATCCCTTGATTTTTTCCACCTTTAACACTTTGATGTAAACAACAGTAGCGGAACAGAGAATGTTGATTCTGTGCCTTTAAAGAAACAATTTGACAGATGAGAATTATGTATCAACCTTTTATACATTCTAGACAATTGATATAAACCAGTGATTTTTTTTATTTTATAAAAAAATTCCTTAAAGTTGTAACATAATGTAAATTTCAGCCACATATTTTTCTTTTTCTTTTTTTAAACAAAGTTTTATTGATTTTTTAGTGTTTTACAAGCCACATATTTTTCATTGTTCCATCTGTATATTATAACCAAAAAATTTAGCCCACTTTATAAACATTTTTCACTTATTATTCTGTTTCAAATTTCAAGAAAAGTTTTTTTATATTTTAGCAATTACACGTTCATCATCTGTATACAGTTCTATTTCAAAGTCATTCTTACAATGTTCAAAGAATAATTTTTTTCTGTCTACTTTAAATCTTAATAATAATTGTAAATGAGAAAACCATTGATACAAATATCCTTTCTCTTGGTTTTATTTTACATTCCCCTTGACAAAATTCTAGTATCTCCCAATTAGTTAGCCATTTGTGTTTGCTTATTTTTTCTCATCTATAAAATGCTTCTTGTGCTGAGAGCCACAAAGACATTTTCAGGCACAACTTGGGTTTGTATCTATCCCATATTTTTAATGTAGCATGTTTAACATAACAATTTTTAAGATGCACATTATCTTTAACTTTGCTGTTTCACAAATACCCATGCCACCCAAATATCAGGTCATGTCCTCCTAACTCCAGAAGTCTTCTACTACTCAATAGCAACCAATATTTCATCCACATCAAACAGAAAGCTGCAAAATACAATTTCAGTTCAGATAAACACAATCCTCCTCCTTCCTTTGCATGTTGTAACATTTTTATTGAACATGTTTTTCCCCACACAAATTTAGGTGCAGCCTTCTGCCATTATTTAACTAGTGCCTCACTTGTCCCAACAGATATTTTTGAGTTGATTAATAGTCAGGTTGATAGATAGATGATAGATGGTAAATACAGATGTTAAATAATTAAGCTCCCCGTTAGGAGAGCGAGTGTGCAGAGAAGCATAATGAGAGTGGTATGCAAGAACACGCACAAACCAGCATACAGGGACACTGAATAGTATAAAATATAGTAGTTTACTATGTGGAAATATAGAGGTATTCAGAGTTCAGTTTACAGTCCAAGTCATACACGGTTCAGTCAGTCAGTTATCAAATAGTCAGTTAAGCACACAAAGTAGCTAACAGTAGCAAAACACAGTACCTCACAATACACCAATCAGCGTCTAACAAAACAGAGAGCTAACAGTCATTTTGGCTCCCTCTTATGGCTGCTTGAGGTAACAAACCAATTACATCTCTTTAGCATTTAAAGTAACAGATACATTTGTTACAATCATAGCTTATATACATTGCCAAGCCAAGACTAGGGTTACATCCCTAACAACAGAGATAGATAGATGATAGATAGATGATAGATAGATAGAGAGATAGATAGATAGATAGATGATAGATAGATAGATAGATAGATAGATAGATAGATAGATAGATAGATAGATGATAGATAGATAGATGATAGATAGATGATAGATAGATAGATAGATAGATAGATAGATAGATAGATAGATAGATAGATAGATAGATAGATGATAGATAGATAGATAGATAGATAGATAGATAGATAGATAGATAGATAGATAGAGATGGATGGAGAGGTAGAGGAAGATAGATAGAGATATAATATATAGTGGATGGTATAGTATGGTATGGTATTATAACTACACTAAAGCTATATAACTATATACTAATACTAATACTGATACTGATACTGATACTGATACTGATACTATACTATACTATACTATACACATATACACACATAAAGAAGAATCTCTCAGCCTCCACTTCAAGCTGATTCTCTTTCCATGTGGCTGCCCTTGAAGAATGTCTGAAAATGTTTAGTGCCAAATGCAGCCTTCAGGCTTCTAAACAATGGACAAGACTGGAACTGTATTAAGCCCACATTCAAAGCCAGTTTTTTAAAAACAATTTAAGGAGGGGTGGGCAATTAAGCTTCCCAAGGGGCCACGTGAGAAACTGGGACTCTTGTGGGGGGCTTCTCCTTCATGGCCATTATCTATTCTACACTATGGAATGCAGGGACGTGCGGCCAGGGGAGGCAGGGGAGGCAGAACCTCACCGCTCTCATCATGAAAATTAAAAAAAAGGGGAAAGGCGCTGAGGAGCCTTCTGCACACGTGGTCTTGGAATGGGACCACATGTGCAGGAGGCTCCTCTAGCCTCAGCCTCCCTCCTGCACATGTGGTCCTATTCCCTGCCTTCCTGAGTCAACATTGGGGGTACCTAGGTGCTCCCATGTTACACCCCTTTTAGGCAGCAAGCACTGGTTGCCGGTTGTTTTCCGGGTGCGATTCAAGCTATTAATTATGACCTTTAAAGCACTCCATGGCTTAGGCCCAGGGTACCTGCGAGACCACCTACTGCCACCAGTAGCCTCCCACCATCCAGTACGATCCCACAGAGTTGGCCTCCTCAGGGTGCCGTCTGCCAGACAGTGTCGGCTGGTGACCCCCAGGGGGAGAGCCTTCTCCGTGGGAGCGCCTTCCCTCTGCAATGAGCTGCCCCCAGAGCTTCGCATAATCCCTGACCTCCGGTCCTTCCGACACGCCCTAAAAAGTTGGCTTTTCCAGCAAGTCGGCCTGGCCTGTTAATTTTAACTCATTTTAAATGTATTGTTTTCTTTTTAATTCGGTTTGGTTTTTTTGGATATGGATTTAATCATTTTTAACTTTTGGGATGTGTGTTTTTTTTTTATGTTGTACGCTGCCCTGAGTCCTTTTGGAGAAGGGCGGCATATAAATCCAAATAAACAAACAAACAAACAACATGAAGGGGACCGCAGCTCGCGCTGATGACGTCACCAGCCTCACCAGCCATAAACCTCACCGCACGTCACTGATGGAATGGGGTTCCTTGCCATTGCACGTAGTCCTCCAATGTTAGGTTTTAAGAAAGTAGCCAAGATTTTTGTCTTTGGCTAAACCCTTTCTGTTTCAAATAATTAATTGTTCATTCATCTGGGATTTTAAATCATTGTTTAACTGCTTATGCTTTAATTTTTACTGTTGGCTGCCTTCAGTGCTCTTCAGGAAGAAAGGCAAGATACAAAGAGAAGTGGGGGGGAAAGAGAGAGGATAATTAGCAAGAGGGTCATAATTATTGGCATATGATTAATAAAGCTTTTGCTATTACTAAAACTATTTACTGTCATTTGGTAATTTTTTTTTTTTTAAAGGAAATCTAATACAGCATACCTAATTCTCCAACAATGGATTTATGGTAAGGGGAAGATAAATGCTTACTGGATTTTATTCCACTTAGCATTTATCTAGCGTGGATCAGTGATTCAGTAAAACCTCCAAATTTACTCCCAATAGATGAATGATAAAAAAATCTTTTAAATCCCTACATTGGAATTTTACTGATGGTGTTATAAGCTACCGGGGTGAACCAGCAACACTATGGATCAAAAGGATAAGCATAAATGGATGTCAAGGATAGAGATACACCGAGAGTGTCACACAATGTTTAGAATTGACCACACAATTATAATAAAAAATTGTTTGATATAAATTCTGGCACACAAGAAAGGAAAAGGATTCTCTTCACCTTTCTTTCTTGTAGAATTATTTTGCATGTTAAATAAAATAAAACATATATATGTTTTGCTCAATTCAGAATCTAACACATTTTCTATACAGATGTTGCATAAGAATTAATCCTTAGGTCAACTGGAAGAGATTTTGTAAAATATGGAACTGAAGTTATGGAAAAAGAAACTGAGACAAGTCTCTCAGAAGAGTAATCTCCTAAATGTAGCTTGAATCTTAGTACTAATCTGTTCCTTTTTGTTGTTGTTGTTAGTTGCTAAGTCATATCCGACCCATTTGGACCCCATGGACAACATTCCTCCAGGCCTTCCTGTCCTCTACCATCCCCCAGAGTCCATTTAAGCTCACACCGACTGCTTCAGTGACTCCATCCAACCACCTCATTCTCTGTCGTCCCCTTCTTCTTTTGCCCTCAATCGTTCCCAGCATGAGGCTCTTCTCCAGGGAGTCCTTCCTTCTCATTAGGTGGCCAAAGTATTTGAGTTTCATCTTCAGGATCTGGCCTTCTAAAGAGCAGTCAAGGTTGATCTCCTCTAGGACTGACCAGTTTGATTGCTTTGCAGTCCACAGCAGTCTTATCCAGCACCATAGTTCAAAGGTCTCAATTCTTTGGCGCTCAGCCTTTCTTATGGTCCAACTTTCACAGCTGAGAAAACCTTGACTATACACACTTTTGTTGGCAGGGTGATGTCTCTGCTTTATAGAATGCTGTCTAGATTTGCCATAGTTTCCTCCCCAGGAGCAAGCATCTTTTAATTTCTTGGCTGCATTCCCCATCTGCAGTGATCTTGGAGCCCAGGAAAATAAAACCTGACACTACCTCCATTTCTTTCCCATCTATTTGCCAGGAATTGAGAGGGCTGCCATGATCTTAGTTTTCTTAATGTTGAGTTTCAAGCCAACTATAGCAACTTTTGCGCATAAAAAGACTCTTAATTCCTCTTCACTTTCTGCCATTAGAGTGGTATTATCTGCATATCTGAGGTTGTTGACATTTCTCCCAGCAATCTTAATTCCAATTTGGGATTCATCTAGCCCCACTTTTTCTCATGATGTGCTCTGCATGTAAGTTAAATAGGCAGGGCGACAGTATACAGCCTTACCAGACTCATTTCCCAATTTTGAACCAATCAGTGGTTCCGTGTCCAGTTCTCACTGTTGCTTCTTGACCCGCATATAGGTTTCTCAAGAGACAAATAAGATGATCTGGTACACCCATCTCTACCTGTTCCTTAATTGGGTCCAATTCCAATTGCTAAAATAAAGATGCTTATAAATCAGCTAAAGCCTTGATAAAACTTTAGGCAATGTCTTTATTACTCCCAAATATTACACAATGATTTGGAATGGTGGACCCCAGTTCTTACTTCTCTGTTTACTTATATTGATCACACTGCAGAGGTCCATCCTCATAGTGCCCATTTATAAAAAGGGCACCTGAGACCTTCCTGCTAATGATAGGCCTTTTAGGCTTTTACAGTAAGTATAATAAGCAAGCTCTATGCACAATATATTAATTGAAAAGCTACAGCACCCATGATGAGGTTTTTGGGCTCACTATGTCAGAAAATGCCTGACCTGATTCTGCATCTCTCTCTCTCTCTCTCTCTCTCTCTCTCTCTCTCTCTCTCTCTCTCTCTCTCTCTCTCTCACACACACACACACACACACACACACACACACACACCAGACAAAAGAAAACAATAACAAAAAGTAATAAATTAAATTATTTGAGTTTATTACTTAATAAATAAGTAACAAAAACTTACATAAGTGCAAATATTTTTCAAAATGCTTATCCAAGGCAACTCAGGGTTATATGAAGCCTGGATACTTCAGATAATGTTCCTGCATGTCTTCACAGCCTCTGAAAAGAGTGGGAAATGCTCATTTCCCCACAATTTTCAGAGGCTCCAGAAGCTGCCCAAGATCAGGCTTCTCTTGTGTGATTTCCAGAAGGTCCAGAGGCCTGGCTTGTTAACTGTGACGCATATGTCATAGGTTTGCCATCACCAACCTAGAACATATTTTGGCAGATGAGCAAGTGGGCTTTAGGACTGGATATTCTATTTATGGACATGTCCTTACACTTCAAAACCTGGCTGAAAAATGCACATCTAAAGCGAACCCTGTAGTACATACTGCATTTATTGATTTTAAGTCCACATTCGATCTAGTTCCCAGAGCAAGGCTATGGACTAAGATTATGATTA
Organism: Natrix helvetica; assembly: GCF_964273705.1. Lineage (NCBI taxonomy): Eukaryota > Metazoa > Chordata > Lepidosauria > Squamata > Natricidae > Natrix > Natrix helvetica. The sequence continues at coordinate 225,839,270 of NC_138548.1, forward strand.
CGACCACTGATAGACAGTTACTTATACATAAACTTTATAAGAATTCCAGAATCAAAGTTTGATTCAGGACCACTGATGAATCCATCACCCATTGTAATATTTTATCTTGGTTTGTTTTTATTTGATTTGAATGAGTTTTTCTTTGTAATTCTGGACAGTGACGTTAATTTTAAAAAAATGTCAATTCTCATAAGACAAGACTTGTAAAATATTTTATTTTGTTATAAAGGAAACAATCCTCCTATTCCTTGAGCCTGGGCATATTTACATACGTATATAGATGTATAGGGACGCAGTGACTCAGTGGCTAAGATGCTGAAATTGCTGATCAGAAAGGTCGGCAGTTCGAATCCCTCATGCCTCATAATGGACTGAGTTCCTGTTACTTGTCCCAGCTTCTGCCAACCTAGCAGTTTGAAAGCATGTAAAAATGCAAGTAGAAAAATAGGGACCACCTTTGATGGGAAGGTAACAACGTTCCGTGTGCTTTCAGCGTTTAGTCATGCCGGCCACATGACCATGGAGACGTCTTCGGACAGTGCTGGCTCTTCGGCTTTGAAACAGAGATGAGCACCGCCCCCTAGAGGCGGGAACGACTAGCACATATGTGTGAGGGGAACCTTTACCTTTACATTATAGATGTATACATATATAGATACATTCATACACACAAACAAAACTACTGGGAAATTCCATTTGTCTATTTACAGATCAAGGAAAAAAGAAGACCCTCTGCTTTTAAATTGCATCATTCGCAATCTAAAACATATATATATATATATATATATATATATATATATATATATATATATATATATATGTGTGTGTGTGTGTGTGTGTGTGTGTGTGTGTGTGTGTGTGTGTGTGTGTGTGTGTTGTATTTGTGCTGATAAATAAATAAAGGGAGACTAATATAGATCTATTTCAACCTATTTAAGTCTCATCAGCTAGCCATACCCTTACTGGGAATTGAACCAGGGCTGTATTGCATATTAGGCCGATGTAATTGCCACTAAGCCACAGGCTCTCTTCCTTATCAGCTAGGCCAGGGAAATAGGTATGTATTTGTGTTACAACCCCTGGTATGCCCAAATATGGGAGGGAGCTCACTACTCCCCCTTTCTGTCCTTCGGCTCATTACAGAAGACCATCCAGGCAGAAAACCATATTTTTATTTTTAATGTTGCCTTTTTATATTTGTGTTGTATTTGTGCTGATAAATAAATAAAGGGAGACTAGTATAGATCTATTTCAACCTATTTAGGTCTCATCAGCTAGACATACCCTTACTGGGAATTGAACCAGGGATGTATTGCATATTAGGCCACTAAGGGAGCTCACTACTCCCCCTTTCTGTCCTTCGGCTCATTACAGAGGACCATCCAGGCAGAAAACCATATTTTTATTTTTAATGTTGCCTTTTTATATTTTTAATGTTGCCTATTTATATATATATGGAAGAGGTCATGAGGAAAGAAGAGAGGAGAAATAAAATCAACTCCTACCTAGATCTTTTAAAAAATGCAGACTTTTAAATATTCACTAATGTGCTCAAATAATTTCATATAACAGTATTCATCTTCTAGATTCTTCTCTGTTGTGTATCAGATCCAGCTAGCTTTGATGGGTAATTAAGGTATCTTAATTAATGGATGATGAAGGTATTGGACTACAAGGCGACACCCTGATTCCAAACTGCCTTCAGCCTTAACCTTCAGCAAGTTATCTTGAGCCATTGGTTCTTTCTCAGCCAAATCATTTTACAGGGTTATTGTTCTGCTGGAAAGTAGGAGGAAGAAGCGATGAATATTAGGCCGATGTAATTGCCACTAAGCCACAGGCTCTCTTCCTTATCAGCTAGGCTCCTAAATGAGAAGTGGACTATAAATCAAATCAATGTCATAAAACACTATAAATACCAGGATGAAAAGTTATTATAATGACCAACTAGAAGGTCAGCAAAAACTGAAGTGGTTTCCCAACAGAGTTAATTAGTCAAGTCTTCTACAGTAGATATTGCAATGAATAGCCACTGCTTGGCGCCTTAACAAAGGGTGGAGCTGATTTCCTACTGGTTTGGACCAGTTCGGATGAGTAAGTAGTAACTCAGCCTGCCACGCCCCCGAACCAATTCTATTGGCAGCGCCATAGGCCCACCACTTGTTTTTTGCTTCTGCGCATGTGCAGAATCATTTTTTTACTACTTCGCATGCATGCATAGCGAGCATCAAGCGTCCGTGCGCCCGAAGTGCGTCCCTGAGCGAACCAGCAGTAGCAAAAGCCGGAACCCACCCTTGGGATAGAGCCCACTAGAATTTGTCTCCAAGCTAATCCAGTTGAATGGTTCTGCTTCTCTTCTTGATTTCTTCTGGTTCCTGTTCAGCATTGGTAGAATATATCTGCACAAATGCAAGGATAAGATAGAAAGTCACCTGAGTGAAGGAGATAGCTACAAATAAGCCATGATTTAACAGTATCCTACACTAGGCAGAATGGATAAAAAGACTTGGATTATGAACAGTTTGAGGAGCACAGATAGTCCTCGATTTAGGACCACAATTGAGCCCAACATTTCTGTTGCTAAGCGAGACAGCTGCTATGTGAATTTCACCCCATTTTATGACTTTTCTTGCCACAGTTCTTAAGTGAATCACAGTAGTTGTTAAGTTAGTAACCTGGTTCGTAAACGAATCTGGCTTCTCCATTGACTTTGCTTATCCGAAAAGGTGATGACGTGACCTCCCAAGACACCGCAACTGTCATAAAGATGAACTAGTTTTCTAGCATCTGAATTTTGATCATGTGACTATGGGGATGCTGCAACGGTCGTGTGATAAATGTCATAAACAGGGGTGAAATTCGATCGGTTCTATCCGGTTTGGGTGAACCGGTAGTGGCGGCATTGGGAGGCTCCGCCCACCCACCCAGACGTCACCACGTTCCATTTTTTACACTCTGCGCATATGCGGAAGTTCCTGTGCATGCGCGGAGGTGGCACATGTGAGCAAAGCGTGTGTGCGACCGCTCACATTTGCGAACTGGTAGCGAAGGTACGTTTATTTCACCCCTGGTCACAAATCACTTTTTTTGGTGCTGCTGTAAATTGGGATGGTCACTAGATAAATTATTGTAAGTTGAGGCCTACCTGTATTCTACAAAATCTTAGAATCCAGCAGCTGCCTTTCCAACAGAGTTATAAATAGGGGCTTCCTCAGCCAAGGCCAATGGCTCTAAAATGATGGATACATTGGGGAAGTGAAGCCTCACACATATATAGAAGTAGGCCAATGACTGCTGCATTTAGTGACTATCAACAGTTATGACAGTGATGAAAAAGTAACTTTACAACTAATCCTCACATTTATTACCTTCAGCGAAGGTAAGCTGAAAGAAGAATGGAAGCACAGTTGTGGCTTCACTTAGTGACCGCTTCATTCAACAGCCAAGTTGCCAGTCCCATTTATGGTCACTAAATGTGGACTGCCTGTTCATGCAATGTGTATGAGATAATTAAAAGGGTTTCATCATGTACTTTTTTTAAAACACCATTTTAAAGCCAGTGACGGCTGCTACAGATGCCCCTCGTTATAAACTTTGCCCATTAATTTAAGGGGAATTGTTTTTTTTTAAAAAAAAAATTCAGTCGGGGCAAATCAAGAGATCTTTGATGTTTTTTTCTTTCTTTTGCCTTAGCACACCCAACGTTTCCCTTTTTATTTTGTCAGCTGAAAGAGTACAAGTCTGGCCTAAGCAACAGAGGGCAGCTGATAGGCCTCTCCTGTGAAATGTGTGTGGATATGTTGTGATTGATTGTCTTCTTTATGGAAGTCGACTGCCATTCGTTCCTTCATGAGATGATCTCTTAGTCAGCCAGATAACCAAGAGACAACCCACAGAAAGCCGAAATAAACCACTTTGCAAAAGACCCTCACTGTCCTCACCGTTTGCTGATGTACAGTAAACAGATCATTATCTGTCAAACCTTTCCTTGGGAGTGAAGAAATGATTTCGGCACGAAGGGAAATTCATTATTGCCTTTTGAAATGCTAGAGAATAGTGCCCATCCTTTTGGTTAGGCTTCTCTCCACAACAATGAAGAATAAAAAGTTCATATCTTTTTTTTTAAATAAAGGAAGTTTTTCTAAGGAAGTGAAGTTCCTGCAAATAGTGACCAATTATCCAGGTTTATCCTTCATTCAAGGAAAATGCCCCTTAGCCACTCACTATGCATATACAAGTGCTTTATGACTAGGGCTGCTATAGATAACAAAAATCCAGATGACCAATAAATAATAGCAAAGAGATATAGAAATATAGAGATATAAAAATATACTGCTGACATCTAATGGCCACCTGGCATTCTGCAGTAACTCGAGCATGTAAAATAGATCAGGTAGCAATGGAATTTGGGGGGGGGGGATAGTCAGAGATGTGGAAGATAGAAATTCTCCACTTCCTGACAGATTGTTTATTTATTAAGTCTGCCCACTTAATGAGAGAACAGGATTGAAAAGAGCAAAGAAATGTATACATTCCTTTATCTGTTTAACTTCTTTCCCCAGGTGCCTCCTGCTTCTGTTCTTTTTAAAGTTCTTCTTGCCATTTAGGCCTTGGTTCTTTCTTTTACTTTTTACTGATTAAGATTGCCAAGGGCTCAAAGGGCAATCCTCCAAAAAGTTACAAGCTCTTTAAGATTTTAAACGGGGAGCAGGAAAACTTCTGAAATACCTTGAGCTAGAAGGAACATTGGGCCTAGCCAGAGAGCCATATTGAAGTGCTTTCTTCTAACTGTGAATCAGTGGTAAAATATGTATTTTCCCCCCTTTTTAATGTTGTGTTGGAAGAAATGTCCTTCTGGGTTCGGCTCCAAGTGGGGAAAAAGACACTGGAGACATGGAGGCTGCTTGGAAAGATGGTTTTAATGGTGGACAGGACCACATGGCTTGAGTCCTGAACAGAAAAGGTGATCACATGCTTCAATGTTGGGGAGAAGAAGAGAAGGGAGGACTGAGATGCTGAGTCCCTGGTTTTATGCCCTCTCTGGCCTTTGAACTTGAGCTTGTCTTCTGATTGGTTGTCAGACTCCCATGGGGCCATGCAGGGGCAACTCTCTAGGCTGTGTTTTGAATCCAGGTTTGGTTGAGTTCTCAGATGCCATGAGGCGAGTTGGGTAAAGGGCCAATATTATCATGCCTTGTCTTTTGGATTGGAGACATCTTAGTTACAATTACCTTGAGGGTGCACATTTATACAAGGACAAGGAGAAAATAAGAGGGTGGGAAAAGGAGAACTCTCAGGTTTACACATCCTAGTCATTCCCAGCACAAATCTGTTAAATTAGGGAAGACAGAGAAAGAGACAAACAGACAACAAGAAGAAAAAACCCAACATTTTCCCTTTTCTTTTAAGTACCTTTATGTAGCCAAATTAGTTTTTCCTGTATCATCTTTCATCAAAACCCATTTCTCTACATATCTGTTTTGCTTTCCTTTTTTTTCATTCTGGCCAGGACAGGCATCTGCTATTCGTCCCATGCCCCCAACAGCTCGCCTAGGGGGGTTTCCGTTGCCGCCCATGAGCTACCGCTTCCCATGATCCCGCTTAGATGTGGGGCTCACTTCGTCCTAGCCGGGCTTGCTGCTTCATATTCCCTGCTTCAAATTAGAGGACCTTTCGCGCCCTTTTAAAGGGACTTTTTCTTGCCCTTTGGAGGGACTCTTCACGCTCTTCGGAGGGACTTTTCGCGCCCTTTGGAGTGACTTTTTGCATTCCTCATCGCAGGAAACTTCTTTCGCATCCTTACTCGCAGGGACTTTTCAACAGTTTTCAAGTCTTGGGGAAAGACTCAGGAGGACCAACTGCACAGCTACCCAGGAGGGGTCCTGTCCGGGATGCGCACCTCCTCTTTTCCTCTCTCTTTACACACAATGGGCATTTGCTTTTTTCTCTCACAGGACAAAAACAGCAACAACAACAATAAAAATTCATTCACTTTTCCATCCATTTTCACACACACTAGTCACACACATGCAGGCATACACATATTTCCCATGCTTTAAAATTAAATTTTAGAGAATTAAAATTTAGAGGTACTAACCTTCTTTCCAGGCAGCCTTTGAGCTCAAACTTAAAACTCCTTTAAAACCTAGATCCAAATGGTTAAGGCCAAGATAAAGTCCACCCGCAGACTCAATGGGGTCTGTGCCAGCATGGGAGGCTTATCTGGGCATATCCATTGGTTAGGCTACCTTGGAGTCCCATCTCTGGGGTGCCAATTGTTGGAAGAAATGTCCTTCTGGGTTCAGCTCCAAGTGGGGAAAAAGACACTGGAGACATGGAGGCTGCTTGGAAAGATGGTTTTAATGGTGGACAGGACCACATGGCTTGAGTCCTGAACAGAAAAGGTGATCACCTGCTTCAATGTTGGTGGAGAAGAAGAGAAGGGAGGACTGAGATGCTAAGTCCCTGGTTTTATGCCCTCTCTGGCCTTTGATCTTGATCTTGTCTTCTGATTGGTTGTCAGACTCCCATGGGGCCATGCAGGGGCAACTCTCTAGGCTGTGTTTTGAATCCAGGTTTGGTTGAGTTCTCAGATGCCATGTGGTGAGTTGGGTAAAGGGCCAATATTATCATGCCTTAATCCCATCCCCCTGGAGCTGAAGGGGAGAACTCTTTATTAGGTAAAGTGGACTAGCTTGGCCTTCTTAATGGCCCATTGACAAAGTGGGGTGGGCAGGAAGCTCCAGGGAGCTATTCTCTCTTTAATAAAACATGTTTCTTCCTTTTCACATCCAGAGAAATATTCTGCCTTTTCAATGTTTCCTAGGATATTTCATTTTTCTGGGAGAGTGCTGGGTGATAACTTCCTACAGTTGTGCACATGCAAAAGTTTTCGGCCGTCGAACCGGTAGTAATGGTGGCAGGAAGCCACCCCTGAATACAACCACCATTTTTCTCACAATGTGGTGGGCTAAGAATAAGTAACTGGCCCCCACTTCCTGTCAAGTAGGCCAACTCACAATTTGCAGGTGCAGAGGAGTTCTACGCCTGTTTCCTGGTCCATTTTCAGGCTACTTCTGAAAATGGACCAGCAGCTCTTCTAAAAAAAGTGCTAAACCCACACTTGAGCATAGTGTCGGGACATAATAATAGTAGAATAAGTAGAATTACTGGGACATAATTATAACTTGTTGTTTTGCTTCTGTAAGAATTGCTTTGCTAAGAATTGGAAGTGTCTGCCATTTGCTCCTACCAGTGATTTATCTGGTTAACTTGTTTTTCTGTACTACTCCGGACCTAGTGGATATTTCAAGAAGCAGGGTTGCTAAGCACCCAGCCCCTCTGTTACTAAGCACTCAACCCTCCTATTCCTTGCTGCACTGCCAAAGGAAGGGATGGTCCAGGGGGGCGGAATTGGGTATTCTGAAGGTATAAAAGGACGTCATACCTTCCCCAAGGTGTGGCCTTTCACTGCATGCTCTTTGTCTGTATGTAATGGTATGGTCTACCCAGCTCTTCTTTGTACAAATAAAAGTTGATATTTTTTTCAAAGCCTCTTCTTGGCATTCTGGTGACCAAAGTACATTTTGGGACCTTACAATAGTTTTACTGACAGTCAGAGATGTGAAAAGGGAACATGAATTAATCAGGAAGTAATTTCAATAATGTGAAATTATTGAATTCCCTTGCTGCTTAGCGAATATGGTCACAGCACAGCGAGGCTTACAGCAACCAATGAAGTGGCATTGGAGTTACTTGCAGAGTAGGCAAAATCATGTCCTTCACACATATACAAGTGCAACCAAGTCAAACTATGGAAGCGGAAGCTGTGGAAAATCTGAAATGCAGTCCATGGTGATATCTTTTTTTTTTTCTTGGCAATTGAATCAGTCTTCCAGTTTTACAGGGAACATTTTCAGAGGTGGCTTGCCAATGCCTCTTTCTAGGATTGAGAAAAAAGTAACTGGCCCAAAGTCACCCAGTTGGATTTTGGCAGGACCAGAACTCTGGTATCTTCCCTACGGTCTAAAGGCCAGCACCATGAGACCAAAATAGTTCCACCCAATTGACAAAAGCTGGTTTTCTTTCCCAGTTAAAATTAAATTTCTAGACAACCCAGGACAGAAGACCGACTTGTTAGATATAAGTCTTTATCATTTTTTTTCCAAATGAGCAGTAAGCTTGTATAAAGGGTGTCCTATAAGTCTTAGTATCAATAAATAATAAATAAACTTTAGGGCCTCTCAGCTACCTGCTGTTTGGGATGAGAGAGAAGGCAATGTCACAAGGAGCACATTTCTGATATGGTTAGTGGGGGGAAGCCCATGGACTGTAAATGTGGAAGGACAATCCTAGCACTTTCCCACAAAGCGAAAGACTGTTTTAGGAGAGTATATTGCCCAGATTAGCAATTACCCAGCAAATCAACCATCTACATAGGTTTCGAATAAGGGCAGCACTCTTATATTTAGATCCATTTGCCACTTAATGCTCTTTGCAGCAAATCATCTCTGAAACTAATCACTACATCTGCCTGCTGTTATTGGGTGAGTTCCCAGGTCTCTCTCTCTTGGGACTAGAACAATGTCATTCTCTGTCAAACACCAATCCTTGTAACCCCCCCTCCTCCCCCTCAAGAAAAGTATATGATTTACCATGCCAGAAAGAATTTGAAACAGAGGATGAGTGGCCTAGTCTATAGTGCAGCATGCAGGCAAGTTGTGATAGTTGCCTTTGAGCTTTAAAGCAAATGTTAGTCTTTCAATTAAATTATCATCTGTTATAAAACTCTAAGATAGGGGTGTCAAAATCAATTTCATTGAGGGCCACATCAGGGCTGTGGTTGACCTTGGGAGGCCAGGTGGCATGGCCGACTGGGTGGGTGTGTCCAATTGGGTGGGGGTGACCATCTTGACACCACTCACCAGATGTAACTGACTGGGTGGGCGCGGCCAGCTTGAGGCCATTCTCCAAACTGCTGGCTCAATGTTTCCTATTTGCACTGGGTAGACTGGGCCGAAGCCATGCTGGCTCAATGTTTCCTCTTTGCACTGGGTAGACCAGGCCGAAGCCATGCCGGATAGACCCTTATATTTCCCAGGACAGTCCCATGGACCAGATCTGACCACATCATGGGCCGAATCTGGCCCACGGGCCTTGTGTTTGACTCCCCTGCTCTACGAGGTCCTTCTTACATCATGGTAAGTACATAGAAACCTGCTCACATGCTGAAAAAATATGTGGGGACATTGTGGCTTAAGATCACATAGAGAACCATGAAGAATTCTAACTATGTTTCCCATTCAGCAACTAGTTGTAGGCTCTCCGAAAACAAATGGATACATATATGCTGTTCAAAGAATGAGGTAAGCTTTCTTAAGCCTCCTCAAGCTCTGAAAGGGTAGTACAGACTAAGAGCATGTAAAAGGCCAAAGCAATTTTAGCTAGTGGGTAGCAGAATGAAAGAGAACCTCTGCATACATCAACTATTCCCCGGAGAAAAAAAAATCAATCTCTGTTCATCTTACAGCTTCTGCAGCATGACTTTGGTCATAAACATAGACATGAGCAAGATTCTCTGTGAGTTTTTCTCCACAGCAATATTGCTGCCCAGATCCAGAAGGAAAAGGTTTGTCATGGAAATAATCCACATCACTTGTTCTTCCACCGGGATCTTGATGGGTTCCTGATGTTACTCAAACAGAGCAAGAAGGAAATACACCATATAAATTCCCACTTCTGGGAGTCCTTTCCGGGAGAGGGGGCGGTCTATAAGTGTGAATAATAAATAATATAATGTTGTAGTAGCTCTTTTATAAGAAGGCATTCTGATTCTCCCCCGGAACCTTATTCATGGAGCATCCATGAATGTTATTGACTATGTTCTTTGACACAAATCACAACTTCACACAGTGCAGTTGTCCGGATGTTAACATTAACACATTAACCTTAACACAATTGAGTGAGACCAGAGGTATTTCATGAGAAGAGTCCTCCTCTGCTCGCAACAGAAAACCTTATGCCACCAGGCTTGAAATTTTGGACCTGCAAAACCTAGAACTATGCCAACTATGGTCTGCCCTAAACAGAGTACATAAAATTATCTGCTACAATGTCCTACCTGTCAATGACTACTTCAGCTTCATCTGCAATAATACACGAGCACACAATAGATACAAACTCAAGGTAAACCACTCCAAACTTGATTGCAGAAAATACGACTTCAGCAACAGAGTGGTCAACATCTGGAATGCTCTACCTGATTCTGTTGTTACATCCTCAAACCCCCATAACTTTAACCTTAGAGTGTCTACTGTTGACCTCACCCCAATCTTAAGAGGTCAGTAGGGACGCACCAACATGCCTAATGTCCCTGTCCTACTGGCCTCATTTATTTGTACCCATTTCCTGTGTTCTTATTCATGTTTATTCTTATTCCTGTAATCTTGTACACGAGTGACAAACTAACTAACTAACTAAATAAATAAAATGTTACTAAACAATCACTTCTGGTAGCTCCAGCAAGCATAATCAAAGCACCTTAGGTCTTTAACCTGGGGCATAAAATGGCTAACATATGTGCAAAAGTGAGTTATTCATTGATTTTTCTGGCTGGCTCTCACAGTAAATGAGAGTTTTTCCTTCCTATGAAACAAGTCCCAGGGATACTTTAGGTCTATTAAATTTTCAAAGTGGGGGACAGTTGAGGGAAAGTTCCATCCCACATCTCACTTCTTCTTTTCATATTCCTACTCATTCTGTGAAACTAAGCTCTTTGTGCCTACAATTCCTCAACTCTGTTGTTCTCCCACTTAATTTATTCCTGGTTTTCTTAGCTTCCACTTACAAACTCTACTTTTGGGATTGTTTAGGTAGCCAAAGTAATTAGTGTGTGTGCACTTAGGTGGCTGTATGTGTGAATGACAAGAGGTAGAACATTGGGGAATGACTATCTTGTCTCAAATGACTGCCATTAAACAGGTATCTCAATAGTGATGTTTGTGTGTAAGCCAATACACTACACAATCAAGAGATACTGGGGTTGATGATAGATTTCTCTCGCCTGTTCTCAAGTGACCTTGCTTCAGAAAGGAAATTGATCACAGAGTAAATTGGAGGAGAAAATAAAAGCAGTGCCAGGACTTATCAACTCATTATAAGTGAAAGGTTTTTGGAACAACAAAATACCATGGACCTAATTTGGCAGGCGCCAAGCTGGTAAGCAGCTGTTCTGCATACATTCTTGAATCATTTGGTGCCAGCCTATTTCAAATTTCTGCCAAAAGAAGTGAATGTGAACTGAATGCCAGTCAAGTTAGGTGAAAGCACAAGATAGTTGCTGGGATTGACATTGCTATTCTGGAAATGTTGTTCTTACCAGTAGCTAAGATCCAACTTCTAAATGAAGGGCACATTGCTTTTTTTTTTCAATAGTTGTATTGGTCTGTGCTTTGCTAGAACTTTTGGCTTCTCCTCATTCATTTCTTCTTCCCCATATATCTTCTTGACCATGATGTCCTAGCAAAAAATATCCTATAGTAGCTTTTAACTGTTGTGAGGGGAGAAAAAATGCCCATTGGAAAGTTGCAGGTTAATAGGCCTAGGAGTGAGCTTGCAGGTCTCTCGGAACCAAAGTTTTAAACTAACATAATTGCAAAATGTACTAGACGTATTTCAAATGTGGTGAGTTGTGTTTGACTTTTGTACTGCATTTTCTGCAAAGTTTGTACTTGTATGGATATATTTAGAGCAGGAAGAATGAGATGGTGGGAAATGAGGGACTAAAAGTAACAAGTGTCTGAGAGCTTCAAATGTACATGGGTGCAGTAAGAAAGGACAAGGACAAGGAAGTGAAACTATGGAATGCATAGGTCGGTAAAAAGTAAGGTATAATAATGTGGCTTGAGATGGGAATGGTGTCCTTTCCTAGATAGCAATCCTTGTAGGACTTGCTATTTGCTATAAAGGAACCCATTGCAATGGTTTTAAAATATAAGTTTTGTTGTGCAATTGCTATGTTGACTGTTCATGTTCTAAATTGCTCATGAAACAATAAACCTCTGATCTTAAAGTAAGATTTATTGCTTGTGGTTGCTTGTGGTTTCCCTTTGTTTTTTATGGGGATATTTTTATGACACAGTAACAGTAGTATTGTAACAGAGTTGGAAGAGATCTTGGAGGTCTTCTAATACAACCCCCTGCTCAGGCAGGAGAGGACCCTATACCATTACGCATAAATGGCTGTCCAATCTCTTCTTAAAAACCTCCAGTGATGGAACACCTACAATTTTTGGAGGCAAGCTGTTCCACTGGTTAATTGTCCTCACCGTTAGGAAGTTTCTCCTTAATTCCAGGTTGCTTCTCTCCTTGATTAGTTTCCATTCATTGTTTCTTGTCCTCCCCTCTGATGCTTTGGAGAATAATTTGACCCCCTCTTCTTTGGGGCAGCCCCTCAAATACTGGAATACTGCTATCCTGTCGCTTCTCATTCTTCTTTTCTTTAGACATATGTTATGTTTTGTTCTAAACTCCTTGGTTTACTATCTCTGTTGATTGAGTTTGAGTTTGTAAGTCCCGACACAAGAGTAGAAATGTGCTTTGCCATTTCTACCCTTTTATGTTATGAAGACTTTGCACTCTGCTTTTGCTGGAAATGAGATTTCCCCCACTATCCTACATCCAATTTCATATAAAGATAGAAGAGTAACAGACATTAGTTTTTCATGCTCAACTGAATGATTTTTGAAGATGTTGGATAGTTCTTAATTATCTATATTGCAAGTCAACTGGAGCACTGTGGAATGGCAGCAAATGGGTAAAAATAAAGAAGTACAATACCAATTTGAATTTCCCCAAAACTTTGGATATGATCTCTCTGAGATATTTATTTAAGAAACAGAGCCATGGCTTTATACAGTCTTTTGAAAATATTTTCAAAAACACATGCGTTCACAAGAAACATATCAAACGGCAATACACACTTGCTTCCCAATTCCCCTCCTCTCTTCAGATAGGTTGTAAGAGAAAGCAGAAAAGAGATTTGGGGAGTGAAGGGTCACTTCTTATCAACCTGAAACCAGAAAGAGCCAGGTACCTTTTGACATTTTGCAGATAAACTCTTAATTCAAAGCACCTTGCAATCTCGACTGTGCCAAGAATTAAGGACAGAGTAACAATGGATTGTCTCCTTTGATTTAAAACATGACCCTTTTAAAACTGGCTACAAGTTCTTGAGTGCTATAAATATAAACTGTGATTAAAAGTTTCCCTTGATCTCTCTCTGCTTGCTTTTAGATCTTTGTTTATTTTCCAGGTGAATGGCTTTGAGTATATCCATAAGATTATTCACCTCCTTGGAATTTTCTCAGCCAGAAAAAATGCCAGAAATTTCTGGAGTTAAAGAGATAAATCAGGCAATTTAATGCAACAACTAAGTCTGAGGGAGGCTTATTCTATATGTACTTGTCTAATGTAAATATAAGGACATGGTGGCTCAGTGGCTAAAACACTGAGCTTGTCAATCAGAAGGTTGGCAGTTTAGCAGTTTGAATCCCTAGTACTGCGTAACAGAGTGAGCTCCCATTACTTGTCCCAGCTTCTGCCAACCTAGCAGTTTGAAAGCACGTAAAAATGCAAGTAGAAAAATAGGAACCACCTTTGGTGGGAAAGTAAGTCCCTGTGCCTTCAGCATTTAGTCATGCCGACCACATAACCATGGAGATGTCTCCAGACAATGCTGGCTCTTTAGTTTTGAAATGAAGATGAGCACCACCCCCTAGAGTCAGGAACGACTAGCACACGTGTGTGGGTGAACCTTTACCTTTATCCACACATGGGTTGCTACCAGTTCGCACCAGTTCGGAGCAAACCTGTAGTGGTATTTTGGCCTTGGTCGCCCAAACCGGCAATACCCCAGGCTGGCCACACCCCCAAACCAGTTTCCCTGTTAGCGATGCTGTTGCTGACATATTTTTTCCTAATTTTTTCATGTTCTGCACATGCGCAGTATCAATTAACCATAGTGTTTTGCCTGTTTCAGGTGTGGCTTGATATAAAGAAAGACAGAGTCCAGATATTTACCTCAATAAGCTTTACATGTTTATTAAGCTCCCTTAGCAAGGAAGAATCCTGAACACACTTCGACACTCATATTTATATGCTTGCTACATTGTCCACTTCTCCATCCAGAAGTCCTGGCACACTCCCCCCAGACAAGCACACTGGATATACAGCAATATCCATCCACCACCCTTGCAGATCCTCCAAGGACATTGGACCTCATCTCAGGAACTTTGGGTGTTTCCTGAGGAACTTTCCATGACCTTAAAGGCCTGCAGAGGCAATGGTGAGACTGGCACATCTGCTCCCTCAAGACTTTCATTAGATTCCTGGTCAACAATAGTGAGGGAAGGGAGAATTCATTTGCATTGTCCAGTTGTCAAATTCCATGTGCTAAGTATATTGTTCAAAAAAAAATATTGTTCTCTGAAAATTTTACCTTTTGTCATAGAAACCTATTTATATAATCTACCATTTTCTCCCAAACTTGCTAAGTTTAGGACATCTCCAACAAAAGGCTGTTTTGGGGATAAAAACATAAAATCTAAATATAACTTTTTGTTGTATAAATTGTAATTTGAGGCCCATTGACTCTTCTATTAAAGAAGTTAAAACTCTCCCCCATTATCTGGATAATATAGTACCGGTAGTCCTCGGTTTACAACCCCAATTGAGCCCAAAATTTCTGTTGTTCAGTGATATATTTGTTAAATGAATTTTGTCCCATTTTACGACCTTCCTTCCCACAATTGTTAAATGAATCATTGTAGTTGTTAACTTAGATAATAGGGTTATGAAGTGAATCTGGCATCCCCATTGACTTTGCTTGTCAGAGGTTTATAAAAGGGGATCCCATGACCTTGGGATACGCCACCACCATAAATATGAGCTGGTTGCCAAGAGTCTAAATCAGTAGTGGGATTCAAACATGTTTACTATTGGTTCTGTCGGAGTGGCTTGGTGGGCGTGGTAGGGGAAGGATACTGTAAAATCTCCATTTCCTCCCAATCAGTTGGGACTTAGGAGGCAGAGAATAGACAGGCCCACCCGTCGGCCCCCACCCTTTGTCCTCTGCCACCCAGCAATTTGCCTCCTTGCAGAAAACAGCAAACAGCCTGTTTCAGTTTCAGCTGCAGCACAGCTTGATTAGCACAAGCAGCTGATTGTCAGTTGGATCGGCCTCCTGGCCATCAGCTGTTTCAGGATGAAGGGACTGCTATTACCTATTGCCATCCCCACATGCCCCATTGTCAACCTCCACACACGCAATTTGCCTTCCATCCCGATCCCCGCCGCCTGGGGTGCGCAGAGGCCAAAAATGGGCTATGGCAATCCCTGCAGACTGAAACAGCTGATCATCAGGAGGCCGATCCAACTGACAATCAGCTGCTTGTGCTAATCAGGCTGTGCTGAAATTGAAACAGAAACACGCTGTTTGCTTCAAGAAGGCAAATTGCTGGGAGGCAGAGGCAGATTTTTTTCCTTGTGCTAATTAGGCTAAACTAAAACTGAAACAGTCTTTTTTGCTGTTTGCCGTAAGGAGGCAAATTGCTGGGAGGCAGAGGCAGATTTTTTTCCTTGTGCTAATTAGGCTAAACTAAAACTGAAACAGTCTTTTTTGCTGTTTGCCGTAAGGAGGCAAATTGCTGGAAGGCAGATGTAGATTTTTTTTTCTTATTTTCCTCCCCAAAAGCTAGATGTGTCTTATACTTCAGAGCGTCTTATACTCTTAGACACTTAATATGGTAAATGAATCTAGTTTCCTCCATTGACTTTGCTTGTCAGAAGCCAGCTGGGAAGGCCATAAATGGTGATTAGATGACCCTACCACCGGGATGGCGAACCTATGGCACTTGTGCCACAGGTGGCACATGGAGCCATTTGTCAGGACACGCAAGGCACGACCCCCCTGCGCTCCCCCCGCTTATGGCACGCGAGCCAAAAAAGGTTCGCCATCGCTGCCCTAGCACAATGCAACTGTCTTAAGTACATGACAGTTGTCAAGTGCCTAAATTTTGAATCACATTATCATAGGGTTGCTGCAATGGTCATAAAACCAGTCATAAGTCTTTTTTTTCCCAATCCATTGTAATTTCGAGCAGTCACTAAATGAATGGTTGTAAGTCAAGGACTATCTGTTCCAAGCATTGCTCATAAGTAATAAACCACATTTTAAAATAAATAAATTTTGAACTTGAATTGACTTTCATCAAACTGAATAAAAATTGTCAGAAAAATAGGCTGGATATTTTTTTTTCCATCCAGCACTTCTTTAAAGAGTGGGTGAAATGGCACAGTTCACATTCATCATTCTACCTTATGAGTTATCGTTTGACTAAAGGGCAGCTTCTTAAAACTCTCCCTTTTGTGCTAATTTTGTGCTAAGAATCAACCATTGGTGACTCCTCTCCCCGTGTCTGGGATTGTGTCCGTTGTGGTGTGTTAAGCCATGATTTGATTAACCATGTTTATTGAATAAGCCACCATTCAGTATACTAAGCTTAAAGCAAATGAAAATGTCCTGTTCCTATACATCAGGGGTGTCCAAACTTGGGAACTTTAAGACTTGTGGACTTCAACTCCCAGAGCTGGCTGGGGAATTCTGGGAGTTGAAGTCCACAAGTCTTAAAGTTCCCAAGTTTGGACACCCCTTGCTATACATAAAGCAATTCTATCTTTTCTATGGCAAAGAAGTAGGACTGAAATATTTTTTTGCCATTGCGGTCATCTGCTTTAGTTTACTATCTTTGGCATTGCATTTCCCCAAACAAACAGAAATGAAACAAACTACATTTAGCCTAACTTTTTCATAGACATTTCTTGCAAAGCCTCCTTTGCCTCAGCTCCATTATCACCAAAATAAACAAAACAAAACAAAACCCAGACTGTACATAACATTGTGAGGTTAACTCATTTTCCCCAGTGTGTCTCATGTTTATCCTTTCTCATGTCGGAAACAGCAGGAGGTTAGAGAGGAATCAAGGCGATGTTTCTGATTTCCTGAGTTCCTTGTTGGGCATTAAAGATTTCAGAAGGAGAAACTTCTTACATCTGGGGTTAAGGACACCTGTTGGACTTCTGAAGGGATAGGATTCCACACAGCTGGGACAACTGCTGAAAAGGGTCTCCATCTTGTTCGTGTTGATGTGACTCTGTGCTCTATCCCTTTGGGGGTAAAAAAAAGAAAAGAACCCCAGATAGATCTATCCAGGATATTCCCAGCATTATGTCTGGCCTAGCTCAAATAATGGCTATAGTCCCCTTTTAAAAAAACTGAAAACAACTATTGTTACACTAGCACCAAGTTGTCCGCGGTATCATGTTGTACGTAGCCTGCTAGGATCCAAGCTGAAGGCTAATTGGATGTTTTGAATTGAAACCTGGTAGCGCAATGGTTACAGTGCAGTATTGCAGGCCAAAACTCTGCCCACAGCCTGGAGTTCGATCCTGACGGGGCTCAAGGTTGACTCAACCTTCCATCCTTCCGAGGTCGGTAAAATGAGGACCCAGGTTGTTGGGGGCAGTATGCTGACTCTGTAAAATACCCAGAAAATGCTGTAAACGACATTGGGTGGTATATAAGTCTAAGTTCTATTACCATTGCTATTGAATATCTGAGAGCAAAGAGATGGATCAGCCATATCTTCACATACTTAGTTCCTGTCTTAATTGACTGGGTGAAGTCCTCCACTCTCCTTCATTGGAGCAGGTAGAGCAGAATTACATGGCAGCAGGGGTCTGCAAAGCCTTTAGGGTGGTCTTTGGACCACCATCCCAAGCCTGCTGCTGTACTGAAAATTTTCAGTATTAGAGAACAGGGCAAGCATTAAATACAGGTGATCATATTATCTACTTAGTTAAAAGTACTCAGTCTCTGCTTTTTGGAACCCAGTAATAAGCCATCAAAGGACAAGTGTGCTCCACAGCTGAAAAAAAGATGTGCATAATCTATGCATTAAATTTATATTGGTGTCCAATCAGTGGTGGGTTTCAAAAATTTTTAGAACCTCTTCTGTAGGTGTGGCCTGCTTTGTGAGAGTGGCTTGCCAGCCATGTGACTGAGTGGGAGTGGCTTGGCAGTCATGTGACTGGGTGGGTGTGGCCAACTTGTAAAATGCAGTGAAACTCACTTAACAATGCTCTTGCTTAGCAACCAAAATATTGGCTCAGAAACTCTGGCATTTGAAGCACGCAAGTCTTAAAGCTGTCAAGTTACAAGACCTTTGCACCCCTAACCCTTTAGAAAAAAAAAACCCAGGTGTGTTCAAACGTGACAGCTTTAAGACTTGTGGACTTCAACTCCCAGAATTCCTCCTCTCGCTCTTCATCTTGATGATGGGTGGACGGGCGGGGGGAGGGAGTGGAACCGGTTCTAAACGGCACTGTAGATTTGTGGAGCCTCTGCTAGAGAAGAGGTTAGAACTGGCAGGAACCCACCCCTGTGTCCAATTCACGCATGAGAATTGAGAGCTGAGAAAGAGTGTCCCAAAGTCACCCTGCAAGCTTTCATGCCTAAGGGGGGCTTCTTGCTTTCTAGCCTGGTGCCTTAACTACTAGGCCAAACTGTCTACATTGATAAACTTAATATATTGATCACCTGAGCAATCCGCACAATGGTCCTTGTAAAAGAATCCAGCATTTAATGGAAGCCGGTGTTATTACTCCCACATTGCAGATAAGAGGACTGTTGTTGTCAGTGAATTGTCCAAGATCCAACAAAGAACTCATTGTGGCTGCAGAGCACAATCTGAGCTGGAGACTTTTAGATTTAATTCATACTTTAGCTAACTAAACTGTATCAGCATGCCATTATACAAGCTGAGTGATTTGACTAACCTAAATCTATTCACGAATGTCCTTGAGCCAGAGGAGGCTGTGAAACACGCAAATGGATACATTATTGAAAAGAGATGTGTTTTACAAAAGCACAAAGATTCCATCAGTTAGCCAGCTGTCCCTAAACAGATGTCTTTTTGCTTTATCTGCTCATCACCTCTTCTTGCAGCTTGCCAAATCAAAATCTGGCAAAAGGACAGAAAAGTTACAAAAGACTAGTGCTATTTCAGGTATTAACTTATTCCATTATCTTGTTGCAGCATGGTACAGATAAAAATGAGTATAGTCATTTTTTTCTCTCTTAACAACAGTACTTCATTACTGGAACCCCAGCAATTTCCTAATTGTTGATATGAATTCTTCACATCATGAGATGGAAGAATCAATACCTTGCAAAAGTATCACTGGTCCTGCTAATATGTAATCTGGGAACAGTGTCCTCCTCTATTCCTATGGATTATAAACATGTAACATTAAACTTTTTGTTTAATGTTAGATCAGACCAAAAGCTTCTCTCATCCAGCATCCTATTCCCAGGGCTGAATCGTATCCTCCTTTACAATGTCTGATATTCTTACTTCAGCAGAAAGTATGTACGCAACGAGAGAAATTGAGAAGCAGTGGCTATGCTTGCTGGACACAGTGAACAAACCTGCCACATTCATTTTAAGTTTCATTTTAAGTTTCATTGCAGGTTTAGGAAATAGAGGTAACAAAGAAGAACAAAAGCCAATGAAATTACAAAGAGAAAAACATAGCTAGTGAGTGCCTCCTTGGTAAAAGGCAATATATAAAGAGGAGGAGGAGGAGGATTATTTTATTCATTAAGGAATGACACATAATGAAGAACAAAAAGAACTACATATTTGACTGTTCTTCAAAATTTGAGTTCCAGCCAGAAACCTAGGAATTATCGAATTAACATTGTAAGATATTATTATTCATTGCAGTCAACCAGATGTTCAGGTTAAATTTGATATTTTTATTAGATATATTCCTAGGGACTTGGGATAAGCAAATGTTGATGTTTGATGGTGTCAGAGTTATCGTCTAGGATGTAAGCTGTTATGAGTAAAGCTCCCTTTTGCAATTGACCGATGTAGATTTTTGTCAATGCCAATGGTATTCAAGTGATGCTCCAGTTGTTATGGTGGTGGTGGTTGTTACTTCTTTCTCCTCCCTCTCATTATTGTTATCTCTTATCTTTTAGCACTACCATAAATTTCCTTCACAACACAAGCCAGCAATAAGCGCGCGCACACATACAGAGAAATGGTTGAAAACTCAACTTTTCCAACAATCTATCCAACTTACTGTCTAAATACAGTAAAAAGAAGCTATTTCTTTGGATGAAAATATAATTAATTAGCCTAAAATTGATAGCAATTTCTTCAGAATTGCAAAATAAGAAATTGTGGACTGTGGGGATTTTATTTATTATTTATTAATTTTATTTATTATGTATTAAATTTATATGCTCTCATTCTGAAAAGTGGCCTTGGCAGTTTACAATTAAAATCATAGATATGAAATATTAACACAAAGACAAGAAGCAAACAAGGCAAGATACAATGATAGTATCTTCTCAGTTAATCCACCAACTACCTCCAAAACTGAGCATCCCATCAAGACCCCAGTCTAACTGGCAGAGCTGGGTTTTAATGCTCTTCCAGAAGGGAAAAGGTGGGGTGGGGGGCAGACTCACCTCAGATGGAAAGAATGTGTAATAACAATATGTATAGTACATGTAATGCAGGGATGAAATTCAGCAGGTTCTGACAGGTTTTGGAGAATCGGTAGCAAAAATTTTGAGTAGTTCAGAGAATCGGCAAATACCACCTGTGGCTGGCCCCAGAGTGGGGTGGGAATGGAGATTTTGCAATATCCTTCCCCCAGGAGTGGGGTGGGAATGGAGATTTTGCAATATCCTTCCCCCAGGAGTGGGGTGGGAATGGAGATTTTGCAATATCCTTCCCCCAGGAGTGGGGTGGGAATGGGGATTTTGCAATATCCTTCCCCCAGGAGTGGGGTGGGAATGGGGATTTTGCAATATCCTTCCCCCAGGATTGGGGAGGGAATGGGGATTTTGCAATATCCTTCCCCCAGGAGTGGGGTGGGAATGGGGATTTTGCAATATCCTTCCCCCAGGAGTGGGGTGGGAATGGGAATTTTGCAATATCCTTCCCCCGGGAGTGGGGTGGGAATGGGGATTTTGCAATATCCTTCCCCCGGGAGTGGGGTGGGAATGGGGATTTTGCAATATCCTTCCCCCGGGAGTGGGGTGGGAATGGGAATTTTGCAATATCCTTCCCCCAGGAGTGGAGTGGGAATGGGGATTTTACAGTATCCTTCCCCTGGGAGGCCCACCAAGCCACGCCCACAGAACCAGTAGCAAAAAAAATTGAATTTCATCACTGATGTAATGTAAATATAGTTCAGAGATTTGACTATTTCAAGATAGACATGAACAAGCTTGAAATATTCCTATTACATCTTTTTCCATGAATTAAAAGAATGAAGAACTTTCACAAATATTAAAAGGGGGAAAAAAAACCTGCTTGTGGGAAATGGAGTTGATTAGTTAAAAGTGAAACAAAGATCTCTACGACCAGCCACATTTCATAAACTCCTTCTAGCATCTTGTAGCTGGCAGAATATATAACAGATCCTGGAGATCTTTTTCTTTCTTTTTTTCTTGATGCTGTCATTTCTGGGGGGTAGGGTGGGGGGATTCTCCCAGGGCAGATTTTTGGGCAAGTCTACATTCTCCAATACCAGCCTCTTTTGAAGGCTTCCTCCCATCATGTAAGTCAGGGTGTCAAACTCAAGGTCCATGGGGTGGACCTGTCCTGTGGGGTGCTTAGATGTGGCCCACAGGGCCACCCTGGAAACAGTGAAGGACCAGCCTGCAGTACCTCTGCCAGCAAAAACGGAGCTCGGGAGGGCCGCCCACAGGCCTCCCAGGCTGTTTTTGCTGTCAGGGGGTTGTAGGAGGCTGGCACAGCCAAAAACAGAGCTTGGGACCCTATTTTTGATGGCAGAGCCCTCAGGCCTCCACAGGCATCCCCAAAACAAGGGATGTTGAGCTGGCCACACCCACCCTGCCCCCCCCCAACATCAAACACAACTCTGATGTGGCCCTCAATGAAATCGAGTTTGACACCCCTGATGTAAGTGGTGCATAGATAACATTTCCAGAGGGAGTAGCTGTGTGTTGATACACAAGTGCAGAGTCAGGGAAAGTGTTTAAAATAGGTATATAAACCCATCAGTATGTCTATCTACCTGTCTACTTTATCTACGTCTCCGCCCTCAGTTGATCATCTCTATATATTTAATGTATTTAAAAACGAATAAGGAATCTTACCCTATATACTTTTGGTGTAGGCTTTAGGAATACATTTGAACTTGTATTCAGAAGGCTGGATTTCATCCAAGCCGAATCTGCAAGTGTCTTCCTGTTTTCCAATAAAGAATTTCATCCTAAATCCACGAGAATGAATAGCCTATGATCTTCCCACATCTTACTCTATTTTAACCATATTGCCCCAATTCTGGATATTCCAGAATGACGTCGACTAATGATATTTTTGAAAATCTGAACAAGTGGCTTTCTGGATAGGCCTAAACCCATTTCCCAGAAATAGGAATGCTATTCTTCCAGTGCTCCCACCTCTTTTTTTCTTTCTTTCAAGTGAATAGACAACCAGTAGAAGTAGTGAAAAAAAAGAACCACGGGACGGCAGAGAATGAGGTGGCTGGATGGAGTTACCAAAGCAGTAGGCGTGAGCTTCAATGGACTCCAAATGACGGTAGAGAATAGGCAGGCCTGGAGGAATGTTGTCCATAGGGTCGCGATGGGTCACACACAACTTTGCAACTAACAACAACAGAAGTAGTGATATGGAACAGTTTTCAGCTTGTAAGATACCTGTTTGGCTTAGCATTTCGAGTCAGCCCTGAATCCTTCAAACATGTTGGTTTGGTTTGTTGCTTGTTGATTTCATATGTTTTCCTTTGGGATACTGAAATAAATGAAGACTCTCTCCAAGATGAGGGAAGTAAATTATTAACCTTCAGAGATGCTAAAGGAAGCAAATTAAACATAAAGGGATGATATTTCAGGGACAAAGGTTTATCATTTAGAAAGGAATTCGGGGGAAGCCAACTGAGATTCCAAGGTCCTGAACAAGATTGCTGTGTGGGGATTTTTTACTTTTATTTTTTTTTCCTTCCAAACTTTAATAAGCTCAAAAGTACCAGCCCCCATCTCCCATTTGTAATTTAAAGGACTTACAGATTTCATCACTCTTCCTTCCTTTCTTCTTGGACTAAATTACAAGGATGTGTTCTCATTCTCTCTTTCTCTCTCCAGCCCCCACCCCTTCAGAAAATGAGGCTGCTGCACCATTTCCCTCTGAGGACTTTTTGCATATAAGAGGCAAAATTGTGCTATTTCATCTCTCAGCCTGTCAAGGTGAGGATATTTCGATTCATCATGGGTTCTTTTTCATCAGTTTTTCCCTCAGCAGAACACCTAATAGACTCTTGATGGGATAGGCATTTCCATTTTCCTCCATCATCACCCTCCCACATATGAGTGCCTCCTAGAAACATCAAAGATATTTATTTAAAAATTGAACACTCCTAATTTGGACCCCTTGGAAATTATTTCCAGGTGGTTAAGAGCACAAAGGTTCGAGAAGAAGGCTCTGAATGAGGAGAACAAGCCGTTACTTAACCCTGATTAGACCAAGTGTTTAGATCTGGGGAGTTCCCATCTCTTCTGAATAGGGTTATGCTCAGAGGTAGGATTCAGCCGGTTTGGATCAGTTCAGGGGAACCGGTAGATCCTGCGATCAGTTGAACCCGTCCACCTGCCCCCACACTAGTCTGTCCTATATTCCCTTTGTTTGAAGCCCAACTGATAGGTGTGGCAGAGCAAATTGCCACGGCTCAGCTGTTTTACTCAGTAGAAGGTAAGTTTTAGAACTGTTTTCAAACGCACTGCGCATGTTGTTACACCGGTTGAATCCCACCACTGTCTACGCTATCCCAAATAGAGCAAATATACAATTTGGAAGGTGTCCTTGCAGGGTCTGGTCAAAGAGCAAGTGCCACAGGGATTGCAGAGCAATCTTGGATGCCAATTGTGCCTCCTAGATCAGAAAGCTCTCCTCACAGTCACTCACAATTTGTAGGGAACCACAGATGACCTTGTAGAAGCTAATGATGGCAGCTAGAAAAGTGTGATATAAATGCAGGATGGGAAGAAAACCTTATAAAGAATTTCAAACCAGCACTGGCCTAATTCTGTGAGCTACCTTGGTTACCAGTGAACTTCCAGCTGCAATTCAAGGTGCTGGTTCTTACCAGTGGTGCGGTTCAAAAATTTTATACTACTGGTTCTGCGGGTGTGGCTTGGTGGGCGTGGCAGGGGAAGGATACTGCAAAATCCCCATTCCTTCCCGATCAGCTGGGACTCAGGAGGCACAGTATAGATGTGGGTGAGGCCAGTCACCAGTGTTTCCTGGTTGTCCAAACTACTCAAAATTTCCGCTACTGGTTTGTAGCATTTGTCGCCCCCTTTTAGTAATCTCATCACGTTTCTGTTTTTCCTTGTGTTTTTGGTCCCCAGATTTTGAAGATGACATTGCATAACCATTCATAAAATGAAATGAAATATAAAATGTATTCATAAATGAAACTAAACTTGCAAACTTAAATGAATAAGTAATGAAATTAAAATTCAATAAATTACATAAATAACTGTTCACTGAGTTTTAGATTAATATAGATTATGTCAAACAAGGTTGCACAGCGGTTTTGCTATACACACAAAGTATAGAGTATGAAATATGTATTCAATATTGTTTTTCTTTTTAAAAATTTGGTTTTGTAATTTTTTTTAAATCCCCTTTATGGTCCCCCTTTCAGCTCTATGGGCCCCAGAACAATGTACCAGGTGCATCCCTCCCTCCTCAGCCCTGTGTCCACATCGGTTCTGCTTTTTAGAAGTCAACAGCTCACATACAGGAAAGGTCAATTTTTTTAAAAAATGACCCTTCCAGTTTTGAATTTTCTAATATAATTAGTAATCTCCCAAAAACTTTGGGACATAATTGATCTGTGCACTTTAATGGGGAGAGGGGTGTCTTTAAACATTTGTTGATAGCTTTTTAAATAAATAAATAAATAAATAAATATTTATTTCTTAGCCGCACCCTCTCCCGAAGGACTCGGGGCGGCGTACAATGAAACATATGAAATAAATATGTGGACAAAACAAACATATAACAGAGACATATACCGAGACATACACAAGGAGGAGGTCGGCTGATGAATAAAAAACAATTAGAATACAGTGATTAAAAAACCCCTAAATAATTAAATATAATTAAAATACCCAATTAAAAACCTGTCAGGAGCGATATGGTTAGATCAAAGTTGAGCCAGGCCAGCTACTTGGAATAGGTGGGTCTTAAGCTTAATACGAAAGGAGCGGAGGTCAGAGGTATTCCTAATATCCGGAGGGAGGTCATTCCACAGGGCTGGGCCCGCCACAGAGAAGGCTCTACTCCTAGGCGCCGCCCCCTGACACTGTCTAGTGGACGGCACCTGGAGGAGGCCCTCTCTGTGCGAGGGGATTGGTCGCAGGGATGTATGGGGCAGAATACGATCCCGCAAGTAACTAGGTCCTGAGCCATGGAGCGCTTTAAAGATTGTTATCAAAACCTTGAAACACACCCGATAGACCACAGGAAGCCAGTGCAGCTCGCGCAGGAACGGTGTCACATGGGAGTACCTAGTACTCCCCATAATTACCCGCGCGGCTGCATTCTGGACCAACTGTAGCCTCCGGGTGCATTTCAAGGGAAGCCCCATGTAGAGAGCGTTACAGTAGTCCAAGCGAGACGTCACCAGCGCATGAGTGACTGTGCGTAAGGCGTCCCGGTCCAGTAGGGGGCGCAATTGGCGCACCAGGCGAACCTGGTGGAACGCCCCCCTTGCCACGGCTGTCACATGGTCATCCATGGACAGCCGGGCATCCAGGAGGACGCCCAAATTGCGCACCCGCTCCACGGGGGCAAGTTGAATGCCCCCAATGGCCAATGATGGAGTTAATTGGCTGAACCGGGGAGCTGGTACCCACAGCCACTCCGTCTTGGAGGGGTTGAGCTTGAGTCGGTTGTCATCCATCCAGATCCGTACGGCTTCCACACACCGGGACATCACTTCGATGGCCTCGTTGGGTGGTTCGGGGTGGAAAAGTACAGCTGAGTATCATCAGCGTACAGGTGGTATCCCACCCCGAAACCACGGATGATCTCACCCAGCGGCTTCATATATGTGCTGAACAGGAGTGGCGAGAGGACCGACCCCTGTGGCACCCCACAAGTAAGGGGGCGTAGGGTCGACGTCTCTTCTCCTGCCAACACACGCTGCGTCCGGCCAGAAAGGTAGGAGCCGAACCACCGCAAAACGGTGCCCCGGACCCCCAACCCCTCCAGCCGGCGCAGCAGGATACCATGGTCGATGGTATCAAAAGCCGCCGAGAGGTCTAATAGGACCAGGATAGAGGAACAACCTCTATCTCTGGCCCTCCAGAGATCATCCACCAACGCGACCAAGGCCGTCTCCGTGCTGTGACCAGGGCGGAAGCCGGACTGGCGCGGGTCTAGATAATCATTTTCCTCCAGATGACGTGGAAACTGGTAGGCCACCACACTCTCTACAACCTTCGCCAAAAAGGGAAGGTTGGAGACAGGACGATAATTGGCCAGCTCCAAAGGGTCCAGGGAAGGCTTCTTGAGCAAGGGTCTCACCACCGCCTCTTTCAAGGCGGCCAGGAGAGACCCCTCGCTCAACGAAGCATTCACTAGGCCCAGGAGCCAGTCTCGTGTAACCTCCCAGGATGCCAGTACAAGCCAGGAGGGGCACGGGTCCAATAAACATGTGGTGGGTCGCAGTCGTCCACGCATTCTGTCCAAATCCTCGATGGCAACCAAGTCAAACTCCTCCCAGATCGATTCCTCAAGACTCGCCATGGACGTCTCCATTGGACCACTGACAGGGACCCAATCCCTCCGGATTTGCGCGATTTTATCCTGCAGATATTTACCAAATTCCTCTGCCCTGCCCTGTAGAGGGGCCTCCCGCGGCCTCTGAAACAAGAGGGAGCGGGACACCCGAAACAGGGCGGCAGGGCGGTTCTCCGCGGATGCAATGAGAGTGGCACAATATTGGCGTTTGGCCACTCCCAATGCCACAAGGTACGTCCTTAAATGGGCTCGTGCCTGTGTTCAATCAAATTCGGAGCGAGAGGATCTCCAACGACTCTCTAGACGTCTCTTGCGGCATTTCATCACCCTTAGTTCCTCGGTAAACCAAGGGGCCAGGGTGGATCGTTGCCGCCGGAGAGGCCGCAAAGGCGCCACCCGGTTCAAGGCCCCGGTAGTCGCATTATTCCACGCGACCACCAGGTCCTCTACCCAGGGGCTGGTCAAGGTTACAGGAGGTGGCCCAAGCTCCGTCTGGAACCTATCAGGTTCCATCAGGCGCCTGGGGCAGAACCATCTGGTACTTTCCGGTTCCGCCTCCCCGCAGCGGGAGGTAGCACCAGGGAAGTCAAGACGAAGGAGTGAGTGATCTGACCATGACAGGGGAGTAATGGTTAAGTCCCCTCCTCCCAGATCACTCAGCCACTGGCCAGAGACAAAAAAAAGGTCCAGAGTGTGTCCTCCCTCATGTGTCGGGCCCTGAATCATTTGAGTCAGGTCCATGGCTGTCATGGAAGCCATGAACTCCCGAACCCCCTCTGATGCTTCTCCCATCGATGGCAGGTTAAAATCCCCCATCACTAAAAGTTTGGGGGTCTCAACCGTCACCGATGCGATCAGCTCGAGGAGTTCGGGCAGGGCCCCTGATGTATAGCGAGGAGCCAGGTATACTATCAGCAGGCCCAACTGTCTCCCAGGGCCCCATTTCACAACAAGGGATTCACATCCGGACGTCTGTGGCACAGTAGACTCCCTCGGCTCTAAGTCCTCCCGAATAATTACTGCCACCCCACCGCCCCTTCCCTGGGCCCGGGGCTGGTGAAATGCTCGGTAGCCTGGTGGGCACATTTCCACGAGGGGAAGACCTCCCTCGTGGCCCAACCAGGTCTCCGTTATTCCCGCGAGGTCCGGCTCCCCCTCTAAAATTAGATCGTGAATGAGGGGGGCCTTGTTAACAATGGACCTCGCATTGCATAACAACAGCCTCAGGCCTTGGGTCTGTAACTCTTGACCACCTAGAACGCGGGGGTTGGTACAAGCGACCGGGTGTAACCAGCAACCACGGTCTCCCAACCGACTGTAAGTTCTTAATCTGTCCTCGTATCTGCCCCTCCCTGCGACCGTTGGAATTAAAGAGCCCTGTATAGGAATGATATCCTCCCCCTCCTCCTCCCTTCCGCTCCTTCTGCTCGCGACCACACCTGGAGGCCCGGCTCTCACATCGCTCCTGATCTGACCCACTCCTGATCTGACCCACCCAATGTTTTTTTCATAAACAGTTTACTTTTTACTTTTCATAAACATTTTACTTAAAAACCGTTTCCCTCATATAAGTCAATTATTCAATTAGAGTCTCTAATAATGCTGAAGTTGCCAGCGAATCGGTGTTTTGCTCATTTTTGTGCACTAATTCCTTTGCCAAAGACATATATCATAAAACCTATATAAGATCAAATGTCTGTAAGATTTTATTATGCAAAGCCTACTCGTAGAGAGAGGGAAGAAGGAGTTGAAAGGAGAGAGGCTGGTGAGCAGAGAGGAAGAGGCTGCGGCTGCGGCTGCAGCGACGTTGGAAGGAGAGAGGCTGGTGAGACTGGAAGGAGAGAAGGGGAGAAGGAGAGATTGGAAGGAGAGAGAGAAGAAGGAGTTGGAAGGAGAGAGGCTGGCGAGCAGAGAGGAAGAGGCTGCGACTGGGGCTGCAGCAACGTTGGAAGGAGAAAGGCTGGCAAGAGTGGCTGGTTGGAGAGGAAAAAGGAGGCAGACAATGGTGCCAGGATCATCATCAGGACATCGGGTGAGAGCCTGCAACATCTGGATCTTGGGTGGGAGTCATGAGAGAGCAGGACTGGAATGGAGGCTGGGGGCGGCTGGGGGCAGCCTAGAACACCGGAGGCCGCCAGAAGTCCTGTATTAGGGCCATGGGTAGGCCAGAGGGACATCTAGGACAAGACCATCTGCCCCCAAGAACATCGGCCCCCCACCCAATGGGGAACTCCAGATTACTATCTACGAACTCTCTATGAACTCTCACTCACCTAGGATCATCTAGGTTGCTACCACCCTTTGGTCCATCTCTCCACCACTCAGACCACTTGGACATTTGATCACTCTCCCCCCCTTTTTTTTTGACTGACCATTTATTATCTACAACACCTTTGACCCCATCGTGTTTTTAAGATTGTTTTTAAGATTATTTATTCGAGGTTAGACCTGCTCCGCCTGCGGGAGTCCCCCCTCTCGCAGGCATGGCCCTTGACACTTGTAAGGGCCCGCCTTGATGACGGGTTTATAGACCCCGAGAGGTGGAGGAAACGGAAGCTTAGGGGGTTTTTAACCAAATGTTTTCTATCCTTTTAGGGGGTTCCAGGGAGGGCTTTAGGGTGGGGAGGGGTTAATCTGTCCAGGAGGGGGGGCAGTGTCAGGCGAACAGGTGAGTCTAGGAGGGAAGTGAGTGTGGTGGAGGGGGGAGGGGAAAGGACATTCCAACAGAGGGTTGTCTTATTCCATCGGTCGCGGGGAGGAGGGGATGCGAGGACAGGAGAAGATCACAACGTCGGTTGGGAGACCGTGGTTGTTGGTTACACCTGGTCATTTGTACCAACCCCCGCAATCTAGGTGGTCAGGAACTACAGAGCCAGGGCCTGAGGCTGATGCTCTGCAATGCAAGGTCCGTGACCAACAAGGCCCCCCTCATCAATGAGTTGATCTCAGAGGGGGAGCTGGACCTTGCAGGGATAACGGAGACCTGGTTGGGCCACGAGGGTGGTTTACCGCTCGTGGAAATGTGCCCACCGGGTTTCCGTGCATTCCATCAGCCTCGGGCCCTGGGTAAGGGTGGTGGGGTGGCGGTAGTTATACGGGAATGTCTAGAGCAGAGGGAGTTCACTGTACCTCAGATACCCGGGTGTGAGTCCCTTGGTGTGAAATGGGGCCCAGGGAGGCAGTGGGGCTTGCTGATTGTATACTTGGCTCCTCGCTATGCATCAGCAGCCCTGCCCGAGCTCCTCGAGCTGATCTCAGAAACGGCAGTTGAGACCCCCAAGCTTGTGGTCATGGGGGATTTCAACTTGCCGTCGACGGGGGAAGCATCCGAGGTAGCTCGGGAGTTCATGGCTTCCATGACAGCCATGGACCTGACCCAATTAATTCAGGGCCCCACACAGGAAGGTGGCCACACTCTGGATCTTGTTTTTGTATCTGAACAGTGGATGAGTGATCTGGGAAGAGGGGATGTAATCATCACTCCCCTGTCATGGTCAGATCACTCATTTCTCCGGCTGGACTTCCCTGGCGTTACCCCCCACCGCGAGGAGGCGGAACCAAACTGTCCAAGTTGGTACCGCCCCAGGCACCTGATGGAACCGGACAGGTTCCAGATGGAGCTTGGGCCATTCCCTGTAGCCCTGACCTGCTCTCGCTCCGAGAACCTAGTGGCCGCCTGGAATAGGGCGGCCGCTGGGGCCCTGGACCGAGTTGCGCCTTTGCGGCCTCTCCTGCGGCGATGACCCACCCGGGCTCCTTGGTTCACCGAGGACCTGAGGGTGATGAAGCACCATAGGAGACGCCTAGAGGGCAGGTGGAGGTCCTCACGCTCCGAATCTGATCGAACACAGGTAAGAGCCTATTCACGGACCTACCTTGTGGCATTAAGAGTGGCCAAACGTAGACATTGTGCCACTCTTATTGCGTCCGCCGATAACCGCCCTGCCGCCCTGTTTCGGGTGACCCGCTCTCTCTTATCACAGAGGACGCGGGAAGCCCCTTTGCAGGGCAGAGCAGAGGAGTTTGGGGAATATCTGCAGGACAAAATCGCTCAGATCCGGAGCGGATGGGCCCCCTTCAGTGGACCAGAGGAGCCATCAACAGTGAGTCTTGTGAGACCATTCTGGGACGAGTTTGATTCTGTTGCCCCCGAGGATTTGGACAGGTTGCGTGGACGGCTGCGACCGACCACATGTTTAATGGACCCGTGTCCCTCCTGGTTGGTACTGGCATGCTGGGAAGTGACACGAGGCTGGCTACTGGGCTTGGTGAACGCCTCTTTGGGGGAGGGGTCCCTACCTACAGCCTTGAAAGAGGCGGTGGTGAGGCCCTTACTCAAGAGGCCTTCCCTTGACCTGATGGAGCTAGCTAATTATCGTCCAGTCTCCAACCTTCCCTTTTTAGCGAAGGTTGTAGAGAATGTGGTGGCACAGCAGTTTCCATGACACCTTGAGGAATCCAAATATCTAGACCCACGCCAGTCCGGCTTCCGGCCCGGACACAGCACGGAGACGGCCTTGGTCGCGTTGGTTGATGATCTCTGGAGGGCCAGAGATAGGGGTTGTTCCTCTATCCTGGTCCTATTAGATCTGTCAGCGGCTTTTGATACCATCGACCATGGTATCCTATTGCGCCGGCTGGGGGGGATGGGAGTTGGAGGCACCGTTTTGCTGTGGTTCGGCTCCTACCTCTCCGACCGGACGCAATGTGTGTTGGCAGGGGGGCAGAGGTCGACCCTGAGGTCACTCACTTGTGGGGTGCCGCAGGGGTCGGTCCTCTCGCCCCTTCTGTTCAACGCATATGTGAAGCCGCTGGGGGAGATCATCCGTGGTTTTGGGGTGGAGTATCATCTGTACGCTGATGATACTCAGCTGTACATTTCCACCCCAAACCACCCCAACGAGGCTGTCGAGGTGATGACCCGGTGTTTGGAAGCCGTCGGGGTCTGGATGGGGGAGAACAGACTCAAACTCAACCCCTCCAAGACTGAGTGGCTATGGCTACCGGCACCCCGGTTCAGCCAGTTGATTCCATCACTGGCCATTGCCCCCTGTGGAATGGGCGCGCAATTTGGGCGTCCTCCTAGATGCCCGGCTGTCAATGGATGACCATGTGGCAGCCGTGGCAAGGGGGGCGTTCCACCAGGTCCGCCTGGTGCGCCAATTACGCCCCCTACTGGACTGGGATGCCCTACGCACGGTCACTCATGCACTGGTGACGTCTCGGCTGGACTACTGCAATGCCCTCTACATGGGGCTTCCCTTGGGATGCGCCCGAAGACTGCAGCTAGTCCAGAACGCAGCCGCGCGGGCTATTATGGGGAGTACTAGGTACTCCCACGTAACACCGCTCCTGCGCGAGCTGCACTGGCTGCCTGTGGTCTTTCGGGTGCGTTTCAAGGTTTTAATTACCATCTTTAAAGCGCTCCATGGCACAGTCCCTTTTGGGAGAGGCGGCGGTCTAGAAGTGCGAAGAAATAAATAATAAATACAGGACCTAGTTACTTGCGGGATCGCATCCTACCACATACTTCCCTGCGACCAATTCGCTCTCACAGGGAGGGACTCCTCCTGGTGCCGTCCACTAAGCAATGCCAACGGGCGGCACCTAGGGGTAGAGCCTTCTCTGTGATGGGCCCAACCCTCTGGAATGACCTCCCCCCCGATATCAGAACCACCACCGACTTCCGCTCCTTCCGACAAAAACTGAAGACTCACCTGTTCCGTTTAGCCGGCTTGGCCCATTCATAGTCCTATTTCACCTCCTGGCAGATATTTTTAATTGGGTATTTTTTAGGGGTTATTTTTAAACATTGTTTTTAACTACTTTACTTTGGGTACAGTCCTTTATAGCCTCCTCTTTTAGGCACTTAGTATTTAACTATGTTTGTATTTTTATGTATTTATGTGTTTTAATCTGACTGTACACCGCCCCGAGTCCCTTTTGGGAGAGGGGGCGGTATAAAAGTCCAAAATAAAGTAAAAGTAAAGTAAAGTAGGCTACTTGGGTTCCTACATATGTTATTACTATCAGCAGAAGTTACAGAAAAATCACACAACATATCAAGGATTCGGAAGATTTCAGGAGACTTCGCAAATTATCAAAATATCTAGAGTTAAGCATATTTTACCAGTTGATTGTTAGGAATGAAAGATGGGGAAAGGAGAACACTAAGTAATTTTTGTAAAAGCCAACGTCCAACAATACTTTTGTTGGAATTACTGAATTACAAAAAAAAAAAAAATTAAGCAGGATTTTGAGTTTCAAGGCAAGATGATTTTTTTAAAGGGGGGGAGGGCAGAGAGAGTGAAGAATAAATGTGACTTCATACCATGTCTGCATTATTTACAATCTTAGTTCCAATGTGGGAGAGGACTAAGATTTGGCCAAGCGCAAGACTCTCATAGGTTCCTGGAATGAAGAAATTGTTAAATTACTTTATTCCTCCATTTCTGAAAGCAATAATAATTTTCATTATTCATTATTCACTCACAGACCAGCATTACCAATCAGAGGCATTAAAAAAAACTCAATTTCTGAAAATCTAAACTCTGTTTCCTAAGCTCCTTTGTTCAACCTTCAAATAGGACACGTCATTACCTTAACAAGTGGCCAAGAGAAGAAAGGCCAAATCAAGACAGTCCTTCTAATACGTTAACAAAGTCTGAGATAATTTTGACATGCTAGTAATAGCCATATCAGAAAAAGAATAAATGGATGTACAAGATGCCCTCTGACCACATTCTCCCAGTGAAGCAGGAGGAGGCGGAAGCAGACAGGCTCACTTGCATATCAGGGAAGGAGAACATCTTGCACAAATGATTAAACCACCGTTCCATTCAAAAGCACCCATTAACAGTCCAATTAGTTAGATTTGCCTACAGACCGGACATTTTATGTCCTCCGAGAATATGGTTGGTAAGAGTCAACACTGACTTGATGGCACATAATTCGTCAATTAAATGCTTTACTATCCCCAGATTTCTCCTTTCCCCTTTTCAAAAAAGACACTTCCCTGAGAAAAATTAAAAGCTTGCGATGTTTTATGGAACTGTCAATTTTTACAAAGCACTGGATGATGACATAGGCTCCAGCTTAAACTCCACAGCTCAAGGACGCAAAGTCCACTGATGGAATTGTATCAAATGAAAACAGCCGGGGTTGCCATATAGAATAGCTGAATGAAATTGATTAAAACATGTTACGATGAGTACAATACCTGTTAATGATTGTCTTATTTATCTACTGGTTGGTTGTACGCCAATCAGAGTAATGTAAGTTTGATAGCCATGTAAGTTTGATAATAAAATAAAATAAAATATAACTGCTTTTAATGCAATTATTAAAAGATGCTTTACTCCTGGGGGTGAGGAAATGTCTATGATGAATCCCACCTTTAATTTGATGCATGGAGATTGTGAGATGTGGTCTTTTCTGCTCAGATATGCATATACAATATGCTAGCTGCAGCTAAAAATCATATGCAGGTACTCCTCGACGTATGACCACAATTGAGCCCAACATTTCTGTTGTTAAGTGAGACATTTATTAAGTGAATTTTGGCCAATGTTATGACTTTTCTTGCCACAGTTATTAAGTGAATCACAGTCATTAAGTTAGTAACATGGTTGTTAAGTCACTTTCCCCATTGACCTTGCTTGTCAGAAGGTCACAAAAGAATAGAATAGAATAGAATAGAATAGAATAGAATAGAATAGAATAGAATAGAATAGAATAGAATAGAATAGTTGGGAGGGACCTTGGAGGTCTTCTAGTCCAACCCTCTGCTTACAACTTCTGGAGGCAAGCTGTTTCACTGATTAATTGTTCTAACAGTCAGGAAATTTCTCCTCAGTTCTAAGTTGCTTCTCTCCTTGATTAGTTTCCACCCATTGCTTCTTGTTCTACCCTCAGGTGCCTTGGAGAATAGCTTGACTCCTTCTTCTTTGTGGCAACCCCAGAGATATTGGAACACTGCTATCATGTCTCCCCTAGTCCTTCTTTTCATTAAACTAGACATACCTAGTTCCTTTTAGCCTCCAGTCCCCTAATCATCTTTGTTGCTCTTCTCTGCACTCTTTCTAGAGTTTCCACATCCTTTTTATAGTGTGGTGACCAAAACTGAATGCAAGTGTGGCCTTACCAAGGCATTATAAAGTGGTATTAACACTTCACGTGATCTTGATTCCATCCCTCTGTTGATGCTGCCTAGAACTGTCTTGGCTTTGACCATCATAAATATGAATCAATGGCCAAGCATCTGAATTTTGATCACGTGACCATGGGGATATTGCATAAGTGTGAAAAACAGTCATAAGTCACTTTTTTCAGTGCTGTTGTAATTTTGAACGGTCACTAAATGAACTGTTGTAAGTTAAGGACAACCTGTAACTGTCTAAAATGTCTTTAACCAGGAGACAGACCGAATGAAAACAATTAATACCAAGTGGCTTGCATGGGTGTTGCAGCAACATGGGGAGGGGGGGTGCATCTAATTTGTTTGGGTTTGTGGGCACAGCTCTCCCTTTCCCACCCCATCGAGGATGCAGTAAAACATCCTTAATGGGGTGGAATCCTCAGGTGGAATTCTTAAATGAATGTATAATAGAGCTAGCCTGAAAATGATGGCCGTTAGGGTGTAGTTCGCAAGTGTTAGCAAAGCCTCCGAAGAGACTTGGCTCAAAGAACATTCGAAACTGCCAGAAAACTAGACGGTCCGATTAAATCTGACTCTGCTTCTTGACGGAAGCCTAGTTGTTACTCCGAGCCTTAAACTTCACGTAAATCTTAAGGGCAAGAAAGAGCTTTGTACGACGAGTTAAGAATGGAGTCTAACACAGGAAGCAAAGTGTTATGGATCCTTGAAATGAAACCAGCAAGGAAAGAATGCAAAGGAGCAGCACATTGAAAAATGGGAATCGGAAGAAAATGTCGGTGAAATGATCAATAAGAGAAGGCAAGCCTTCCTGGAAACCCAGGTTGTCCATCACTGTCAATTGTTCTTGTCAATAGGGTTCCTTGCAAATGACAATCCCTTCCCTATCATCCCTTGATGTGTAATGTTCATTAATATGTGCGGGGGGAGGGGACTCAATTTTGTGGCAGAGGGGTCAATACAAAAAGAAAAAAAAATGTTTCCTGAGAATAGAACTACAAGCCCTGTTTTTGCTGATCTGGGTGAGGCAGGAGGCATCTAAGGAATTTAGATTCCAGAAAGGGAGTTCACTGTGTTAATCGACAAGTACAACAGATGTTTGATGGGTGAAGTCAAAGGGGAGCAGAGATGGTATTCAGCCAGTTCTGACAGGTTCTAGAGGACCAGTAGCGGAGATTTTGAGTAGTTCAGAGAACCGGCAAATAGGCTGGCCCCACCCCCACTGCCTCCCAACTGATCTTCTTTTGTTGCCCTGAACAGGAGAATGGAGCTGGAAAACAGGCTAGTGGGGTGGGGTGGGAATGGGGATTTTGCAGTACCCTTCCCCTGCCACGCCCAGAAAGCCACACCTACAAAGCCACACCATGCCCACCAAGCCATGCCCACAGAACCGGTAGTAAAAAAATTTGAATCCCACCACTGAAGGAGAGGTACTTGTTTTCCTTCTCCTTCTTCTAGTCCAGGCTTCTTCTCTCCAGAGGAGCGGCTTCTAGAAGCTTACAACCAGTGCACATAAACATGGGGCAAACAGGGAAGTTTTGCACAAGGGGTGGCTAGGAAAGTCAGCAGGGAAGCTCCAGCACCATGAACAATGATTCAACCATCAACCATCATGCTCTCCGAGTGTGTAATAGTCTTGGCTTTCTATCCTGTACTTGATGCATGTTCAACTTGTGTCCTTGTTGGAAAAGAAAAGGCTTGAAGGGCTGCTCCGTATTGCAGAATAGCAACGAAGAGATTCAGTTTCTGGACAGGACAGCTGACACTTTTGGGGAGAGCAAGAAAGTGAAGAGAATGCTAGAGAACATAAAGACTCCTTTGACAGATGCAGACAATGGGAGCATACAGTATCAGCTAAAGAATCGGGACAATCAGGAGGCACTTGGTGGCAGTGAAGTTCAGGACACTCAGTTTTTCATCTAAAGTATAATCCATACCAGTGGTGGGATTCAAATAATTTACTACCGGTTCTGTGGGTGTGACTTGGTGGATGTGATGTGGGTTGGTGGGTGTGGGTTGGTGGGCGTGGCAGGGGAAGGTTACTACAAAATCCCCATTCCCTCCCGATCAGCTGAGACTCAGGAGGCAGAGAATAGATGGGAGCGGGGTCAGTCAGAGGATATTCTGGTCCCCAAGAGCCAAAGAAATTACCATTCTGATTATAAAAAGGGAGCATGTTGATTTCCTACCAAGATGAAGCAAGGCAACTGCATGCAGGCTTAAAACAATATCATGTAAGGTGCGTTATCTTCCAGGAGATTATGGAAAGTTAGCAAAACTAAACACACAAATAACTAACTTTTTTTTTCTTAATCCAAGTAGGGATGAATGACTAGTCAGAAGACATTATGACAGAATTTCTGGGAACTATGATCACGAAGATGAAATAACCGGGAGCATAGGATAGGAAGGATTTTAATCAATCCTTCCAATTGAGGGTCACAGTAATGAGAAAGCAGGAGTGGTCACCAAGTAGGGTTATGATTCTAAAAGAATGACCTAGAATGACACCTTCTCAAAAGATTCCTGGAAAGAGACATGCTACATTCTACAAAGACCGGGATTAAAATAATTAGTAGATATCTCATTAGTCGTAAGGGACAGGATAGCAAAGGTTCAGAACTGCAAATGCAATCAAGTACACAGGCCAAGAAAGGAAGAAGCAAGAGTGTCATGCCCCAGCATATAACTTTTGTATACTGTTGCTGCTCTCTAGCCCCATCTAGTGGCCGGAGAACAAATACCAAGTATATTGTTTGAAGCTGACCCCACCTCTTTACCCATCATCCCACACTCTCAAAACAAGTGCATGCTGGGAAACCAGACTCCCATTTCTTTTAGCATTTGGAGAAGGCAGAAGCACAAAGAAGAATCCGTCTTAATCTGTGACACATGGTGATCCAAGGACAAATCCACATCCCACACACAGAGCATCATTGGTTAGATTTAAGTTACTTGTATTTATTAATTGTTATGTTCAGCAGTAACTCAGCACTGCCTATCTTGTATTTGGTTCTCATTGTGTGTATTCCTATTTTCCCCAGTTTCACTTTATTCTTTCAATAAAGCATTCAGATCTATGCACATGGTTTGTTTTATTGGAGGATAGGTGGGTTTAGCTGCATGTCAAGCTGCAAATAGACAGAACAAATAGGTCAAGGTAGGAACTCAAGACTTTAGCAGAAAACAACAGTAAGACAAATAGACGATACT
Source organism: Natrix helvetica (assembly GCF_964273705.1). Lineage (NCBI taxonomy): Eukaryota > Metazoa > Chordata > Lepidosauria > Squamata > Natricidae > Natrix > Natrix helvetica. The sequence goes on from NC_138548.1 coordinate 225,877,574, forward strand.
TATGAAAATGTCATGTGTTCCTATAGCAATGAAGAATGTATGGGGGGGGGGGGAGGAGAACTAGAGACCATAACTTAGGAAGATGCCCTATAATGGAGTAGGGACTACTCAAACTCATTGGTAATAAGCACAACCAATACTCATTATTGACACACAGCACAGAAAAGGTAAGCATGATGCAGTCTTCATAAAGATAAAATAAATACTTGCCCAGCAATTCAGCTATGGAGATTTCAAGCAACCTCCGTTCCTCTGTTAGGAACCTATTTCTTCAAGAGTCAGAGAGAGAATAAATTCTTTTCCACCCTGCTGACAACTTCATTTGTCAAAAGATGGATACAGGGGAGTCTGCTTTTTGGATTCCCCAACAGGGAATAAATGGTTGAAGAAGTCAAGATGGCCAGCACCTTGTAGGGAAAGTGATTGTGTTGTTTTTTTTCCCTGCCACACAAATTTAGATATATCATTCTGCCACTGTTTACATGGTGCATCAGTTGTCAAAGCAGGTGTTGTCTGAAACAAAAAAGATCGCTCTAGGCAAAACATTCGTTTTTATTACAGAGATTATTCCCAGCAATGACAGTCTTAGTTTCTCTCATCTTTTAAACTTCATTCCATATCTTAATGTCATCATTATCATCATTTTAGCCATTTATTCACTGCAGGATGAAGGCCTCTTTCGCATGTTTCCAACTTATATGGTCCAGAGCTTTCTTTTGCCAATTGGGCCCTCAATACTTGCTGATGTTGTCAGTCCATCTTGTTTTAGGTTTCTTATGTGGATGCTTTTTATTTGGAAATAGCAAACAGTTCATACCTGTCTTAATTATTCCCAGATATTTTACCTTCTCAATCTTAAAACAATTATAATAATAATAATAATAATAATAAATTTTTATTAGTTAGCCGCACCCTCTCCCGAAGGACTCGGGGCGGCGTACAACAAAAACACATAAAATATACAAATGAACAATACATATACAGATAAAAATAAACACACAAACGTACGTACACATATACATATACATGGAGGAGGTATCAAATATATAAAATAGAATTTAAAATTGACAATTTAAAACACCCTCAGTTAAATTACAAGATTTAAAAAACCCGTCAGGAGCGATAAAACTATGGTTGAGCCAGGCCAGCTAATTGGAAGAGGTGGGTCTTGAGCTTTGCACGGAAGGAGCGGAGGTCAGAGGTAGTCCTGATATCAGGGGGGAGGTCATTCCACAGGGCTGGGCCCGTCACAGAGAAGGCTCTGCTCCTAGGCGTCGCCCCCCGACACTGTTTGGTAGACGGCACCTGGAGAAGTCCCTCTCTGTGTGAGCGAATTGGTCGCAGGGATGTATGGGGCAGGATGCGATCCCGCAGGTAGCTAGGTCTTGTGCCATGGAGCGCTTTAAAGATCGTAATCAGAACCTTGAAACGCACCCGATAGACCACAGGAAGCCAGTGCAGCTCGCGCAGGAGAGGTGTCACATGGGAGTACCTTGTACTCCCCATAATCACCCGCGTGGCCGCATTCTGGACCAACTGCAGTCTCCGAGTGCATCTCAAGGGAAGCCCCATGTAGAGAGCATTGCAGTAGTCCAGGCGAGACATCACCAGCGCATGAGTGACTGTGCGTAAGGCATCCCGGTTCAATAGGGGGCGCAATTGGCGCACCAGGCGAACCTGGTGGAACGCCCCCCTTGCCACGGCTGTCACATGGTCATCCATGGACAGCCGGGCATCCAGGAGGACGCCCAAATTGCGCACCCGCTCCACGGGGGCCAGTTGTACGCCCCCAATGGCCAAAGATGGAAGCAATTGGTTGAACCGGGGGGCCGGAACCCACAGCCACTCCGTCTTATTCATCAATTCTGTTTGCTCTTCTACATACATATTTTAATTTGCCTGTTAACGTTGCTATTTTTTAAAGGATAGTCCAAAACAAACACCAAGTTATTTGCATGTTTTGAGGATTAACTTTTGCAACTATGACAAAACATGATGAATTCCATTTTATAAGGAGGAAAGATGCCAATATAGCTTTAACACACAAACTGGGCAAGATATGACTTTAACAAGAAACTATATAGACCAATATCATTACCCAATAAAAAATTACAGATTGCTCACAATGATTCTAGCCGATAGACTGAAAATCATTTTGCAAGAATTTATTCATGAGGATCAGTGTGTGCTCTTATCTAAGACTATTAGAGAACAAGTGAAAGAATATAAAAATGAAACAATGGGCATCTTTTTATTTTTTTATTTTATTGTGCCCTCTATTATTTATGTAAACAATTCAAGACAGCAAACATTTACAACCTTCCTACTCCTATTTTTCCCACAACAACCCTGTGAGGTAGGATAGGTTGAGAGAGAGTAACTGGCCCAAAGTTACCCAGCTGAGTAACTGGTTAACTGAGTAACTGGGTAACTAGGTAAACTGAGTAAGCTCAGTTTCATGGCTGAGGCGGGACTTGAACTCACAATCCCCTGCTTTCTAGCCTGGAGCCTTATCACTATCCCAAATACAGGTGAAACTCAAAAAATTAGAATGTCGTGCAAAAGTTCATTTATTTCAGTAATGCAACTTAAAAGGTGAAACTAATATATGAGATAGACTCATTACATGCAAAGCAAGATAGTTCAAGCCGTGATTTGTCATAATTGTGATGATTATGGCTTATAGCTCATGAAAACCCCAAATCCACAATCTCAGAAAATTAGAATATTGTGAAAAGGTGCAATATTCTAGGCTCAAAGTGTCCCACTCTAATCAGCTAATTAAGCCATAACACCTGCAAAGGTTCCTGAGCCTTTAAATGGTCTCTCAGTCTGGTTCAGTAGGAATCACAATCATTGGAAAGACTGTTGACCTGACAGTTGTGCAGTAAACCATCATTGACACCCTCCATAAGGAGGGAAAGCCTCAAAAGGTAATTGCAAAAGAAGTTGGATGTTCCCAAAGTGCTGTATCAAAGCACATTAATAGAAAGTTGTGTGGAAGGGAAAAGTGTGGAAGAAAAAGGTGCATAAGCAGCAGGGATGACTGCAGCCTGGAGAAGATTGTCAGGAAAAGGCCATTCAAAAGTGTTGGGGACTTTCACAAGGAGTGGACTGAGGCTGGAGTCAGTGCATTAAGAGCCACCACACACAGACGGATCCTGGACATGGGCTTCAAATGTCGTAATCCTCTTGTCAAACCTCTCCTGAACAACAAACAACGTCAGAAGCGTCTCACCAGGGCTAAAGAAAAACAGACCTGGTCTGTTGCTCAGTGGTCCAAAGTCCTCTTTTCTGATGAGAGCAACTTTTGCATCTCATTTGGAAACCAAGGACCCAGAGTATGGAGGAAAACTGGAGAGGCACATACTGCAAGATGCTTGAAGTCCAGTGTGAAGTTTCCAGTCTGTGTTGATTTGGAGAGCCATGTCATCTGCTGGTGTTGGTCCACTGTGCTTCATTAAGTCCAGGGTTAACGCAGCCATCTACCAGGAGATTTTGGAGCACTTCATGCTTCCTTCCGCAGACGAGCTTTATGAGGATGCTGACTTCATTTTCCAGCGGGACTTGGCACCTGCCCACACTGCCAAAAGCACCAAACCTGCTTCAGTCACCGCGGGATTACTGTGCTTGATTGGCCAGCAAACTCGCTTCACCTGAACCCCATAGAGAATCTGTGAGACATTGCCAAGAGAAAGATGAGAGACATGAGACCAAACAATGCAGAAGAGCTTAAGTCTGCTTTTGAAGCATCCTGGTCTTCCATAACACCTCAGCAGTGCCACAGGCTGATAGCTTCCATGCCACACCGCATTGAGGCAGTAATTGCTGCAAAAGGGGCCCAAACCAAGTACTGAGTACATATGCATGCTTATACTTTCCAGAGGTCCAATATTGTTCTATGTACAATTCTTGTTTTATTGATTGCATGTAATATTCTAATTTTCTGAGATGGTGGATTTGGGGTTTTCATGAGCTGTAAGCCATAATCATCAGAATTATGGAAATCACAGCTTGAACTGTCTTGCTTTGCATGTAATGAGTCTTATCTCATATATTAGTTTCACCTTTTAAGTTGCATTACTGAAATAAATGAACTTTTGCACGATATTCTAATTTTTTGAGTTTCACCTGTAAGTGGTTAAAAGTATTAAAATTTATACTATGTTATTATTTTAAAGAGACTTTTTACAAAACAATGTATCATAGGTATATGTTACCCGGGAAATTGTCTAGGATGTATAAATGTACTTCAAATTTATTTTGGAAATGTGAACAACAAGAGACATTTTATCATGTTTGGTGAACATGTAAAAAAGCTAGAAAATGTTGGATTCTAATAAAAACACATTGATTCAGAGGATTTTAAAGATTAATATACAATTGAGAGCAGAAGGTTTGTGGGATCGTATCCTGCCCCATACATCCCTGCGACCAATTCGCTCTCACAGGGAGGGACTTCTCCGGGTGCCGTCCACCAAGCAATGCTAGAGGGCGGCGCCGAGGGGCAGGGCCTTCTCTGTGATGGGCCCAGCCCTCTGGAATTACCTCCCCCCCGACATTAGGACAACAACTGATCTCCGCTTCTTCCGCACGAAACTCAAGACCCACCTGTTCCAACTAGCCGGCCTGGCCTGAATTATAGCTATTCTAATCCCTCTGGATAAAATTTTAAATTAGGTTTGACTTTGGGTGCTTTAATTGTTTTTTAATTGCTTTTTGCTGTTTTTAATTAATTGATTATGTATTTATTATGTGTTGTATAATGCTTTTTGTATATCTCCTCCTTGTTATTTATTTGTTATGTAGTAAATTGTACGCTGCCCCGAGTCCCTTGGTGGAGAGGGTGCGGCATATAAAATGGATTAATAAATAAAAATAAATAAATAAATAATAAATAAAGGTGGGTTTTTTTGGGGGGGATTGATGGACAAACAGTTGGGAAGAAACCTAGGGAGTTTTATTTTAGAATATGATAACTGCGGTGAGATTATGTTATGTACAAAGATGGAATGATTCAGCAGTACCCACAATGGTGAAAATAACAGAACTTGCTGAGATGGATAAATTGACTTCTTTGATAAGAAAAAAAAAAGACAATATCTATGTTTATTACCGACTGAAAACCTCTTATGGACTTTTTGCGTAAAACAGGGGGGAAATGAACTTATATAAAAAAAAATATGTTGTAACCTGAGAGTAAGATGTAACTTTATAACTGTATTTATAACTGCTGTAAAGAAGATCAAAAACTTCTGTACTTCTTTGTATCTTTTTCTTTCTTTTCCATTTTTCTTTCTTGCACTTTTAGCTTTCTCTTAGTTTGCATTAGTTTTTAATCTTCCTTTTTAAAAATATGAATAAAATTTTATTAATGAATTATGTGTGAGAGAAATTATATTAATCATTAAAATTATAATACATGATAATAAGTTACATATATGTATGCATATGTCTATGTGTATCTCTGTGTGTTTATACATTTACATATACATACACACATAAAAAAGGGTTGCGTTATCCAGAGAAGCAACTGAGAAGCAAAGTGTGATGAATCCCAAGAGAAGGTAGGTGGGACCCAATGATTTCAAATCGTTAAGGAGAAAAATATCCAACAAAATGAGAAGTCCTATGAAGTGAGGTGCTGAAATTACAATTGCAAACAAAAAGAAAAATGACAGAAATCCAAAAATGGATTCATGCAAATGTTAAAAAGAAAAAAAGGGACAGGTATAGAACTAAAGGTCATATAAAGAAAAATAAAAAGTAGCCTACAGAAAGTATAGGAACTGTGCCAGAAAAGCTGAGGTTAAAGCTACCACGGCTATATAGTCAACACATTATCCATCTCCTGTCTCATAAATAAATGGAATAAGAGATGCAGCATCAGAAATGGCACCTTTCATCTTGATCACATCGTGCATATTTGATTCCAAATGCATACGGATGCCTGCCTGAACATGCTTTTGAATGGATCAGGGCTCCTTAAAGAGAGATTACGCTGGTGTTGGTGGAAAGAGATTAATGCAGACTTTAAATTTCATATATACAAAAGTGGAAGCAGGCATTTTAGCACTTTCCAAAGGAAACAACATGAATGGAAAAGTAGAGAGAGAGCAAATCTCCCCAGAATAAAGTCCTTTGAGCCAATTTTTAATCTTAACCCTTCTCACGGGAGACGTCTCCTATAAATAAACATGTGTAAGTTATTGCCACCGTGTTCCGCTGTATTAATTTTGTGTAGAGTATGTTGGCTTTTGCAAAGGATAATTTTCTGAACGGAGAAGAAAATGACATTTCACCAATCTAAAAATAAATAATAGTGCTGAGGTTCCCAGTTCATTATATTTAATTCTGGCAAGTCTTGCAGACTCCAGAGGCACCAGTGACAGCTCAGAGAAACAATTATTTTCACTAGCCAGCCATGCTCTCTCTGTGATGTGCTTCTTCGGGAGGCTGTAGGGAATCCATTCTCATTATCAGTGGCACTTTAGGATAGCTTGGCGAGTGCAGTGCCGTACCATCACACCAAACTCCACAGGTTCACATTGTCCCTTCAGAAGACAGGGAGAAGCCATATGCAGACTAATGTTTCTTGACTGCAAAGGATCTTTTGTCACGCTCCACCTTCATGAGTTAGTTAGGTAATTTTGATGGTCCATGGAATCCCTACCTGTCAGAGCAGGAGGAGGGAGATACATGAGGAGAGAGATATACGAGGAGATAGGCCCTCACATGGCCTCCCTTATAAAGACAGCTTCTTAAAGTGGTAGTATCCCTTCTGACTCATCCTTATATTATCATCTTGGTTTACAGTCTTACAAAAGCTGGTCAGGTATTAAATCGTCATTACCCTGATACTACCAACCATGTCAACAAATTTTGACAGTGGGATTGCAGAAAACTGGAGGGGAGCTTTATTTGTTTGTTTGTTGTTTGTTTATATAAGGCGACTTTGGGTGGCTTTGTTGTTGTTGGTCTCAAAGTCATGTCTGACCCATCATGACCCCATGGACAATTTTCCTCCAGGCCTTCCTGTCCTCTACCATCCCCCAGAGCTCATGCCCACTGCTTCGGTGACTCCATCCAGCCACCTCATTCTCTGTCGTCTCCTTCTTTTGCCCTCAATCTTTCCCAGCATTAGGCTCTTCTCCTATCTCCTATTGTATTAACATCTGTAGTGATGAACTACTTTTAGAGATTGGTCCTCCAACACCTCAGGACATGCCTCCCACCAGATTTTGACAAACATCAGTTTGCCTACAGGGGGAATAGGTCGACAGATGATGCCATAGCTACTGCTTTACATTCTGTAGCGAGCCTTCTGGAGAAACCTGGGAACTATGTCAGGATGGTTTCATAGACTACAGCTCGGCCTTCAATACCTTTCTGCTGAGCATGCTTATCAAAAAGCTGACTGACTTGGATTTTCCCTCTTCCAGCTGCGACTGGATCAAAGACTATCGGAGGGATCAGCCACAAACAGTGAGGGTTGGGTCTGTCATATCCACCTTAGCATTGGCTCCGCACAAGGCTGTGTGCTCAGTCCCTACCTGTATACATTGTACACACATGATTGTGTATCATCAGACCCATCCACTGTGATCATTAAGTTTGCAGAAGACAACACTGCACTGGGTCTTATTACAGGTGGAGACAAAACAGCGTACAGGGGGGAGGTTCAAAAACTATCCACAAAACAACCTGCACCTGAACATCAGCAAGACCAAGGAGATGGTGTTGAACAACCTGCCACACTTTACATTGAGGGGGGCCTGTGTAAATAGAGTCTCCTCCTTTAAATTCCTGGGAGTCCATCTCAGTGAAGACCTCACCTGAAAAAACAACATGATCCAGGTGGCCAGGAGGGCACAACAGAGACTCCATTTCCTTAGGGTCTTGCGTAAGAACAGGGTGGAACAACAACTGATGACCTCCTTTTACCGGTCCACAATAGAAAGTGTCCTCACTTATTTCATCACGGTATGGCATGCTGGTTTGACAACCGCCGATAGAAATACAGAGGGTGGTGAGCACAGCACAAAACATCGTGGGCTGCGCCCTGACACCACTATTTGAGATCACTAGGGCTCGCTGCCTTAGAAGGAAATCCTCAGGGACGACTCACACCCTGGTCAGCCCTTCTTTACCCTCCTACCATCGGGAAGGAGATATAGAAGCATAGCCAGCTGCCCAAACATGCTGAAGAACAGTTTTTATCCGTCGGTTGCCAGACTCCTGAATGCGAAATAACATCATAACTAAGTAGTACGATGGGCTTGAAGGGCCGGAGCAATGTGTAACATGTTCACACTGGTGCAATGGGACTGGGTGTTTTTAATATGATTTATTGGGTTAGGGATATTTTTATTTTTATTTTGTTTTCACTGTGAGTTGTATTGTGTTGACAGGGGGTGCACTGAGGGAGCTCAACCAATCTCCTTGTACATATGTTGTGCAGTGACAATAAAGAATTATTATAATTCCCCAGTGAGTCCTTCCTTCTCATTTGGTGGCCAAAGTATTTGAGTTTCATCTTCCAGGTTTTTGAGTTTCTGGCCAAGGAAAAGAGGTGACTTCTACTTTTCATGCTCGAAGAGGATCTGAGCTGCTTTTCTCACTCAAACACCCTTTCCCCCATTCTGGTTCTGCTCCCAATACAAATCTAATTGCATGCCCTCTTTTTCTGTACACACATCATTCAGATCCTGTAAGAATTTCCTGAAGAAGAATGTAGGGAACAGCTATTGTACATGCAAAGCATATAATGCAGTTAATACAATCAACACAAACATGCAAAAAATCAGGTTCTCACTGTCTGCTAGTCTGGACATATAATACCATATTTTTCAGAGTATAAGACTCACCTTTTTCCCTCAAAAAGAGGCTGAAAATCTGGGTGCGTCTTATACACTGAATGCAGCATTTTTTTTGCCTCCCGAAAGCCCGCCCACTTTGCAAAAATGGCCATGCATAGCCTTTAGGAGGCTTTCAGAGAGCTCCTGGAGGCTGGGAGGGTAGAAATGAGCAAAATATTCAGTGTTTTTTGCTCAATTTTGCCCTCTCCCCAGCCCCCAGGAGCACTCTATAAGCTTCCTAATACCCTTTTTGACAAAAAACGGGGCCATTTTCATGAAAAACGGGCCCATTTTGGGGAGATTTGCACAGTGCAATTTTTTTTTTTAATTTGCCTCTTCAAAACCTTGGTGCAGCTTATACTCCGGTGTGTCTAATACTCCAAAAAATACAGTAATCATTCTAAGAATAGACAGAGCATGCTAATATTATACACCAATGTTGCCCAAATGAGAACAACAGATTGTTTATTACAATATTCATGTTAACTTACCTTTCTATTATACCAATACAATTTTTTCTTCTCTGTACTAGAGAGGGCTTTTATCTCCCATCCTGTGTTAAGTTTCTTCTAGCCTTGATATTTAATTTACTCTTTTTTATGCATTTTCCCCCCCACAACTACGTGGTACAGCAGATGATGTATTCATTTGAGATATGAAGCATCAGGGTTTTTTTTTCCTTATTGGCTCTGTTTTAATCCAATCTGTGGGATTTAACCATGCAATATTAACAAGCAAACTTTACTAAAATGTTTCTTGGGTGAAAATTAAATACGTGATAAATATACCTCCTGGACACCATGCCTACACAGGTAGTGTTCATTAGAAGAAGAAGAACTAAAAAACAGCTTTGAATACCTTAATACTGAACACAAGGGAAAAACCAAAGGAACAGAAAAGAGTCATCTCCTTGCAGTGCCACCTGATTTGTGGGAAACAATATTTAAACTCAATTCTGCCAGTCTTTTGCAGCAAGGACATGGCCCTGAAATTTATAAGCTGAGTTTTTATGGGTACTCTGCAATCACTGATTTGCATACAATGCTAACCGATGGTATCTTTAGCTTTCTTTTCTTAACTATGTTCACAGTTGGCTTGGTTCACACATTGCTGTAAACCACACAGCAAGATTTACAGAGCACAGTAGTTAGATTTACACAGCATGCTAGGCAAAACCCAAACAAGTTGCAAGATGGATGAATATGATGTCCTACAGGTGCATAAGCCATTCCAACACACATCTTTATTACAGATATTAAGTTTTAGTTTTGAGCATGTCTAGTTGATGGCCATCACATCTTCCTTTTGAGAATGGAGGCCTGTATTTGGAGGCGGGGAGGTTGTCAGAAGGATATTTTTTGAAGAACTTCCCAGTCTAATTGATGATAAGAAATCAGAGCAAGGAAGGTCTTGCAGCTACCCAATCCATTTTTTACATTAAAATGTTTGCTTCCTGGTAAAATATGTGGCCACTATCTCTTCTCTGCTTGATCAGCCCAGGTTGATTTACCCACCTTGGAAGGATGGAAGGCTGAGTCAACCTTGAACCTGGTGAGATTTGAACTGCCGAACTGCAGGCAGCTGGCAGGCAGCAGAAGTAGCCTGCAATACTGCACTCTAACCACTACGCCACCACGGCTGGTTGCATTCCAGCTGATCTGGCTCCACCAAAGATCAATAGAAGCATAATTAATACAATCTTAGTACTGTGTCCAGATCTGAACAGACAGGGGTCCAATTAATTAGTTTCCTCTAGGACCCTTTGCAGTTAACAGCCCAATCATTTTTCATCAATCTTCCCTATAAAAAAATGAGACAAAAGTACAATGGGGTCCAGTGAAGGGGTCTTGAGGAGGGGATGCACCCCTGTCTCTTTCAAGGCTGCAGGAACAACCACTTTTCTCTATAATTGTATTTATTTAGTTATTTATTCAGTTATTTATTCATTAAATGTATATGTTGCCCAGAGTCACCCGATGGAGGAGATGGATACAGAGGTGGGTTCCTACCGGTTTGGACTGGTTCAGCTGGTTCAGTAACTCAGCTGGCCACTCCCCCGAACCATTTTATTGGCGGCGGCATAGGCACCACCATCATGTTTTTTGCTTCTGCACATGCGCAGAAGCAATTTTTTACTACTGTGCATGCACGTGTAGTGCGCATCAAATATGTGAATGCCCAAAGTGCATCCCTGAGCGAACCAGCAGTAGAAGAAGCCAGAACCCACCTCTGGATGGGTGACATTATAAATTGAATTCATAAATAAAGTAGATACCACAGCATGGATTCAACTACATGTCCCCTTCCAGGAAACCTTCCCCCAATCAGGAGGGACATAGAGTTAATAAAAAGGTGATCGGGTTAGGAGTGGGGAAAAAATGTCCCAGAAATTAAACCAAGATGCTCTGTGAAGGACTTCAAAGGCAGGACTTCCTTGCAGATCTTTCTCTGTAATTAAACTCTCTCAGTGAGAACATTGTTATTCATCCAGAACAAAAACAACTCTGCCAGGTTTCCTTTAGCACCTCTCTTACATGAAGAAGTTTTGAATCTTTGCTTTTTTTTATCAGTGGGGGTTTGGGAGAGAGAAGAGCCTGTTCAAGTTTGGCTTTAAAACAACATCCTTTTGAAAAGACTTCACCAGCAGCTCCTGTAATCACTTCAGAAAAATGGAATCCGCTTGGCAAAAAAATCATTATTGTTTGACTGTAGTTACGGAGGCTCTCAGGAATTGCCAGCCATAAATGCAAAAAAAAAAAATAGTTCAAAACCACAATTCAGAGAGGGAGAATATACAAAAGTGAAATACTGCTTTGCATTGCTTTGAACTTTAGCAACCACTGTTGGATTCCTTAGAGCAGGAAGTGTCCAACCTTGGCAACTTTAAAAGGTGTGGATTTCAACTCCAAAAACTTCCCAGCCTGCCTTAGAGAAAAAGTTGTCCCTCCCCATCATCCCCCTTTAGATTAATTTGGTTTATAAGCCTTATCTGTTGACAAACTCAAGAGTATTGCATTCTCCCAGAACTAACGGCAGAAACTGTTCATCACCTCGTATCCCCCCAGGAGTCTCAGATGACAAAGATTAAAGGCATGACTCAAAGAATATCCAAAGTGGAAATGAATAAAGAATTATTTTCTCCAGGTAACTTTGCTACATCCACATTTATGAATAAAGCAAATATTCAGGACCTCGGATAGAGCTTTATGGTGCTCTACAAAATGCCTCCTTCTAAAGTGTCCCAGAGGCATTCATTAGCTGAATAGACTCATTTCACCTACCTTGATCCATCGCATAGAAGCAGCATCCAATATTAACGAGGGCATCGCTGGAAACCTTGCCAAATGCTTTGCTAAGAGCCATGGTGGTGCAGTAGTTAGAGTGCAGTACTGCAGGCTACGTCTGCTGACTGCCACCTGCCTGCAGTTTGGCAGTTCAAAGCCCACCAGGCTCAAGGTGAACTCAGCCTTCCATCCTGCCAAGGTGGGTAAAATGAGAATCCAAATTGTTGGGAGCAATATGCTGCCTCTGTAAACCGCTTAGAGAGGGCTGTAAAGAACTGTAAAGCAGTATATAAGTCTAATGCTATTGCTAGTGCTATTGCTGGCACAGAAATTCCAAGATTTCAACCATTGTGCAGAGATTTCAGTTCTGTATTTCCAACCACCAATTGTCTCAGTGAAGGTTTTGTTGCGCATGCAAGGAAAGGGCTCCCTGTGTCTTCCAGTTTTATAGGTTGTCTGAATTAACACAGAGCTTTGATTCAGTAAAGTTTCATTTAAATCAATCCCCTGGTGCAGATTTGCGTATTGAAAAACACAAGCCACTTCTGAAGCAGAAAATCAAGTCAGAGAGTTTTGAAACACTTTCCCAATCCAAGGCATTCCGGTGCTTTCCTTACAATATACAATATGGCAATTTCACATTGATGTATAAAAATGTTGGGGAAGGGTGTTAAATCCATGACACAAATAGACAGCCAATGGGCTTTATCATCTCATTAAACTCTCTGCCTCCCAGGGTTTTTTGAGAGTGGTAAGCCTATGATCTCTTTGGGCTTCATTCACTTTCTCAGTTCACAACTTTTTTTTTAAAGATTGCTAATCACAAGGTTCAGCTGTGCTCTTTCTTGCGCCAAAGAATTCTTCTAATTCTGCATTGATTTGACCAACCCAACTGGGAAGCCAACTTTGGTCTTGTATACAATCTTAGTCTAAGCATACTTCCAGATTCTGTGTGATGGCAGACCTGTTGTCATCTGCAATAAGGGTGTAGGTGTGAAACTGCTACTTTGGGGTATTGGCCTGCACATGTATTTTTTAACAATCAAAGAATAATGGTGGTAGATTTTAGGAGAAACCCTCCTATACAACCTCCTCTTACAATATTAGACAACACAGTATCAACAGTTTCTAGGTTCTATAATATCTCAAGACCTAAAAAGCACCTAACATTAAAAACATCATTTAAAAAAACACAACAAAGAATGTTCTTTCTGCACCAACACAGGAAACTCAATCTGCCCAAAGAGCTGCTGATTCTGTTCTACAGAGGAATTATTGAGTCTGTCATCTGCACCTCCATAACTGTCTGGTTTGGCTCTGCAACCCAACAAGACAGACACAGACTTCAATGGTAAATCAGAACTGCAGAAAAAACAATTGCTACCAACCTGCCTTCCATTGAGGACCTGTGCACTGCAGGAGTCAGAAAGAGGGCTGTGAAAATATCTAGACTCCTCACATCCTGGACATAAATTGTTTCAATTTCAACCCTCAGAACGATGCTATAGGGCACTGCACACCCGAACAACTAGACACAAGGACAGTTTCCCCCCCAAAAGCCACCATTCTTCTAAACAAATAATCCCTAGAACACTGTCAAATTATCTATTAAGACTGTATTACTATTCTTCTTCTCATCCTTCCTAATACCTATTTCCTTCCACTTATGACTATAAACCATGTTGCTTGTATCTTTAAACTTTATATTGTTTTATTTGTTTCCTAGTATAATTTGATTGCTTGTTAGAAACCTATGACCATCCCTAAGTGTTGTATCTTATGATTCTTGATGAATGTATTCCATTTTATTTTCCTTTATGTACACTGAGAGCATATGCACCAAAGACAAATTCCTTGTGTGTCCAATCACACTTGGCCAATAAAGAATTCTATTCTATTCTATTCTATTCTATTCTATTCTATTCTAAGAAGATTCCACCTATTCTGTACTAGGCTTTTGTATGCGTAGTCTACACATTGTATCCACCTAATTTTGCAGTCTATGCACAACATATTGCCAGCTAGCAATAACCCTGACACAACCAAGTCCTGTCATTTATAAAGGGGACTTTTCCCGCTCTGACAACTAACCTGCTATGATAATTCCCCCAACACCCAGGCAAACCCAGCCATCAGAGGCATAAGGCATCATCCATATAAGGGCAAGCCAGTGGCCATTCTTCTCTGTCAAGCAAAATCTCAGATAACTTTTGATTTACTTTTTCAACAGCTTCTTAAAGATTTTTTTAAATTTAAAATTAGGATATGACAAGTGCTACACTGGTTGAGGAGAATTTGGGCCCTTTGCTGGCAATCTAAAGACTCCTTTGCTGGCCTTTCCTTATCTCTGCTTTCAAAGAGGTGCTGAAGAATCTTCGGGGGGGGGGATGTATTTACCCTCCAAGACACTGAGCTGAAACTAGGCAGGGTTAAAGTCCTCTAAAGAATCGACGCTCTGTGGAATTTTTCATGCCATTCTGTCAAAACCTGGAGTAAAGGTAAAGGTAAAGGAGTCCCTACAGATTTTACTCTGTCATTGCCAACTTTACGGGGCGGTGCTCATCTCCATTTCAAAACCTGGAGTAGCTGCAGTGCAGACATTTTCACACTTTCCCTTTACAGGAGGTTCACCTTAAAGGTTTTTTTTAAATTGGGAGGCGGAATTTTTGGATTTTGAAGGAATTCGTATTGACTCAAGGTGCCCTCAAATCTCAGATGGTGAACTGAAGTCAAAATACAGATAGTCCTTATTTGGTAATCGCAATCGGACATTAAGCAGTTGCTAAGTGAAATTGCAACGGTGCTTATGATCTTATTTCCTCCTTTGCTTTGCAGACCTGAAAAGGTTTGGCTGGAAAGTTACTTTTTCATTACTGTCCTAACTGCAAACAGTCACTAAAGAAGGCAGTTGTTAAACAAGATTATAGCAATAGCAATAACACTTAGACTTCATACTGCTTTATGGCCCTCTCTAAGTGGTTTTCAGAGACAGCTTATTGCCCCCAACAATCTGAGTCCTCATTTCACCTACCTCAGAAGAATGGAAGGCTGAGTCCACCTTGCGCCTAGTGAGATTCGAACTGCCAAAAGGCAGGCAGCTGGCAGTCAGCAGAAGTAGCCTGCAGCACTGCACTTTAACCACTGTGCCACTGCCGATTACCTTTATACATTCTTTGAATCTTGAATCTTCCAACTAAAATGAAAGAATGAATTAAAAAATTCAAGTAAGACTTCAAAAATTGAAGTCTTTCTTTCATGGCCTCCTTCATAGAGCTTCAAAGAGAATGACTGACGCAATATCATCCAGCTCGCTTTGTGCCTAAGGGGTTACTAGAATCCATGGTTTCCCAATTTCTAGCCTGGTGCCTTAACCAACTGCACCAAACTGGCTCCATACTCCTAATAGGAAGCCTCATAATACCTGTTTTTTAAAAAAGACTGTTTTTCCCCCCAATTTATCTGAAATACTCTGCACCCATGTGAGCCTCCCCATATAAAAATTATATAAAACTTTTGAATATAAAACATGATGTGTCCTTAAACCAATTTATTTTGCAAATCAAAGCAGGCACTCACTTCAAACATTAGAATAAAGCAGGAATCATGGAGCCATCTCAGAGACTTCACACAACTTCATATTAACTGATTTTGATGCTTTGGGGTTGTTTGCAGATAATCGAGAATGTTGGGTCTTTACTCTTATATATTCAAGTTGGGCTGAGAGGTACAATAGGTTATCTGGGGTTGACATGAGTTACACAATGAATTTTATCATTACCTTACAACCACTGCCTATCAAAGTTGGGTTAGAATATTGCAAGAGTAACTGAAACTTATAAACCAGTTCATAGTGCTCTACAATAATCTCTAAGCACTCTACAACTTTCTCTAAGCAAAACAGAATTTTGCCCTCCAAAATCTGGGTCCTCATTTCATCAACATCCGAAGGATTGAAAAGTGAGTCAAACTTGAGCTGGTCAGGATCGAACTCATGGCATTGGGCAGAGCCAACCTGCAATATTGCATTCTAATCACTGCTCCAACATGTTCAGTTTCTGTTCTTCTTGTGTTTTCTTATCCATTCATTTGCTCTGCAGTTCATTCCAGGTAGGATAAGAGAAAGCAAGAGATGACCTTTGGATGCCAGTCAAGCTCATCTCCTTCTCTGATATCTTCATGTTTGACCGATAACCATGTGGCCCAAAAAGAGACAGCTCCTGTGACAAGTGCATCAGAGGAACAACCCAAAGACAATTCCTCCATGCCAATATGAACAGGCACCTTTTCTCCGGTCTCAAAGCAAAAGAGAGCTTTCTATTGCAGGCAAGATATTACAGAAAGGAGATGAGGCTTTGATAGAAGAGGAGAATGTCAGGATGCCCTCCAAACTTTCCTTTCCATCAGCAGGAAGAAACATTACTTTTCCTTCTCTGCCTGAGGCCTCTAGTGGCCCTGAGGTAATTGGGGAGGTGCATTCTGTAAGAGATGTCCAAGCAGAACTCATGCGATCTCTTCCAGCAAGCAGCAGATGGATCAACTTTGTGTTCTGCACCTATCATTTCTCTGCCTCATACTTAACCCAAGGCAGGACAGCACTGATCCCCTTAAGATCTTTTTTTTTTCATTCCTGCTTAACATGTTAGAAGAGTATCTTAGTTAGAATCATAATAGAGCTGGAAGGGAGCTTGGAGGTCTTCTAGTCCAGCCCCCTGCTCAAGCAGGAGAACCTATACTATCTCAGACAAGTGACTATCCAGTTTTTTCTTAAAAACCTCCAGTGATGAAGCACCCACAACTTCTGAAGGCCAGCTGTTCCACTGCTTAATTGTCCACCCTGTTAGGAATTTTCTCCTTAATTCCAGGTTGCTTCTCTCCTTGATTAGTTTCCATCCATTGTTTCTTGTAAAATGTCAAAAATATTTTCAAATATGCTAAGTTTAGGACAGGATATGAGAGCTGTTCCCCCCCCCAAAAAAAAAATATGTGCACTACTTTTAAGGACGGCAAAAGTTTCTCCTTAGGGAATAAAGAGCCAGAGTTTCATTAATATCTCTGGACTAAAATTAGAAGATTCACATCTTTCCCTGAACCTCCCACTACCTTGCTACAATGACTCTACTAGGCTGTTGAGTGCAATGGTCCCATCAGTGGATGCAGATCCATTGATCAAAGTCTCAGTTGCCTTGATAACCCTTTACAACTGTGAATTTAGCATTTTCAGGTCTTTTAGTGCCATCATGAGCCTTGGTGGCACAGTGGTTAGAGTGCAGTACTGCAGGCTACTTCTGGTGACTTCCAGCTGCCTGCAATTTGACTTTTTGAATCTCACCAGGCTTAATCTTTCCACCTTCCATCCTTCCAAGGTGGGTAAAATGAGGACCCAGATTGTTGGGGACAATAGGCTGACTCTGTAAATGGCTTAGAGAGGGCTGCAAAGCACCATGAAATGGTGTTCTGACCGCCCTCTCCACACCTGTGAATAAACCAGAACACAGGCTTGGCTGTTTGCCACTGTTTAATTACTGAGATAACGAATCATTTGGCTGAGGGCCCAGACAACTCACGTTCAATAGAGCAACCCAGATAATTCAAATGAAGCAACGCAGATAGTCCAAATGAGCAGACACGTCTAGAATACACAGATAGATTTTCTTAACTACTAATTTGAATGGTTGTTTCCTGCAAATGTCCCCTCCCAACGCCTCACTTATAATCTCTCTTGGGAGGGGCCAATCCACAACCACCTGTGCTTAATCATCTTCTGTGATGATTAAGCCTCTACATGGGGGCTTCCCTTGGGATGCGCTTGAAGACTGCAGCTAGTCCAGAACGCAGCCGCGCGGGCTATTATGGGGAGTACTAGGTACTCCCACGTAACACAGCTCCTGCGCGAGCTGCACTGGCTGCCTGTGGTCTTTCGGGTGCGTTTCAAGGTGTTAATTACCATCTTTAAAGCGCTCCATGGCTCAGGACCTAGGTACTTGCGGGATCGCATCCTACCACACACTTCCCTGCGACCGATTCGCTCTCACAGGGAAGGACTCCTCCGGGTGCCATCCACTAAGCAATGCCAACAGGCGGCGCCTAGGAGTAGAGCCTTCTCTGTGATGGGCCCAACCCTCTGGAATGACCTCCCCCCCGATATCAGAACCACCACCGACTTCCGCTCCTTCCGACAAAAACTGAAGACTCACCTGTTCCGTTTAGCCGGCCTGGCCCATTCATAGTCTTATTCTACCTCCTGGCAGATATTTTAATTGGGTATTTTTAGGGTTATTTAAATATTGTTTTTAACTGCTTTGCTTTTTGTACAGTTTCCTATTGCCTCCTCTTTTATGTTTGTATTTTCTATCTTGATGTGTTTTATCTGACTGTACACCACCCCAAGTCCCTTTGGGGAGAGGGGGCGGTATAAAAGTCTAAATAAAAGTAAAAGTAAAGTAAAGTGTGAGTCTGCTTATGGAGTTGCTGCTTCTGTTTGTCAGCCCTTCTCAATCTAGCATCAGGGACAAACTGCCTTTGATCCTCCCCACTGCTCCATCCCTCAGGCGCCTCCTGGTGGCCAACCAGCCTCTCTGGTCCCTGCTCTGAGTCTGAATCCTGCACAGAGTCCTCCACATCATCCAAGGCAGACTCACATGGTTCCTCGCTATCCGAGTCCATCAGCAGCTCAACCAGATCCTGCTGGACCACAACAAAATGGTATATAAGTGCTATTGCTATAATCTGCCATCCAGCTACTTGGCAAAGACTTTCCACTTGGTTCTGCCACTGTGGTATTTTGTAAATCACTTCCCACCTTACCAAAGCCTACCAGTCTCTCTAAAAATCCAGCAGCTTCCTCCTGTAGCAAGGGTTTACAGGGAGGAATGCCACTTGGAAGGACAGCTCTTTAGATCTGCACTAAAGACTTAATTCCTAGCAAATTATGGCTCTACCAGTTAGGAAAAGCTCCTTTCCCGAAGAAGACAAGTTTACCAAGCCACTATGCTTAGTAACTTGACAATCACAGATAGCAAAGCTACATCTTGCCAGAGGGGTAAGCTGTTGATCAGAAAAGGCAACATTTGATAATTACCCTGCTCAGCCTGAAAGTCCCCCCCCCCCCAAAAAAAAAATTCCTCACAAATATTCCTCAAGGCCAAATTAGGAACTGCTCTCTAGCCCATTTGACAAATAACTTGCTGGATATGGGTTATCCCCATTTCTTCCTGCCTTTTGCTCAGTCCAATTGCCCTGATAGCTGACTCAATTCATGCTCCATTTCTTTGATAGACACTGGCCTGAGAATCTCATTTTCAGCGGCTGTAGTTAATTTCCTTATACAGCTGGCAATGTTCTTTCTTTAGAAATCCTGCCTTTTATGTTATTTCTCTTCTAATGA
The DNA here is from genome assembly GCF_964273705.1 of Natrix helvetica. Classification (NCBI taxonomy): domain Eukaryota; kingdom Metazoa; phylum Chordata; class Lepidosauria; order Squamata; family Natricidae; genus Natrix; species Natrix helvetica. Next base: position 225,897,100 of record NC_138548.1, read on the forward strand.
TTTAAGCTACAAAGAGAGATGATGTATTCCCTTCAATTGCCTCTCCCAAGACTCGGTCAAAATGATCTCGCAAACCATCTAACAAATTCAAGAGACATCCGGTCAGATCCAGATCTGATTTCAGGCAGCAGGATGACCCTATGTTTCCTTTCTTTTTAGTTAAAGCTATTTTAAAACTCTATGAAATCCTAATATTGCAATGCTAGGTTCAGATTCTTCACAGCTGTAGATTGGGAAAAGCACAACAAAGCCCCATTTGTTTGATTAAAAAACCAAAAAAGAAAGAAGTTTTCAGAGAATATGTTGGATCGGGATGCATTAGCATTCAAGCAGCTGTATCCTCCAAATATCAATTTAGACTCTTACAAGCCTGCCTTGACTTGTATTGGTGGTTTAATTCTCAACTTTCATTTTAGAAAATGAAAAAAGGTAATTTTGCAGTTTCCTTATAAGCTTAGATTTTCCATAGGCGTGGGAACTTCTTCAACTAAAAATAAAAATATTTTCCAATAGAAGCAAAAAAGTAATGTTGAGTTTCAGGATTTTAAAAATTGATTTTTTGAAATGACTTTTTTGCAGCAAGAATGAGAAGATCCTGGTATTTAAAACTAGAACCAGCATCTGTAGCTATGATTTCCTTTCACACTTGACTTGCCACAGTCTAATATCTTGCATTTATTATTTGGGTTTTAAAAAAATTGTTATACAGATACAGATTAACAGAGTTGGAAGAGACCTTGTAGGTCATCTAATCTAACCCCCACTGAAGCAGAAGACCCTACCCCATTTCTGACAAATGGCAGTCCAATCTCTTCTTGCAAGCCCCCAGTGATGAAGCTCCCACAACTTCTGAAGGCAACTTCTGTTCCATTGGTTGATTGTTCAACCACTATCAGAAAATTTCTCCTTATTTCGAGGTTGAATCTCTCCTTGATCAGTTTCCACCCATTATTCCCTGTCTGGATTTCAGGTGTCTTGGAAAATAGCTTGACCCCTTCCTCTCTCTGGCAGCCCCACAAATATTGGAACACTGCTATCATGTCTCCCCTGGTTCTTCTATGTGAGAGCTAAGTGAGAGCCAGCTATGCAGAGTGATGTAAGGCTAGAAATAGGGAAATAATTTTGTTGAGCTAATAGACTGAACACAGGGAAGTTCTTCTGTCCATACAGAAAGCTTTCTTTGTGTCTATAGCTTAAAAATCTGGATTTAAATCCTTGTGATTTCAACCAAGTTTCTATACTATACCTGAGGAACCACTTCTTCCTGATCATGGCTACCTATCTCATCAGGTCTACCAGAAGGGGTATGTTGTGGGTCTCATGTGTTAAGGATCTCACATCTGGCAGGACCAGGGGATGGATCTTTTCTGCCATGGTGTCCATCCTGTGGGAATATGATTCCCTGCAAGGTAAAGTTGGCCCCAACCTTGCTAATCATGTAGAGGTTTCTCAAAATGTGGCTACATCCATAGGCTTGGGATTCTCAGGCCAATGGAGAATTGGTAAGATGATTACATTGTATGTAATATTGAAGATGTTCTGTCCTATAATTATTTACTTACTTAATTAATTATCACAGTTTAAAACCACCCATCTCCCTCACAGAGTGCCCAAAATAGGTTAAAAGGCTGAGGGAGTGCTCTCAGTCCACCAACCACCCCCAGAATTGCATGCCAACCTTGGATCCTCATACAGGTTGGCAGAGCCAGGTCTTCACACTCTACTGGAAGGCCAGAAGGGTGGAGGCCAACCTCACTTCTGCAGGCAAGATATTCCATAGGGTGGGGACAACAGAAGGAAAGCATCTCTTCCTGGACCCTGCTAGTCAAAGTTCCTTTATGCACAGGGCTCCTATCTCTCTGCCGAACCAGGTGGGACAAATGAATACAATTGGGACAAGATGGTTCCTCAGGTAACCTGGTCTCATGACATGAAGGCTTTAAAAAGATGATAACCAACACTTTTAGTTGAACTTGGAAGCAAACTGGCACCCAAGTGAGCTTACACAGCAGAAGTGTCAGATGCACGGTCCTTGTGGAACCCAAAACTGACCCCCCAAAACCACATTTTGCACCAGCTGGAGCTTCCAGATACCTTCAAGGAAAGCCTTATGCAGAATGCATTGCAGTAGTAGATTCAGAAGATGACTAGGGCTTTCACGACTCAGAGAGGGGCCACCCAATCCAGGCTGGCACACAATGCAAAGTTAAACACAAGCCCTCCAGGCTACAACTGCCACCTACTCCTCAAGCAGGAGTTGTGAGTGCAGGAGAATCCCCAAATTATGCACCAAGTCCATCTCGGGCCATGGAACCCCATGGCCAAGGATGTTAAATCCCAGATAAAGAGCAGTTTCCCCATCCAAAACCACTTTGCTACTATATGCAGTAGCTCCAAGACCTTTTCACGATGGCTTTCCTGCTCAGTCACCTAGGTGCAAGGTAATCTCCAGACTTCCTGTCCAACTAGCTTCCAGTACATTCTTTGCTGGAAATATATTGCTTTGCTCATGATCCAGCCAAAGATAAGCACATTTAAATCCTACTGATTTCCACTGGGAGAGTTTAAGACATACAAGATAAACTTAACAGATGAACTCTCTGGAAACTATTGCAGTATTAGGAGATTATTAAAAGCAACTAATGCATCATACTTACTTAACTTTCTCAGATTCATCTCCACTATCCAGGTGAAAATTTTCCAGTGACCTTATGCCTTTGTATGCAACTCTTTTTATCTCTTTTTTGTTCTAAGATGTTTTTGATTTGCAGTGCCCACTCACATAAATTAACATATTACAAGAAAAACACTTCAAGTTAGTAGTACATAGCTGAAAATGTCAAATGGTGCCTTAAATTTGAAGATATTCTAACCTTCAATCCAATGCTCCATAATAGCTGCCCCTTTTGTGAAGCTCTTGATATGAAATCCAATCTATATGAACACCAACATGCCGAATAAAATCTCTTTTGGCCAAATTGTGGGCAATTTATAAGGGCTGTAGTCCAAAATTGATCATGCCTAAAAGTTACCCTTTCCAAATGGCATCAAAATAAATACAAACTATGTGTAAGTATAGCTTTGTAAGACATAACATTCCTAGAATTAAACCTTTTAAAAATAATTAAAAGTTCAATTTAATGTTGAGCTCTTAATTTTCTTCTGTAGCTGTAATTGATACTTTAATTAACAAACTGATTATTATAAATGCTTAATTTGGGGCCCTCCTCATTACTGATACTGCTTAACCACTGGAAAACTGAAAATTTTAGAAAAATGAATGTTATTTTTAGGTGGGGGGGATTCTATTAATTCTGTCTGGATTCTGGTTGAATTCTTTTAAGATCTAACTATTTTTTCCCTTCTACTCATGTTAAGGTACTTGTTTCTTGGTACACGTCCTTCGTAGTATCTGTAAATTATATGATGTGGTTGAACTGATATCATTACCTTATTTTTGGGGTATAAGATGCACCTTCCCTCCCCCCCAAAAAAGAGTGTGGAAATGTTGGTGTGACTTATACACCGAATACAGCCATTTTTGGCCTCCCGAAGCCCCACCACTACATTCCATTTTTGTGAAAAACGGGCAAAAACCAGGCCATTTTGTTTGCAAAAATGGAGGCAGTTTTGCCTACCCCCAGCCCCCAGCAGCACTCTGCAGGCTTCAGCAGGGCTGGGGGAAGGCAAAAAAACCTCAATTTTTGCAAAAAAAATTACCATTTTCCACCTGTTTGTCACAACAACAGTGTTTTTGCCTTTCCCCAGCCCTGCTGAAGCCTGCAGAGTGCTCCTGGGGGCCAAGGAGGACAAAAACCTTTTTTTTCTTACTTATCTCTTCGAAATCTTGGTGCGTCTTACATACCAGTGCATCTTATAATCCGAAAAATATGGTAATTGGAATGGCTTTGCCAGATATGTGCAGTCATCAATAACACTTTCCAGCAAGGAGAGACATAAGATGATTCGAATAATGGCACAGGGTCAAAACTTAGAAGAAAGACTTTAGGAGGGTTGGTGTGTAGCATACATATTGCATCTGTATCTGTTTAGAATGGAATGGAATGGAATTGGAGATTTCCTGGTATGGGAACAAGTGAAATAGATTGTGAAATAAATAAATGAGTGAGGATGAAAGAAACAAACTTGTGCAGAAAAGCTAAAGGAAGCACTTGAAAAATTCAGAAACAAGGAAAATGTGGAAAGAGAAGGAATTGCTATTTTCATATGGCTTTCTAGGGTATTTGAAAATTAATGTTTGGCAATATTGTTATAATTGAATTATAACACTACTTACAGTGGGTATCTAGCACCCACAGTGATATATACTGGATAGATGGCATGTAGTAATGTTTAACATCTTCATATTCAAGTTGCAATTTTGGACCATTGGTGCATTTTTTTTTTATTATTGAAACCTAATAAGATTGAAACAGAAACAACTCAATAAAATCTTCATTTTAAAAAACTGAGTACGCTTTTTCACCTATCAAATTCATTTAAATTTTGTTCAAAAATTGTTTTTAGATTAAAATGTGAAAACTAGATTCAAAAGGGTTTTTTAAGAAAACTTTTATTAACTAAATATGAAAAGCCAGCAGAAAGATACGGTAAATGAACAGTGCATAAAGTTATGTAGATAGAAATATGTTTAAGCCTTTGCTGTTAATAATTGCTTTATTCCTAACTCAACCAGCCACATGCTTAAAAAGGTAGTCAGAAGTCTCTCTGCTGGTGGTCTGGAAAACTCCAGCTTGAGATGAATTCCCTTTCCACATCATTTAGGTGGCAAAGAAAATAATAGTTGAGAGGAAAAGAAATCAGAGCTCAGGAAGAAATATTTATCCATTAGATCTCCACCTGGGGAGAACTGAGACTAAACTCCCCAAGAGCTAAAAAGATTATGTTCTGAAAAGAACTGATATAAACTAGGAGGCTGGATCAGAACAACTGGTTCCCACTCACATAAATTCCCACTGATATTCTGCTGGGATGTTTCTAAAGCAAAAGCTTAGGTGGATTTGGATGGCTGTTATTCAAACATAATGTTCATGCGTCTTCAATAGCACAGATGATGGGCTGATTTAAAGTACACACTGATGCCTTTCAGATTTACACAGAAACAGTTTGGAGGTCTCAAATGTCTGTAATTCTCAAGGACATTCCTTACAATCTGTTAGAAGTGATGGGGCCATCCATCTGATTTACCCTTATGCAAATAGATTTCTTGGGGGAAATGCTAGAGGGACAGCCAACACGATAAACCTCTGTCATATTTCAGTTTTTGTTCTCATCACCGAAACAATAATTGATGTAGACTTTTGCTAGCGTACATTTTCTCTCCTCCTTCCTTGCTTGGGTGCCTATAATGACTTTATCAGCTGCATTATTTGGATATATGATCAGCTTTTAAATTGGGAAGGGGCCCACAGGTGAAAATAAGATGAATTTGTAATGTACCAGCTGAACATTCTTATGGCAGGGACGGAAGGAGGAAGGAAGGGAAATTCAGTCATCAATTTCCTAGTCTGTACTGTGTGGGTTGTTTTTTTGTGTGTGTCACATGTTCCAGACCATTATGGTTGATGATGTAGAGTTATGTTTGAACAGGCCATTAAGGCAGGCCATGGTTTGATGCAACAGATATATGAGTTGAGTCAGAAACTGATATACTTGTGTACAAAATTGTGTTACATCTTTCTGTGAAATCTTCTAAGTACCTTAGCATGAAACTTGGTAAGGGAATTTAATACCTAAAGCTGGGGATGTTTCCTACAGCTCTGGGATACTTTTAATAAACAAAGAAGTGGTAAATACTGTAGCCCCATCTTCCCCAGAGCTAGTGTCTTCCAGAAATATTGGGACTAAAATCCCCAGAAGCCACATCCTGCATAGTTAAAGCTACAACATCTGGAGACAGGCTGTTATTACTTAATATTTTCATTGTGTCTGTTTGCATTTACTGCTCAGAGATTTCAAGCAGTTGTGTTTTCAGTATCTTTTTCAGTGGATATTTTTAGCCTGAATGCAAGGCACAGATAGTATTATCATCACTATTTTTAAGGTTTTGGTCACTCCTGGTCCAATGTCTGAATCCTTTACCCAGGAAAGCAGAGAGTTAACCCTATCCCTGATGCTAATCCTAACTCTAACCCTAATCTTTACCTTAGGCTGATTCCTCCATCAAGCAGACTACCTGTGAGTATGTAAAGCAAAATATGGTAAGGTTGTAAACTACTTAATGCCTTGGTTCTTTGATAACAAGAGTTCTCTTCTTCACCCAAACATTTCAGTGGCTTTTTAGTCAAATATGATCCCATTCCATATCTAGGTAACCATGGCCAATATGAAAAAAACCCAAGCCTACAGTTGGAGCGTACAGTTGTGCATGCATTCCCAAGACTAGAAGAATGCTTTTAAACAAAGTCATGATGAAAATTTGCAACATGCTGAGAGCGTAGAAAGATTTTTGACAAACCCAGCCAGCTTTCCATCCCCTTTTTAATTTCTGGAAAGTAGATTAAGGATATATTGAGGGTAAAGTATATATCAGCCCTTAGCATCATAAGGAACTCTCACACTACTTAAACAGTAGATGGTTTTTAGTGTCAATGACTTAAATGGTAGAACTGGGGAAGATGAGGGATTGTCAACAAGCAGAAATCAGTTGGAAGAATGCCAACTAAATTGACAATTTGAACTTAGGACAAAATAAGTGATAGCACCAAAAAGACTTTGGACCCTGGCTGGTCCAGGAGCTTGGCAGGTCCTTGCTCTGGAGATCTCAGAGGGAGTCAACCCTTTGAATTTATGACAGTGTCTGAGTTTTTTTTTTAAGTCACTCTCCCTAGGTTTATATCTTGAACGGGGCCCCCAAGTATTTTTCTAAAATATCCTTTTTTTCTGGTTTTGTTTGTTCCCTTTGAGATTCTGGTAGATTTCTCCCCTCTCTCCTGCCAATGTATCAAATCTTTGGTGAAGAAGCTTAGCAAATTTTCTAGCCTTATAGAGGTCATGCTAGATGGATGGCTCTGAATTGAAAGGGACTTTAAGCCCTAACTCACTTGCCTGTCCCTCTTCAGAGTAGCAATTGATGATGATCTAGAGGGGAAGGGAAAGAATGGCAGGGAACCAGCAATCTCAGGTCTGAAACTGTCCCCCCCCCCCCCCGAACTGTGTGCTGAGGAGAATAAAGACAGACTGTGAGGGCAAAGCTTCTTAGGACAGCATACTTTCTTCCCATCTAAAGGCCAATCTTTCTCTATAGCAAGGTAGGCATAGGGCAGTGCTTCTCAATCTTGGCAACTTTAAGACAAGTGGACTTTGTTAGATAATGGCTACAGTTATAATGGTTTCCACCAAAGTCCTCTGTTCCGGGGGGAACAGAGGTTTAATCTCATTGGTCGAAGGGTCTGACAGTTCCCTATAAAAGGGCTGCTGCTAGACTCAACCTTCGCTGGATTGTACATACTTGTTCTGTTACAATAAAGAGCTGTTGTTGCTTTTAGCCTGAGTGTGCCTTTCCATTACCCGATCTAACAGACTTCAACTCCCAGAATTCCTCAGCCAGCCATGCTGCTCCAGGGCATCTCACTCTGTAAGTAAGAAAGAACCTCTCCCTCAGGAGGCAGTCTGGGTATGAGGCGGGAGGCCCCATTCTCAAGGGGTGTTTCCAGCCATTTCCGTGGGCTCAGTTGAAAGATCAATTTGGTTGACAGACAAGGAGGGTACTTTTTGGAGATGGAGCCCAAGTTGAGACATTCCTTCCCCACTGAACTATATAAAGCTGCAAATGTCTCTGAAGACGATTCCTCAATCATCCGGTACTGGTTGCTCCAAAAGGCACAACAAAACATGTGGCACAACACTGGACAAAAAACTCATCAGGACAGGATTCAACAGTTCATCTGGATCTGAAAGACAAAGTTCACTCTTTTGGACACAGCAAAGTTCACATTCTGGACAGAGAGGTCCAGAATGGTTTGAAAAAGGTCTCAAATAGGCCATCTATATTAAAATTGAACAGCCCTCTATCAACAGAGGTGGGGAGGATACAACAACATCAGAGGTGGTATTCAGCAGGTTCTGACCAGTTCTAGAGAACTGGTAGCAGAAATTTTGGGTAGTTCAGAAAACTGCTAAATACCACCTCTGACTGGCCCCGCCCCCATCTATTCTCTGCCTCCGGAGTCCCAGCTGATCAGGAAGGAATGGGGATTTTGCAGTATCCATGCCCTGCCACACCCACCAAGCTACACCCACAAGGCATGCCACACCCACCAAGCCACGCCTACAAAACCGGTAGTAAAAAAAACTGAATCCCACCACTGGACAACACCTATCTCCTGTCTACAAGCCAGTCCTTTCAGTGGTCCTGAGAAGGTCCCAGACCTGTTTATGCTCTGATTCAGGAGATTCTGAGGATACAGTTAAATTCCTGAGGAGCCTCAGCACTTTCAGAAAGCTAAGAACCAACCCTTAGAGTGCTAAGGACCAGACAACTGCAAAGAATATAAAACCTTGTATTCCTCACCCGTTCGTTAGAATTAAAGAAGCTTCTTGGATGAGAAGCAAAATGTTTCCGAAGGAAAAAACCAAGGAAGTCCAGTTTTCTTTTGGAAAAAGCACTTTTGGGTAAAGCCTCAAATCTTCTTATATTAGGTTGCTTTCTTGAGAAGGACAGCTAAATCCCTGAGAGTTGGTAATCTGTTGTTGTTGTTTAGTATAATTTGTTATCCTCCAACAGGCTTTCTTTTAAAATGATCCCACTGCTGCTGGTTTTTTAGTGTGATCTGCTTTTACTGCACTTTGATTGCTAATGTGATGTTAGCCATGACAAAAAAAATGTCCTGGGTTTGCACATAGCACCAGGGTACAATTTATTTTGTCGGAGTATCTGCGTATGTGCATGGGCATGTTATTTGAACATCTGAATCCATTCCAGATAACAAATCATTCTTTTTCTTTTGGCAACCATGGGTTGGTTTATGAATCCAGGAGAGAAAATAAATCAAGAAGCGATTGCAAGACTGACAATGACTTAGCAGGATTAAAACAAATCTTTGCGTAGCATTGTGTTGCAAGGATTTTAACATGGCTTATAGCTACTTACATAATTAAATAATAATCATATAATTTGCTTTAACAGATCCGAGAAGCATGCTAATGTTTAGATTAATGCTCAGAATAAAGATGTCCCTCTGTGTGAGGATATGACCCAAATATCCGTGTTCAGAGATCCAAGTTCTGGTAACAGCTGCTGCTGGATAAACTGTCCAGATGTGGACAAGCTTTCAAATTTTTGCTCAATGCCAAGGAGATAATGTCTGATCGTTCTCTGCATAAAAAAGCCTTTGCAAATGCTCCTGTCATTCAAAGTTGCACAAAGAAAATATAATTTGTGAGTATTTGTTTGCAGCCCAGACAGATGGAGGCACAGCAGGTAGATAAATACAGCTATTCTCTCTCATGAATGCCTTCAAAAGGAAGGTCACAGATAAGGCAGTAAGTAAAGTGAATGGAGATTAGGAGGAACATCTGTTTATTTAGGATAGTGAGGGGGAAAATATTCATTTCTTTTCAAATAGATTTCAGCTTGCTGTCTTATCAATAGACATCTGCCTGCTTCTGAATCTTAAGCAATCCTGAGTATTAATCATTTCACTGGGGTGTTTTTTTTTTAAAAAAGCAGAGACAGGAAAGAGCTGTACCAATGTTCTCCAGGGATATCTTGTCCCTGTTTCTGTAATTTGTGGGGTAAGCATGCATCTTATGATAGTTGCCCAGAGTCCCTTCTGTGAGATGGATGGCTCTGTAACTCAAATAAATACATAAATTTCAGATAGCAAAGTCCAGGAGAACAGCCTTTCCTGCTATGCTCCCCCCCCCACCCTTTGGAATATTTTTCCATCTGAGGTGAGGTCAGCCCCCACACTCCTGGCCTTTCTGAAAAGCCTTAAAACCCGGCTCTGGCTTAATTATTTAATTACTAATTAACAAATAAATAATAAACAGCCATGTACACATTAGTCACTGATCAACTGAACGTTCTAGTATTGAAAAAACGGAAAGCTATATACAGATTTTACCCTGAGTGTTCCTCTCTCCCTATTTCCTAATACAGATGGAAAAAAAAGAGGTAAAACAAATCCATTATGGCAATGTTTCTCAACCTGAGTAACTTTAAGGCCTGTGGACTTCAACTCCCAGAATTCCGCCAGACAGCATGAAAAACGCTGCATTAATGGTTTGATGGAAGCATGCTAGTGCAATCTGTCAGAATATTCATGACTGGCAGAGACGTACTAACAAGGTCAGCCAATGTATAGACATAGCAACTAAGTCAGCCAATGAGGGCTGTTTGGGAGCTGAGACAGCTAGGAACCTGGGCATGTCTTATTGGCTTAGCTCTGAGTCTGCTGAGAACGAAACTAGTCTAGTCTGCTCTCTGAATTGAAACTGAAAGCCAATCTCTCATCTCTACCATGTTGGAAGAATCTGCTGTTGGTATTGTACATTTATTCATGTGTTATTATGTATATAAAGAAGTTAATGAATCCTGCTGAATCAGTTATCTGTGTGTGCTTTCTGGATTTGATTTTTGCAACAAACTCTGACACAATCCATCCAAATGAACCACTGCTGCAGCAGCGTTAGGCATTAGTGAGTAAGCTTCAGGGGGAGAGAATTGCAAATTGTGGTGTCATCATGTAGAGACATGACTTATGTTCATGTATTAGACATCAAAGGTCATCATATAAATACATCCCTTAAGCACTGACATGACATGTATATCATGTTGAGATCACTGTGGCTTGTAATGAATGTCTAGGATGGCACATGTTAGCCTCTCTCATTCTATACAGTGCTTAAAACCTTGCTCAAAGAAGTATATAAACAGAGGGGGGGAATCATCTTTCAATTTTATGGTGGTGATATTCTATTTTAAACATATGTAATATTATGTATATTTATGAGCTCTGCCCAACGGGTTGAACACTGGTTCCTTGCTTCAGCTTCTGCCCACCTAGCAATTTGAAAGCATGAAAATGCAAGTAAATTAATAGGTACCACTCAGTAGTGGGTTTCAAAATTTTTTAGAACCTCTTCCGTAGGTGTGACCTGCTTTGTGGGAGTGCCTTGCTGGCTATGTGACTAGGTGGGAGTGGCTTGACAGCCATGTGACTGGATGAGCGTGACCAACTTGTAAAATGTGGTGAAACTCACTTAACAACGCTCTTGCTTAGCAACCAAAATGTTCGCTCAGGAACTCTGGCATTTGAAGCATGCAAGTCTTAAAGCTGTCAAGTTACAAGACCCTTGCACCCCTAACCCTTTAGAAAAAAAAACCAGGGGTGTTCAAACTTGACAGCTTTAAGACTTGTGGACTTCAACTCCCAGAATTCCTCCTCTCGCTCTTCATCTTGATGATGTGAGGACGGGTGGGGGGAGGGAGCTGGAACCGGTTCTAAACGGCACTGTAGATTTGTGGAACCTCTTTAATAGAAGTCGTTAGAACTGGCAGGAACCCACCCCTGGTACCACTTCAGTGGGAAGGCAACAGTCAGTGATACATGCACCTTTGGCGTATAGCCATGCTGGCCACATGAACACAGAAAATACTTTTGGACAACACTGTTTCCCTCAGCCAAGAAACAGAGATGAGTACCGCGCCCTAGAGTCAGACACAATTGGAGAGGGGAAACCTTTATCTTTTTAATATTACATCGTTGTTATTCTAAATAGGGCAGTTCATATAAAGCATTGAAGCACTGTTGGGATGGATCAGGCCACCTCCACTTCTCTCCTAAACCTCTGTCTCTCAATCAATTGCTACTACAAGCTTGTGGGAAGATCTTCTCTTTGTACAAAGGAAAGGTCAAAGAGAGAGCCTGAGTAGCATCTCTCAAGGGTGGTAGAGCGACACCTGCTACTGTTCATACAGAAAACTCTCACTAACTTCCACTGGATGTTTATCTGGTTGTGGAGTTCCCCTGCTGTTGACCTCATCTACCTGTCCCTATAGTACCTGGCCTTGTAGTGTATATTAGCCTAGAAAGGGGCATGAATATATTAGACCCGTAAGAATCCTGCCTGGTGAGATTCAAACTGGAGATCAGAATGTCAAGAAGGCATGTTTTGATTTGAGTCTGCAATTCAAGATTCAAGCACAGTTTATTTGATCTGAGCCACTTCCAAGATTCAATTTGGGGTGGGGGGGGGGAAGGTTCATCTATAGGCTATCATTGAGAGGCTTCAAAATGCCTGCAGCTGTTTCAGTTTTGGGTAGAATGAAAATAAAAATAACAAAAACTCTTAAAAGAGCATTAACCTTCTAAACTTCAGTTGATACCGACAAATATTTAAGAACAATAAATGAGAAAAAAATCAGCAAAGCTCCCTTCAATATATCCTAATTTGTATTGACTGAACACATGCAGACTTTAAAATGTTTTTTTAAAAACCTGTTTACAAGATAAACTCTTACTTTTTCACTTCTTTTCTCCGGATGATATGCTAAGACTCTGAAGAATGGCTGCTCTTACCTTCCCTTAACTGGGGGAGGGAGGTATATTAGCAAACTTGACTTCTCCTGGACAAGACCCCTTCAAAACTGGCAGGAATCAGAATCATGGCTTACTGACAATTGTTAATTAGCAGAAAGAGGCTGGCACAGAAACATGCAACACCACAAAGGGAAGCAGCTATGGGGGGGGGGGGGGCAGCTGGCATAGAATGGTGGCATTTATAGCCTTGTCATCTCCTATTCTTAAAAACAGTAGCTGTTTAAACATATATGTTAGCCTGGCGACCATCCATTCATTGTTGAGAACCTTCAGCCTGCTGCAGCCATGAAGAATTTAGAAACAAAGTTTGACCCCAGAATGCCTACTGAATTAATGAGAGCACCAAGATTTGAGTTGCATTTCCAGTGCTTCCATGGAAAACTAATTTAGAAGCAAACAGGTCACTAAAGTGCACAAGGACAACTTATCATCAGTCACTTTAAAGAGGCTAAGAAAGAGAACGAAGCCAGTGGCAGTCCTAGGCTCGCTATTTTCAAACAGCTCTGAGATTCAAGAATTTAATGATGTATAAACTGGTGGATATTGAGTATCTGGCCCCACCAAGCTGCTTGACCCCAGCATGGGGATCTCCCTATATAGTATTGCAACACTATTGATGTCCTGTAGCAACCCCTGAAGGAACAGAGAGGTCTTACATCCATGAACTGTTGGAAATGACTACAAAGCGCGTCAAAGCCTTCTGGTTCAGTTGGTAGCTTCAGGGGGAATCTCCACACCAATTCATAAACTACAACCCAATACACTTCCTCCTTTGACAGGGTGATTTGATTGAAGCATTGTAAAATCAAAGCCACTTCCAAAGCTTTGAAGGTTCCCCAAATTCAGCCTGCTAAATAAGTACATAGAAACATGCTCCTATAAAAGTTGTATTCAATGATCCGAAAAGCAGATCCTAGCAGGAATACAAGGAGGAGGAGGAGGAGGAGGAGGAGGAGGAGGAGGAGGAGGAGGAGGAGGAGGAGGAGGAGGAGGAGGAGGAGGAGGAGGAGGAGAAGAGGAGGAAGAAGAGGAGGAAGAGGAGGAAGAAGAGGAGGAAGAAGAGGAGGAGGAGGAAGAAGAAGAATGCTCTACTCAACCACTCTTCACATTAATTGTAGTGGGGGCGTATTCCCCAGCAGATATGTACAATTGAATCTGTTACATGACTGCATCTCTGCATTGAAAAGGTGTGGTATCACCATCAAATTCCAAGTTGACCATCAAATTCCAAGTTGAACAACTGTTCCCCACTTCAACGGCTGAGATCTTCTCTTTTGTTTAAGAAGGTTCGTCAAGGACTTGCAACATCTTTGGGAAAAGAGCTTTGTCTTCGAATGTCCCACATAGCACAAGGGAGCCTCTGTCAAGGAGTCTGCAGCAGATGCCTACAACATGTACCTGCACTTCTCTTAATGCTGCAGGTGTCTCCTTGTAGGGTTGTGCATTTTGTCATTGAAAAGGGTAACCGCCTTCAAAAGCCTTTGTTGAAGATTACTATAGGAATTTCAAGGCATCTGGCTAGCAAACATCTTGAAATAGGGTTTTAAAATTTGACAAGTCCAGATGTTTACCCCCACACTCTGAATGCTAACTCTTTTTAAAAAGATAAATACTTAATAAGGAAAAATTATAATTTCTAACAGTAGATCATACTGATTTTTATCTCTTCTGCAGAAGAAAATGAGGCTGTCTCTATCACGGTAGCCGATTTTTAAAAAAAAAATCAGCCAGCAAGAAATCTGATTATCAACCAGCTTTCCAGTAAGTTTTTTCTTATTGAATATAATGGAGCTAGTTGGGCCTCCTTTGGATGGGGACCCTATCAACAAAACTGCCTTGACCTGCATTCCTACTCTTCAGTTGATAAAGAAGATGTGGCTCAAAGCCAAAGGCTGATCAAAGTGTGTAGGAAGAAATAATAACATAAATAAAATCAAATAAAACAATATGTATTATTTCTCTACTGCATTTCCTCTCAAAGAATCAAAACAATTTAGATGAGAACAATAAAAAATTCATAAATAATGCCAACAAGACGAAGATGAAGACGAAGCTCCTTTTGAAAGAAAGACAGGCAATAGGCAGGGATTCTGAAAGACCCTGAAGATTTTGCTTCTGAAGCAGTTCTTCCACAGGTGCTTTGGGGAACAGGTATCTTCCAATTGTTTCCTGAAGGAGGTCAGCAAACCTCAGCTGAGAATGCCCATCCACATTCAGAGATGTCCACCGATGAAGAGAAAGACACAGTCCTGGCTATACCATACACAAAGCTTACTCGTGGAATCTTGGCAGAGCTTTCCTGAGTATCTTTAGTGTAGGTGGGTTGGATGGTGATTGTTTTAGTATTTGAGGATCGATCTCTGGTCTCTATGTTCTCAGCTCCACTGAATCCTCCAGAGATCCCCCAAATTGATTTTTTTTCCTTTCAGCAACTACTGATTTCTATTTCTGGGTGGTATGAATCAAGGCATACAAATGCAGAACTCTACATATATATTGTATTATTATTTGGGTTGGTCACATAGTCAGCCAAATGTTTAGACCAGGTTTGGTCTATTTATCGAGTCCTTCCCGAGAACCTAGGAGGAGTTGATGTTGGTATATCATGTGTTAAATTATTATTATAGTTCGTCACAGTCAGCCAGATGTTCAGCGTGGATTTGGCGTTTTTAACCACTTGTCAAGCCCTACCAAAGGACCTAGGATGGGCAGATGTTTATATTTCATGATGTTAAATGATTATTATGGTATGTTGCACAGTCAGCCAGATGTTCAGTCTGAATATGGCATTTTTATCCACTAGTGAGTCCTTTCCAAGGTGCTGGGACAGGCAGATCTTTTGGGATCACCGTATGTAAGCTGTTCCAAGTAAAGCTACTTTGTGCAATTGACCAATGATGATTTTGATGATGACAATGATGTTGAACTGGAGACACAGTTCTTTTATTATTAATTTTATTTAATCTGTAAAAGAGAAATAAAATATTAAAATATAGAATCTCTCTATTTCTTCCCCTCTTCAGCCCAACACATTTCTCCAACACAATCACATCAGGGATCGCATCAGGGGGAAAATTAAAACCTTTCTTCAAACCCAACATTACAGGGGGGATAATAATATAGTTGAGTTGGCATCATGGGAAGACTTCATAACTTCTTCCCAATAATCTCAATCATCTTCAAAGGCAGACCCTTCAGTTACAGAGAACTCCATGTGCTCATCTAACCACAGCTGTAAATCACACAATGATGGTGATCTATCTACCTTAAAAATATAAGAGGAAGGAGTCTGTAAGATTGTCCTACCTCCAGGTTGGAAGTAATAATTCCATCCAAGGTTGATTCACCTGATGACTCATAACAAAGCAGCTACACATTACTTAGCCTCCAGAGGATATCCAAATACTCCTCTCTTTCTAATTCACATAGAGGAGAGCAAAGTGAGCAATTTTAAAAACAACACCATACAACACCATGCCAAAATTGTGTGTGCACACAGCAGTGGTGGGTTCCGGATCCAGGTGCAACCGGTATGCTGCAATGGGGCTGGGCATCCACCACATGCACGCGTGCAGCACATGCACAGCAATCGCGTGTGTACTTACCGCCTGCAACGCTCCAGTGGAGCATTGTGCAGGCGCTATACGTGCCGTGCGTGTGCATGGAAGCCACAATCAGCTCAAATACCAGTAAGGAGGACAGGCGGGCAGGTGGACCCTCCAGAGCACCATACCAGAATGGTACCTGGTGCTCCCAGCATGCACCGGTACACCCATACCAGGGCGTACTGGTCGTATCACACCACTGGTGTGCGGTATCACATGCACATGTGTCCCCACACCCTCAATTCAATGTGCCTCACCCACCTGGGCATGTGTGTGTGACCCCCTCCCATGCATGCACGCATGAGACCTCGGGGGGGGGTGTTTTGCCCTCCCCAGGCTCTGGAGGCTTTCCAGAAGCCTGGGGAAGGCAAAAATGGCCTCTCCTGGCCCTCTAGGAGGCTGAAAATCAGCTGGCCAGTGTGCACATGTGCACCAAAGCTGATGGCTCGCATGCCTGCACTTATGGTTCTGCATGCCACCTGTGGCCTGCATGCCATAGGTTCGCCATCACGGGCTTAGTCCCTTCTTCAAATGTTAAAACCTGAAAATATTAGCTCCACTGCTTATGATTGCCATCAAACATGCATTTCCAAAGATTCTTAATATTTAAAAAGCAGTAAAAAATCATCAAGTGATTAAGATGTTCGGCCAAGCTTTATGTCCATACAAGCTACATTATAGTTGTGGGCAGGAGTGAAATTCAGCAGGTTCTGATAGGTTCTGGAGAACCAGTAGCGGAAATTTTGAGTAGTTCGGAGAACCGGCAAATACCACCTCTGGCTGGCCCCATGGTGGGGTGGGAATGGAGATTTTGTAGTATCCTTCCCCTGCCATGGCCACCAAGCCACACCCACAGAAGTGCTAGTAAAAAAAATGGAATTTCACCACTGATTGTGGGCAAAAATAGAATGCCTTGATTCTGAGCTGCTTAACATTCCAGCCAACTGCAAAAACCTCATTTCTTGCTTTCTACTTGTAAGAAGTAACCATCCTAGAGTAAGACATAAAGTGAGATTTGGACATTAAGAGTGAACTTACTGCATCAGGCTGGACAGCCTCTTGGAGACCCTTTACTTCTGTATTAAAAGGCCACATAGGCAGAGTTGCAACTTGCAAAAGAACAGGAAGTGAGTGCCTAACCGCAGAGTTCAATAGTTCTCATAAAACCGCAAGGTTAAGCTAAAGTTCACTTAGAGACACGTAGTCAGTACCTATGACCCAAGACAAAAGGAGAAGTAAGACCCTATCTACTTATAAGGCTCTTTCCTCAAGGTAACCAATAAGAAGTGAAGTTAAGCATTTCCATGTACGTTGCACTTAGAAAGACAGTATAAAGCTTACTGTCTTTTCTATAGGTTTTTGTCCCAGATGTTAGAAATTGTTATCTCAGTCTGGACCTTTTGGCCAAAATAAAGCTTATCTTGATCTCTCAGACCTATCTCTTGATTTTCTGCAACAATCCAGAGTCCATGCGGGCAATCCCAGTGCTCTCTCCTTTCTCCTGAGAGATTTCAGCCAGAATCCATTCTCTGATTGGCAATGTCAGATGTGATCCCATTCCTCTTCCTTCAGGGATGTTGGATTGTCACGGCTTCATGAGAGGTAAACTTGGGCTGTTGTTTGGATTGTTGGGCCATGAACTGTTGATGTAACTTGAACAATTCTTGCCTAATGGAGCAATATTGCCATAAGGTAACCTTATGTCCCAATCCACCATCTTCTCATCCCACCACTGGAAGGAGTAAACAAAGGACCGTTTGAAGCATTTATTCCCCTCTGCCTGTTTTTTAGGAACAGCTTGGACCATTTTCTATTTCTATGTCCATCTTTTCCTGGGCCTGGTCATGGAGGAGAGACACCAGGGGGATAGGTGGACATTTGCTGAAGGTGTGACTTTTTCCCTCCTGCCTTTATCGAGTACTGACTTTCTTGCCACAGCTTCAAACCTCATTAATTTATTTTACCATCGACTAGCCCACTAACTTACCCTTTCCACCTAGGGTTAGGCCAATATCTACGACAAACTATGATACATCTTCAGCATCTGTAACTAACTAACTTTGCCCCTATGATTTTTCTACATGATTCTTATACACACGAAGTCGGATTTACTGCAGCTGCGGGAGTCCCCTCTCTCGCAGGTCTGGCCTCCAGACCTCTCGAGGTCCCACCTTGAGGACGGGTTTATTAACCCAGAGAGGTGGAGGAAGCGTAAATTAAGTTTTTTAGTAAAGCGTTTTTTAGGAATTTGTAGGGGTTCCAGGGTTGGGGGGTGGGTGGAGGTCAGGAGTGATGATAGAGCCAGGTCACCAGGGGTGGTCTAGAGGGGAGGGAGTGGAAAGGAGGAGGAGAGGGAGGATATCGTTCCTATCCAGGGCTCTTTGATTCCAACGGTCGTAGGGAGGGGCAGGCACGAGGACAGATTAAGAACCCGTAGTCGGTTGGGAGACCGTGGTTGTTGGTCACACCCGGTCGCTTGTACCAACCCCCGCATACTAGGTGGTCAGGATCTGCAGACCCAGGGCCTGAGGCTGTTGTTATGCAACGCGAAGTCTGTTGTTAATAAGGCCCCCCTCATCTACGATCTAATTCTTGAGGGGGAGCCGGACCTCGCAGGAATAACGGAGACCTGGTTGGGCCACGAGGGAGGTTTACCCCTCGTGGAAATGTGCCCACCAGGTTATCGAGCATTTCACCAGCCTCGGGCCCAGGGAAGGGGCAGTGGGGTAGCAGTGATCATTCGGGAAGACTTAGAGCCGAGGGAGTCCACTGTGCCGCAGACATCTGGGTGTGAGTCCCTTGTCGTGAGGTGGGGCCCAGGGAGACAGTTGGGCCTGCTGATAGTATACCTGGCTCCTCGCTATACATCAGCGGCCCTGCCTGAACTCCTCGAGCTGATCGCATTGGTGGCGGTTGAGACCCCCAAACTTTTAGTGATGGGGGATTTCAACCTGCCATCGGTGGGAGAAGCGTCCGAGGGGGTTCGGGAGTTCATGGCTTCCATGACAGCCATGGACCTGACTCAATTGATTCAGGGCCCGACACACGAGGGAGGCCACACGCTGGATCTTGTTTTTGTCTCTGACCAGTGGATGAGTGATCTGGGAGTAGGGGATTTAACCATCACTCCCCTGTCATGGTCAGATCACTCACTTCTCCGACTTGACTTCCCTGGTGCTACCCCCCGCTGTGGGGAGGCGGAGCCGGAAGATATTAGATGGTTCTGCCCCAAGCGCCTGATGGAACCAGATAAGTTCCAGATGGAGCTTGGGCCACCTCCTGCAGACCTGACCCGCCACCGGGTAGAGGACCTGGTGATCGCATGGGACAACGCGACTACCGGGGCCTTAGACTGAGTGGCGCCTTTGCGGCCTCTCCTGCGGCAACGAACCACCCTGGCCCCTTGGTTTACTGAGGAGCTAAGAGTGATGAAACGCCGCAAGAGACGCCTAGAGAGTCGTTGGAGATCCTCCCGTTCCGAATTTGACCGAACACAGGTACGAACCCATTTAAGGACGTACCTTGTGGCATTGAGAGCGGCCAAACGTCAATATTGTGCCGCTCTCATTGCATCCGCAGAGAACCGCCCTGCCGCCCTCTTTCGGGTGACCCGCTCCCTTCTGTTTCAGAGGCCGCGGGAAGCCCCTTTACAGGGCAGGGCAGAGGAATTTGGGATATATCTGCAGGATAAAATCGCTCAAATCCGGAAGGAATGGGTCCCTTTCAGTGGTCTAGTGGAGACGTCCGAGGCGAGTCTTGAGAGACCACTCTGGGAGGAGTTTGACTTGGTTGCCATCGAGGATTTGGACAGATTGCGTGGACGGCTGCGACCTACCACATGTTTGCTAGACACGTGTCCCTCCTGGCTTGTACTGGCATCCTGGGAGGTTACACGTGACTGGCTCCTGGGCCTAGTGAACGCTTTGTTGGGCGAGGGGTCTCTTCCGGCCGCCTTGAAAGAGGCGGTGGTGAGACCCTTACTCAAGAAGCCTTCCCTGGACCCAACGGAGCTAGCCAATTATCGTCCTGTCTCCAACCTTCCCTTTTTAGCGAAGGTTGTAGAGAGTGTGGTAGCTTCTCAGTTTCCACGACATCTGGAGGAAAATGATTATCTAGACCCGCGCCAGTCCGGCTTCCGACCCGGGCACAGCACGGAGACAGCCTTGGTCGCGTTGGTTGATGATCTCTGGAGGGCCAGAGATAGGGGTTGTTCCTCTATCCTGGTCCTATTAGACCTCTCGGCGGCTTTTGATACCATCGACCATGGTATCCTGTTGTACCGACTGGAGGGGTTGGGGGGTCGGGGCACCGTTTTGTGGTGGTTCGGCTCCTACCTCTCCGGTCAGATGCAATGTGTGTTGGCAGGGGAGCAGAGGTCGATCCTTAGCCCCCTCACTTGTGGGGTGCCACAGGGGTCGGTCCTCTCGCCACTCCTGTTCAACACATACATGAAGCCGCTGGGCGAGATCATTCGTGGTTTCGGGGTGGGATATCATCTGTACGCTGATGATACCCAGCTGTACATTTCCACACTGAACCACCCCAACGAGGCCGTCGAAGTGATGTCCCGGTGCTTGGAAGCCGTACGGGTCTGGATGGATGGCAACCGACTCAAACTCAACCCCTCCAAGACGGAGTGGCTGTGGCTTCCGGCCACCCGGTTCAACCAGCTGTGTCCATCTCTGGCCATCGGGGGCGTACAGCTAGCCCCCGTGGAGCGGGCGCGCAATTTGGGAGTCCTCCTGGATGCCCGGCTGTCCATGGATGACCATGTGACAGCCGTGGCAAGGGGGGCGTTCCACCAGGTTCGCCTGGTGCGCCAATTGCGCCCCCTATTGGACTGGGATGCCTTACGCACAGTCACTCATGCGCTGGTGACGTCTCGCCTGGACTACTGCAATGCTCTCTACATGGGGCTTCCCTTGAGATGCACTCGGGGACTGCAGTTGGTCCAGAATGCGGCCGCGCGGGTGATTATGGGGAGTACTAGATACTCCCATGTAACACCTCTCCTGCGCGAGCTGCACTGGCTTCCTGTGGTCTATCGGGTGCGTTTCAAGGTTTTGATAACGATCTTTAAAGCGCTCCATGGCACAGGACCTAGTTACCTGCGGGATCGCGTCCTGCCCCATACATCCCTATGACCAATTCGCTCGCACAGAGAGGGACCTCTCCAGGTGCTGTCCACCAAACAGTGTCGGGGAGCGGCGCCTAGGAGCAGAGCCTTCTCTGTGATGGGCCCAGCCCTGTGGAATGACCTCCCCCTTGATATCAGGACTACCTCTAATCTCCGCTCCTTCCGTGTAAAGCTCAAGACCCACCTCTTCCAATTAGCTGGCCTGGCTCAACCATAGTTTTATCCTATTGCTCCTGACGGGTTTTTAAATTTTGTAATTGTAACTGAGGGTGTTTTAAATAGCTATTTTAATTTTATTTTTATATATATTTATGAGTGTTACCTCCTCCAGGTACATGTATGTGTATGTGTTTATTTGTATTTGTATATGTATTGTATATTTATGTATATTGTATGTATTTTATTGTACGCTGCCCCGAGTCCTTTTGGAGAGGGTGCGGCTAACAAATTAAATTTCATTTCATTTCATTTCATTTCATTTTCATTGCTTCTCAAATTGTGTACAATACATAATCTTTGCTGCTCGTTAGCCATGAGGTCTACCACATGTAGGTGGTATTCAGTCAGTTCAGACCGGTTCAGGCAAACCCGTAGCTCCAACAATCAGTTGGCCCCGCCCATTCGCACCCGCCCTATCCTGTCTTTTGTTTCCTGCTTTCTAGCTCATCTCAATCATGCGGCACAGTTGATTTCTCCCTCCTCGCTGTTCCACTTTCCATTGCTGACTTGGAAGGTAAAAAGCTGAGCTTCTAAATGCTCCATTTTCAGCACTGTGCGCAAGCACTTTACGATCACATGTGCGCACGCTCACCGAACTGTTTGTTAAACTGGCAGCATCCCACCACTGAGCTGCAACAAATGTGTTTCACTTTTCTTTTACATCCAAGGAGTCGTGTATTTAAAAACTATTTTGTTTTCTACAGGGTTTTGTTTAAAACACACTCACACACACACAGGCTTGCATTCATCGACCTCAGTTGCTAATGATAAAGAAAATGGCTTCTTTTATTATTTTGAATCATAATGGGCAGTATTTTAATTATTATGTTAATTACTGCAGCTAGCCTGATACACTGAATGTAAACATTGTCTTTGACTATAAAAATTGCATTTATTACATTGGATGGAAAATGGGTAACCAGTCTTAAGACGGCATCTAAAGAAGTATTAATTAACGGCATACTTGTGGATGCACAGTGCATCTTGCTAGCTACTCGGGGAAATGCACTTTGAAATCTGCCCTGCTTTGGAAGCATCACAGTGCACTCTACAGGGATCCTCCTCCAAATACAAGGAAAGATAATCCTTATTTGATTACACAGACAGAATCACAGGGTATTAGAGTTGCCAGGGTACGATGCCTGGGAAAGCCTGCTAGCCATTTAGAAGGACAAATGTAATCCAATTGAAGTCAATAGAAATTTAGTCATTGATGGAAGCAGAATCTAAACAGAACTCCTGCTTTCTTTCTGTATAAGCATAAGCCAAGAGCTGCCTTTTACTTAAAGCTTGCACAAGTTTTTTTTAAGCCAATTGCTTCCCTCTCTGTCCCAGTTTATAATGGAGATGATAGATAGATAGATAGATAGATAGATAGATAGATAGATAGATAGATAGATAGATAGATAGATAGATAGATGATAGATAGATAGATAGATAGATAGATGATAGATAGATAGATGATAGATGATAGATAATAGATAGATAGATGATAGATAGATAGATAGATAGATAGATAGATAGATAGATAGATGATAGATAGATAGATAGATAGATAGATAGATAGATAGATAGATAGATAGATAGATAGATAGATAGATAGGCAGAGAGGCAGATAGGCAGGCAGATAGGCAGGCTGGCAGGCAGGCAGGCAGGCAGGCAGGCAGATGATAGATAGATAGATAGATAGATAGATAGATAGATAGATAGATAGATAGATAGATAGATAGATAGATGATAGATAGATAGAGTGGTAGGATTCAGCCAGTTCACACCTATTTGGGAGAACTGGTTGTTAACTTTCTAAGTAGTTCGGAGAACCAGTTGTTTTTTTCTACCTTACAGGGCTAATCCTGTAAAGAAGGCAGGAAGGAAAGATTCTGGTGTTGTTTCTAGCCTAATCTTTATTGCCCTGCTTACAGAAACTGCCTCTAGATTAATCCTTATTACATTGCAACAGCTAAGGTGAAGTGCCCATCGACCTGAGTGACGTTGAGTTGGCCACGCCCACACGGTCACATGACCACCGAGCCAGCTCCATGCTTAGAAGAGCTTTAGGTTAAAGCCATCCCCTTGAATTGGACCCTGAAGCAAAATGGTAACCAATGCAGCTCACAGAATAGAGGGGTAACATGTGCTGTTCTAGAGGCACAAAAAAGTGTCTGCACCATATTTCATCAATTGCTGTGCCTTTTCCATAAACTCAGGACCAGTGAACTCAAGCAAAGTCTAGACAAGATAATGATATAGAAGACAGATGGTTCATCTGGGAGATAATCTAACATGAACTCTGAGGAAGTTTGACATTCAGTGGCCCTAGAGATGGAACTGGAATTTCTGTTCTTCAAGACTGGGGAAGGGCATTGCTCTGGTGAAGGACGTTTGGAGGGCCAGATAGTCCCTGACACTGATCTAAGGATATTGTATAGAGTTAGGAGTTGTCATTGGAGACTCCAGAAAGCACTTTTTGCCCATTCAGGTTGCCCACTGCTATCCATAGGGATGTCTATTACACAACCATGCTGCCTTTACAGACATTTCTGATAGTTCTAACTGGGGTTGGCAAGTAGTTCAGATAGCTACTTTGATTCCCACTCTGTTTTCCGTTAGAAGGCAAAGACTTATGGGGATCCAGATATATAAAAAAGAAGAGACATCCGCTCATAGCGTTATTACAATCATTGACTGGGATGCGGTCAATTATGACAGTATTGTAGTGAAGATGCTGGCCTAGAACCCGGAGATTGTGAGTTCTAGTCCTGTCTGAGGCATGAAAGCTAGCTGGGTGATCTTTGATGGGGCCGGAGCATAGTGATTTTTTAATTTAGTCAAGAGCAGCTCCCACGGCACTGTATTGACTGACATTGGTGCTGACAGGGCTCGCGCTGTCCCAAACATTTCTGGCCCACAAGCACTAAGGAAATACCCTTTCTTTCTATTGCTATTTACTTCAGCCAGATCATTAGCCATTAGGAAGCATTCGAACTGTTCTACGAAGGCCTCCCACACTTCTCTATCTGCACTAAACGGCGTGAAGGTAGGCATAGTCGCCATTCTGAGGCTGGAATTCTATCATTAGCTTCGCAACTGAGGGAAATTAGTATCCCACCTTCGTCGCCCATTTTGTGTATTCCGGAACAAGGAATCATGGGCTGAGGCGAGAGGCAAGTCAACCAGAAGTGTTTATTAACAACTCAGGAGGAACGGAACAAACAACCGGTTTGACAGCTTTTTATAAGGCAGCTGTCAAACCGTCAACCAATTAGAACACGTAATTCTCCCGCCAGCAAGCTCAGTGAGTCTTGACCAATGAGAGCTCTGTTACTGCACTGATTGACACCTGAGATACAATAAAAACAGTGAGTCTAAAATATATTTTTAAAAGGGATAGGACTGTTAGATGAATATAAGAATGCTTTAAAAGTATGTAGACGACTATATCAAATTACATGATAATATGGTGAACTTGAATGCCCATTAGGTTTAGTTTAAGGCACAAGTCATCATCAGCAGCAGCAGCCAAATTTTGAGGGATGCTGGCATAACCTGGCAAAATTGTATGTTGTAGTAGAATTGTGATTTGAAAGCAGCAGGTAAGTGTCCTGTGTCCCCTGGGTATTTCACACATGAATTGCTTAGATACTGTGATGATGTAACAAAATATAAAGGCAGACAGCAAGGAGCTTGAACCAGAAGCTTGTCTCTACTCAGCAGCAGCCATCTTACAACATCTTCCTGCTCCCAGATCACATGAGTAGAAATGTTAAGTGTTTCCTAACATGCATAAAGAACTGGGCATAACAATTGAACTTGTGATATAACATAAAACATGCACATCATTGCAGATACTATGGTTCTTATTTGATGGCCTTCTGCAGCTTCCCCCACCTTTGTGCCTGAGATAAGTGAGTGAGTGACTTTTAACATGCTTTCTTCACAAAGGTTCATCTAAACTGAATCTGGAGATTTTGTATGATCAGAAGTTCTCCCCTTACTCTGGCTTTTCAACATGGCTGTAATACTGGCATTTTTCAATACTCTATTGCTTTACAAAGGCTGCTGATTTGTTTTTCGAGTATGGTTATATTTTAATCTTGGCTGTTTCTCAATTTAGATTTCAGCCTCCATAAATTTGCAGCGACATGAAAAATTATGGAAGATTCAGGCTGATTGTGGCTGGCAAGCATCACCAAATCCAGCCCATCAACCATGTCTCCAAATGGCCTAAAATAAACTTCTTGTTGTTGGACTGGAAAAAAAATGATCAAGTTCTGAAATCTGTGGCAGGCCATAATAAGTGACTGGAGGGCTCTGTTTAGTGCTGGCAGAAATGGATTAATAAAAAGAAAGATCAAACCTGAACACTACAGTCTCTCCCTCTCTCTCTCTCTTTCACATCCATTTGCCTTTTGCAGTAGAAAACCTTCATCAATCCTTATATATTTTATTTGATTCAGAATACAAAGAGAGTGCTCCGTGACATTGAAATTAACAGTTTTTTATATGAACTGGAAATTGATGCAATCTCTTTGGTATCCGAGGTAGAAAAGAATCCTTCCTGTTTTTATGCAGACAAAGTGCTATAAAATATTTAATAGATATTCGTAGACTGAGCACATTTGCCATTTAGAAGTTATAAAAACGTAAGGAAAATACCTCTGGTGATAGCTGGTTGTTGTTGTTCTTGTTTTACAATGCCACAGACTGAGGCCACTGTGCGCTTCACAATGCTCATAGGCACCTTTTTCCCTTTTCCCCCCCACAACAACCTTGTAAATTAGGTGGGGCCGAGAGACAGGGCACAACGCAAATCACTCAAGGAACATCCTCATCTGAAGGTCTTCCCGGTCTGATATCTTTAACCACTGCGTTGCCAAGATTCTGGCAACCAAGTTGATTTATTATCAGGAGAGCCAGTAGTGGGATTCAAATAATTTAACAACCGGTTCTCTGCCCTAATGACCAGCTTGGGGAGGTGGGGGTGGCTCAGTGGTCATGTGACTGGGTGGGCGTGGCCAACTCAATGTCACTCACATCAATGGGCGCTTTGCCTTAGCTGTTACAATGTAATAAGGGTTAACCTGAGAGGCAGTTTCTGTAAGCAGGGCAATAAAGATTAGGCTAGAAACAACATCAGAATGTTTCCTTCCTGCCTTCCTTACAGGATTAGCCCTGTAAAGTGGAAAAAAACAAAAGGAGATTTCTTCCAACAACCGGTTCTCCGAACTGCTTAGAAAGTTAACAACCGGTTCTCCCGAATAGGTGCGAACTGGCTGAATCCCACCACTGAGGAGAGCCTATTATTATGTATCGTTCTGGTTTTTGTCTCTTAAAAATTGCACGTTCAGCTGAGTATGGAACTACTTTGCCCCCTGTGGTGTACTATGGATAGCGCAGGAGAGTGAATGGAACAGATTAACCATCTTGGGCAGCCAAACAACTATTCTGTATTAACATTGTAGTCTCCGAGCTAATGCACCATCACCATACACTAAATAAAGAAATAATTCACATACAGCAACGAGGAAAGAATTGTTCCAATGGTGTTAATGTTTGGCCATTAAGGGTTGCAAATCCAGATGCTAAATACTACCTGTACCTTTCTGGGGCAGGAGAATAATGGTACAGCAGCAGCCCTGCATGTGCTGCCCATTTGTGCCTTTCTACTGTTTTCCTATCCATTAGTGGCAAACCCCATGGCAAGTTAGAAATTATTTAAAACAATGCAACTTTGCCTCAGCAGGTCAAGTGCTCTTTTAAAGTAACTAGGAATTATCCTAAATTCTCTAGAACAGGGGTGTCAATCTCAAGGCCCGTGGGCCAGATTCGGCCAGTGGGATGCTTAGATGTGGTCCACGGGGCTGCCCTAGAAACACTGCCTCTGCCAGCAAAAACAGAACTCAGGAGGGCTGCATGCAGCCCTCTCAAACTCCGTTTTCACTGGCAGAGGGTTTCAGAAGGCCGTCGCAGCTGAAAATGGAGCTTGGGAGCCCTTTTTCACTAGCAGAGTACTCGGGTCACCACTGGTGCCCTCAACATGATTGACATCGAGCTGGCCATGGCCACTCTGGTGACGCCCAACCCAGTCACCCCTGAGGTCAAACAGAACCCTGAGGCAGCCCTCAATGAAATCGAGTTTGACACCCCTGCTCTAGAAGATAGTTCCATTCTTCAGCAGAAGTATGGAAAAATATGGATAATGTTGCAGGTAGTCCTCGACTTAAGATTATTAATGGAGCCCAGAATTTCTGTTGTGAGACATGATGGTTATAAATTGAGATAACCACATGACTAAATGGATTTTACAACCTTTGTTGTGGCTAACATTTGTTATGCAAATGCTGCAATTGTTAATAGCAACAGCACTTAGATTTATATACAGCACTCTCTAAGCCTACTGCCACCAACAATCTGGGTCCTCGTTTTACCGTCCTCAGAAGGATGGAAGGCTGAGTCAACTTTGTGCCTGGTGAGGATCAAACTGCTAGCAATCGGCAGAATTAGCTTGCAATACCGCATTCTAACCACTGCGCCACCACAGCTCTTTAAGCAAGTCAATGAATTCCTATAGGCCAGTGATGGCGAACCTTTTTTGGCTCGCGTGCTATAAGCGGGGGGAGCACAGGGGGGTTGTGCGTGGGCATGTCGCCCCCATAATGCAATGTGCGACCCTCCCAGCATGCATGCGCGCATGACAGGCGCTCCCCCTGCATGTTTGCATGCTTTTTTCGCCCTCCCCAGGCTCCAGAGGTTTATAGGAGCCTGGGGAGGGCAAAAACAGCCCCCCCGGAGGCCCTCCGGAGGCTTCAGCAGCTTCCCTGAAGCCTCTGGAGGGCAAAAATGACCCTACGAGCAAACCGGAGATTATAGCCCTCCGGAGTGTTCAGGAGTCCTCAGGAGGCTTCCCTGAAGGCTCTGGAGGACAAAAAACAACCCTACGAACAAACAGGAAGTGACTTCCGGTTTGCTCATAGGGCCGTTTTTAGTCCTCCAGAGCCTTCAGGGATCTTCAGGAGGCTTCCCTGAAGGCTCCGGAGGACTAAAAACGGCCCTACAAGCAAACCAGAAGTCACTTCCGGTTTGCTCGTAGGGTAGTTTTTCGTCCTCCAGAGTCTTTAGGGAAACCTTTGGAATGCCTCCAAAGGCTCTGGAGGGCTTAAACCAGCCCTACGAGCAAACCGGAAGTCCATTTCTGAACATCCGATTTGCCCCTAAGGCTGGGTTTTTGCACTCTAGAGGCTTCAAGGAAGCTCCTGAAGCCTCTGGAGGGCCTCCGGGGGAGTAGGGGGGCTGTTTTTGCCCTCCCCAGGCTCCTATAAAGTCTCTGGAGCCTGGGGAGGGCGAAAAATGGCTTTAAAAAAGGCTGAACTCAGCTTGCCAGCGCGTGCATGCGTATCATAGGTTCGCCATCCCGGCTATAGGCAAAAAAAAGCCTTTGTAAATCGTGTCACATGACCATGGAACACAGCCACAAAAGCAAGCTAGTTGCCAGATGCCCAAAAGATTAGTCATGCAAGTGTCAGAGGGGTGCCACCATTGGAACTCCAGAACCAAGTCAGTAAGCACATTGGCGGGGGAGGGGTTGTCCATCTTAACTTTGAACAGTCAATAAGTGAGGACTATCTGTAATGAGTTCTCAGCAGAGGCATATTTTCCTAAGGTTGCATGAAAGACTTGGGGGGGGGGGGGAAGCAGCTGGTGGCTTTAATAAGTGATGGGGAGGTGCTGTGTGCTCAACCTTGCATGAAGTCCAAAGCGTTTCTTCTACATCTCTTCGGAAAGTGTGCGCATAGCCTGAATCCAAAGCAGACAGCCTAACAGCAGCCCTCGTGTAGAACATCAGTGATCTAAAATGACTGTCTGGTTATATAAACTGAGTAGTGAGGAGGGTGCTTTGTTCTTTCAAGCATAGTAGGAAATGTCATAAGACCCGTGAAACACACTACAGAACAGAAGCATCTAAACTAGCTTCACAAACCTTCTGAAGGGTAAATGATGTGCTAATTGAACTTTCTCCAGTTCATTGAACTAGACTATTGTAGAAAATTGACTGACCTCTGGCACACTGTCCTTTCCTTTTCCTCTTTCAAGAGAACCCAGCCAAAATCTGCTTATTTTCACTCTCTTCCATGTTTCTGCCTCATTTTGTAGTGGGGTGGGGCAAGATATCATTGCTCATTCCCTGAAGACGGGGGAACAAAAGAGCAGGTAGGCAGGAAAACATTTAGAGATAAGAAAAATACTAAAAGGAATGTTGAACTTTTTTTAAAAAAAACCTCATTTTTCAACTCCATCATGAAAGAAACAAATGACTGATGATATGACAGACATCAAGATAGCCTCCTGAGGCATATACAGAAACGTTGGGCCATAATATGTTTGTTGCTGTCATCACCTCTTGCCATAACTTGTCAGAAAAGTTTGTTTAACAGATTCAATAGGCAACCTGTGGCTTGGTGTGAGCGCTCCAAACAATTCATCTTGCACTGGCTGGTTTCAGAAGACTGGAAAAAAAAAAAGAAACC
This sequence comes from Natrix helvetica, assembly GCF_964273705.1. Lineage (NCBI taxonomy): Eukaryota > Metazoa > Chordata > Lepidosauria > Squamata > Natricidae > Natrix > Natrix helvetica. The sequence goes on from NC_138548.1 coordinate 225,927,152, forward strand.
ATCAGAGAATGAGGCAGGTTTATCTGCAAATATGGCCAACAGATTCAAGAACGTGCTGAAGTAAAGCATTAGAATTGCTGCTCCTTCCCCACCAGTCTCTCTGTCTGTCTCTCTCTCTCTCTCTCTGTCTGTCTGTCTCTCTCTCTCTCTCTCTGTCTCTCTCTGTCTCTCTGTCTGTCTGTCTCTCTGTCTCTCTGTGTGTCTGTCTGTCTCTGTGTGTCTGTCTGTCTCTCTGTCTGCCTGTCTGTCTCTCTGTCTGTCTATCTCTCTGTCTGTCTGTCTCTCTGTCTGTCTCTCTCTCTGTCTGTCTGTCTGTCTCTCTGTCTGTCTGTCTGTCTCTCTCAGTCTGTCTCTCTCTCTCTCTGTCTCTCTGTCTGTCTGTCTCTCTGTCTGTCTGTCTCTCTCTCTCTGTCTCTCTCTCTGTGTGTGTGTCTCTCTGTGTGTCTGTCTGTCTCTCTCTGTGTCTCTCTCTCTGTCTGTCTGTCTGTCTGTCTCTCTGTCTGTCTGTCTCTGTCTCTCTCTCTCTCTGTGTGTCTGTCTGTCTGTCTGTCTGTCTCTCTGTCTGTCTCTCTCTCTGTCTGTCTCTCTGTCTGTCTGTCTCTCTCTCTGTGTCTGTCTGTTTCTCTCCCGCGCGCACGTCCACTCTCTCTCTCTCCCCCATTCCCCCCTCTCTCTCCCCCTCCCTCCCTTCCTCTCTTCCTGAACTTATGGTTGTAATTAAGTAATTATGGGCATGAATTATGGCAGTTGTTAAATGTGTCATCACATGACCATGCCTGATTTTATTACCTTTTTACAGTGGTTGTTAAGCAAACACCATGGTTGTTAAAAGAATGCTGCAGTTATTAAGCAAACACAGCAGCCATTGTGAACTGATTCAACCCAAAGAACTTTTTTGCCCGAAACTGCAAGTAAATGCTCATTTCTGAGAGGGGGAAAAGCCAAAAATCATGGTCAAGTTACCCAGGGACAGTGCAAATGGCTGTAAATACAGGCCAGTTAGCAAGTGCCCAAAATACAATCTCATGACTCGGGGGGGGGGGGGTTGGAACTTTGAAACTGGGTCATAAATGGCTTTATGGAGCTTTGTGGAGAGGTCCGTTGTAACTTTGATTGGTCACTAAGCAACCAGACCTAAGGTGAAGACTACCTGGTTTGCTTGCAGACGTTTCATTAGCAATTTTACTAATAATTTGCAACACTAGTTCCTGATTGAGAGCAAGGGTATAAAAAGATATTTCCCACAGACTTTGCAGCGATAATTCTGTGTACTTGCAGAGATCATAAGATATACCTGCTTGGGAAATCTCTGTAAAAAATGTATTAAAGATTTTTAAAAGAGGTGTCAAACACATGGAGAAATGCGTAGATTAGAACATACACAGACATACTTACACACCCAGTATCTTACATTAAGGAAAGCTATGTACAAAAGAGAAAGCTATGTACACAGCAACCCTTGAGTTTAATTGATATTCTTTAACAGGGTTTGGATTTAATTGATAACCTCAGCTGGAGCCAAGGGCGGTGCTAGATTTGATGCCACCCAGGGCCTACTTCACTACTCATTTCTGCTGTTCTTTGCCTCTAAGGCTCCCAGTATATGATCCTTAGTTTATCAGCAATTTCTCAGCTTGTTTTGGGAGTGTCAATCTGCCATGCTTGTAGCTTTTTAGAATTGCTTTCAGTTACAGTTTGAATTACCAGTCTCAAACACCCATAGTTAAGGAACGGGACATAACAGGAGTGAATGCTGTGCCTTCCACTTTGGCTGTGGCTCCTATTTCTTTATTTTCTCATTTGAATAGAATAGAATAGAATAGAATAGAATAGAATAGAATAGAATAGAATAGAATAGAATAGAATAGAATAGAATAGAATAACAGAGTTTGAAGGGACCTTGGAGGTCTTCTAGTCCAATCCTCTGCCTAGGCAGGAAACCCTACACAACTTCAGACAAATGGTTATCCAACCTCTTCTTAAAGACTTCCAGTGTTGGGGCATTCACAACTTCTGGAGGGAAGCTGTTCCACTGATTAATTGTTCTAACTATCAGGAAATGTCTCCTCAGTTCTAAGCTGCTTCTCTCCTTGATTAGTTTCCACCCATTGCTTCTTGTCCTGTCCTCAGGTGCTTTGGAGAATAGCTTGACTCCCTCTTCTTTGTGGCAACCCCTGTGATATTGGAACACTGCTGTCATGTCTCCCCTAGTCCTTCTTTTCATTAAACTTGACATACCCAGTTCCTGCAACCATTCTTAGTATCGAATCCCCAAATCATCTTTGCTGCTCTTCTCTGCACTCTTTCTAGAGTCTCCACATCTTTTTTACATTGTGGCGACCAAAACTGAATGCAGTATTCCAAATGTTTGCTTTTGAAGCAGCCTGTTGGTGTTCTGTCTTTGAAGATTCTTCTCCTAAGTGTTAGAGGAAGTTGCAGCTTAACGTAGCAGTTAAGTAACAGTTTTAGCCTTTCCTGAATTCCCAATTTTTATTTATCCCATTTCTTTCCCAATTCTTTCTTGGTTCCTATCTATTTGTGTTGTCTCCATCAATACATTACATTCCTTCCTTTGTTCAGCAAAAATGAACAACAGTAAACCAATTCTTCTGACATTAGAGAATATCACAATGAGTAAGACAAACGTATGGCAAAGACTCACACCCCAAATCACACAATATTCAACACATACAGTATTATTATGAAATTTCAATGGACTTTTAATAAGTCTGTCACTTCTTGTTCTCATCCTATGACTGAAACAGGAGCATTATCTGATCAATTCCAAATAAGATGGAACCTTTTCAAATGCTTGATATTTCTGTCAAAACACTACTATCTTTGATTGTTAGCTAGTTCAAATAAAAAGCCAGAAATAATCCAAAGGATAACTTTGTTAACAATCTTACATCATGGCAGAAATTTACTTTCAGTTAGGCTTAGCAACATACACCACGTCCCAACTTTAAAACTGCAACCTTAAACTGTATGTATAATACCAGCATATTTCATTTAATCCCAGTATTGCTATTGATGGGCTGCATCAGTTCAAACATACCTTCACTTGAAGACAGAGAATTAGAACTCTTTATATAAATGTCTCAAAAAAAAAAAAGCAACTTGCCAAATGTCTCTTTGAAGCCCTGTATGAAGTAGAATGATATATGTGTTAGATTGGGTAATGAAAGGCACAAAAGGCTAAGATAACAACAGCTCTTTATTTGGTCAAGTACAGGCATCCACTGAGTGAGAGGTCTGGCAGCTCCCTTTTTAAAGGGGAGCTGGCCAGCGCTTCAGCCAATCAGGTCTCTCTCTGTTCCCGCCTGAAAAGAGAGGACCTGACTGGAAACTAATATTGTCCTTGCAACAACTAGAGGGGGGAGCATCTAACAATATGCATCCCGCAGTTCTTTTTTTCTTCCCAAACAGTGATGAAAGCCTTCAATATTCTGACCACTCTTGGGATAATAAGGAGAAGCATGGATGACTCGAGTGCCACCAGATGAACAACAACAACCAGGGGTGGGATTCAGCCGGTTCAGACTAGTTCAAAAAACCTGGATGTTAATTTTAATCTGATTTGCCAAACCAGTGGTTACAAGGACTGCTGACTCCACCCACCCCACCCCGACCCTCCCAGGAGTCTCCACGTGGCCCATTTTGGATGCCAGATAAGTGCAGGGCCCGTGCAGAGGCTCTGTGAGGGCAAAAAAATGGACCAACCAAAAGTCCCAGAAGTCCGGAAATAAGCCCATTCTCAGCCTTCGGAGGCCCTCCGGAGCCTAGGGGAGGCTGTTTTTGCCCTCCCGGAGTCTCAAGAAGAGCCTCTAGAGTCTGGAGAAGGTGAAAGACAGAAGTACTGGAAGTCCAGTAACAGGCCCATTTCTGTGCTCCGGAGGCCCTCTGGAGCCCGGGTGAGGCCGTTTTTGCCCTCCCGGAGTCTCAAGAAAAGCCTCCAGATCCTGGAGAGGGCAAGAGACAGACCTACCAGAAGTACCGGAAGTACAGTAATGGGCCTATTTCTGTGCTCCGGAGGCCCTCTGGAGCCCGGAGGAGGCAGTTTTCTTCCGGAGGCTCAAAAAAAGCCTCCAGAGCTTGGGCAAGGCAAAAAAGCCCTCCTGCCACCGCAGTGCAGGAAGCTGACGAGGCCATGCCCCCATGGCCATGCCCACCCAGCAATCGGGCAGAGAACTGGTTGCTAAAAAATTTCAATCCCATCCCTGACAACCACTAAAGGATAAAATAGGATAGATAGATGGAAGGATGGAGGGATGGATGGATGGATGGATGAATGGAGGCAATCAGGCAGACAGGCAGACAGATGGACGGACAGACAAGCATTTCTCCCGAATGGTATAATAAAGTCTTAGTGCAAGGGATTAGACTAAAAGAACTCCAATGTCCCTTCTAGCTCTATGATTCTATGAAATGTCCAATTGATTCTAAGAATAGGAAGCCAATGATAGAGGGTATGATGGCTGATCACCATGTAGAGACTGAGTTTTTTGATCAGATGTTAAAGGTCTCAGTCTTCAGTTGGCCAGTAAAACTTAGCATCTGCTTGGTTTGCACCAAACATGATGTGTCAAGAGCTCACTTTAATAACTTGCACCGTTTCAGTGTAAAATTCTATTCACTTCACAAGAGATTGTTCAGCAAGCCCATCCACAACAGGCTTAAGTGTTATTGGTGGAACAAGGATAGCTTGCAGCCATTTGTTGGGTTGAACAATATGCAGAAACTTTGGGAATAAAGCATCTTGCCAAAAAGCAAGGCAGAACTACTTTAGAACTCCAAATCTAGCATACAGAGTTTCCCAATCTTTTAAACATAATCTTGCACCAATTTGTTTTTATCCTAAATCAGGTCAGGGAAAATATTGCAAAGGAATCAGCTACATTCATTTTTGCCAAAAAAAAAAATGTATTCAGCAACATAAATCATAAGATTGCAACTTTGTTCAGCCAACAAAGATGCTGAATTCAAGGTGAGAACATGATGCTTTTATGTAGCTGAAACAAGCGCATGAATGGTTTATAATCCATCAACCACACAAACGGGCATCGCTAATGATAAATATGAAAATAGACTCTATCTCACGCATATCCCGAAGTTTCACATCCATTCAGCGGATATTTCCTCTCAGAGAAGAAAGTACAGAGCTGTCATAAGCAATTGGTTTTTTGAACTGTCTTCTTGAGTTTGTAGCTAGATGGCACTAGTCCAGAGGATTGGCATCAGTCACTGCAAAAGCCGGTGTGCTCAGATCATAATAAACCAGTCAAGGTGCCTTAGTTAATACATTTTTCGATTGCTGAAATGCAGTCAGCTGCTATAGACCAGTGCTGAGCAACTGCCTTCTAGTCACAGGTGCAGAAGTCCTGAAATATCCACATAATTAGAAATACATTTCTGGGGACAGCCACCAGTAGCAAATCTGTAAATAAAAGTTCTTGGAGGTTGAGTCTTGCAAAACAGCTTCTATCCCCTTCAAATCGGGTCTAATTCATTCAAGTCCAAAGTGGCATTTCGTTGTTATTTTTTCCGGTTTCAACCTGCTGTTATGGAATCTTTCAAAAACCGTGATGTAAGAGTTTGAGAACACTATCACCCATACACCATACAGCACAGAAGAATGCCACAGAATAGAGTCCATCGCTGTTTGATTAGAAATTTAGAAGAAATTTAGAAGAAATTTAGAAATTTAATTTGTTAGCCGCACCCTCTCCGCAAGGGACTCGGGGCGGCGTACAATAAAATATACATACATACATATAAACATAAAAATACACACATATACATACATGCATGGAGGAGGTAATAATTAAAAATACATTACATTAATAATTATAAAAATTAAATTAGTCATTAAAATACCCCGAAATAATAATACAATTTAAAAAAGGACTGTCAGGAGGAAAAGGATAAACTACGGTTGAGCCAGGCCAGACAATTGAAAGAGGTGGGTCTTGAGCTTTACACGGAAGGAGCGGAGATCGGAAGTAATCCTGATGTCAAGGGGGAGGTCATTCCACAGGGCTGGGCCCATCACAGAGAAGGCCCTGCTCCTGGGTGTCGCCCCCCAACACTGTTTAGCGGACGGCACCCGGAGAAGACCCTCTCTGTGTGAGCGGATTGGTTGTAGGGATGTATGGGGCAGAATGCGATCCCGCAAGTAACTAGGTCCTGTGCCATGGAGCGCTTTAAAGATCATAATCAGAACCTTGAAATGCACCCGATAGACCACAGGAAGCCAGTGCAGCTCGCGCAGGAGAGGTGTTACATGGGAGTACCTAGTCCTCCCCATAATCACCCGCGCGGCCGCATTCTGGACCAACTGTAGTCTCTGAGTGCATCTCAAGGGAAGCCCCTTGTAGAGAGCATTGCAGTAGTCCAGGCGAGACATCACCAGCGCATGGGTGACTGTGCGCAAGGCATCCCGGTCCAATAAGGGGCGCAATTGGCACACCAGGCGAACCTGGTGGAACGCCCCCCTTGCCACGGCTGTTACATGGTCATCCATGGACAGCCGGGCGTCTAGGAGGACGCCCAAATTGCATGCCCGTTCCATGGGGGCCAGTTGCTCGCCCCCGATGGCCAGAGATGGAAGCAACTGGTTGATCCGGGGGGCCGGAAGCCACAGCCACTCCGTCTTGGAGGGGTTGAGTTTGAGTCGGTTGTCATCCATCCAGATCCGTACGGCTTCCAAGCACCGGGACATCATTTCGACGGCCTCGTTGGGGTGGTTTGGGGTGGAGATGTATAGCTGCGTATCATCAGCATACAGATGATATCCCACCCCAAAGCCACGGATGATCTCGCCCAGCGGTTTCATGTATGTGTTGAACAGGAGTGGCGAGAGAACCGACCCCTGCGGCACCCCACAAGTGAGGGGTCTCAGGGTCGATCTCTGCTCCCCTGCCAACACACGTTGCGTCCGGCCGGATTAGCCTTGGGGTGCTCCAAAGAGTCCAAATAAAACTCTATACAACCAGTAATAGCAGTGCATTATCAAGGGGGTTCTGATAACTATTCCACTTGCTAAAGCCCCTTTCTAGCGTTTAATTTAACAAAATAAATTGTGCCCCTTGCATAGAATACAAAATATTGTCTGTTGGTAAAGGATGGAAATTCCTGTACTGCCCTGGCACAATAGTTAGAATGCAGTATTGCAGACTACTTCTGCTGACTGCCAGCTGACTGCAATTCACCAGTTCAATTCTCACCAGCTTAAGGTTGACTCAGCCTCCCATCCTTCCAATGTTGGTAAAATTGTTGGGGGCAATATGCTGACTCTGTAAACCACTTAGAGAGGGTTGTAAAATACTGTGAAGCGGTATATACGTCTAAGTGCTATCACAAGTCTTCTTTACTTTTCTCAGATGGATACCAAGATATTTTATCAGCCTTTTTCTTTAGCACAATCATTATGTTAGACATTCAGGTCATACATTCATGAACTTCTTTTACAATGTCAGTCTTCAACAGTTTGTCTAATACAGAAACCATAGCAAGTAACACAGTATATGGTAGAATGCAGGTTCCACACAGCAAGCACAAGGGACTTGTTCACTACAACTTCTACAACTATAACTCTGTGAGAATATTCAGCAATTTGTGAAAGTTGTTTGAACAAGAAATTGTACTGTTCCACCAGTTCACACAAGGAACAATCAACAGCACTTGTAACAAAGTTCAGAGTTTTCTTTTTGATAAATAGGGAGGCACAAGTAGTTTTACTGGCAATGAGCTAGTTCCTGAACCTGTTGCTTAATATATGAAAAGTTCTGAAAAACCAAATTGTTCCAAGCAACTGTGCTGCGAAATAACCCAAAGACATGCAAACAGCTATCACTTTGGGGGGAGGGGAGGGGGTAGCAAATTTAACTCTTTGTTTATGTTCTCCCAATATCAATCATCTCTAGTTGCTCTCCATAAAGACTTTCTTGTAAGATTCTAGGATGGAGGAAATAAATTGGGAAGGTATTTGTCTGCCTGCCTGCCTATCTGTCTAAATGCTATCTCAATTACGAAGCAACTTTAGGAAGTTTAGATAGTAGGGTCAAAAGCAAAAGCAAAATAAGAATAGAAAATAAACAATAGTGCATGAGGAAGGAGAAAACCAAACCCATTTCTGTTCATAGGAGCTAAAACCAGTATCAGGGAGAAGAATATAAACATTCCTGTTCCTGGGCCTGTCAAAAGATTCAGGTCTTTAAGCATTACAAATACATAGTCACTTCAGGACTCCACAGGAGGAATTCAGTTAGGGTGAGCACAATTACAAAGAAGACTCATCTTGTAGCACCTATGAGATGATGTTGCTTTACAGCTAGGACAACCAGCAATATGTTATTGGGTGGGAAGAGTAACAGAAGAGAGGTATCCCAGTATCAAGCCATAGAGGGCTTTAAGGATGACCAACAACTTGAATTGTACCTGTAATTCCACTGGTAGTCAATTACATTTGTAAAATAGATGAATTCCTTAGGCAAAATGAGAAGCACCCCAAACTACTTGCATTCTGCACTATCTGTAGCTTCCAAATAGTTTTCTGAAATAATTCCACATAGAGAGCATTGTAGTAGTCAAAATGAGGGATGACTAAGGCAAGAGTGACACGAGAAGGGCCTCCCCAATCCAGCAGAATTTGTAACTGAGCTGCAACCTCACTAATATATTTACTACCTGCTTTTTGAAAAGGACCCACAAATTACACACATTCCACCTGAAGGAGGGTGCCACCATCAAGAATTAAAGTGACAACCCTCTAAAGATGAAAAGTCCTTGAATTCATCTTGCTAGGGTTGAGCCTAAGCCTATTCTTCCCCATCTCAACTCTTAGAACCTCCAGGGACAGGGACAGGCCTACCATCACATTATTTTCTAGAGCGTCTACATCAAGGGTGTCAAACTGTCAGCCCGCGGGCTGGATGCGTTACACACAGGCCATGCCCACCCCATTTCCGTGAATGGAAAAAAATCACAAAACATTACAGCAACATGATGCAGCAAGTTTGACACCAGTGCTCTACATATATTAAAAAATACTGATAGAACAAAAAGATAATGTGTGGAAATCTTCTCGTTACAAACTCAGCTGTGGCATTCAGAGAGTTATTCATGGTATGGAATCTTTTTGTGTTATTTTTGTTATTATTTATTTTATTTTCATAATCCTTTTATTAATATTTCACTGTTGACAATAAGAGATGAAATCATCAGAAATATGGGAGGAATTTGTAGAAAATTAAAGAGAAGGAGAGTTTAAAATGAGAGAAATGTATATTAGTTGTAATGAAAAATTTAAAATGTAACAAAAACCACCAAACTAAAGAATTTCTCAGGAGAATCTTGTGTTCCTTCAAAAACAAAATTATACCTTTGGTGTTCATTTAATTTTCCAATTTATAAACATCTAATCTGTGATGAAAAGTGAATGTTTTCCATATCAAATTAGTTATGTTGTGCCTCAAGCTCCTGAAGACAGAGTAAAGTATTATGTAGGTTTTAAGGATGTATTGTTTTTCAGATGTAGCTTTGCTCAAAAAATGTATGATAAGGAAATAACATCTCCAATTTGCCTTCCTTCAACTTTCCTTTTCCTTTCCTCCTTTTTCTCACCTTTCAGTAAAACGGTGAGGAAAGAAACTATAAAGTAGGAGGTGATCCGTTAAATTGCTAAGGAGACCATTTGCTCATGTGTACAAGAATAGTACATAGAAATACCAAGACCTCATGAAATGAGATAGGCATCTTCCTTGTTGATTGCAGGATACAGGTGATAATTTTCGTGATATTGAAATATTTCTTTCTCAGCTTCTCACAGGCAAAAGATAATAGCATCATTCATTAGAAGAATATCTGAAGGACAGCATGGTTAAAAAAAGAACATATAGACTTTTGAAGTGTAGAGAATGTATTCTCATATTAGATGAGGGACAATTCAAATGTTATTTTTCTCCTGGTTCACAATTGCACTGGGACCAAAAGCAAGTATCCAAGTTTGAATAAAGTTTCTCCTCTCCATAGCAGAAATAAAAGCTAATGTTCATCAGGAATTCTATCAAAAAAAAAAAAAAAGCTAAGGACAGCCAGAGTGGTATCTTACATGATGTATTATGCTCATACTTCTGTGAAGGAACATATTTGCCTTCTATTATAAGAATACATGCCAATTTTCTGGGCTCAAAATACAAGCTTTTGTATTTTATCTAATTAATCTGTATTTACATTCACTGTTAATTCACTGTTAAGTCACTGTTAATTCAAGTAACACAGAAAAGATTGTTTTCCTGGTTTAGCTGAGTTTTAGTTGAGTTTACAGCTGAGTTTTATCCATATCTAAGCTTACCATATCTGACTTGTGAAAATTCAGATGGCAACTAGATGGCAGCAAAGAATAGCACTTTTGCTGCCATCTAATGGCCAACTGGAGTTTTAGATTTTAGCTAAAAGATCTAAGTAAATTAAGAGCTCCAACTATTGGAAAATGCTGAAGGCCTATGGTATATATTTATTGTTCATTAATGATAACATTTTAATGTGTGTGTGGCAAGTTATACTGTTACTTCATACTCTGTTGAACACTAGCTAGCATACATTAAGTTTGGACCAGACTATAAATACTGTGAAATACCATATTTTTGGAGTATAAGATGCACTTTTTCCCCCCTAAAAGAGGGTGAAAATTTGGGTGCATCTTATACACCGAATGTAGCCCAAAACGTGAGGCATGGAGGAGGCGATGGTCTGTGACAATCCCTGCAGCCTGGGACAGCTGATTGGGGGTATTCTGGGAGGCCAATCCACCCGCCAATTAGCTGCTCATGCTGAATCAGGCTACAATAATGTGCTGAAGCTGACCTGGCTGTTCGCTATTTGCTGCAAGGACGTGTGAGAGTTTGCAGCAGCAACCACATTCAGAAAGCACACACAAGTAACTGATTCAGCAGGATTCAATAACTACTCTTTATATATAATATAACACATTAAGTAAATATACAATACCAACGGCAGGTTATCCAACATGGTAGTTCAGCAGAGGAGAGAAGTTTCACTTTCAGTTTTAGTTTCAGATATCAGCACAGCATGCAGCTTTAGTACAGGACAAACCACACCCTGGCTCCTTGCTGTCTCCTTTCTTGTTGCTCACTTAGCAAATACTGTTTGTTTCCAAACACCCCTCAACTCTCTCACACACTGACAGGATGCTAGCCAGATGAATACCATGGATACTGGTAGGCAGAGGAATAATTTTTTTTCTTATTTTCTACTCCAAAAGCTAAGGCATCTTATACTCCAGAGTGTCTTATACTCCGAAAAATACGGTAGATAAAAACACACGTTATCACAATTTATAGAAATAGAATACTTATGCCAACAGCACTTTAAGGCAGAAACAACAAACAAATCTGGGTTTATATCAATAATCACAACATATTGTGCAACCAGCCACTCACTGAGCACAAAATGAACCCATCCTTTAAGGTCTTTCTGTTAAAAATTATAATTGTCCATTCCCTCTTTTAGTTCCCCATTTCTTGATTAGGATGTTCTATCTCATTTGTTAAAATCTCTGGTAAGAGCTTATTCTTTTCATGGATCATCATTTTCTTGCACGTGGACATAGATTGAACCTATTCTGACTCTTCCTCTCCCCCCCCCCCCCCAATCTGGTATGTCATGTAATGCATATCATTTAAGGATGCCTAATCCTTAGTCATTTTTGTGTATATGTATAGTTCTATAAAATCAGATTTGTTACCTTTGTGATCGAAGCAACAGAAGGTTGTTTTTATAATCTGAAACTCCAAGGGTATGACACCGGTCAGATTGCCGTAACTGAGGACATTTCAGTGACACAGACAAATAAGCCCTCGGATTTCCTAGAGCAGAATCAATATGCCATTACTTATTTTACATCAGGCTCCTCATCCAAAACAATTTTTTTTGGCTGCCTCTCTCTAAACCGCGGCCAAATAGTATTCAAAGTATGAATTAAACCCATATAGATCAAACAAATCTTCAGGGGAAGATATATTGTAAGTCCAACAGTGGAAATTAAAATGACAACACTTTTTTGTATTTGATCTATCAAAAACTTCAAAACTATAAAACTTCAAAATATCACACGCTGAGAATTGTAGTCAGCCAATATTTGGCAGATAACTCTATGTGAATGAGCATCTCTGTGTATAGATTGATATTGACTACACAAAAAGTTTTTTTTAAAGAATTTTATTGGTTTTTTAAACATTTATGGGAAAAGGTAAGGGGATACATAGAAAAATTTGGCAGCTCCCACGCTAGTGGTAGAAATCCATCCAAATCTCACAATTTTTACAATATTAAAAACAAGATATAAAAGATAAGCAAAAAACAGAATCTTATTCTATATTGTGTCAACCATGTGTTCAATCATTTTTCCTTCGTCACTTTCTAGAATATCAACAATTACTAATGTTTCAAATATTTTTATTTTTGTGACTTGAGCCTTTTCGATATCGCTCCTTCCTCCTTATCCCCAGAAGAAGCCACAACCCCTCCCTCCTTCATATCCTGTACCTTGCTACTCTTTTCCCTACCTTCGCTGTGTTCGTCCTCTAGGAGGAAAAATGCTCTTTAATGAAGGCTTCAGCCTCCTGCACTGTGTTAATTCTAATCCTATTTCCCTCCCAGAAGATCAATATTCCCTCTGGCAATAACCATCTAAACCAAATTCCTTTATTATATAATTTCTTTGATAGGGAGGAATACTTCCTCCTTCTCTCTCTTTTCTTTTTCGGAATCTGCTTAAGAATGGTAATTTCTTCATCTTTATATTTCAGTGGTCTCTCCCTTTGGGCCCCAAGCACCTCATCCCTTGTGGTCCTCCTGAGGAATTTGACATGCACCTCCCTTGGAACATTATGACTTCTAGCATATGCTGAATTGATCCTATAGACCAGATCCATGTCCCACCACAACTGTTTTTTTATCTCTCTTGATATATTCTGCTAAAATTGTACTCATAATATCCTTGAGATCTTCATTTTCTGTCTCTGGTCAGTTCTGGAATCTGAGAAAAAAGGACATTCTTTCAAATTCTATTTTTGCCAAAAAGTTTTCCAGGTCTACATTTCTCTTCCAGATTGCTTTGACCTCTTCCCCCAGCCCAGCCTCTCCCTCCTCCAACACCACAATTCTCTGTTTATTTTCTGCAATATGATGTTTAACATCTCTGAGTTCATCTTTGAGATCTGTCACCTCTTTGACTACACAAAAAGTTTTAAAGTGCTCTTGCAATAAGAGGAAACAGTGAAAAGATGTTATGAGTCAGCACTGTCTCATAGGAAAGAAAACCACCAATGCAACATTTCTCAGGAGGCTTTTAAAACTCTAGCCCTCTTATGTCATCTTAGAAAAATAGATAATTAGATATTTCCTCTCAGTAAAGGCCACATCTTCTTATTTAGGAATGTAATCCAGGAGATTGCAGAAAAGTGATAAAACCTGGTCCAAATCAATAGAAATTTGCCATGAGAAGCAAAGAAATAGCATGAGTATTAAGAATCTAGATGTCCAAGTTTTGTAACCAGCTGGAGCCTGAAGAAAGTAAAGAGGATGTATACTATAGGTAACAAGAGAGAATAGATAGATGGATCATGGGATAAAATAAAGACGTTCCCAGCGGACAACAGAGACCCTGCAAGGAAATCTGCATTGAGGCTTTCCAATGGGAGGGGAGGTGACACTGGACATGTGAGAGAAAGTTTTGGTCACCATGATATAAAAAAGGATGTTGAGACTCTGGAAAGAGACAGAGAAGAGCAATGAAGACAATTAGAGTACTGGAGACTAAAACATCAGAAGAACAGTTGCAGGGACTTCCGGTTCCGGCGGCTACGGCAACGGGCAAGGACTTTGCCCACTCCCGCTCTTCGGTGGGCTTCCCCCGTCTTCGGGGGGGCACAGGACGCCCCGAAGAGGCGCCCTGCCGAAGGAGCGGCTCGCGGAAGGCTCTGGCACCGGCGGCGGCTGGTGGGGGCTTTTCCGCTTTGCTCCAGGCACCGGGGAGCAGTTTTGGAGGACGCGCCTGCGTCTCGCCCCATGCTGATCGGAGAATGCAAAACTGAAGGAAGCAGCGGCGGTGCGGTGAGATGCTTCCTCTCTTCATCCCCTTACTTTTGAATTGATAGACTTTTCAGTAATTTTAAAAGTTAACCTTTCGGATTTACTCTTCGAGGAGCGGCTAGAGGGGAGGGGGATTCCCCCCCCCTTGGACAAGCGGCTTGTTAAAATTCTGCTCTCGCCCCCAGGGGAAGGAGGAGGGGGGAGAGCCAACTAACGATGCCTCACCCCAGTAAAAGTGCTTTTCATGGGACTTAGTTCCAGAACTTACTGATGACCTGAGAACTTTTTGAACTTTTAAAATTTTTTCTATGCCTCTGAGCCCAAAGCTGGCAGGGCAAGATGGCACACTTCCGTTGTCTTCATGAACTGTGAAACCTGACTCCACCTTTAAAATTCAGGCTTCCGGTCTTTGTCTCCGAGTCACCCAGAGGAATCTCTTGTGGATTGTTATTTCCTGAACTCTCTGGAGAAAAAATTTTCATCTATTGCTAGAGTGACTAAAGAAACTCCCACCTGTTTGGATCCTCTGCCTTCTGGACTCGCCTGCCTGCTCTACTTCTCCAGCTGCCCAGTTTCTACACTGACTGATCTCTTTGTTTTATAAACCATGTCTCCAAAAAGACCACCCCCGGGAAAACCTGGCTTTGCTACTTCTGCACCGACATCTGCAACATCCAGTCCTGCCACACAGTCAAAGATTACAGAACTGATGCAACCTAAGAGTACAGAGATGGATTTGCAACAAATGCTCCAGCAACTCATACAGGGCCAGGAAGAAATTAAGAAACAATTAAAAGAAATGAAGGATGAAATTAAAGAGAATCAAGTTCAAATTTATAAGAACTCACAGAGACTGGACCTTGTAGAGGGTGGGGTGGCGGAGGCGAGAGGGGGGGTAGAGGCTTTACAGAAGGGAAACAAAGAACTTGATGTCCAACAAATGAAAACAGAGTTTGAGAGAATGTCCTTTTATCTTAGATTTCAAAATGTAATAGAAGCAGATGGGGAAAACATAAGGGACATTATGACTAATATTCTAGCTGAATACATACACAAAGATAAACAGCAGATGGAATGGGAGATAGATCTGGTCTATAGAGTGAATTCAGCATATGCCAGAACACACAATGTACCCAGGGAGGTTCATATTAAATTCCTTAGGAAAAGCACAAGAGATGAAATTCTGGGTGTACAAAGGGGGCAAACACTGACATACCATGACAGGGAGATAACCATTCTGAAGCAGATCCCCAAAAAAATTAGGGAGAAAAGGAAAAACTATTCGCAATTGGCGAATAAACTATACCAGAAGGGGGTGTGGTTTAGATGGTTGATGCCTGAAGGTATGCTGATATTCTGGGAGGAGACAAGAATCAGAATCAACACACCCATAGAGGCACAGGCCTTTATGGAAAAAAATAAAGCAAACCTAGAAAAAACAGAAGACACCACAATGGTCACACAGGACACGGGAGGGGCCGGAGCTCTGCCAGCGGGGGGTGAAGGGGCAACACTAAGAAAGCTCAGATCACAAAAATGAATAAGAAAACCACAATGTTATAAACAGACCGAAAGTAATAATGAAATTATATCTAGAGTATATATCATAACTATATAAACTGAAAACTATTTTTTCTAGAATTAATATGCTGATTTTTTATGATTATGTATTAATGTTTTATATTTAGATGTATCCTATGAGTTTGGAGGGAGGGGGCGTCTGCCACACTCGCAACTGCCAAAATTTGTAACCATTCCACTTACCCTTTTCCTTATAAATGTTTTAAAAAACCGATAAAACTTTTTGAAAAAAAAAAAAGAAGAACAGTTGCAGGAACTGGGTACGTCTAGTCTGGTGAAAAGAATGATTAGGGGTGACATGATAGCAGTGTTCTGATATTTGAGGAGCTATCGCGAAGAAGAGGGGGATCAACCTATTCTCCAAAGCACCAGAGGCAGGACAAGAAGCAATGGATGAAAACTAATCAAGGAGAGAACCAACCAACAACTACAAAGAAATTTCCTAACAGAACATAATAATAATAATAATAATAATAATAATAATAATAATAATAATAATAATAATAATAATAATAATAATAATAATAATAATAATAATAATAATAATAATAATAATAATAATAATAAATAAATTTGAATTTATTAGCCGCTCCCTTTCCAGGCAGGACTCGGGGCGGCGTACACTAGGACATATATAAACATACATATATACAAAGACATACATGCACGGAGGAGGTAATAGATTACAACATTTAGACAATTAAAACCATTAACATACCCCAATAATAAAAACCCAATATACAATAAAAATTTAAAATTTAAAAAAGGCTGTCAGGAGGAATATGAAAAATTACGGTTGAGCCAGGCCAGATAATTGAAAGAGGTGGGTCTTCAACTGTACACGGAAGGAGCGGAGATCGGAAATAATCCTGATGTCACGGGGGAGGTCATTCCACAGGGCTGGGCCCATCACAGAGAAGGCTCTGCTCCTGGGTGTCGCCCCCCGACACTGTTTGGCGGACGGCACCTGGAGAAGTCCCTCTCTGTGTGAGCGAATTGGTCGTAGGGATGTGTGGGGCAGGATGCGATCCTGCATGTAACTAGGTCCTGTGCCATGAAGCGCTTTAAAGATCATAATCAAAACCTTGAAACGCACTCGGTAGACCACAGGAAGCCAGTGCAGCTCGCGCAGGAGAGGTGTTACAGGGGAGTATCTAGTCCTCCCCATAATCACCCGCGCGGCCGCGTTCTGGACCAACTGTAGTCTCCAAGTGCATCTCAAGGGAAGCCCCATGTAGAGAGCATTGCAGTAGTCCAGGCGAGACGTCACTAGCGCATGGGTGACTGTGCGTAGGGCATCCCGGTCCAATAAGGGGCGCAATTGGCGCATCAGGCGGACCTGATGGAACGCCCCCCTTGCCACGGCTGTTACATGGTCATCCATGGACAGCCGGGCATCTAGGAGGATGCCCAAATTGCGCACCTGTTCCATGGGGGCTAGTTGCACGCCCCCAATGGCCAGAGATGGAAACACCTGGTTGAACCGGGGGGCCGGAAGCCACAGCCACTCCGTCTTGGAAGGGTTGAGTTTTAGTCAGTTGCCATCCATCCAGACCCGTACGGCCTCCAAACACCGGGACATCATTTCGAAGAAGCAGTGGAACAGCTTGCCTTCAGAAGTTATGAATGCTTCAACGTTGGAGATTTTAAGAAGCGATTGGACAACCATTTGCCTGAAATGGTATGGGTACTCCTGCTTGAGCAGGGAATTGGACTAGAAGGCCTCCAAGGTCCCTTCCAACTCAGTTATTATTTTAGTTTGGGAAAAAAAGATATAAATGGTTTTGAATTGTGAAATGCAGTCTGAGAGATTGAAGCAAAAACTTTGGGTTTTGTTTGAAGCAGCAGGCCAGGAGAAAGAAAAGGTAATCATTGACTTAGAAAAGCCTAGGGAAATAAAAGTGTAAAACAAAAAGATTACTCAAAAGAAAAAGGCGGCATGAATCAGGCAGCTTAAAAAGATGAAAGGGAATCCGATTAGGAAAATGAAGAAAAGGTTATTCATAAATGAGAAGTAAAGGGACAAAGTCTGATCTCTGTTTTATGTGTGCCATGATTCCAGGGAGATGAAACAATAGGCAAACTCCATCCATTGAATTGAATCAACTCAGTAAGGCAGCTCAAGTGAGGACTAAGCCAATAAGCACAAAGAACATGCTATCTGATAGGTAGGCCAGCAAATTGGAAAAATCAAGGAACAGCTACCCTGGATTAAAATTGGGGTCAGTGACAAGGAAGTATGAGAGGAACTGAATCAAGGCCCAGAAGAAAAAGGAAGAGTTGTCTGTTTGTTTGTTTGTTTTGTTTTATTGGATTTATATGCTGCCCTTCTCCCAAAGGACTCAGGGCGGCGTACAGCATTAAAAAACACATATTACAAAACTTAAAAGAAAATTAGAAACAATCCAAGAAACAAACCAAATTAATATAGCACTAACATTTAAAAATTAGATAAAATTAAGAGGCCAGGCCGGCTTGCTGGAAAAGCCAACTTTTTAGGGCGCATCAGAAGGACCGGAGGTCGAGGATTATGCGAAGCTCCGGTGGCAGCTCCTTCCAGGGGGAAGGTGCTCCCACAGAGAAAGCTCTCTCCCTGGGGGTCGCTAGGCGACACTGTCTGGCCAACGGCACCCTGAGGAGACCAACTCTGTGGGATCGCACTGGACGGTGGGAGGCTACTGGTGGCAGTAGGTGGTCTCGCAGTTACTCTGGGCCTAAGCCATGGAGCGCTTTAAAGGTCATAATTAGTACCTTGAATCGCACCCGAAAACAACCGGCAACCAGTGCAGGCCACCTAAAAGGGGTGTAACCAGCACCTAGGTACCCCCATGATAACCCGTGCAGCCGCATTCTGGATCAGCTGAAGCCTCCGGGTGCTCTTCAAGGGCAGCCCCATGTAGAGAGCGTTGCAGTAGTCCAGGCAAGAAAGGACACGGGCATGAGTGACTGTGCATAGAGCATCCCGATCCAGGAAGGGACGCAACTGGCATATCAGGTGAACCTGGTAAAAGGCCCCCCTGGTCACCGCCATCAGGTGTTCTTCTAAACTAAGCCGCGTGTCAAGGAGGACTCCCAGATTGCGGGCCCTCTCTGAGGGGGCTAAAATTTCTCCCCCTATCATCAAAGATGGAACAAGATGCACAAATCGGGATGACGGAAACTACAGCCACTCAGTCTTGGAGGGATTGAGCTTGAGCCTGTTCCTCCCCATCCAGATCTGCACAGCCTCCAGGCATCGGGACATCACGTCGAGGGCATCGTTTGGGTGGTTTGAGGTAGAGATGAAAAGTTGGGTATCATCAGCATATTGATGATACCGTACCCCAAAACCACGGATGATCTCGCCCAGTAGTTTCATATATATGTTGAACAGGAGGGGTGAGGGAACCGACCCCTGGGGCACCCCACAAGTGACGCGCCTCGGGGTCGATCCCTGCCCTCCAGTCAACACAAACTGTTACCGATCCGACAGGTAGGAGGAGAACCACCGTAAAATGGTGCCCCCCACTCCCAAGCCCCCGAGTCATCGCAGTAGGATACTCAAAAGCTGCCGAGAGGTCAAATAGGACCAGGACAGAGGGCCTGCCAGAGATCATCGACCAACACGACCAATGCCGTCTCTGTGCTGTACCCAGGCCTGTAACCCGACTGAAACGGATCCAGGTAGACAGCTTCATCCAGGTACTGGGGAAGCTGACGTGCTAGCACACTCTCGACAACCTTTGCTACAAAGCGAAGGTTGGAGACCAGATGATAGTTGGCTAAAGAAGCTGGGTCCAGGGAAGGCTTCTTAAGGAGGGGCCTCACCACCGCCTCCTTCAAGGCAGTGGGAAAGAACCCCTCTCTCAATGAAGCGTTGGTAATCGCCTGGAGCCAGCCTCGTGTCACCTCCCAGGAAGCCAAAACTAACCAAGAGGGACACGGGTCCAGCACACAAGTGGCAGCACTTAGTCTCCCTATAATCCTGTCCATGCCCTTGGGGGTCACAGGGTCAAACTCATCCCAGATTGTCTCAACAAGATTCATCCCCGTCGACTCGCCTGAATCTACCCAGTCAGAGTCCAAGCCTGTCTGGATCTGAGCGATTTTATCCTGCAGATACTGAACAAATTCTTCAGCCCTACCCTGCAAGGGGTCTTTCCAAGTTCCTTGGTTAAGTAAGGAGCGGGTCACCCTAAACAGGGCAGCTGGGCAGTTATCTGCGGATGCGATAAGAGCAAAAATATGTTGCCGTTTTGCCACTTTTATCGCCACTAAGTAGGATTTAATATGAATTCTTACTAGTGTTCCATCAGATTCGGACCGGCTGGCCCTCCAACCACTCTCTAGGCTTCTTTTCCATTGTCACTGTAGTTATCCACAAAAGGCAATTCCCTGGTACAACATACAGTTGAAATTCAGAAGATATAGTCGCCTCATTGAGGCAAGAGATTTTTTTGGCCCAACAGAGTCACCACTTTCTTAGGGTCTTGCAAAAGAATAAAGTGGAACAACAACTTATGACCTCTTTTTACTGGTCCTCAACAGAAAGTGTCCTCACTCATTGCATTACGGTGTGGTATGCTGGCTTGACAGCTGTGGATAGAAAAACATTATAGAGGGTGGTGAGCACAGCACAAAACATCGTGGGCTGGGCCCTGACACCACTAGATGACATTGCTAGGATTCGCTGCCTTAGAAGAGTGAGCAAAATCTTCAGGGATGACTCACACCCTGATCAGCTCTTCTTTATTCTCCTACCATCTGGAAGGAGATAGAGAAGCATAAGCAGCTGCACAAACAGGCTGAAGAACAGTTTTTATCCGTGGGCTGTCAGACTCCTGAATGAAAAATAACGGTACAACAACATAGTACGACTGACTTGCGTGGACATCTCGACATGCAATAAGTTCACATGGTGCAGTAGGACTGGGTGTTTGTTAGTAGGATTCATTGGGCTAGGGATTTTTTTGTCTCTCACTGTGTATTGCACTGTGTTGGGGGAGGAGGGTGCACGAAAAGAGGCTCAGCCAATTTCATTATACACATGTTGGGCTCTGACAATAAAGGTTTGAATTTGAATTGTCCGAACCTCCTCTAGAGCCACTTTAGTCAGAGCAGGCATCCCTGGGTTCAGATGGGAAAAGTAGACCAACCTGGAACAAAGTCACCCGGAGTCACCTTACAGGGGATATAGGCAGCATTAAAAAATAATTTAAACGAATAAAAAAATAAAGCTGTCAGGCCAGCAGCCATCATTTCTTTTGGATCTTTGGCCTGCCACACTTTCTATTATTCTACTATGCATTTTCTATTGTGGGGAAATGGGAGGGGGGATTGCACAGAGTTAGATGATATGTAGCTATAACAAAATTCTTTCTAGAAAGCCAAGGTCATCCTTTGTCTTTGCACCTCTACACCTGACTGGAACTGGATGGGTGGAACTGCCAGCATGGCAGTGGAAGATTGGATCATGTGAGAGACTTGTGGATGTGGAGGCAAGAACTTTCAACTAGGTGGGGAAAACCTGGAAGCTTTCAGATTCAGGTTTTCCCAGATGTGCCAACATGGCTCTCTTAACAAATTGGAACGCTGAGCAATGCTTTGCCTTGGACTCTGATTTACTTTTGGATGCTATTTGGAACCCTGACAAAAGCAACAGTAAAAAGCAGGAAAACATAGGTGAAGGATTTTGGGCCCTCCCAAAATCCTTGCTGAGCTACAGCTACCTGAAGATCCAGCCAGCACAACCCCAATAATGAGGAATGTCGATGGTCATTTTGATATTCAGCAGTATCCAGAAAGCAACCTGTTTCTCATCCTTGGGAAAGTAAAATGTTCTGGAGCTGCTTATTTATAGGAGAGAGAGGGTGGCATGTAAATTCCCCAACTCTCTCAAGAGAACCAGAGTCCACAGTGGAACTGCAGTTTCAATGCAAAAAAGGGCCTCACGGCCTTTACCACTTAGCAATGTAGTCAGTAGGTAGCCATTTACCTTATAGCCTGGCAGGCTGCCCTGAGGAGCTGATGAAAGAAGCAGATTTTCCATCAAGGCTCATCGGATGCTATTTTAACTCCTGTCTTCCTTCCAAAAGGCAGGTAGGAGGAAAACGACAAAGAGCTGGCAACGGAAGCTGTCCCCACATCCCGTAACTTGAAAACCAACTTTCAAAATATTATGAATTTTCAAATGTCATAATTACAGTACATTACTCAAGCTTGTCTCCACTCCGCAATTTTCCCTTTGTCTTCTCTTTAATATCTTTAACGCGCCATAATTATTTCTTCAGCGCAGATCAATTATTTCAGAATAGAGAAACAAATTGCTGTCATTAATTCCACTTTTTCCCCTATTCTCTCTTTTCATCGATCTATTTTTTCTTCCTTTCTTCAGACAGAAAAAGAGCTCCCACTTAAGGGTTCATTGCAGTTCTTGTCTTGGTGTCTGAACGTACAGCCATGTGTAAATTGCCTGTCAATTGTGGAGGGGGGGGAGTTGTTTTCACCTCTTCAGTTCCTCCCTTGTCATTAACACTCTTTATCTTCCTCAGATTGAAATCAGCTTTTGGAATTGCAGAATTAATCTGCAAGGCCAGATTGAAATTGGGTGTGACATGATAGCCTATGTCTCCCTTGGCTTCACCCAGCGAAATGTTTCCTGCAAATTAAATCCTCAGATTGTTCATAGGAATATCACTGCCTTCCTGACAGATGCTGTTGCTCCCACATTAGATATAGGTTAAAGCTATTTAAACCATCACTAATCAGAAATTAATCATTCCAGTTATTACTCTGACTTGGTGAAGGGGATGGAAGAAGTCCCATTCTACCTAACTTTCAAACCTAATGGAATGGATTAAAGAATAATTAAGCCACTTAGAGGGAAAACTCAACCCCTTCCAGCTGCTTGTGTGGATTGTGCAAAAGAAGGTTGTTGCTTGAATATTACAAAATAGGCAACTTCTCTGTTCCTAAGAGGATATACTTTGTCTATCAGTCAAGAGAAAGAAAACCCATGATTTTGAAGAGGTGAAATATCAGCTGAATTGCTCTTTTTTCTCCGTTGGGTACATAGTAAATGAAAATTGGGAATACTAATGACACATGAATTCTCTAACCTTTTACAAATGACCCACTTAATTAACTGGAAGATGTAGCCCCCAATGGTCTCAGGCTAGCTGAGGCTAAAGTAACTTCCCTCCCTCTTGCAAATGATTTAACCCAAAGTTTGTTGATTCTCTTAATTCAAGAGCTGACATCCTAGAGAGACTTTGTAAAAATTGTGCCTCTCTGGGATCTTTAATCTTATCACCTCTGTAGATTCCTACCTTTCTCCCTTTATTGTTCCACATAGCTGGCCAACTCAAGAAACAAGATCTATGCAAAAGTGAATCTGTGGTTTCTGGATTTGGGGATTTAAAAGAACCAAAGAGGATGGGAGAAAAGAATAAGATAATAATTAAAAGAATAAGATAATAATTACTTGATAGAAAGAAGGGCAGAGGGCAGAAATATATATTTTCTTTTCATTTCATTCTTTTTCTATTCCTTTTCTTTTTCTTTCTTCCTACCTTTTTGTTTTGTATTCTTTTACTGTATTTAAAAATTCTAATAAAATTTTTAAGAAAGAAACAACACAGAACCACACAAATTTCAGGCAGGCATATTTTAAGTTAGTCAGGATAAAACCACAATTTTGAAACTGTGGAATTAAGATTCCAGATAGACCAGTGGTGGGATTCAAATAATTTAATAACCTGTTCTCTGCCCTAATGACCAGCTGGATAGGTGTGGCTCAGTGGTCATGTGACTGGGTGGGACTGGCCAACTCAACATCACTCATGTCTATGAGCACTTTGCCTTAGCTGTTACAATGTAATGAGGGTTAACGGGAGAGGCAGTTTCTGTAAGCAGGGCAATAAAGATTAGGCTAGAAGCAACAGCAGAATGTTTCTTTCCTGCCTTTCTTATAGGATTAGCCCTGTAAAGTGGGAAAAAATAAAATAGGATTTCTTCCAACAACAGATTCTCCAAACTGCTTAGAAAGTTAACAACCAGTTCTCCCGAATAGGTGTGAACTGGATGAATCCCACCACTGGGATAGACTTCTAGCAAGCCAATTAAGGTAGAGTCTCTTTGAAATGATTCCTTCCCTCTGACCTCACCTCTTGATTGTGCTGCCTTTTTACATGCAGTGAATTCCTCTCTGCCTAATTCCCATGTGAGTTAAAAGGGGGGGACAAGTGGGATGGATAAAACCCTCTCCAGTCTCCCCATTGTGATGCCAACCCCCAACAGGAACACTGAAATTGGTCTTCTTCCAGATGGAGTAGACATTAAAAAGGCACGAAGCAAGGGAAAAGTGACCGCGCCTTGTGTGGCATCTGGGAAACAAAAACACTGCAACCATGCAAAGAAAAGTCAATTCCTCTGTGGGTAGTCAGGAGGGGGACATGGGGAGAATGGTTGTATCATTTGTGTTGTTGGAATATAGCCTGAGTGTCCCATTATTAGGCTCTTCCTGGGTGAGGTAAATCTAAGGTGACCAGACATCCCGCTTTTGGTGGGACAGTCCTGATTTTTAATAATTTGTCCCGCATCCCGCGGCGTTTTTAAAAAGTCCCGATTTTTGGTAAGATGCGGACTTGTTTTGATGAGCGCGAGGTGACTGATCGTAGTTTGCGCTGGCCGCGCCCGCTCAAACTATTGTCAGTCGCCCCGTGTTCAGCAAAGCAAGCCTGGGGAGGTCCTTTGTGGCCAGCCAGTCTTAGCCGCTTGCGCCTGGTGCTGCGGCTGAAGTGAACCCCCAAAGCCCCCGCCACCACTAGAATAACTGCTGCTACCGCCTCCTCCTCCTCCTCCTCCAACAGCACCCACCACATTTGCTGCCCGGCACTGCGGCTGAGGTGAAGCTGCCAAAGCTCGGGCTGGTGCCCCTGCCCGTGGCAGCGGCGCCTCCCCCTCCGCTCGGAGCACCTGAGCTGGGCCCCGCATTACCCCTGCCCCCTCCTCCTCTGCAGTGCTTTTGAGGAGCCATGAGGCCGCAGGAGCCAGTATGAAGGCAACGGAGGGGGCGGGTGCAGGAAAAAAATGCCTCATGGCTTCTCAAAATCATGGCAGAGGAGGAGGAGGAGGTAGGGGTAATGCGGGACCCAGCTCAGGTGCTCCGAACAGAGGGGGTGGCGCCGCCACCGCTGACACGGGCGGAGGCGCCAGCGGGAGCTTTGGCAGCTTCACTTCAGCCGCAGCACCAGGCAGCAAATGTGGTGGTGCTGTTGGAGGAGGAGAAGAAGGAGGAGGTGGCAGCAGTTATTCTGGTGGCGGCGGGGGCTCGTCGGCATCTTCAGCGGCAGCCTGCCCCCGGTGAAAAAAACCAAAGATGGAGCAGATCCACGCAGATGATGTCACCGCAACATGACTGGAGGAGGAATTCTGGGAGTTGAAGTCCATAAGTCTTAAAGCTGTCAGGTTTGAAGACCCCTGGGTTTTTTTTCCCTAAAGGATTAGGGGCGCAAGGGTCTTGTAACTTGTCAGCTTTAAGACTTGCACTCTTCAATGCCAGAGTTTCTGAGCCAACATGACTGGAGGAGGAATTCTGGGAGTTGAAGTCCACAAGTCTTAAAGCTGTCAGGTTTGAAGACCCCTGGGGTTTTTTTCCCTAAAGGATTAGGGGTGCAAGGATATAGACCAAATTTTTAATCAAGAGCGCCCCCCCCCCCGTCAATGGTGTCCCGCTTTACCAATGTTAAAATCTAGTCACCTTAGTTAAATCATATGTTCCAATATTACCGTTGAAAGAAATATCCTTTTGGGTTCAATTCCAAGTGGGGAAAAAGACACTGGATTCATGAAAGTTGCTTGGAAAGAAGGTTTATTGATGAACAGGGTCACCTGGCTTCAAGATCTTGGGTGAAGAAAAAAGGGAAGACATGCTGAGAGAGCCTGAATTTTATACAATCTCTTGGGCCCCACCTTGGAGCTTCCTGTTCCTGTGTAAGAAATGTATTCTGATTGGTGGTCAAACTCCCAGAGGGGAAGGGGGCATGTCTTATCTAACCATAGGCTGTCTGTCTCCCAGGCTTGGTTGAGCCTTGCTGGATGATGCAATCTCCCCAGGTGCAATTTGGTGATATGGGTAGAGGGCTAATCCTATCATGTCCTGAGGGCCATGTCTTAATCCCATCACCCTGGAGCTGAAAGGGGTTGGCAGGGAGCTGCAGGAAGCTGCTTTGTTTTTAAAACATGCTTCTCCTTTTCTCATTCAGGGAAACGTAATATTGTTCATTTTTAATATTTCCTAGAATATTTCATTCTAGAAGATGGGTGGGTGCTAACTTCCTACAATATAATTCCCAAGGGTTTCTTGTTCAGCATAGAAGAGATGGGCAATGTAACGATCACTGAAGATTCTTATCAAGATAGTGGGAATTCCAAAGGGACCCAGTAAGTGTCAGAGATGTCATTTCTAAAAGGCTTGCTAAATAGAAAGATGCTATCCTGTGGAAAAGCTCCGTGCAAGCAGCCGCTGAGAAGACTGGATATACTGGCACACGTATCTGTTTCCAAGCACACAGAATGGAAAGGAAAGACCTGGACGTGCTTGGGCACTGGCAGGAATGCAAACTAATCCCTTCCCTCCCCAGCTTGTTGGCGTGGTGGAGTCAGTCATTCACACTGCCTTGGTTAGCTGGCACTCAAAAGTTGAATGTATGGATGAATGAATACTATCCTGAGGATTGGGATCATCTCATCTCTTGTTTTTGCTTCATGCCAGCTTGGGAAACAATTTCTTTTCTAAGCCTGTCTAAGCCAGACCTCACCTAAGAAGCTTATTGCTTATGTCCCACTCTGAAGCAGGTATCAGAAGCTTAAAAAATGGCAGCTAACAACATATAAATATCATAAAGAAAGATCCTTTGGTTTCATAGGCAATGATGCGAGGGTCCAGGAATATTTAGAAAGAATCAATATGGTATCAGTGGATGCAATTGAGTTATTTTTCTGGTGAATGACATGTTGGGGAAAAAGCATTTTAATAGGTTCAGAGGAGGAAGGCTAAAGTCAACTTCCATGAATCTTTTGAGGCTAGTATTGGCAATTGTTGCCCTACCTGAGTGCTAATACTGGGTTTGATCTTTCATTAGAGTATCTTCTTCACCTTTCATTAGAGTATCTTCTTCACTTGCACAATGATCATGTCAATATCGTCAGGCTCCCAAAACCAAGGAAGACATGTAGAGTTAATTCTGATGCAGTTTACTGTTCCTCACCTATAGACAAAAATCTTGCCAAACTAAACCCTCATTATAGATATCTACTCTGAGAATTGCTAGGGAGAGGCTCTTAACTCTCTTTCTCTCAACTCAGCTATTTAAACTTCATTGTTTATTTAGAATAACAGAGTTAGAAGGGACCATTTGAGGTCTTCTAGTCCTGCTCAGGCAGGAAACACTATACCATTTCAGACAAATGGTTGTCCAATAACTTCTTAAAACTTAAAACTTCCAGTGTTGGATAATTCACAACTTCTGGAATTAAGTTGTTCCACTGGTTAATTGACCTAACTGTCAGGAAATTTCTCCTTAGTTCTAAGTTGCTTCTCTCCTTGATTAATTTCTACCCATTGCTTCTTGTTCTACACTCAGGTGCCTTGGAGAATAGTTGGACTCCCTCTTCTTTGTAGCAACCCCTGAGATATTGGAACACTGCTATCATGTCTCCCCTAGTCCTTCTTTCTATTAAACTAGACATACCCAGTTCCTGCAACTGTTCTTCATATGTTTTAGCTTCCAGTCCCCTAATCATCTTTGTTGCTCTTCTCTGCACTCTTTCTAGAGTCTCTACATCTTTTCTACATCATGGTGACCAAAACTGTATTCCAAGTGTGGTCCTACCAAGCAGGGGTGAAATCTACTTACCTTTGCTACCGGTTCGGTAGCAATGTGAGCGCACAAATCAGGAAAGAAATTTGAGGACTTCTTCTATGAGAAAACAAATTACTCTAATCTTACTTATAATAGGAATTATAATTAAACTACAATTTTGGAACAAAATTCTCTTTTGAATCTCCTTGCTTGGATTTGTTTAAAAGCAGATGGAAGAATTTTAAATTTTTTTCTTAGGCACATAAAAACCTAAGGGAGAGGAGAATGAATAAAAGCAGACATGTGGTGTGCCTAGGGCTTATCATTTGCTTCTCTTCAAGCTTTTTTCAATACACCTAAAAGAGAGGCACAGTTCTTGGGAATATTTATTTTAAATTTCTAACCCTTTCCATTACTCAAGATTATTATTCAAGCTTTTCAAGAGGAGAAGCTCCAGGCATCTGTTTCGTAGTGGATAGGCAGAATTGCTACTGCTTTAGGAACATTCATTATCTTCAACAGGAAGAAAGTGCTAATTGATAGGTTGTTTGTTTATTGATCTGCTTGTAGAATAGGAGAACTGGTGCCGAGGATAAAATCTTTAATGGTGCATTGTATCCTAGATTAAGAAATTAAGAGCTGGGTTCCTGTTAAAGATCCACACTTCTATCTCCCACAGATTTCAGTCAGAGTCAGGCAAGGACTTGACACCCATCCAAAGAAGCAGGTTGCATTCATCCAACCCTCCAACACTCATTTATGGCACCATAAGGTTAGGACTAGGAGTCATTCATTCACACTGCTTTGGTTAGCTGGCATTTGAAAGATGTATGTATGAGGAAAAAATTTTTTATATATTTCTTCAGAAAGACGGCAGCTCCGATCACATTTTAAGCCCACAGCTTGAAGATGGCAGGTGTGATCCTGCCGAAACGTTGCAAAGACAATCTCAACCTTACACGGGAAAAGACCCGAATACAACAAAACCAGCATATATATATATATATATATATATATATATATATATATATATGTGTGTGTGTGTGTGTGTGTGTGTGTGTGTGTGTGTGTGTGTGTGTGTGTGTGTGTGTGTGTATGTATGTATGTATGTATGTATGTATGTATGTATGTATATTATCCTGAGGATTGGGGTCATCTTCTCTTTTGTTTTTGCTTTATGCCAGCTTGGGAAACAATCTCTTTTCTAAATTGAAATTTGGGGTGCAATTTCATCCTGTGCTGGATGAGTTTTCAGGGTGTTGAATAGGAACCATTTGATCCTGGAAACCCCACCACTCCCAAAAATCTAAATACAGGCTGAAACGCTTATCCATCCCTTCTGGTAAAATTGTAGCATTGCCGGGGGTCTTTGTGACCTTGTGGGAAGCTGAGTGGTAGCCTCCTATCTCCTAACTATTGTCCCCTCCCCTCATTACATCAAGAAATTATGTCATGGAGGTGACAAGAAAAGACACCACTTTAATAAACAGTCACTTGGGAGATGATGGGTTGGGCATTGCATGTACCTGCTTCTACATTGATAAGGGTACACCTGCTTAGTATAAAGTAATATTTGACATAGGTTCCAACCATAAGGTCATGTATGCAAATACATGTACATATAGTTTGTATATTCCTCCTGCCTCAAAGATGCAGGGAATACGTATTCTGC
This sequence comes from Natrix helvetica, assembly GCF_964273705.1. Lineage (NCBI taxonomy): Eukaryota > Metazoa > Chordata > Lepidosauria > Squamata > Natricidae > Natrix > Natrix helvetica. Next base: position 225,956,363 of record NC_138548.1, read on the forward strand.
AAAGTTGGTTTTCATAGACCATTTGGCAGAGTTGGTATTCAGCCAATTCTGACAGGTTCTGGAGAACCGGTAGCGAAGATTTTGAGTAGTTCAGAGAACCGGCAAATAGGCTGGCCCCGCCCCCTGCCTCCCAGCCTCCTAGCTGGTCTTCTTTGGTTGCCCTGAACAGGAGAACGGAGCTGGAAAGCAGGTTAGTGGGCTGGGGAGGGAAAGGGGATTTTGCAGTATTCTTCCCCTGCCATGCCCACCAAGCCACGCCCACAGAACCAGTAGTAAAAAATGTTGAATCTCACCACTGCCCTTTAGGTAAACTTTTTGACTCCAAAGTGACTCAATGTGCAGGAAACCTGAGGGCCATCTGCTCACTTCCAAGCTAAAGACAGGTCAGGGTATTAAGTGGGTCTCTCCCAACTGTTGCCTATAACTTTTGACTCTCTTAGAATCGTAACTCTCCTTACTGATGTTCATCATGAAATAGAAACATTAAAGCAGGGAATGAAATCAATGTGAAACAGACTCGTCAAAATTACCCACAAGGCGAGGACTGTCAGAATAGAAATGTTAGAGGAGCAGTGGGCTGTTTCTCTTGTGGTTCACAAGAGTTCTGCAGAATTGCTTTAGGAGAACATCATCAGCAACTCAAAGGTGGGCAGCGGAGCTTCCCAGGTGCATTCAGCTCATCTTATTGAAATTCTTTCAGAACCCTACAGACGCCTCCAGTGTTCTCTGCCATTCATTATGTATCATTACGTTATGCTTGCACAAGCAATAATGAAGGGATCTGCTTTTACCTTTAAGCCAAATTCAAAACGTGGAGAAAAGCAGTATCATCTAGAGAAGTGTTTCTCAACCTCAGCAGCTTTAAATGTGTGGACTTCAATCACCAGAATTCTCCAGCTAGCATGACTGGCTGGGGAATTCTGGGAGTTGCAGTCCTTGCATCTTAAAAGTAGTTGAGGATTGAGAAATGCTGATCTATTCTAGAGCAAACTCTCCACTTCTAAGACTCGGTTATGGAAGTAGTAGGGGGAGAGGGCTCTGAGAGAAGGGACAGACAGCTACATCACAGCGGTAGTATGCAGAAGAATATATGTCATGAAAAGGAGTAAGCCCTGGAGAAGGTGTGCTCAATGCTTTCTGCCTTCCAGTCCCCTGGACTCAACCCCAATGCCATCAGATCCATGGTGACCCCAGGCTCAAGCTCCTTTTGCTCAGCATCGCTAATGAAATCCAGTTATAGATCTGTCCTTGGATCCAAGCAACGCTGCTATTTTTTTTTTTTTTTTTTTGCCTCGGAGTCATATTAGGTGCATAGGCTCAGGTTTCATCCTAAAGATCAAAGAGCTATAGATTCTTTGTAGGCCACCTAGATCAAGAGAGTTGCCATCCTGGGATCTGGAGAAGAATGTACTATCCAAGACAGACCCAGTTTGGAAGTCCTTTTGGATTCACAATTCCTGCTTGAAGAGAGGTAGCACCTTTTGGGGGGGGGGAACACCTATGCACAATCTTGTATGCTGATTGTGCCCATTCCTGAATTGGGAGGTCTTATTCATGTTCACTCATGCATTGCTCATCATCAGTAAACTTCTAAGCAATCTTCAAAGAACTGGTTGTTACCTATAAAACCGGACATTGGAGAGGGCCCCCTTATTTGCAGGATCACCTACCTTCAATTATTTATGGCCCTCCAGAAACATCTAAATTTAGAAGCCTCAGATTCTGTCACTTAAGCAGTGTCATCTGATCCAGACTCAGAAGAAGTGCCTTATCTGTCACCATCACTGTACCATGGAACAGGATTCCCCTCACCCACCCAAGATGGTCCCACTGTTGGCCCAGCCCAAAGTTCGGTGATTTGTTCCACCTGGAGCAAATTAGCTCAAACAATCACACAGAGGCGGGTGAGGACATTTCAAATGTTTAATACCTGATTATTATTGCTTTGTTTAATCTTGTATGCCACCATAATGACACACACACACACACACGTGTGTGTGTGTGTAATGTATGTATGTGTGTATGTATATATGATAGATAGATAGATAGATAGATAGATAGATAGATAGATAGATAGATAGATGATAGATAGATGATAGATAGATAGATGATTGATAGATAGATAGATAGATAGATAGATAGATAGATAGATAGATAGATAGATAGATAGATAGATAGATAGATAGATAGATAGATGATAGATAGATGATAGATAGATAGATGATAGATGATAGATAGATAGATAGATAGATAGATAGATAGATAGATAGATAGATAGATAGATAGATAGATGATAGAATATTATCAAGGTAGCAATAAATAACTTAAGGTGGCAAACATACTTAATACTCCTTCCTCCTCCTATTTTCCCCATAACAATAACCTTGCCAGGTGGGTTGGTCTGAGAGAAAGGGACTGGAAAATAAATTACTTTATTCTTCTGGGAAAGCACACTTGAATCCACATACCACTTTGATTTTCTCATGTCCTCTTGTAGGCATCACTTACAACCTGTATGATCAGGACACTCAAAGTACATATGAATCAGAAGCTACTGGCATCCACACATATCCCAGAAAATCCCTTTTGAGTAAATCTGCTTTATCTTCAGGAGGCTAGCAGAAGAATAAAAGCGGAATCTGGCTTCTGGATCCTGGGAAACCTCTATAACTACAATCAAAGTTTAATGTTTTGAATTATTTTAGATTGCTGTGAGAGGTTTTTGTTATTAAAGTGTGTTACTGTTTCTAATTCCACTCTGCTGTATTTTTAATAAATATACTGATCTGGGAATTGGATTGATTTAAATGTTTTACCTGGCCTAGGAAAGGCTCTTGTGCAAGCATCAGGCTGTTGGGGGAAAAGACTTAAATTGCTCTAAAAAAGGAAATGTATGAGAAAGGAGCCTCTCTGTTCTGACTTAGGCTTCTCCAGGAGTACGAAGCCGAGTCCTCCTCCCGATAAACCTCTTTTATTTAATTTACAGTGAATTCCTCTCCAGCAAAATCTTTCCTCTCCCACAGTCTTTCAAGATAGTTCACAATTACTGACCTTTATCAGGCTTGCAGAGCGGCCAGGCTGATATCTTTCAGATACTGCAATATTTGGCAAGAATGCAGGAATGAACTCTCTCCTGCAAACTCCCCTCCCCTTTCGCTCCTCTTTTATTCCCTATGGGAGGGGCCATTCACCATCCACCTGTGGCCTTACTCCCAAGTTGACCCTTGTTCCTTAGCTGTTCCCTTCTCCTGGCAGTTCTGCGCATGTGCACACTGGGAACAGGCTCCAGCTGTTCATCTGCCTCACTGATGTCTGACTCTGAAGGCAGCTGATAACTGTCAGATGTCCCTGCCCCCCTCTCTGCCTCTGACGCAGATCCCTCATCAGAGCCTTCCTCAGACTCCAAGACTGGCTCATGTTCCTCCCCAACCTCCTCACTGTCCAAATCTGCTGCCAGCTCTGCTGGCCGCTGGCAGGCCACAACACTTTCCTTCTCTCTAGAGGTGTGGCCTATAAGTTTCTCATGTTCCGAGGCTGAAGTTAGTAATAGCTGTAAATTACATAAGACATTGAAAGCATATAGCAAAGGAGGACAACTCCTAACCACCCTTCTTCTATGGATGGAAATTTATGCACCCACCACCCAAATGGGCAGAGTGCTGTATCTTATCTACATTCTCCCTGTTCTGTAGACATATCTCTGTTCGCAACAGGGGACACCTACAAATTCTATGCATTGCTGCTACTACAACATAACAAAGCCCAATGGGCTTAACTTAAGTGGGTTGCACTATTTCATTCCATATAGTGAATTTTCTATTTCCAAGTTAATCATCTGAAAATGAAAAACCAGAGCAGGCTTTCCTAAAATATATTAGTACTTTGATTGAAGGCAAAAGGAAAAGGGGACAACAGATGATGAGATGGTTAGACAGCATCATTGATGCAGTGGGCATGAGTTTGGCCTGACTCAGGGGAGGATGGGGGGCTGGTATGCTATGGTCCAGAGGGGTCCCAAAGAATCGGATACGATTTACAGTATCTTAGTATCAACAACTAGTGCTTTGATTAATACCTTGATACTAAGAATAAAGGGTAAATTACATTATGGGTTCTCGCAGTATCAGAAACTTTTAAAAGAGATTTAGTTCTGGAAATTAAGAAACAGATGACTTCTTAAGATGCTTCTTTTAAATATAAAAAATAATAACATTAAACATGACTACATGACATTAAACATGGCTATCATAAACTTTGAGACACTTTTAGACTCCCATATATGTTATATATCTGTGGTAAAAGGTAGATATTAGAATCTCTCATTGACAACTCATGTTATTTCTAGAATTAAAAATATTCTGGTTTGAAATGCTAGCTATATGTCTGTCTACCTATCTTTCAGAAGGGACACGGTGGCTCTGTGGCTAAGACGCTGAGCATGTCAATCAGAAAGGTCGGCATTTCAGCTGTTCGAATCCCTAGCACCACGTAACGGAGTGAGCTCCCATTATTTGTCCCAGCTTCTGCCAACCTAGCAGTTCGAAAGCATGTAAAAAGTGCAAGCAGAAAAATAGGGATCACTTTGGTGGGAAGGTAACAGCATTCCGCGCGCCTTTGGCATTTAGTTATGCCAGCCACATGACCACGGAGACATCTTCGAACAGCGCTGGCTCTTTGGCTTTGAAATGGAGATGAGCACCACCTCCTAGAGTCGGGAATGACTAACACATACAGTATGTGCAAGGGGAACCTTTACCTTTACCTATCCATTGAATCTGATTCTTTGCTGCCATGTAAAAGTTGTTTAGATTTCTACTGACCTGGCAGCTGTACAGTAGACATTTTTCTATAAACAAGTGGAATACTCTAGAGAAAACTGGATTGAATATACAAAATATCACGCAGACTGGATCAGAAAGGGAGTTCTCTAGGGTTTCTGCATCATTGCACAACCCAAGGCAAATTACCATGTTTTCAATATTACGCAGCTTAATGCATTGTCAAGTAGCAGGAGTGAAAGGTAGGAAATGAAATATCAATATTCATTAGGATGGAAAGAAGAAGTGTCCGACTTTATAAACATCAGCTCAAATGCTATTAGTTTAGGCAAATGTGCTAAAGAGGAATAAATCCGAATGATTGTGGAAACACTAGCTCAAAATGTTGCTGAGCTATAATTCCCAGCATCCCTGATCTTGGACATGCTACCTGTAGCTGCTGGTAATTTTAGTTTAATAACATCTGGAGCAGAGGTGGTTTTCAACCAGTTCAGACAGGTTCTGGAGAACCGGTAGCAGAAATTTTGAATAGTTCGGAGAACCAGCAAATAGGCTGGCCCCACCCCCGCTGTCTCCCAGCTGATCTTCTTTTGTTGCCCTGAACAGGAGAACGGAGCTGGAAAGCAGGTTGGTGGGGTGGGGAGTGTTAGGGATGTAACCCTAGGCTTGGCTTGGCAATTTATATAAGCTATGATTACTTTACTGTTACTTTAAATGATTCAGAGATGTAACTGGCTTGTTACCTCAAGCAGCTATAAGAGGAGGCTAGAATGGTTGTTAGATCTCTCTCTGTGTTTTGTTAGAAGCTGGTTGGTGTATTTTGAGGTATTGTGGTTTGCTACTGTTTAGCTATACTTTGTGTGTTAGACTGACTATTTTGATAACTGACTTACTGAACCGTGTACAACTTGGACTGTTAACCGGACTCTGAATACTTCTATATTTCTACATAGTAAACTACTATATTTTTATACTATTCAGTGTTTCTGTAGCTGTTATTCCATATCACTCTCATTACGCTTCTCTGCATACTCGCTTTTCTAATGGGGAGCTTAATTACTTAACAGGGAGGAAATGGGAATTTTACAGTAACCTTCCCCCAGGCGTGGGGAGGGAATAGGGATTTTGCAGTATTCTTCTTCTGCCACGCCCACAGAACCAGTAGTAAAAAAATTTAAATCCCACCACTGATCTGGAGGGCCCCAAATTTTTCACATATGGCCTAGGATAAGGTGACCAGATTTTAACATTGGTAAAGCGGGACACCATTGACCGGGGGGGGGGGAGAAGCAGGGTTCTTGATTAAAAATTTGGTCTATATCCTTGCACCCCTAACCCTTTAGGGAAAAAAAACCCAGGGGTCTTTAAACCTGACAGCTTTAAGACTTGTGGACTTCAACTCCCAGAGTTCCTCCTCCAGTCATGTTGCGGTGACATCATCTGCGTGGATCTGCTCCATCTTTGGTTTTTTTCACCGGGGGCAGGCTGCCGCTGAAGATGCCGAAGAGCCCCCACCGCCACCAGAATAACTGCTGCCGCCTCCTCCTCCTCCAACAGGACCACCACATTTGCTGCCTAGCACTGCGGCTGAGGTGAAGCTGCCAAAGCTCCCGCTGGCGCCTCCACCTGTGGCAGTGGCGGTGGCGCCACCCCCTCCGCTCGGAGCACCTGAGCTGGGCCCCACGTTACCCCTGCTGCCTCCTCCGCCGCCGCCGTGCTTTTGAGAAGCCATGAGGCGTTTTTTCCTGCTCCTGCCCCTTCTGCTGCCTTCCTACTGGCTCCTGTGGCCGCCCGGGCCAGTTCTAGCCGCCTTCAATGGACCTCCCCTGCTTCCGGAGCCTGTGACAGTAGAAATCACTGCGCGGCAGTTGCAAACTGTTGCACGGTGTTTTCTTGCCACATGCGCAGCTGCGCACCTTACCAAAAATCGGGACTTTTTAAAAACACTGCAGGATGTGGGACAAATCATTAAAAATCAGGAACGTCCCGCCAAAAGCCGGACGTCTGGTCACCTTAGCCTAGGACAGTGGTGGGCAACCTTTTTTTTCAACTGAGCCAAATCTCGCCAAAACCATGATTGAAATTTATTTTGAGAGCCACATTTTTAAAACCGAAAATACATAGGATGGTACACTGTTTTTAGTTTCAATAAGTTTTTATTGAGAATATTCTGCATGCAAGTATCCACATAGGTCGGGAGGATACAAATAACACAACTAATAAAACAAAAACTTTAGAACGATATTATTTATCGATAACGTTAAATTCCGTAAAATTTGCCTTACAATGTAGAGAAAATTACATCCTGACAATGACTGACAAAGTCACAACCACTAATGTGAACATTGGCCTTGCATTTCCTTGGATAGTTTGAGTAAGTCAGGTTTGTATGTTGTTGTTTTTAATTTCATCTCTCTCTCCCACTTTCTTTCTTTTTTTCTTTTTCTTTCTCTCTCTCTCTCTCTCTGGCTCTTTGTCTCTCTCTCCCTCCCTCCCTCTCTGTCTCCCTCTGTCATTTTCTCTGGGTGTCTATCTGTCTGTCTCTCTCTCTGTATCTCTGTCTCTCTCTCCTCCTTCCCCCATCTCTGTCACTCTGTGTGTGTGTCTGTCTGTCTGTCTCTCACTCACTCTGTGTGTGTGTGTGTGTCTGTCTCTGTCTCTCCCTCTGTCTCTCTCCCCTCCCTTCCTCTCTCTCTGTCACTCTGTGTATGTGGGTGTGTCTGTCTCTCATTCATTCACTTAATCACTCACTCTGTGTGTGTGTTTCTCTCTCTGTGTCTATCTTTCTCTCCCTCCCTCCCCCTCTCTGTCTCTCTCTGTCTGTGTGTGTGTGTGTGTGTGTCTGTCTGTCTGTCAGTCAGTCTCACTCACACACACACACACACACACACACTGTGGTCACCTTGTTGAGTGTTCCAATCACATTTGAAACACTCAACAACTGGCCTGCATTTATGGTATTTTGCAGCATTCTGCAGTCATAGGACCAAAATTGGTCTTATGACTGCAGAATGCTGCAAAATACCATAAATGCAGGCCAGTTGTTGAGTGTTTCAAATGTGATTGGAACACTCAACAAGGTGACCACAGTGTGTTTGTGTGTGAGAGAGTGAGACAGACAGACAGACAGACAGACATAGAGAGGAACAGAGAGAGGGAGTGAGAGAGGGAATCAGAGAGAGACTGACAGAGTCTGACAGAATCAGAGAGGTACTTTTAACTACCTGGCAGCGGCGTTTTGCCTTGGGGGGCTCCTCAGAACATCCCAAGACTTCGGAGGGAAGCTTACAGCCCGGAGCAGGAGCAAAGCCCCTTTCCCAACTGAACGCTTCGGAGGGAAGCTTCTGCAAAAGCCCGGGCAAGTGACAACAAGTTCCCGCCGTTACGAAGTCTCCGAGGCTGTAATTTTCTGAGCTATGCGCGCGCGCCTGTTTTCCACGGCGTGGAGCAGCGGCGAGAGATGATTCCGGAGGCCACCAGTGGGGGGGCAGGGTCCCCCCTCACGTTCCACATCTTCCCAGATGGCCCCCGGAATCATCGCTCGCCGCGCAGAATCTCGCCGCTGCTCTACACCGTGGAAAACAGGCGCGTGCGCACAGCTCAGAAAATTACAGCCTCGGAGACTTCGTAAAGGCGGGAACTTGTTGTCACTCGCCCGGGCTTTTGCAGAAGCTTCCCTCCGAAGCGTTCCGAGGGAGGAAGGGCCAGTTGGGAAAGAGGCTTTGCTCCTGCTCCGGGCTGTAATTGCGCCTATGTTTTCCATGGCGTGGAGCAGCGGCAAGCTCTGCGCGGCCAGCGATGATTCCGGAGGCCATCAGTGGGGGGCAGGCCATCAGGCCATCAGTGGGGGGCAGGGTCCCCCCTCGCGCCCGGCACACAGAAGAGCCGCATTAAAGTGTGTAAAGAGCCGCATGTGGCTCGCGAGCCGCGGCTTGCCGACCACTGGCCTAGGAGAAACTCTACACAAATGGTATGTAATAGATTGCATCTATCTATGCACATATAGTATCCATGAGTAAAAACAGAAAAGAATATCAAGAGTCTTCATGTTCAGTAATTAAACCAATGAAAGTAACTTTTAACCCTAAATTGAAAAGACGTGTCTTGTTATTTCTAATAATCAAGAGGATAAAAAGGACTGGAATTCTAGGTAGGGTTCCTTGCACAGTTTGGGATTAATACAAGAGAAAATGGATTCAGTACTAAGGGACCTCTGCAAATGAATTTTGAAATGTGTCTCCTGCAGATGTTAACAGTGAGATCTTAATTATGAAGTTCATCATGAGATAGGTGATCTCTTTGAAAGTCAGTCCTAAGTTGCTGCTACTTGAACCCAATAAGCATTGATAAGTAATGTGTAGGATTTCCAACACATCCTTTACTAGGATGTGTTGGAAATCCAAATATGGCAACATGGTTATCAGCCTAGTTGCTATATTTTAAGTCAGCAGACATGTTCAGGCACTGGAAGTATGTTTCAGTCATCTAGGCATTATGCAACCAAGTCGTAAATAACTGTTGATGGATCACATTGACAAAAGAAAGCTTGTAGACTGATACATCAAGCACTTGCACAAATGCACTGCATTCTACAATCTAAAAACGTAAAGATAAGATCAAGAGGGATTCCTGATCTGTGAAATGGAATTTTCAGATGATATGCAATCCTTTTTAGAACATGATGTCTCTAGAACAGATTTCCTGCTGACTAACAAATATCTCTATAAGGATTGCCTCCATTTCTGAAACGCTCTCCCTGACAACAATTTTCTCCCATGACAAAATCATGATTGTTACTACTTATTTGAATTTATTAGCTACCCAATTCTAATGGACAGACCAAGTCGAACCAGCAGGTTCCTTTTTATTTCTTCTTCTCTTCCTTTACCTCTTCTCCCTCCTCGCCCTCTTCCTCTTCCTTCTCTTCGTAAAATTAAAATGCAAACTCCTCTTAATTATCCTGGAAGTGCACTTCAAATATTAGGTAAACCCTACAAATGAAATGTAAATGAAGGCAGTGAAACAGCTGTCAGCTTACTAGCTGATTAATTTCCTTCAGAAGCCAGAAAAATTACATTACAACATGCACCCCAATCCTTTCGCACCTCTCTCTTTCTCATCCATTTAGACTCCCGCAATGACAATTGGTTTTGGTTAGTGGGGGTGGAGTTTTTCCCCCCCTCCATAATATGAATATCTCCTTGCCTTCATTCCTGGTTTTATTATTTTTCTTCCTCATCTGAGTGGTTAACTTGGGTTTCCCCATCCCTAATCTGACTCTTTAACATAGTCTTTCTGATGCACTTTGTAGGTGTGCAAGAAAGGAATCAGAATGGAAAGTCCCATGGCGAGAAGGGAAGCCTGCTTGAATAATCTGGATTTAGATGATTAATTTTTATTTTAGGCTTTGCATGTTTATATTTGGAAGGAAAAAGAAAAAGAGAAGGTGGGTGGACTCAGTTACAGTGGTTGTGAATGCACCACCAGAAGATCTAAAAAGTCATGTTAGGGACAGATTGTCATAGAGAAGACCTGTCTGTGTGATCCCTAGGAGACCAAAATGATTTGATGGCACATAACCAATAATCAAATCATGTTTATCACAGCAAATATAAAATAGATTGATATATAGAAAGATTCTGCTTTCTGCATCTGTTTGTCCTTCCATGAGTCAAAGAGATTCCTATGCAGTGGATTCACACAAAGCCAGAAAGGGGGAACAGTTTCTCCATCCAGCATATCCAACACCAGGATTGCATTCATTGTTCATGCTAGGCAGGGAAATGTTAATTTTATTTATAATTTTTCTGGCAGTCTTTATATGAAATTGCAAGTATCTTGCAGAAGGACCATATCCATGTGTCAGCGTCATCTGGTAGTGTTTCTTTTGCATTGTCCCTTTTAATATAATTGTATTAAAAAATTTTAATTGTGATAATAAAAACTAATACAAACTCAACTTAGAGAAAGAGAAGAGCATGGAAAGAATGGATTAAAAGTACAGGAAAAAGGAAGTAGAAAAGGAAAAGAAAGAATATAGAAAAACGAAAAATGTACAAAGAAGTGACTTCCAACCTTCATCACACCAAGTATAAACAAATTTAACAGCTCTTTACACCTATAAAATTAAACAGACAGCCTACATTCCTACAGAGGAATTACTGAGTTTGTCATTTGTACTTCTATTGCTGTCTGGTTTGGTACAACAATCAAACAGGACAGGTCCAAACTCCAACAGATATTTAGGGCTGCAGAAAGAACTATTGTAACCAGCCTCCCTTCCATACAACAGGGATCCACAACCCCCATGCTATGGACACTCCTGGACTGTGGCCTATTCACTACTGGGCCACGAGCTGCGTGCAGCTCAACTCATGCAAGCAGTGAGCTGGTGCACATGCGCATGAAGCTCGACTCGTGCAAGCGGTGGGCCAGCAAGCATGCACATATGCACACAGCTTACAGTCGATGCATGCGGGCCAGCTCGCCACTCATATGAGTTGAGCAGCAGTGTGTATACGTGCATGCGTGCAGGCCGGACTGCAGATCACGTAGCCCAGTTCCTCCCCAGCTGGGCTGCCAAGCCGCAAAGGTTGGGGACTGCTGTCATATAAGACCTGTACATTGCGCAGGTCACAAGAAGGGCTGAGAAAATAACTACAGACCCCTCACATCTTGAACATAAACTGTTTCAATTCCTCCCCTTGGGATGCTGCTATAGGGCACTGCATGCCAAACCAACTAGACACAGGGATAGTTTTTTCTCTTGTGCCATCACTCTGCTGAACACCTAATCCTCAAAGTGCTGTCTTATGTATATTTACCCATGTTGTATGGCTGTAGTATTATTATTATCCTTCTCATTCTCTCTACTACCCCCTTTTATTGGTATCATTATAATGATTATTATTACACTGTTGCTGTGCACATATTGTATATTGAGAGCTTCTGAACCAGAAACAAATATCTTGTGTATCTTATCACACTTAGCCAATAAAATATTCTGTTCTGTTCTATTCCATTCTATTATAATTCTATTCTATTCTATTCTATTCTATTCTTATTCTACTCTACTCTACTCTAATTCTATTCTACTCTACTCTAATTCTATTCTATTCTCAGTTGTCTATTCTGACACTATTCTGAGATGCTGTCTTCTATTTCTTGCTTTTTGGAAATCTCTTTTCACATTCATCCTTAACAATTTCTTTGATTTATTCCTCAGTTCATCTCATTCTCAATTAATGAGGTTCAGGATTTCAAAGCAATGCCAGATCTTTTCCTTGAAAATAGCGATTATATGTTCAAGAACATATTGTAGAAACCGATTGGCATTGTTCGGTTTCAGCCTGAGTTGGAACTTGCATGGAAGTGTTTTATGATCTGTTCCACCATCAACTCCTGGGCATATTTTTGCTTTTATAACTGAGTTTTCCTATATTCTCATCTTAACGGTATAATCAGTTAGATTTCTGTGTACTCCGTCTGGTGATGTCCATGTTTTTAAGATGCCATTTTGGTACTTGAAGACTGTGTTAGAAATCAAGAAATCATTGGATGGGAAGAAATAGATTAATCATTCTCCTGCTTCATTTCCTTTTTCAAAGTCATTTAATCCAACAGTTTTCCTCCTTGCTGTTTCCAACTTCAACATTCCTGTGTCCAACTACAAGCAGCATATATTGCCTGCAGATTCTGCCCTTCCTCCTTTTCTGCTGTGTTGTAGACATTTCTGAACTTTGAGCAATGGATACTAAGATATTCTGCCAATTCCTGCTTCGGTGTGGTAATAAAGCTTAATGTAGATAGATAATACTTTGTCACTTTAAAAGAATTTCACAGTGAATTTTCTCACTTGGGAATAAAACTTCAAACAAGTTTTCCTAAAATACATCAGTTCCTTACATAACAGCTTGATACTAAGAGTAAATGATAAAAATCAGACTGTTGGTTTTCATAATACCAGAAAATGTCAAAAGAATTTTAGTTTCTGGAAGCTGAGAAACAGATGAGTGCATAAGAGGCTTATTTTAAAAATATAAAACCAATAATAAGATTGAACATATGTAGCATAAACTTTAAGAAACTTTAGAATCTCTTTTATTGAGCTAGAAGGAAGTAGTATAATTCCACATGTATGTCTAGAATTAAATATATTCTGGTTTAAATGCATATGTGTTTGTGTGTATATCTGTCTTTCTGTCCATTTGGATTCAGACTAAATTTGACCATTGTTGGAAGAAATGTCCTTCTGGATTCAGTTCCAAGTGGGGAGAAAGATACTGGAAACATGGAGGCTGCTTGGAAAAATGGTTTAATGGTGAACATGACCGCATAGGTTTGAAGTCCTGGATAGCTGACTACATGGAGTGGAGAGTGTGTGCTATTTATATCCTCTCTTGGGCTTTGACCTTGAGCTTCCTGTTCCTGTGGCAAGGGCATGTATCCTATTAGTTGCAGACTCCCATGTGGAGTCATTTTTGTCTGAATTAAGGTTGGTTGAACCTTGGGCTGATGTAATATCCCCAGGTGCCGTGTGGTGAGTACTGTTGCCAGATGGGTAGAGGGCTAATCCTATTTTGTCCTGAGGATCATGTCTTAATCCCATCAGCCTCGAAATGAGGTCTTTTGTTTTGAAGATAGGCTGGCCCAGTCCTCAATGGGCACCAAATATCAGCTGGGGTAGGTAGCTGCTTTGTTTTTAAAAACATGTTTCTCCTTTTCTCATCCAGGGAAATATAATATATATTATAATTCTATAATATTAATATTTTAAATATTTCCTAGAATTTTTCATTCTTCTAGGAGGGTTGGGTGCTAACTGTCTTCACCATGAAATTAATCAACCTTCTACGGTATTTTTTTACATGAGGGATTGGAGCATAAATTTGGGTAATTGTCTTATTAAAGATTGTGTACAAGGTCTAATTGATATTTTTAGGTCCTTGACTTCATTTGATTCAAGTAATGTATTGGCTATAATCTTCCTGACAATGAGAGTAATACTATCCCTTCTTTATTTTTCATGTCCAGGGTAGTAAATAACAAAAAGTGCCCAATTCCAGCTCATTTTGATTCGCAGATGTTAAAATTAAATGAATGGTTGATTTATTTCATCTTTCACTATGTTCAGCTTTTCTATGTTCATGCTTCTTACTTTCCAGGTTCCCAAAGTAATTTTCTTCTTGCAACTTCTTTTTTTTTTTACCTGCATGGCAACATCAACGGCTAGACAGTCCAAAGTCTTTAATCTAGCCACATCATGAACATCATTAGATTCTCCAAAAAAATCTTCACTCTTCTTCAGTAGCACACTGAGTCCCATCAATCTGAGGCTCATCATGCACCATTCTATCATCAATTGCTTTATCTTGTCTATCGTGTGGTTTTCTTGGTCTCCTCTCATACAGTAGGAATTGTTGCCTTTGCCATTGTCACTAAAGTGATACTTTGCCTCCAACATTTTTCTGTATTGGTGCTACTGACCAATAAAGATTCCATCCTGATTTAGCTGGGCAGTTGAGATGACACTCACACCTTGGGTGATGTTGCTGAAATTACCATGTTTCCCTGAAAATAAGACCCACCCCCAAAACAAGCTGTAGCTTCCTTTTTGGGGTGGGCCTAATATAAGCCCAACCCTGAAACTAACTCTGGGGGATGAGCATTGCCAGCATAAGAGGCGGCGAGCGTGTGGAGGCCAACAGTGTCCAGAAGCAGCCACAGCCCACTGTCCCCTTGACCCAGCGCAAATGCCAGTAAATCCAAGCATGGAGGCAGAAGCAGGGGGCATACAGATGATCCGGGCATGCTGCATAGCTGCCTGACTCATGGGAGCTCACATTTTTAACAGTTGTTAAATTATATGAGGCCTACCTGTGTTAATTAGGGTTTTTTATGCTGGCTTGCAGCCAATCTGGGATCAATATAGGACAGGAATAGTTTAAAGGCGCACTGTGGCTATGTCACAGAGTAATGTTAAAAGAGGTTGAACAAATTGATGGAGAACAACATTACTGATGATTACTACTCTTGATAGCTTTTCCTACCTGTTCAATCAGCATGTCTGAAATACCTGCTTCTAAGGAGCAACACGTTGGTGCTTCTGAGCACCTTAAATGCATCTGGTTGACCAGTCCAACAACAGTTTTTTTGTGTTCTCTCAGAAAGACTACAAGAGATGAGATTCTGAGTGCACAAAGGGGGCAAGTATTAAAATACAAGGATAGAGAAATAGCCATCCTTGGTGTGAGGTGTGATAGGTGACTCTGGTGTCGCCATCTGTTCGCTGTGGTGGCGGCTGCAATGCCCCTTGGTTGGGCATCTGCTGGCAGTTAGGTATGCTTCTGGGCTTCCAGGTTGTAGCGGGATGATCGCTTCTGCAGACCTTGGGGATGTGCCCCTTGCGTTCGCAGTGTTAACAGATGGCATCGCAGAAACGGCAATGTGGTCTGAGGTGGTTTCCTCCGAAGCCGGCGCAAGGCAGGAAACACGGTTCAAATTTTCACACCGGCTTGGTGCAAACCCTGCACATGCAGTAGCTGTCATCTTCACTTTCTGAGCCTTCAGGCTCTGTGGCTTCGCGATGCACGCCTGCGCTCTTCCGCACTCTCTTTGGACTATTTTGGGGCTGCAGGGTTTCCATTGATTTAATTGAAGACTCAGTAGCCCTGGCTTCGTCTAGGGCAATTTGGAGAGTAAGATTAGTTTTTGCTAATAACCTCCTCTGCAGGCCAATGTCCCTAACATCGCATATGATGCAGTCAAGTAGTAGTTCATCAAGATCTCTAAACTTGCAGTACATTGTGGCCTTTCTGATCGCTGCAACATATTCGTTGATAGATTCCCCTTCTTTTTGGTTACGGATGTTGAATTCGTGCTTCCGGGCATATTTAGATGATCTTGGAGTGTAGTGTGTCCTCGGTGTCTGTTGTAGAACCAATCAAGCGACTGATTGGAGTGGCATTGGCTCAGACAAATCCTTTACCGTCTCGAACACCTCTGGTCCGCAGTAGCTCAGGAACATATTCTTTTTCTGGCCTTCAGAAAGGCCAATGAGGTCATTGGCTTCAAGGAAGCAATCAAACCTCATCATGTAGGATTCCCAGTGCTCAGTGGCTGGGTTGTACGGAGTCGGTGGGGCATGTATTGTCATCTTGTGTTCCTGAGCGCGTTTGAATTTGCCGCTCAAAGATGGCTGCTCGATGCCGCACCGTGCTCTGGGCTGGATTTACTTGCTGGATTGTCATGCTCTTTTTGTCTGCCTTCCAATCTCACCTTCGTCACCAGTGTTAGATTGGCTGAATGAAAGCACACTCAGGCTTCAGAGTAACAAACAGCTCTTTATTAGCACAAGTCCACTATGTACAATCCAGCGAAGGTTCAATCTGACAGCAGCCTTTTTATAGGTAGCTGTCAGACCCTTTGACAATCAGATTGAATTTCTGTTCCCGCCAGAACAGAGGACCTTGGTATAAACCATTACCAATGTTTCTGGTATCTAACAAGCAGAAATCCAATATAAAGGTGGAAACATTTGGAAAGCATTAGGTATCTATCAATTTCTAGATAGATAGCATGTATTCTATGTTCTCTAAATGGTGTGCGATTAATTTATATATGCATTTGTGTGTTTGCATATAAGTGTAGATAGATAGATGGATGAATGGATGGATGGATGGATGGATGGATGGATGGATGGATGGATGGATGGATGGATAGATGATAGATAGATAGATAGATAGATAGATAGATAGATAGATAGATAGATAGATAGATAGACAGACAGACAGAATGTGTATAGAGATAGATAGATATATCACATCATTTAGACTTATATACCGCTTCACAGTGATTTACAGCCCTCTCTGAGCAGTTTACAGAGTCAGCACATTGCCCCCAATGGGTCCTCATTTTGCCGACCTCAGAAGGATGGAAAGCTGAGTCAACCTTGAGACTGGTGAGATTCGAACTGCAAAACTGTGGCAGGCAGCAGAAGTAGCCTGCAGTCTTGCATTCTAACCACTGTGCCAACATGGCCCCATATGTATTTGTGTGTGTGTGTGTGTGTGTGTATGTGTGTATTCTGTGGAGAGCGGCCATCAGAATTTCAGTTGTTTAATGTGCTCTAGTGTGTTCATAGAAAAAAGTGACAATAAATGTCATCTTATCGCCAGCAGTTCTGATTTTAGAAGTTTTGTGATCACTTCCTTCGTTCCAAACATCATAACTATGAGTATTAAGACCCAAATTCTACATGACATAGAAACAATGTACAGGCTTTAGGGAAAATGAGAGTCTCTCACACAAGCTGAGCTCAGGTCCCATGAGGACATGGACACGATATGGAATTTTCTTGGGAGTTTTCTTGCTTTAGGTCGCTAAACCTTCTTTAGGTTGCTCTTTTTCATCTTCTCAGAGTAACCCATAGCCAGCGATTTTGGGATGGTTTCCTATCTAATCCTGCTTAGAAAGGAAAATACAAACTTGACTTACCATATTTTTCGAAGTATAAGACGCACCGGAGTATAAGACGCACCAAGATTTTGAAGAGGCAAATTTTTTAAAAAAGGTTTTGCACTCTGCAGACCTCCCCAAAACAGCCAGTTTTTTTCAAAAATGGGCCCAGTTTTTGTCCAAAAAGGGGGCATGCATAGCCTTTAGGAGGCTTATAGAGTGCTCCTGGGGGTGAGGGGGCACAATTGAGCAAACAATGGCCAGTTTCTCACTCATTTCTGCCCTCCCCAGTCCCCAGGAGCACTCTATAAGCCTCCTAAAAGCTCTGCACAGACATTTTGGTGAAGGGGGTGAGGTTTCAGGAGGCAAAAAATGCTATATTCAGTGTATAAGATGCACCCAGATTTTCAGCCTCTTTTTTTGAGGGAAAAAGGTGCGTCTTATACTCCGAAAAATATGGGTAGCTTCAATCTGATCTTGCTTAGAAGGTCACATAAAGCATTCAACAGCTAAACACGCTTCTGCTAACTACAGTGTTTCCTTCAGCAAGCCAGGTGTTTCTTCGTATTTCTCAATGGCTTTTGGGGCTGGGTATTATTATTTGGGGGTTACAATCCTGGATGCCTGGACTCACTATTTGAAAGGAGTCAGTGAAGAAAGTGCTGAAAAATTCAGTCAGACTTTAAAACAATCCTTGAGAAAATTTATTTCTTTTTTTATTTCAGCTATTTCCCTCGTTTGAAAAGGCTGGAGGGAGATTTTAGTCAAAGTCACAGCAGTACTTTGAGAAATCTTTAGATTCTCTAGAAAATACTCTTACTCAAATCTTTCCTTCCCCATTTTATCAGTCTCTCTAAAGGAGAAATATAGTATAGAAATGAAACTTGCGGAACTGGGAGATGTGGTATTTCCCTAGAGTCTTAAATAAAATGTATCCAGCATATCGGGCTGCATCTGACAGGCTGTTCTGTCAGTTTAGCAGCTCAAACTAACTAAATTTCACCTTCATGGGCAATGGCTATGCACAACTATATCCAAAAGAACATTTAGACACATCAATGCATTTGGAAAAATCCTTTTGACAGTAATCAACAAAGCAATCTCTCTCTCTCTCTCTCTCTCTCTCTCTCTCTCTCTCTCTCTCTCTCTCTCTCTCTCCCTCTCTCCCTCTCTCCCTCTCTCCCTCTCTCCCCCCCCTCTCTCCATGTAATCAATTTAATAACATCCTTTTATTTTTTGCAAGTAAATAAACTTCTGAAATCAATGTGGCTGGATGGGCTTAAAGCCAGCTACTTCATCCAAAATGCAAAGTGAACTGAAATTGGAAAACAGACTTTCACATCTGTTCCTATCAGATGTGTGTGGAGTTTATATCAACCTATCACCTTAAAACTAAATCTGAATACCTTTTAGAAGAGATATTTCTGCTGAATATAAAGGTTCCATCAGAGATAATTCCTAACTTTTCTGTATTGGGATACTATTTGTATCCCCTGTGCAACTAACCTTGATGATGTTTTGTCCCGTTGTATGCATAGAAGCATATCTGACTTTTGATGTGTGTGGTCTTTATTTTTTATTTTTTCTTTCCTATAAAGTGTATATATCAAAGAGCTGACAATTGAAGCATGGTCTGTATCCCTGTGAACCTCATCATCATTTGAATCTTGAATTGAGTCTTTTTGTGGTGGGCCTTAATACTGAAATGTTATTTCACAACTGAAGCCCTTGGTTTTTTCTTTTACTTGGCAAAACTCCTGATCAGTAGTTCTCAACCTGTGGCCCACAAACCCCTGGGGGGCCATGATGTCATCCCAGGAGGTCTGGAAAGGGTTGAAGAAATGTTATTTAAATCTTAGTTATGCTTTGATGGTCCATGGCCATGGCCCGTGGCCATAAACGGTATTTCAAGGGGTCTTTGGTGAAGAAAAGGTTGAGAACCATTGCTCCTGATAGTTCCTCACTATTCCTTTTTGGAAATTTTCTTCATTTATTAAAGAACAATGTTACTTCTTTATATTTGTGTGTGCATTTTCTCCATCCAGATAGAAGTCCTTAGCCAACTTTGACTAATCTCAAAAAGCTAAATTGAAGTAGAATAGGTAGGCATGTGAATGGGAGCCCAACAACAGGTATCATGTCTTAGTTAGACTGAGAAGTTGGGAATTAAAACCTATCCTCAAGAAGGCTCCTTCCATATTTTGGCTAAGAAAGTTTCATGGATATGTACAGGAAATCACTAGGAATTGAACCCAACATGTGAAAGCCTTTACTTACTATTTGTATTTTAATGGAAGAGTGGTATTCCAGCGTTTTAATACTGCCTAAGCATCATTTCTGGTGTAAAGTCAAGATGTCACCGATGAATATTAGGGTTACTCCAATTCAGATTAATGCCAGGTTTATTCATTGACATTGAGGGAGAGCTTTGGTAGCCAAACATCATAACGAGTCTGATAACACTTTTCCCTACTAACACATTTGACTAAAACAAATAAACTCCTTCTAATTTTTAACTTTTTGCCATTTTATTTTCATGAAAGCGTATGCCTTCTCATGACATTTGTTCATTGGAGAGAGCATTAGGAGACTCTTTTACTCATAGTGCCTGACAACACTGCTTCAATGTTTTGTGACAAATATGAAGTAGGAGCTTTCCAGCTATGTTCGCCTACTTAGAAAACAAACAAACTGTCCTAGCCTCTATATTATGGACATCACCTTCTAATCCCTTCCACTAGATAACTCTCTACTGAACATCCTCTTAGAAGCTGAGCTGCGGACTTGCCCTTTTCTCCCAGGTGACAACCCTCTAAGAAACTCCAAGCCTAGGGTCCCTGAGGAGACTTTTGAATTGTAGGAAAATTCTCTCGGAATGCTTTCCCCCTCTTTAGAAAAGCACCTTATCTGCAGTCTGCCACTTGTGGATTTACTATGTAGGGTTGGCTTCATATTCAGGGGTGGGATCCTACTGGTTTAACAACTGGTTCGCTGCGCGTGCATGCGCAGTTTATAGAAAACTCACCTTCGGCATTACTGCTGGAGACTAAAACAGCTGAGGTGCAGCAATCCACTTTGCCACCCCGATCAGCTGGACCTCGGAACAGGAAATATAGGTGAGTATAGCGCAGGGACGTGCGAGTGGGCCACTTCAAAGTCGGAGCAAACCAGTTCGCTCCCAGCTGATAGTCGGAGCTACCAGTTCACCCGAACCAGTCCGAACCGGTACAATCCATTGTAGATTCGGGCATTTCTTATTTTATATCTTGCTTGTTGATATTCAAACAAAAAAGAAAGAGAAGTTGCAAAGAGAGATTCCAAGGCAAAACCTTTGAATTGGAGTCCATTGGTCAGTTTGACTGGTGATTTGACGTCTACAACAGTTGGGATTAATATATGGTAGCCCTCATTCACAACCTGCTACACAGTCATTAAGCAAAGCAGTTGCTAAGTAAAACTCCCACGGTGCTTATGATCTTCAGCTTCCCTTTGCTTTACAGACTTGCAAAGGTTGTACATGCGAGGGTTGATCGCAAAGTTACTTTTTCATCGCCATCTGTGAATGGTCACTGTCTGAGACAGTCACTAAACAAGGACTTCCTGTTTATGACTAATTATCAGCAGCAGCCTCTGATTTCCTGGCTCGTATGGACCATTCATATGCTGATTAGAATTTGATATAATTTGGTATGTGATCATTTATGCTTTATGATACTCTGATAGACCTATTGTATTGTGGAAGAAGATATACCAACTTATAACAATTCATTTAACAACTATTCAAAGTTATGACAGCACTAAAAAAAGTGACTTACAACTAGTCCTTAAACTTACAACTGTGGCAGCATCCCTTGATCCCATAATCATAATTTGGGCACTTGGCAATCAACATACATTTACAATTAAAGTTGCAGTTTCCTGGGGTCATGCAATCACTATTTGTAATGTTCCCTGGGAGGTTCTTACAAGCAAAGTCAATGGGGGGGGAAGCCCGATTCACTTAACGGCCATGCGATTCACTTAATGACCACAGCGAAAAAATGAGGCACATCTCACTTAGCAGCCATGTTGCTTAATGATGGAAGTTCAAATCCCAATAGTGGTCTTAGGTCAAGGACTAGCTGTGTTAAATATGTGTGTGTGCATGGGGGGGTATGTTGTAGACCCTAATTCATGAAAACCTATATCATAATAAATCTACTATTCTTCAAGGTAACTTTGATACAGTAGGATTTTAAATTGCAGTATATATTTTATGTTTTTCTTTTTATGCTGCATTGACTAGAGAGACGTGTATGAGTAGATGCATGCAATAAACCAAATAAAAGACCCATTTTTTCCTGCTCTTATTCTTGCCCTGATGTGGAAGGTGAAAGAGAAACAGTGGTGGGCTGCTACAGGTTCACCTGGGTTCGGGAGAACCTGTAGCAAACCTCCAAATCCCACCCCTGTCTGGCCCCACCCACCACATCCCACCCCTCCCATCACTCCCCTCCACTCCCAGGAGTCTCCATGCAGTCTGTTTTGTGCAGGGCCCCCATAGAAGCTCGGGGAGTTGGAAAAACGGGCCTCCCAGAAGTTCCGGAAGGCTGGAAATGGGCCCTTTCTGGCCTCCGGAGGCCTCCAGAGCCTGGGGGAAGTAGTTTTCACCCTCCCAGAGGCTCAAGGAAAGCCTATGAAGCCTGGGGAAGGTGAAAATGCCCCCCTTGTCGTGGTGCAGGAGGCCGACTAGGCCACGCCCACCATAGCCACGCCCACCCAGCAACCAGGCAGAGAACCCGTTGCTGAAATTTTTGAAGCCCACCCCTGAAGAGAATGTAGGAGCAGGAGCAACTGGATATAAATTTGATTTCTTTTTTCTGTTGATTTGATGCCAGAGGTATTTATAGTAATTAAGACAGCAAAGGGGAGACTTTTTTTCCCTTAAAAGGTCTGGTTCTTATTGGAGAGTTTATTTAATAGCTTCAACTTCAGAAGATTACGTTTAATTAGCTGAGTTATAGGGAACAGGTTTCAAATCAATCTATTTCTGTACCAATTAAAAGAAAGTAAATTGTCTGCTGAAGTTGTAAATCTCGAAGCCCCGAGGGCAAAGACGCAGGGGTTTGTGCACTTCAAAGTGTTCAATCTAAACCAAATTGACATTTACAATTATCTCTCACAAAAATATGACATACCTTAGCTATGTATAGCTGCTATTCGTGGTAACGCTCTTGCCAAAGCTTGCCAATGGAATCTGCCTGGAGCAGCACATATGGTGCTTTTAATAAATATTAATACAGGGTGTGCACAAGCAAGCAAATAGCACAGCTCTGAACTTTGCTTGGGTTGCATTGCTCCAAAATGTATTTTGTCCCTAAAGTATTGATAAACAAGCAACCAAAGACTGATTCCAGGTAAAAGTATGCAGCTCATAAACTCCTCTGTGAGGTCCAGGCCTTTGCCCTAGACCTGCCCTGGTGGAATCAGCAGCAGGCAGTATCAGTAGCATGCTAAAAAGTCCCAGCAGCTGGCCCTGAACTTACCATTTAATTATCTGTCATGCTAAGAGCAGCACCATATAGACAGGAAAACTGTGGCCTGCAAGATGGCAGGAGAAGCCAAAGCAAGTCACCGGAAGCGCCTGGAACTCCAAAGGTGCCAGAAGGTGCTATAGTGCTGATGCCAGAGCTAGAAGTCAGAGCTTCAGGCAGGCATTTTGCTTCAAACTGCTTCTTCTACCAATCCAGACCTCAAGAAGATATGCAGTGACCCAGAATTGTACTTTGATGGTGGCCAGTCTAAATCGTGTGGTCAAAAGTGGCTTTAACTGTATGTACTGACATTCAGCAATGTTGGGTGTAGACCGGAGGTGGTATTCAGCAGGTTCTGACCAGTTCGGGAGAACCGGTAGTGGAAATTTTGAGTAGTTCGACAAACAGTAAATACTACCTCTGACCGGCCCCGCCCTCATCTAGTCTCTGCCTCACTAATCTCAGCTGATCAGGAGGAAACAGGGATTTTACAGTATCCTTCCCCTGCCATGTCCACCAAGCCACGCCCACAAACCATGCCCACTGTTAGATCGGCACAAATGCAGCAGGCAACAGTCGCTAGTGATTTCAGCACTTTTTATTTCCAGCAAAATGTGACTGTGTTCTGCCAGCTGGGCTGCCGGAGCTCACCCTTTAAGGAGCTCCAGGCAGACCAGCCAGCCAATGACAGCAGTTCAAATTCTCCGTGGTTGGGACAGCCAATCCACATTGAGCATGAAAACTTATGTAGATTCTAGCCAATCCGCGGCGAGCATGAAACCTGATGTAGATCTCTGACGGTGGCCGGCTGGCCATAACACCCACCAAGCCATGCCACACTCTCCAAGCCATGCCCACAGAACCGATAGTAAAAAAAATTGAATCCCACCACTGGTGTATACACATTGCCCCTTCAAGCTGCTCCTGCCACTACTCATCCTAACTTGATTAACTGTCAATAACTATTTCTTCTTCTTCTTCTAATTCTAATTTTAATTCTCCTCCTCCTCCTCCTCCTCCTCCTCCTCCTCCTCCTCCTCCTCCTCCTCCTCCTCCTCCTCCTCCTCCTCCTGCTTCTTCTCCTCCTCCTTCTTATCCTTCTGCTCTCTCTTCCACCACTTAGAGTGTCAAGAGACATTGTTGACTGTCACTTATGAGAATGTCACTTAAGAAAATAATTTCTGAGACTGAGCTATTTTGTCCAGGGCTTACAAAGCAATTTGTTTGAACTGCAAGTTAACATGTTCTCCTATTAGACAATTCACTTAATGCTGTGTCCCCCCACTTTATGTTGTAGGAAAACAACGTCCAACTTTTGTCCTTCCCATTGAGCAGGTCCTATGAGACATATGTACTTTGTAAGTATGTACAGGTAGTCCTCAACGACCACAATTGAGCGCAAAATTTCTGTTAAGTGAGTTTTACCCCATTTTACGACCTTAAGTGAAGCACTGCAGTTGATAAGTTAGTAACCCAGTTGTTACGTGAAATCCATTGACTTTGCTTATCAGAAGCTCGTAAAATGTGATCATATGACCAGGGACACTGCAATGGTCATAAATATCAACCAATTCCTAAGCATCTGAATTTTGATCACATGGTCATGGGAATGCTGCAAAGGTCATAACTGTGAAAAATTGTATTAACTCACATTTTTCAGTGTCATTGTAACTTTGAATGGTCATTAAATGAACTGTTGTAAGTCAAGGACTCCTTGTACATTTGCTCACACACCTGTGCAAAATTAAGTTGAAAGCATATGTACAAGGCATCAAAATGCACATATAAAATAATTAGAGATTTTTTTTAAAAAAATCTCTCTTTTTCAGCCATTCTTAGGATCTCTCATGTATTTTAGAGCTAATTTTATTAATATTCTTTCAATAGCATAGTGATTATAATCACTATTTGCCTCCCATATGGAACAGTACTGGTTCAAACCTCAGAATACTTTTTAAATTAGTATTTTTCTTTCCCTGATTCCCTTATTTTCCACTCTTTGGGCTATTGGCGAGAGGGTGAGTAAGTTCAGTGGTGCACCATTTCATCATTTCTCAAATCACTTGAGGTAAAAAGGGGAAAAAATCCTTTTACTTCAAGTGACTCGAGAAGTGATGAAATGATATATCACTGAAGTTAATGAAAAAACCAAACCAGTGGAAATAAGGAAAGAGAAATAGTAATTAAGAAAGAGTTTGTCACTGAACTGCAGTGAAATAAGAAACGAATATGTTTATAATCCAGCTTTGCTGTGCAAAGGATCTATGCTGTTTTGGCTGCATTACAATACCTCGTGGCATAGATAGGTAAGGGAAGAAAAGAAGTGGAAAAGAGGCTGTCAAGTGGGAAATACACTGAGAAACTAAAAGAAAAGTAGGTGAAGAAGCTGACTTTAAGGAAGTGATGGAGATGGAAAATTGAGACAGAAAGGGGTTAATTGAGGAGGGGCCTTTGAAGACATTAGCAGTGCTTAAGGGGAAGATGGCTATATGCTATAATAATAGAGTGGCCCTTTGTTCAGTGAAAATAACAAGGAAATACACCACCTAAAACAGAAGACACAGGTTTTTATGTAGATTGACATGCATACTTCTGGAATTAAATAATTGCAATTTAGAGAACAATACTCTCTAATTATTGCGGTGGCTCAGCGGCTAGACGCTGAGTTTGTCGATCAGAAAGGTCAGTGGTTCGAATACCTAGCACCGCATAACGGAGTGAGCTCCCATTACTTGTCCCAGCTTCTGCCAACCTAGCAGTTCGAAAGCATGTAAAAATGCAAGTAGAAAAATAGGAACCACCTTTGGTGGGAAGGTAACAGCATCTTCAGCATTTAGTTATGCTGGCCATATGACTATGGAGACATCTTCGGACAGCGCTGGCTCTTTGGCTTTGAAATGGAGATGAGCACTGCCGCCTAGAGTTGGGAACGACTAGCACATATCTGTGAGGGGAAACTTTACCTTTACTAATTATTGTGAGGAAGAAAGTGATTGGCTGAGCTGCCCACTTTCTTTGTACAACACAGGTAGTCCTTGACTCACCATGACAATTGACCCCAAAATTTTTGTTGCTAAGCAAGGGAGGTGCTGTTAAGCAGGTTTTGCTCCGTTTTTTGCCATGGTTATTAAGGAAATCACTGCAATTGTTAATCATGCAATCATTAAGCAAATCTGGCTTCTCCCATTTTCACTGCTTGTCGGAAGGCTACAAACAGTGATCAGATGATACCGAGACAGTGTCATCAATTCATGGAAGTTGGCAAGTGCCCGAATTCTAATCACATGAATATGGGGATGCTGCAATGGTTGTAAGTGTGAAAATTGGTCATAAGTCACTTTTTTTTAGTTCAGTTGTAACTTCAAATGATTACTAAATGAATTATTGTAAATCATGGACTTCCTGTAGTGCCTAACAAAGAATCTCTGCCTATTTTTTTCTCCATCATTTGGCTCCAGGTTAAGCTCCTTCATTAAAAAATACCTGATGGAGGAGCTAAATATCACACACTGGTCTACATCTACTTGCCAACTGTTTTGGTGATTCCTAATCTATACATATATATAAATGTGTGTGTGTGTGTGTGTGTGTGTGCGTGTGTTTCAGCAAAATTCTGGAACGCCTTGAGCAATTTCAACCAAACTTAGTATACAGATGACTTACTCTCTGGAAAAAAATATTGTAGGGATAAGACACCCCTAAAACCCCTCGGGTTGTGTGCTCTGTTAAGATATAGCCTGTTGTGCCTTAAAATGGATTCTACTGTACTGCCTTAAAATGAATTCTACTGTACAGTGCAGTGGAGTTGCCATGGTAATGGCTTCAAAGTACTTCACAAGGGGGCTCCCTTTAGTAAGGGAGAAAATCCAACATTAGAAATTACGTTTGGTCTGGACATTTCTCCCCTATAAATAAATACCCGGGCATCGCCAGGTTATTGGCTAGTTTTTTTATATATCCTGTCTTTATTATTTTTACAAATAACACAAGATGGCCAACATATCTAACACACTTCCATCCACCGATTTTCCCCACAACGACCTTGAGAGGTGAGTTGACTTGAGAGAGGGAGGGACTGGCCCAAGGTCACCCAGCTATTTTTTCATGCCTAAGGCAGGACTAAAACTCACAGTCTCCCAATTTCTAACTTGGTGCCTTAACTACTAAACCAAACTGGCTTTCTAATAAAGCTACACAAACAATGTATTTAAAACAGAGAGGCTATTTAAGTCAGAGAAACAATAAAGGGTAATTTAAACTTGCAAAGTGTGCTGTTCGCAATTAGTAAAACAGTATCTTGCATCTTTGCAGCTCTGTACATGGCTTTCAGAGACAAAGTATATTTAATTTTCAAAGCCTGGCAATAAGACTATGGTAACCAGCCTTCTTTTTTCTTACTGCTATTGAGTCTGCAAGTATTTTTTTTAATTAGGGGAGGAAAGGACAAATTTAGTTTTAATCTTCCTCCATCTATGGAATTAAATCATTGCACTTGTAAATTATGCATGTGAAATTACCAACAATTTGGGCTTGAGCAATTTCCAGTAAAATGTGCTAATCCTGAATGTGTGATTTGTAGTGTTTCGGATAGACTAATTTGTCAAGGCTGACTGAATCCATTTAGTGCCTCCTTAAAGGTGTAGATGAATTTGATTTCGAAAAAGATTTACATCCCCTGCACATAGCAATAAAACTGTTGGAAAATTTCTCAGATCTATCCCATAAATTTCCTCCTTTCAATATCATCTGAAGGGGAACCGTGCCAGGTCTCAGCTAAAAATTAAACATGAAATTAAAATACTTTCTTCAGTGATCTACCTTGAACATTTGTTCCACGTTGAATGCTAGGACAACAGAGAAAGGAGACCCAGAAGTCCTTTCCTTCCAAAGATTGCATTTGGGAAGAGCTTGTGTGGTTGTGAATAACCTGGCAGGGACTTTGCAGTAGAATTAGAACAAAAGCCATTCCATTCATAAAAGTCTAAAAGAAAGGAAGAGTGTTGCTAGTCTTAATCCACTCTTTTCTCCCTCCTGTCATTCGTCACCATTCATCACCTTACAGTAATATGAGCACTAATGGGGGCAATGTCAGGGGTGGGATTGAAAAATGTTAGCAACCGGTTCTCGGTCCGGTTCCTGGGTAAACATGGCCATGGGGGGCATGGCCTCCTCAGCCTTCTCATGGTGTGGGGAAAGTTTTTGCCCTCCCCAGGCTCCAATGGTTTTTCTCAAGCCTCCGGGAGGGCAAAAACAGCCTCCCCTGGGCTCTGGAGGCCCTCCGGAAGCCCGTTTCTGGACTTCTGGAACTTCCAGTAGACCTGTTTTTCACCTTCCCAGAGCCTCTGCATGAGCCCTGTACTTACCTGGCATGATGAATGGGATGCGTGAAGACTCCTGGGAGGGTAGGGGTGGGCGGGGCCAGTCTGACCTTTCAACAACCTGTTCGGTGAACCAGATGCAAATTTAGCATCCTGTTCGCCCGAACCGGTGTGAACTGGCTAAATCCCACCAGTGGCACCAATCTCCCTTTCAGGTTTTAGTGGTTTACATTTCTCTGCTTCCTATTTCTTTTTCTTTTTTTTAAAAAGAATTTTATTGGTTTTTAACATTTATGGGAAAAGGTAAAGGGGTACATAGAAAATTTTGGCAGCTCCCACACCAGTGGTAGAAATCCCTCCAAATCTCACAATTTTTACATGAAAAGGAGAGTAATTCAGAAATGGTGCAAAGTCACTGGATTGAGGATAAAAGTCCTTAAATACCCTTTAGAATCTAAGAGAGTTAATTACTAAGGGAATGGACACATTTGAGTGAAGAAGCTAATTTACATATGCAGAAGAAAAACGATGTGAAAAATCCTTTGGGGACTATATTATTTCATTACATATAGAATATATTGAATAACATAACTGACTGCAAGCTATATCCTGTTATGACAGATTCTCAAGTGATGGAAAGCTACAGCAAATCAGAGAAGGTATGCCCTTTTTCCTTGAATCCTACATTTCCATGTGCTTCTGGATTACAGATCTGTTGGACTGAGCAACAGAAAACATATTCATCTTGGCTGTAATCGCTAGTAACTAGTCTAACTCTTCAATGGATAGATGCCCATTTGAAGCTTAGAGCGTTCTGATAATTGCTCTCATTTCTTATTTGGACATTCTTTTAATAATTCATAAGGAAGTCCATGTTTTGTCTTGGGCGGAGGTAGGAGCATTACATGCAACTTTTATTTGTCTTTTTAAATAAAATGTTATATTTCCAAGAGAAACAAATCTATGTGGAAGGCTTTCACAAGGCTTCCTTTTCAGTTCTCCAAGTGAAAAGCACCCTTTTCTTGCCAGATTTTTCCCTCTCAATAAGCTTTCCAGGAGTTTATTTAACGTTTGAAAACACAACTGTTTATATCGTTTACATCATAGAAAAAGAATAGGGATAGTGGGGCATGTGCTGGGGAAAAATAAACCGTAGCCTGCACTCATATTTGCATCTAAATTCAAGATAGTCTAAAACAAAATGCATCCAAAGATGGGGAAGATTTTTTTTCCCCCAAGTGCAATTTTTCCATTTCCAGCAATGTGGATGCAACCTAAAACAGGAAGCGCTTAGCTGGTGACGGAATTAACAATGTGGTTGGCTCCATAATCTGGTGGAAAAGATTCTAAGGAAGTCTAATCACGAGAGTCCTCATTGATCCCTTACCCGGGGATATCAAACTTGATTTCATTAAAGGCTGCATCAGGGTTGTGTTTGACCTCAGGGGGCTGGGTGGGCGTGGCCATAGTGGGCATGGCCAGCTCGACGTCACTCATGTTGGGGGCGCCTGTGATAGACCGAGTGCTCTGCCAATAAAAACAGAGCTCAGGAGGACCGCATGCAGCCTTCTGGAACTCTGTTTTCACTGGCAAAGGGCTGCAGGACGCAGTTGCAGCCAGCAACTGGAGCTTAGGTGGACCATAAATGGCCCTCCTGAGCTTTGTTTTTGCTGGCAGAGGCACCATAGACAAGTTCTTTGCTGTTTCCAGGGTGGCCAGCTCTAAACACCCCATGAACTGGATCCAGCCCACAGACCTTGAGTTTGACTCCCCTGCCTTAGCCAGAGTCCTCCCCTGCCTTGCTCTGGATCTGACTGAAGATGAAAATCTGCTTTACTGTACTGCATGCTTCTTACTCGGGCAATACAATTAAGATTAGCAACATGTAAGTTGTGGCTTTAGGCCTTCTCCCTCTTTCTGGCTTTAATATGCCCCCAGGATTGCAGCTTTGATATCTGGCAGTCAGTAATCACAGCAATGTAGTTCCTCTCCAAATCTGGCCAGCATAACAAAATAAAAATAAAGTACACTAAACCTTCTGATAGACTTAGCATTTCCAAAGTAGTAGCCAACCTCCTTCTCAAAATTAGAACATCCCAACTGGATCAGGGATGAAATCCAGCAGGTTCTGACAGGTTCTGGAGAACCGGAGCAGAAATTTTGAGTAGTTCAGAGAACCGGTAGCAGAAATTTTGAGTAGTTCGGAGAACCAGTAGTATAAAGTTTGAGTAGTTCGGAGAACTGGTAGCCGAAATTTTGAGTAGTTCGGAGAACCAGTAGTATAAATTTTGAGTAGTTCAGAAAACCGGTAGCAGAAATGTTGAGTAGTTCGGAGAGCCGGTAGTATAAATTTTGAGTAGTTCGGAGAACCGGTAGTATAAATTTTGAGTAGTTCGGAGAACCGGTAGCAGAAATTTTGAGTAGTTTGGAGAACCGGCAAATACCACCTCTGGCTGGCCCCTGAGTGGGGTGGGAACGGAGATTTTGCAGTATCCTTCCCCTGCCACACCCACCAAGCCACACCATGCCCACCAAGCCACGCCCATAGAATTGGTAGTAAAAAAATGAATTTCACCACTGAACTGGATGACATCATCAAAAAATCATCCACTTCCTTCAGACCCAATTGTTGTTGTTTTTAAAAAGTGTTTTAATTCAATTGCTTCCTTTATGAAGACTATAAATATAATTGAGAGTTATTAAAATCCGACACTGGGCAATCATTAAGATCATTTTATATAGCTAGTCCTGATAATATATATTATTCTAATATCTAGAGTTGACCACCACAAAATACTGTAATAGAGTTGTTTTCAAAAGATGATATTATTATTACAACCAGTAGGTCTTGTAGCTACTGAAACACCACCTACAAAGATATTAAGAGAGGCAAATTACATGGAATATATACCAAACATTTCTTTGTTCAATTCCACATGATAGCCATCAAATTGTGAAGTCCTCAGCTCCATTGGGGAATGTTTTGCTAGCATTAAAAATCTGGAAAAACACACGGCTGAATAGGGCAGAGTCCAGAATTCACAGCAAGAAGGAGTCAAGCAAGATGCAACCCTGTATAACTTTCAGCAGGGTAAAATAATGTACAGCATAAAACAACACAGAATTCAAGAGTAAGATAGTGCTTTAGGCCAGCAGTCACCAACTCGTGATCCATGAGAAAATTGTGGTTGTCCGCAGAAAAATTATTTGCATTTTTAAAATATTGCATTAAATCAGGGGTCCTCAAACTATGCCCCCTGTGATGGATGCATGCAATGGCCTTTTGTTTTGCTGCAGAGAGTCTCTCCCTTCGGGGTATTTTTGTGTGGGTCGGAGAGGGGCAGAAATTCTGACTTGAGGTCTGTTTTGGCCTTCTGGTGTGGGGCTTTGGGCAAAGGCTGAAGGGAAGTGCCACTGGTGGCAAAGAGCCGGAGGACCTTGTTCCAGTGGGACTGCATCATGGCCTGGAACTGGCTGACCATCTCAGCCCGTTGAGCCTCCAGGCGCCAGTACCTGGCCTTGCACTCCAGCAGGTCTTCCCTCTGCTTGGAAAGCCTATGCTCGTAGTCCTCAGTGAGGTGCTTCTGTTGAGCCTCCTTCTCAATGAGATCCAATTTGAACTGAGCTGTTTTGCCAACTCTTTCTCATGGTGGCTGCTTAGCTCCAACGACTGCTTCCTGTTGGGGGCCTAAGGAACCTGGGCGGGCAGGCGAGAAGTGGCTCGGAGGGGAGGAGCGAGTAGAGGCTGGCGAGGCGCCCCTCGACATGAGTGACATCGAGTTGGCCATGCCCACTCAGTCACATGACCACCTAGCCACGCCCACCTAGCCAGTCATTAGGCAGATCATATTAATGGTCTGTGGGGTTTTAAATTATGAATTTAGAGGTCCGAAAGGATGGGGACCCGTGCTTTAGGCAGTTCCATACACACAGTATTCTCCCAGGGATATTTCCTCTGAATTCATGCCTCTGAGCCTGAGAATGGGTACCAGATATTGAGATAATGACATGTAACGTCTCCTCCTCCATATGGATACCAGAAAATGTTCTCTCAGTGATGGGTAACACCATCTTGAAGAAGCAACGTTATAAAACATTGGCCCTATCTATCACAGCTCTGCAGTCTTTGAATTTTCCAAAATTAAAGAAGTTGTCAACTGAGTAAATAATAGCTATTGATCTGCAGAGAGATATTGCTTGGGAGTTGCCCTTGTTTTAACGTGTGGCCTTCATCCTTACTGGAAGAAAGCTACCACTGCATTGATTTCACCAGGGGGTTTGTCCTTCTCATTTGGAAGCAACTGAAACTATGGACTATGGGTTGCAAACACTTCATTCTGTGATGAAATATGCCCTCCGCATCTGACCTCACTTATTAGCAGGTTTCTTGACAGAGCTAACAAATTCTACCCAGGGGTGGATTCAGGCTGCTGCCACTGCCAGTTTGCTCAGGGATGCGCTGCGCACTCGTGCTTAATGCGCGCTACGTGTACATGCACAGTACAAAAAATGCTTCTGCTCATGCGCATAAGCAAAAAACAAGATGGCGTCGCCGTAGGCACCACTGAGAGAGCCGTTTCAGGGGCGCAGCAGGCCGAGTTACTACTTACTCAGCTGGAACCAGTCCGAACCAGTTGGAACCCACCTCTGATTCTACCTCTTGCTTAGACTCACAGATCACAATGATATTATCACCTCTGGAGTCACCTATTTTTGCCTTGTTGGGAAATAGTGACATACAACAATTATTCAATCACTAGAAATAAATCATGTAACCCAGCAACAAAAATATGTGTGTGTATGTGTATATATACATAGTACATACATACACACACACACACACAAACACACACACACTCTTTAGGTTATTTTTGTTCTGTCTTACAAATCAGTATGTTTTTCTTCTGTTCTTCTTTTGCTTTTTGACCGCAGGTTGTGATAATCAGATTTAAAGATGTTGAAGTACTTGCCTAGAGTACTTGGTATTTTAGTAGCTTAGTAGTTTAAAATTTTAGTATTTCGTGTGCAAAGCATTTTCTAATTTAGCGTTTTAACTTGAAGTATCTAACCTTTTAACAGGCTAGTACTAGTATTTTATTCCTGCGTTTTTGTCACTTTTATTATGCTGTGTGCAGTCCTGGTCAGGAATTGTAATAGAGATATCCAGTCTGAGCCCTAAATAGAAATACAGCATGATTTTACTGCCTAATATTCCCATTGATTCGAGAAGCCCTTCCATTTAAAGTGGCCTAACTTGCCAAGAGGCTTGGATTCCAGCAGCCCTAAAGAGATGAGGGATTTCTAGGCTAGAGAAAATGAATATAACCTGGTCAGACAAGAAACGTGCTAGAAAATTAATTTCACTTTCCTTCGATCTTTTGGAACAATGGAGTTGCCCAGCCCCCGTTTTGAGCAACCCCTACTAATCACTAATACAGAATAGAATAGAATAGAATAGAATAGAATAGAATAGAATAGAATAGAATAGAATAACAGAGTTGGAAGGGACCTTGGAGGTTTTCTAGTCCAACCCCCTGCTCAGGCAGAAAAGCCTACACCACTTCAGACAAATGTTTATCCAACCTCTTCTTAAAGACTTCCAGTGTTGGGGCATTCACAACTCCTGGAGGCAAGCTGTTCCACTGATTAATTGTTCTAACTGTCAGGAAATTTCTCCTTAGTTCTAAATTGCTTCTCTCCTTGATTAGTTTCGACCCATTGCTTCTTGTCCTGTCCTCGGGTGCCTTGGAGAATAGTTTGATTCCCTCTTCTTTGTGGCAACCCCTGAGATATTGGAACACGGCTATCATGCATCTCCTTGTTCTTCTTTTCATTAAAGCATCTTCTGAATCTTCTGAATCTATAAATCTGTGACTTTGGTCCATATGTCATTACATGACTGTAGACTCTTCTTGGACCTATTCAGTCAGAAGGATGTCCAAGAAATGTCCATGTGAAACTCCTTCACCTCAGTTTTAATCCTCACTTGTGCTGGAGGTGTTGATGTGTATTTCATACAGGCTAGACAGATTTAAATTTACTGGCTAGGCTGACTCACAATTTCAGAAGGCAAGATTAATTCCAAGAATTAACAGCTCGCCTTCAGAAGTTGTGGGTGCTTCATTACTGGAGGTTTTTAAGAAGAGACTGGACAGCCACTTGTCTCAAAGTATATAGGGTTTCTTGAGGGATAGGCTCATGAAAGAGCTAAAAGAAGAATCTGAATATTACTCCATATGGAGTAATAATTGGCTAGAGGAAGGGGGGGAGCAGGAAAGCAAAAAAGAAAGGAAGAAAGATCAACAAATTAATAAACAACTACAAAACCGGAAAATGATTAAAAGATAGAAATACGAGATAGACTGTAGCAAATAAATAGTATACAAAATGACTCAAATGTAGTAAAGGCTGTTATACATAGAATATATAGAATATTATCTATAGAATGAAAAAAATATATGAAATAATATAAATGTGCATATATATATAAAGTTATAGTTATAAAAGATTTATTTGTATAGATAAAAGAATCACAACAGATATGTAAAAAAATGTAATGTGTTGCGAAGATGGGAAGTTTGTACAAACAAAATAAAAAGTTATTTTTTAAAAAAGAAGGTGATGCCTTTTTGCTTTGCAGAGTTTGTCATTTGGTGTAGCTTTCTAAGGCTTCACAAAGTTGCATGATTTAATTGTTCCTTAATATAGCACCATTTGTTGGAATTCAAATGAAAGACAGTGAAACCGTACTGAGAATTGCCTCCTGTTTAGTGAACTATCCCCAGGATCCAAATTAAAAAGAGATTTTGTGAACGCAAAACCGTTACTAGGTATTAATTCATCAAGAGAGCAAAATACATTTAAGTCAATATAGTTTTAAAAATATGTCTTGTGAGTGTTTTGTTTCTTCTATAGAGACCTCCTACAGCAACATTTGTCAATCGATTCATGGTTACAGAATCAAGTGCTTCCAGCAGTTGGATAAGATGTTCTAAAAAATCCATATTTATCCAGTTACTCTCTAAATCTCTAAGAAAGGCAGTAGGTGCCACTCTCCCATATTTTATTTCAAACTTATTTAGCAGCATATGGTTAAGGACAGTTTGATTGGAGGTGACCCAGCAGCTGTCCAAAATTATTTGATTAGATTTGCAGTGCTGAACAGAACAGAAAGTAAGAGCAATTTAAACAATTTGAAGTTTTCAGTACAGATGTTCCTTGCAAAGTGGCTTTTGCTAACAGGTAGCGTGCCAAGATAAAGCAATATGCCAGGAACATTTGGCCTGGCTAAGGCAAATGGCTGCAGAAAATACATTCTTTTATGTGAAAAGTAAAAGTAGAAAATACAGGTGAAACTCGAAAAATTAGAATATTGTGCAAAAGTTCATTTATTTCAGTAATGCAATTTAAAAGGTGAAACTACTATATGAGATAAGACTCATTACATGCAAAGCAAGATAGTTCAAGCCGTGATTTGTCATAATTGTGATGATTATGGCGTACAGCTCATGAAAACCCCAAATCCACAATCTCAGAAAATTAGAATATTACATGCAATCAATAAAACACGGATTGTACATAGAACAATATCGGATCTCTGGAAAGTATAAGCATGCATATGTACTCGGTACTTGGTTTGGACCCCTTTTGCAGCAATTACTGCCTCAATGCAATGTGGCATGGAAGCTATCAGCCTGTGGCACTGCTGAGGTGTTATGGAAGACCAGGATGCTTCAATAGCGACCTTCAGCTCTTCTGCATTGTTCAGTCTCATGTCTCTCATCTTTCTCTTGGCAATGTCTCACAGATTCTCTATGGGGTTCAGGTGAAGCGAGTTTGCTGGCCAATCAAGCACAGTAATCCCACAGTCATTGAACCAGGTTTTGGTGCTTTTGGCAGTGTGGGCAGCTGGAAAATGAAGTCAGCATCCCCATAAATCTCGTCTGCGGAAGGAAGCATGCAGTGCTCCAAAATCTCCTGGTAGACGGCTGTGTTGACCCTCGTCTTAATGAAGCACAGTGGTTTAAAGTCTTGTTGCTCAGTGGTCCAAAGTCCTCTTTTCTGATGAGAGCAACTTTTGCCAAAAGCACCAAAAACTGGTTCAATGACCGTGGGATTACTGTGGTTGATTGGCCTCTCCATTCTTCCTCCATACTCTGGGTCCTTGGTTTCCAAATGAGATGTAAAAGTTGCCCTCATCAGAAAAGAGGACTCATCTAGGTGTTCATTGCTGGTGGGGACGTATTGTGGTCTTTTTGTTCCCTTTTTGACTTGTTGATTGTTGTTTGTATAAATCAACACGGGTGGTATTCACTTACCTTCCCTACCGGTTCACAAATGTTAGTGGATATGTGTGCATGCTTCGCTCGCACACCCCACCTCCGAGCATGCACTCAGCCTTAAGCGCATGCGCTTTTGGCTAAAAAAGGGCCTAAATAGGATGTCATAGAGCTGAGGCAGGTGGGCAGGGCCACCCACGATTTCCACTCCCAGTTCAGGCGAACCAGTCCGAACCGGTAGAATACCACCTCTGAATCAACACGAAGATTAACATCAGACCAACAAGACCACCAACATTGACAAGTTAAGCCTCTAGAACATAAATTGACAGCTGAGTAAACCCCATTCCTTATTAGCACTAATGATGTTATGTCATTTGGGTAATGAAACATGTGTAAGGAAACCACCAAGCTCAGAGAGCACTAACGATCCCTTATTTCAGTCCTGAGCTACAAATATTCTCCTTTATCAGAGGTATTCAATTAGGAGGTAATCAATGGTGGAATTTACAAAATATCTAAGGAAAAAGTGGAAAAATCTCAGAAACTCCAAGTAGTATCAAGGATTTTCCCAACATCGTTTTACCTTTCTGGACTTACAGGTCCCATTCCAAACTCTGGAGAAAGGATTTTAGGATTGTAAGTAATTTCTCAATTTCCATTTTAATCTGCATTTAAATTCCAAGTGCTGTTGGTGTCATCTGGTCCCTTCGGCGTGGCAACTGTCAAAACCAAGAGATTTTAAAGTCAATGTTTATATATAAAATAACTTTGCATTTTATATCCACAGATGAAGTCAAGATCAGAATATTATTTAATGTTAATAGTTTTGATTCCAATGACAGTCAGACATTGTTCCAAAGGTGCTTTTTCAAAAGGCAACTAGACATTCTTCATTTTTTGCTTGAAGGCATTTTACATCTCATCCAAGAGGCTTCTTCAGTTTTGAACTGAAGAACTAAAGAAGCTTCTTGGATGAGGAGCGAAACATCTTCAAGCAAAAAAAAACAAAGAAAGTCCAGTTGCCTTTTGAAAAAGTACCTTTGGGGCAACCATGACCTGGATGACACATACATACATACATACATACATACATACATACATACATACATACATACATACATACATACATTTTAATTATTACAATAATCAAAGCCTCTGGATCTGGAACTTTCAAAATTCATCAAGCTTCCTATCTTATTCC
Source organism: Natrix helvetica (assembly GCF_964273705.1). Lineage (NCBI taxonomy): Eukaryota > Metazoa > Chordata > Lepidosauria > Squamata > Natricidae > Natrix > Natrix helvetica. The sequence goes on from NC_138548.1 coordinate 225,993,911, forward strand.
TATCAGAAAATGTAAAACGGTTACCTAAATAGACTTCTGCTTATTTGTTGCAATAGAAAAGATTCTCTCCCACTATCCCTACTATAATTTAATTAAAGAAATACAACAGGAAAGGATTCTTGGGTTATATGGAATGCTCTAATATCTCAGTACTATTACACTCTGGTCTAGGCATTGGATAACCTTACTAAAGTAATAGAAATTACAGTAGAGATTCTCAGTCATCCAGGTCATGGTAACCTCAAAGGTGCTTTTTTTCAGGAGGCAAATATGTTTCGCTTCTGATCCCAAAAGCTTCTTCAGCTCTGACAGGATAGTGGGGAATGGAAGGATTTATATTCCTTGTATAAATAATAAGGTAAAGGTTCCCCTCGCACATATGTGCTACTCACTCCCAGCTCTAGGGGGCGGTGCACATCTCCGTTTCAAAGCCAAAGAGCCAGCGCTGTCCGAAGACGTCTCCATGGTCATGTGACCGACATGACTAAGCGCCGAAAAAACACGGAATGCTGTTACCTTCCCACCAAAGGTGGTTCCCGTTTTTCTACTTGCATTTTACATGCTTTTGAACTGCTAGATTGGCAGAAGCTGGGACAAGTAAAGGGAGCTCACTCCGTTATGCAGCGCTAGGGATTCAAACCGCCAAACTGCCGACCTTTCTGATCGACAAGCTCAGCGACTTAACCACTGAACCACCACGTCCCTCTTATAAATAATATAGATATATAAAAACACAAATCCTTCCATTCCCCACTATCCTGTCAGAGCTGAAAAAGCTTCTTGGATGAGAAGTGAAAGAAAAAACAAAAAAGTCCAGTTGCTTCCTGAAAAAAAAGCACCTTTGGGACTTTCTATAGTGAGGAATTTTCATTTGCTGGCCATGATATCAGATAAACTCTGAATATACCTAGAGCAAATTATAATAAATAACTATGTCCATAGTGAGTAGTAGTTATAATATTATATATATATATATATATATTACTCTAAGGAAGCCCCATAATAGTAAATTTCATTTTCCATAAATGAGAAGTTAATTCTTCACTAACTGCATGGGAGTTATCTGCCTGAATCTCAAAGAGCTGATATCTTAAAGAACATAAATATGTATTTCTTATATTAACATTCATTCAACGGCATAACCCAGCTAAAATATTTTACCAAAAAAACAAAGAAAAAGGGGTCGCACATTTATAGTTCACCTCACAAAGATTAGTGTGGCAGGGGAATTCCCACACCCATGAGAAATTTACAGGGCCATCGTTTTATTTAACTGCGCATGAAATACAGGCTATAGCAACTGCAAATCTGTGGAGGCTTAGGAACAAAGCCTTTTGAGTGGAGGAATTGGCACCTATAAAAAGATATATTATTCCTAAAAATATGTACAGTCCTCCAAGCAGCCTGAAATTATACGTGTGAACAGAATTGTTAATACTCATAATGCCCTGTATAAGCTTAAAACAGCAACTGAATTTCTTAGATTTTGTTCAAGCGAGCCTCCGAAACTGGAGAGGGAGGGAGAGAAAGAGACAGACAGACAGAGAGATCTGTTTTTTTTTTAAACAAAATTTTATTGGTTTTTAAAAAAATAAACAAGGAAAGGGGTAGTGGAATAAGTTACAAATTTTGGCAGTTACAATATGCAGGAGGTGGTCCCTCCCCCCGTACTCATACTTTTCATTTATTAATACATTAGATTATTACAGATTTATTGTATTTTGTCAGCATATAAACTTTTATCTTCAAATAATTTCAATCATTTTACATCAAAGAGATTTTCTTGTTCATTTTTGTGATCTGAGTTTTCTCGATATTGCCCCTTCTCCCCCCGCCAGCAGAGCTCTGGCCCCTCCCGTGTCCTGTGTGCCTGGTGTAGTGTCAGAGAGATCTGTTTTTGTCTCCCCGAAGTAAGTGAAGAGAAGACCAGCAGTGGAAGACATGCAAAATTGGGAAATTCTCCCGTTTTCTATAAGTGGCACACCCTCACTATTTTAGGAGAGATGGCTAGCCCTTTGAAAACCAAAGAATGTGGCATTAGAAGGAGGCAGGGGTCAAAAAGAAGGAAGATTATGAAGACCATGGCAACTATATGGAAAGGCAGCAAACAGTGGTGGAGAGGCGTAGCAACAGGACAGCTGTAGGAAGTGACATGCCTCAGGAACAAATAAGTGAGAAGCAGCCAATTTTGATCACCCTTTCACGAGTCCTGGGCCCTTGGATATGGAAGGCCCAAATGCTGGCAACAAAGGGTGGCCCAAAAGTGTGGGAAAGAGAGCATCAGCATCGGAACCAGTTACAACCATCATCTCCTAAAGGACACCAGGCACCATGATGCACAGCTGCAGAGAAAAGAGGAATTAGACCCCCAACTAGAAGCAAAGAAATGAAAGCCAGTTTCATGTAGGGGTTAGAAAAGTGAGTTCTAGTCCTGTATTAAATATGTAACCAGTTGGTGGAGTTTGGGCTAGTCACTCACTCTCTCTCTCTCTCTCTCAGTCTTAGGAGGAAGGCGGTGGCAAATCACTTCTAAAAATGTTGCCAGGAAAACCACAGGCCAGGGGTGTCAAACTCAAGGCCTGGGGGCTGAATCCAGCCTGTGGGTGGGCTTAGATCTGGCCCATGGGTCTGCCCTGGAAACAGCGAAGGACTCTGCCATAGAGGTGGGTTCCTACTGGTTTGGACCAGTTCAGCCGAATAGATAGTAACTCGGCCTGCCACACTCCCGAACCAGTTCTATTGTCGGGGGCGCCATCTTGATTTTAAGTTCTGCGCATGTGCAGAACAATCTTCATTGCAAAAATGTAATTTATTTTTCCCTTTCTAACGTGCACATGTGCAGACCTTTATAGGTGCAAATGTGCATGCCCGCGGAGCCCACATTTCGCACACTGAACCAGCAGTAATGCCGGCAGCAACCCACCCCTGCTCTGCCAGTGAAAAGGCACAGGCCTGGCCCTCCCAAGCTCTTTTTTTAGCCACAATGGCCTCCTGCAGCCCTTTGCCAGCGAAAATGGAGCTCATGCAGGCCCTCCCCGGCTCCATTTTCTCTGGCAGAGCCCTTGTGGCCAAAAACGAATGACGTCGAGCTGGCCATACACACCAGCTCTCCTGAGGTCAAACAACCCTGATGCAGCCCTCAATGAAATCGAGTTTGACACTCTGGTCTAGCCAGTCACCAGTATAACAACCACAGCCCATGTCTTCTATGAAAGCCTGTTAATACAACCATAACTGTAGATGCAGAAATATCTATCTATCTATCTATCTATCTATCTATCTATCTATCTATCTATCTATCTATCTATCTATCTATCTATCTTTCTTTCTTTATTTCTGTCTGTCTGTCTAACTATCTATCTATCTTCCTTTCTATCTTCCTTTCTATCTATCTATCTATCTATCTATCTATCTATCTATCATCTATCTTTCTATCTATCTATCATCTATCTTCCTTTCTTTCTTTCTTTCTTTCTATCTTTCTATCTATCTATCTATCTACCTACCTACCTCTCTCTCTCTATCATCTATCTATTTATCTATCTATCTATCTTTCTTTCTGTCTGTCTGTCTGTCTGACTATCTATCTATTAATCTTCCTATCTATCTATCTATCTATCTATCTATCTATCTATCTATCTATCATCTATCTTTCTTTCTATCTAACTATCTATCTATCTATCATCTATCTTTCTATCTATCTTCCTTCCTTTCTTTCTTTCTTTCTTTCTTTCTATCTTTCTATCTATCTATCTATCTATTTCTATCTATCTATCATCTATCTATCTATCTATCTATCTATCTATCTATCTATCTATCTATCTATCTTCCTTTCTATCTGTCTTTCTATCCATCTATCTATCTATCTATCTATCTATCTATCTATCTATCATCTATCTATCTTTCTATCTATCTTCCTTTCTTTCTTTCTTTCTATCTTTCTATCTATCTATCTTTCTATCTATCTACCTATCATCTATCTATCTTTCTTTCTATCTAACTATCTATCTATCATCTATCTTTCTTTCTATCTATCTATCTATCTATCTATCTATCTATCTATCTATCTATCTACCTACCTACCTACCTATCATCTATCTATCTATCTATCTTTCTATCTATCTTTCTATCTATCTATCTATCTATCTATCTATCTACCTATCATCTATCTTTCTTTCTATCTATCTTTCTTTCTTTCTATCTATCTATCTATCTATCTATCTATCTATCATCTATCTATCTTTCTATCTATCTATCTATCTATCTATCTATCTATCATCTATCTATCTATCTATCATCTATCTATCTATCTATCTATCTATCTATCTATCTATCTATCTATCTATCTATCTATCTACAAAAATAGAGATATTTTCAAGTTCTCTAATAAAGCTGATGGGTGATTAGTTAACCTCAGTTCATTTCCTGAACATCCCTGGCTATATACACTATTGCCCTGCTTTTTTGTTTTGCTAGAATCACAGTGCAATGTTCACCTGTTCATTGAGTGTTCATATAAGATTAGTGCAGAATGTCCTATTTTGACTTATAATTAATTATATTCTGAATCTGAATTATTCTGTGCATGTTACTTCGCGGGGGGGGGGGGGCATGCAGATTCATTTAGTTCCCTATGGCTCCATTATTAAGGTCTTTTAAATTTGCATCATCTTAGGTTAAAAGCAATTTCTGCCAAAACCTCTATTCAACACATTATTTAATTTTCCTTGAATAAATCAAAGAAAGGTTTTGCGTGCACATTTCTTATTTTCTCACTTGGGGAGAAAAACTTAATAAAAACAAAACAAATTTAAAAATCCTTCTGGTAGAAAAGGGTGTATTATATTATACATAAAAAGCTCTTTTGAAATATTACATTTTAGAGTTTAAATTTTAAGAGTTTCTTCTTTCGGTGATGAGTTGCTGCCTCTGAAAAGCTCCCTGGCCAGATCCAGGCTACTAATTTCTCGAACAAGAGTAACAGTTACCGCAACATAAAACGGTGTTCACGTTGTGAGTATCGTTGTGTTGTTTCATCTTCTTGTTCCTAATGCAAATAAGTGGATGGTTTCCTCCCTCTTCCATTGGCTTAGTATGATGTGAACTTAGCCACAGGGGTGAAATCAACTTATCTTCACTATCAGTTCGCAATTGTGAGTGTGAGTGTGTGATTGCTTTCCGTGCATGCGCAGAGTGACAGGATGTGATGATGTACGGGTGGGTAGGCAGAGCCTCCTGCCGCCACCTCTACCTATTCGCCCGAACCGGATAGAACAGGCTGAATTAAAGATAAAAAATAACAGAGTTGGAAGGGTCCTTGTAGGTCATCTAGTCCATCCCCCTGCCCAAGCAGGAGATCCTACACCATTCCTAACAGATTGCACCACTGCTTAGCCATGAGGGTTTCGAAGTCACAGTATGATTTAGCATGATTTGTGAAGCAGCCTCTCATGGCATGCTCAGCAAATCAGAGTTTAACAGTAGAGATGGTTTCAGCCATTCTAACTCCCTTCTGATCTGCTCTTTTAGGCATTTCCAGATGGCTGAAGGTGCAACTCTGCAAGTGAATGACATTGTCTTATTTCATTATGTTACAATATTTCTGCTGGGGTCCAGTTATATAAATATGCGAGGATCAGAGGTGGGTTGCTCTCGGTTTGGCCCGGATCAGGCGAACTGGTAGTGGCGGTGGCAGGAGTTTCCACCCAACCTCCTGGATGCTTCTGCGCATGCGCATAAGTTTCTGTGCATGCACAGAAGCATCACACATGCGCACAAGCAAACCGGTAGTAAAAATAATGGAAACCCACCACTTTTGCCAGGATTCAAGGAGATATGGTTGAATCTGAGCAAGATCAAGTAAGAAGGAAGTACAGCAGACAATAGATTATTAACCAAGGGGTTTTCAACATTTCTTACAAATAATAAAACGAATTTGACTCCTCCCTGTGAATATAACCAATGATTTCATCTTAAAAATAATTTTTATTAGGAATTTTAACAATAAGAAAAGATAATACAAAATGAAATTAAAGAAAGGAAATAAAAATAGAGAAAAGAATATAAAGAAAAGATGAAAAGTGCAGAAGATAAAAAAAGGAAATATATTTAAAGGTGACTTCTGTTCTTCCTCACAGCAGTTGCAGACAAATTTCATCTCTTTCTTCCCACTTTGAAATGTCATTACATGAATCAATGTTTCACAACCATATTCAATCAACAATGCCAAAAATCCTTTAACAGTTCTGGCTAGAGAGAAGTTCCCTGAAGATGGGCTCCAGCATGAGTCCGAAAGCTCAGAAGACAAATCCTCTGGTGCCGGTGACCAACCCAGATTGGATCTTGCAACATTATCCTGGTTCACATATATTCACCTTCATTCCTATGAACAATTCTTTCCGATTTCTGAGAAAAGTCCATATAGGATTTCCAATTGTTTCATAATTATTCTCTTAGCTTGCTCATCCTTAAGCTTGATGCTAATTCCCAGAAGAATAAAAAGAAACCGTGTTCAGTTGGCTCATTTATGCGTTTGATTTATACTTTGTCCTTCTGCTCTAACAAGCACTCAAAACGACTCTGAATTAATCAGAGGGGCGCCTCTTATTTACTGACGTGTTGATTATATACCCAGAAATGATGTTGCAATTATTATTACATTATTTTCTTGAACTGGACATCCTCTTTCTCCTTGCACATCCCCAATGACAGTTTTGCTTGTTTAGGTATATTTCCCCCTTTCCGTGTATCTGTTTATATTATTTTAACACCAGCATTGCAACATATTTATAAATTCTTCCATTCTCTCATCCCAAAGATTTTTAATCTAACATTAGCTATTGAAGAAATAGGAGGTTGGCTAGTATTTACTTCTGCAAATACAAATTATTCCTATCCTTTTATTCTCGGGGCTTATTTTCCCCATACTGCACATCTTGCTAACCAGTTCCCATATGGCATAGCAAACAAAGTGGGATTCTGCCAGATGAAGATCCAATTATAGGTTGCTCAATTATTGCATTTGATGCTATAATTATATTTTATAAATGTAAAAGGTTGCCATTTTGGCAAATATGGGGCATCCTCTTGAGGGACTTGGGAAGATGCATCAACATTCATTTATGTTACATACCTATTCTTCTGGGATATTTATATTTATGAAGACATACTCATACTGAAAAAAACGGGAGAGGAATATCCAAGAGATTGGTTGGATATTCAGATTAAAGTTTCCCATTATAAATTCCAATCCTGTTATTGAATAAATTGTTTGAAGGCCTAGACCAGGGGTGTCCAAACTTGGGAAGTTTAAGACTTGTGGACTTCAACTCCCAGAATTCCCCAGCCATTCTGGGAGTTGAAGTCCACAAGTCTTAAACTTCCCAAGTTTGGACACCCCTGGCCTAAACCAAAGACTTTGACTTGTGGTGCTTACGTAATGGGCTATCATTCATAATCTCACAGAAAATGGGGCCCTCCTCACCAGGGAGCTCCAGTTCCATCATTGGGGGCAGTAGGAGACTAAGACCTGCTCAAAAATGACCATTTAGCCCTGCTGTAGCTTAGACAATGGGATACATCATGTGTTAGTCAGTTCCAAAAGAGCAAATTCAAAAGGGAACCTTTCTTTCTGGACCACCCTGGGCTATGAATGATGGTTTGGATCTGGACTTCAGTTCTATCCTCATTTATACCCTTTGCAGGTTGCCCACATCTCCCAGCAATTAACACATCACTATAATTAGTGATAATAATTATAATGATGGGATGCAGTGGCTCAGTGGCTAAGACGCTGAGCCTGTCAATCAGAAAAGTCAGCAGTTGAACGGTTCGAATCCCTAGCACCACATAATGGAGTGAGCTCCCATTACTTGTCCCAGCTTCTGCCAACCTAGCAGTTCAAAAGCACATAAAAATGCAAGTAGAAAAATAGGAACCACTCTGGTGGGAAGGTAACAGCATTCTGTGCGCCTTTGGCATTTAGTCATGCTGGCCACATGACCACGGAGACGTCTTTGGACAGCGCTGGCTCTTCGGTTTTGAAACAGAGATGACCACCATCCACTAGAGTCAGGAACGACTAGCACATATGCGCGGGGGAACCTTTACCTTTTATAATTAGGTACCAGCTATCAGAGCTAGGTAATAATTTTATGTATTGGTCTAACTATGATGGGCACAAATGCTTGAATGTTGCAGAATGTCCAGCAATATTCTTTTGTGAAGCTTAATTATATCTCCCTAGCAGGGGTGGGTTCTGGCAGGCACCACTGCCAGTTTGCTTTCCATCGTAAATAATAGCTTAATTGGTATTATTTAAAGAGGTATGCTGTGGCCTCTTTAAACTTGCTTTGTTTGTCAATACAATGTTATTTTCCCACTCTGTTGTGGGGTCCATGTAGTAGCTGATAGGTGCATTTGTGTTTTTGATGTTATTTTGCGAATTTAACTTTGGTCCATTTACTTTGATTACACTATGAATGTTTTATAATAAATTACTGTTGCAACCCATTGAGAGTCAAGTAGACCCTTGCTGCAGCAGCCTAGAATCATATCAAATAAATATTTCAACATTTGCCTGACATTTCATCTACTTTAAAGAAAATAAAAGCTTCAGGGATGATTTTACTATTTTTAATTCATTTTATTAGTGAAAGCTAGACTTTTTCTTCATCCTATATTGCCTCAGTCCTGAATGCATTTGGGCAATCTCAGATGTATATGAATTCTAAAGAACATGGTTTCCCATTTCATTCAAAAGCAGAGACAACATACAAGTCAAATATTAATCTAAGAATGAATTTGGAATGAATCCTCGTAACAATATTCCACAACAAAGAACGTCTCCTCTCGTGCCCTTGGGGAAAAAAACACTTATATACAGAATAACAAAGTCGGAAAGCATCTTGGAGATCTTCTATACATGGTGTTCACCCAGTAATTAAATAGAAATCTATTCGATAGAAATCTATTCAATAGATTTAGAAGTAGAAATAAAGGTGACCTCTTCCCAACTCAATAAGTTTATCTGCTAAATTATGGACGGTGTACTTACTTTTTTCAATATTTTTAGACTAAGCCACCTAGACAAAATTTATTATTAGATGGTCTATAAACTTTGCAACTACATAAATAAGTATATCATCTGATTTATATGCATAAGATAGATGGCAGAGGACAGAGATATGTGTCCTCTGAGAAAAAGTAGGTTAGGGACAGATTGTCATGGAGAAAAATCTATGTGGTCACTAACAGCTTGGTGGCACTTAATCAGAGGTGGCATTCAGCAGGTTATGACCAGTTCTGGAGAAACAGTAGTGGAAATGTTGAGTAGTTCAGAAAACCAGTAAATACCACCTCTGACTGGCCCCGCCCCCATCTATTCTCTGCCTCCTGAGTCCCAGCTGATCAGGAGGAAATGGGGATATCCTCCCCTGGAGTGGGGAGGGTATGGAGATTTTACAGTATCCTTCCCCTGCCACACCCACCAAGCCATGCCCACCAAGGCACACCCACAGAACCGGTAATAAAAAGTTTTGAATCCCACCACTGCACTTTATGTGGTCAACACCAGCTTGATGCAGTTGATCCAGGTTGATGGCATATAATCAAAAATAAAACAAAAAAAGACAGTTTCAAATAATACAGCAGCTTTTGGTTTTTGATGCAGTCACACAATACATGCCATTTTTCAGCTTTAGTTAGCAAACTCATCTGCGGTCAACAAAACATAAAGGCAGAATGGTGAAAGTTAAATGCTTTGCTGAATTAGGGCTTCACTAAAGTAATATCTTTATCTTAGATCTGTGATGCCTACCTTCGGCTTAAGCAATACTTTTTCGAGCAGATAGCAAGAGTGCTGAATGAACACTGGGGAACGCAATATAATTTCGCTGAATGCATGGGGGGAATAGATCACTAAATGAATCCTTTAGGGACAAAGATAATAAGGCTTTCTTCCGTGTCCATCCTTCTGCTTAATTTATTATCCAAGACCTCATTGCAAAATCTTTACCATTGATTATTTAAGTCCTGCTTGTGCCATCTTTGCTTTATCCCATCTTCTTTTAATTTTCTTGGCCTGGACTTTTGTTGGAAATAAAATGCTAATGCCTCCTTGCTATAGAAATCTCTACTGTAGTCAGGAAAGGGAGCTTAAAATACTTCAAGGTAGCATTCTGAGTAACGGTTCTTATTTTGTTACACAAAACCCAGATCACAGAGTAGGAAGTTAGCACTCATCCCTCTCCTAGAAAAATGAAATAGTCTAAGAAATATTAAAAAGGGGAAATATTATCTTTTCCCTAAAGGAGAAACATGTTTCTAAAGAAATGAAGTCAGAATCTCAGCTCCCTGCCTCACCCTCCCAGCAGATATTTTGGTGCCAACATATCTACAAGACAAAGCCTGGGCCATCTTATCTACAACACAAAAGTCCTTCACCCTCAGGATATCTCTACCCATCTCAACACATGGCACCCAGCAAGAGTCAACGAGGCCTGGGACTCAAGACAACCTACAAAGTTACCCCTGCATGGCCTTATGGTAGTCTGACAACCAATCAGAGTACATTTCTTACACAGGAACAGGAAGCTCCAAGGCAGGGCCCAAGAGGGTATAAATCTCTCTCCCTCTCTCACCCATGTGCTCTTTTTTGCCCAGGACTTCAAACCATAAGGTCCTGTCCACCATTAAACCATCTTTTCAAGCAGTCTCCATGTTTCTAGTGTCTTTCTTCCCATCTGGAACTGAACCAGGATGGACATTTCTTCTAATAACAGTGTCACTGCGTTAAATTGTTTGCTAGCTTGAACTGAATAGCTGAACTGAAAGAGTTACTGCGCAGGTCATAAGTTCTTATCTGACAACGATTTATTGCGCATGCTTAACATGTTTATTACTTCACACATTCCAGAGACTTCTCTTCCTTTTTGATCTTTGTCCGTCTGCCAGGAAGCTGGTAGACAAACTGTTTTCTGCCAAAATGTAACAATTAGATAGATTTGTTTTATTTCTTTATTTCTTATTTTTGTATTAAAGCTTGTTTTTAATTAGAATATGTTTTCCAGGATTTTATTTCTTTTTTCGCACCTTAAAGATAATGCTGTTTGGAAACGCCACGATCTAAGACCTCATTTAGTTCAGGGTGAAATCTTCCCCTGACAAACAGAATAGTACTATTGTGTCAGAAATTTATTCTTTGAAGCCTTACTTTTAGTTACTTACTAAATAAGTTACTTGGTTATTTTAGTTACTTACTAAGTATTAAAAGCCTGTATTTACCGGTACTTACTGTATTTACTAATGTTGCAAGTATGTCTTTGTTGCTCTCTATAGACAGATATTAGCATAAAGAGAATGACTCATCAATAATTCAAATATTGAGAGAAATATAAATTTCTCTGATTTTTTTTTTACTGAAGTTGATGATATTTTCTGAGCAAAAGCATATACTCTACACAATTCTATACATGTATGCAACTGTGGTTAAATAAGACCCATAACAATATGTAAGTACTGTACATTAAGAAGTGAGAAATTTCCTGACCTAATGCATATATCCTCACTCTCACGTCCCACCACTTAAATCCAATACTTAAGAAAGAGATGAGATACCCCTGTTTGGTGAACTAAGACCATATTTTTTCTTTAACCTGTTAAACGCTTTGCTGAATCAGTGCTTCTTCTAAGCAGCATCTTAAAACTGTAATTCCTTCCACCTATTCAATGAATATATTTCAACCAGATAGATGGAGAGAGGATGGCGGGGCTGTGAAATACATCTTTCTTATCTGATACAGGAAGGATAGATCATTGGAAGAACACATCAAAGCCCCAGACAATAAGGCTTTCCTTTTGCAACTCTCCTTTCAACCAATTTGTTTTCCAACGATGCTCCCCCCACCAAAAAAAAATAATCTACATGAATATTCATACACACATTCATACATGCTTCTCTTAATATACATTTTTGCATGCTCTGCTTCCTAAGACATATATTTTGCAGGCAAATTTTCCCAACGTCATGCATTTTTGTGTATTGTATTCACTAACATTCATTTACATGGATTTTCTTTTAATGGACACATTTCAATAAACATTTTTAAAATCAGATGACTGCATTGCAGCCATTGGTAAGATGTGCTTATTGAAGTACAATTCCATTTCAGCTGATATATTTTTTGTAAACAAAAAAGCACAAATTGGGTAAAGTAGTCTCTGACTGACATTCATTTAACAACCATTTGAACTGAACAATGGGGTTGAAAAAATTGCCTTAAAATCAGTCCTCATACTTACAACCAACACCGTATCCCCACAATCATGAGATTACTTGGCAAACAGCATGTATTTGAGAAAGTTACGGTGTCCCAGGATTGTATGATTGCTATTCGTGACCTTCCCAACCAATTTCCAACAAGCAAAGTCAATGGGGGAAGCTGGATTTGCTTAACAACCCTATGGTTCACTTAACAACTTCAATTAATTTATTTATTTATTTATTAAACTTCTAGACCGCCCCCTCTCCCCGAAGGGACTCGGGGCGGTGTACAGGTACAAATTTAAAAACCATACACTCGATAATATACATAACTAAAATTGAATTAAATATCCCCTGTACAAATTTATAAGAATTAAAAACTTAAAGCTTAAAATCACTTAACAACCATGGATCACTTAACAACCATGGAAAAAAGGGTTGTAAAATGAGGCACAACTCACTTAATAACTGCCGTGCTTAGCAATGGAAATGTGTTGGCTCCCACAGTGGTCATATGTTGAGGACTACCTGTAGACTAAATTTATTTCATACCCCAATTTCGGTTGTCAGTCTCCATCTGTCTATGGAGAGTCTCAGTCATCCAGGTCATGGTTGTCCCCAAGGTGATTTTTCAGAAGGCAACTGGACTTTGTTTTTTTGCTTCTTTGCCTTTTAAAAAAAGCACCTTTGGGCCAATCTCCATCCATTTTTGCTAGTGATGTAAAAGGGTTGAATTTATCAGTGACTAATCTAGGATTAATTAATTAATTAATTAGTGATTAATTAGTATTAATCAGGGACGTGATGGTTCAGTGGCTAAGACACTAAGCTTGTAGATCAGCAGTTTGGCAGTTCAAATCCCTAGCGCCGCGTAACAGAGTGAGCTCCCGTTACTTGTCCCAGCTTTTGCCAGCCTAGCAGTTTGAAAGCACGTAAAAAATGCAAGTAGAAAAATAAGGACCACCTTTGGTGGGAAAGTAACAGCGTTCCGTGCTCCTTTGACATTTAGTCATGCCGGCCACATGACCATGGAGACGTCTTCCGACAGTGCTGGCTCTTCGGCTTTGAAACGGAGATGAGCCCCCTAGAGCTGGGAACGACTAGCACATATGTGCATGGGGAACCTTTACCTTTAATCTAGGAGCCCACTTTCCAGTTCTGCAACAATGCTTAATCATGACAGAGGGGCTGCTAACTGGGACAAATAAGAGACGAACATGGGGAGTGTGCCAAGAATACACAATCCTGGCGGGGTCACCCAAAGCATGAAGGTCCTCCTCACCCCCTAGTTAAAGCAAGCAGGCATCTATATTGCATAATAGAGTCTGGTCACTTTAGAGACAACACTGAAGGGATCGTTTAATACTGCAAAGGAGAAGACGAGGTACATCACTCCTGCATTTTACCAAGAATAATCACATGAATAGACAATATAAAATGATTGATGATGGCCGGATGGCACTCAATATGCTACTGAGGAAGAGCCGAGGACCTTTCAGAGTACTCATGATGTCTATGAGATTAAAGCCTTCGGAATGACTCACTGCTGAAGTCACCATGCAGGAAAGGAAAACCCAAAGCCGCAAAGACACACTACAAAGGGAACGTGTAAAATAAGATGCATGAAATGGGAATGGTTAACCTAGCAAAAGATGAAATAAATCAACTATGCATTGACATCCTAGGCATCAGCTATTTGAAATAGACTAGAAAAGGACACTTTTTGTCAGAAGATCCTTCGGCTTACTATTCGGGACACAAAAGACAAAGAAGGAACAGCACTGCTTTCATAGTCAAGGTAACATATAGCAAGAATATTTGGTTACAGTAAAATCGATAGCCAAATAGTTATTCAATTATCTAAATTTAACTATCTAATGTTCCAATCAGGTGTGCCAAATAAGAAGAGTTTGGTGAGTTTTTGTGATCAAGTTCAATTTGAAATCAACAGAGCAGGCTAGCAAGATCTGCTGCTTGTGGTTGGAGACTGGAATGCTTGAGCTGGAAATATTAAAGAGAAAAATGTGGTTGGACTATATAGTCTAAGAAACCAAAATGAAGCAGGAGAAATCGATTTTTTGCCAATCCGCTGATTTCTTCATCGTTAACGGTCTTCGAGCAACCACAATGATGCCTGTGAATAGAAACATCACCAATTGATGTTTGGTGCAAAAATCAAATTGACTGTCTTTTTGCTTCAGCTCAGTGATAACAGCAAAGATGAAATTATATAGGGCCGTGATGGCGAACCCATGGCACGTGTGGCACATGGATCCATGTCGCTTGATACGCCTGTTCCTCTTCTGGGTTTCTGGCGCATACGCACACACAACCATCAGCTGGCCTTCTTGTGTGCAGCAGCACCGGAAACTGGAAGAGCTGGTCTTCCATTTTCTGGTGTGAGCATGTACGCTGGTTAACTGATCGTTGTGTGTGCATACGCACCAGTAACCGGAAGACTAGCTGGCCAGCATGCATGTGCGCGCCGGAAACTGGATGATCATTTTCTGGTGCACACAAGCCCCGTGGGCAGCTCCTCTTCCGTGTTGTGGCCCTGACAAGCATGCACGCCCCCTTTTCGGCACTCAGTGCCAAAAAGGTTCACCATCACTGATATAGGGTCTCCTGCTTGAGCAGAAGGTTGGACTAGAAGACCTCTAAAGTCCCTTCCAACATCTCTTATTCTGTTATTCTGATGCGACCAGGGATTGACTATGGAACAGATCACAAATCACTCACGCGCACGTTCAAGTCAAAATAAAATAGAAAATCAACAGTTTCCAGGAGATGAATGTCAACTATATACTGCCATTGTCAGAATAGAATAGCAGGAGTCAGCTTGAAGCTCAGGACATTGCTGAAAGGGGTCTAAGGCAGCTATGGCACAAAATCAAAGGTGTTGACAAGGATGAAAAGATATGGCCAATGATCAAGGAACAGAGGGAAGCAAATTGAACATCAGAACATATAGTGGAAATTGGCCAAAAAAAAAAAACCACCAGAAGAGAAGCCAAAGCCACGATAGGCAAAAAAAAAAAAACCCTCAGGAAGGAATTTAACAAAGAGTTTGGAGAAAGCAGAAACAATATGTATATTACAATATCATCTCTAAAGACATTGTTGATGGAAACAGATATGGGAAAAACTAGAAAAACCTTCCAAAAGATGCCTGAATTAGGAAGGCAGCTAAAGATGTTTATAAAAATAGATTGGACAACCATTTGATTGGGATGATATAAGGCTCTTGCAGGGAATTGATCCCTTCTGAGGTCCCCTCAAATCCTAAGATTCTAGGATTCTATAATTATATGATCTTGTCTGGGAATGACCCCTTTCTGCCTTAATATCACCCCTATATAACCATCTTCCTCCAGGGATCAAGTGAGTCCTAACCCTACTGGCTTTTTACAAAACCCTACAGACCTGGTACTGTGCTTAGATCTGGGATCCTGCGTGTGTGAAGGTCTTATCATTTGGGTATGCTGTGGTGTTCTCAGGTGCTGTGTATTATTTATCTAACTGTTTATTTGTTTATACCAACCAGATGACGCTGAGCAGCAAACAAACATACAGCAGTGGCCAAAATTGTGGAAACCTTTTGGGAAAAGTGTATTTTTGAGGTTTGATGGCTAATAACACCACTTTTTTTGGGGGGGGGCTTTCAGAATAATCATATTCCACTGCTGGAATGACCTGGGAATAGCCAAAATCTTAACCCAATTGAAAATCTATGGAGCCAACTAAAGAAACTTGTTAGTCGGGAGTGACCCAACAATAAAACCCAGTTAATACAAGCATTCATTCGATTTTGGTTTCACAGCTTTTATAACAGCTGAAGAACTAAAAGACTCCATGGGAAGATGTCGTAAGGCCATAATTCATGCTAAAGGTTACCCAACTAAGTATTAACTGATGTGACCATTTTTGCATATCTCGTTTTTTTCTATGGTGATAATTTTTTGTAATATCTCATTTTTTCTATATGTTTCATCTTTTCATTGATATATACTTTTATGGTACTACTAAAAAAAATGGTGCTATTAGTAGTTTTAGAAAATGCACTTTTCCCAAAAGGTTTTCACAATTTTAGCCACTACTGTATCTGTTTTTATTTTTAATTAATGTCTGTTTTCCAGAGTCTTCTGTTGAGATAGGTGGGGTATCTAAATTGAATACAGTGGTACCTCGGTACTGATCGTTAATTGGCTCCAGGAGGTGCAATGAGTATCAAAAACAATGAGTACCAAACAATTTTTTCCCACAACAAATATTGTATAGCAGGGGTGCCAAACTCAATATCATTGAGGGCTGCATCAGGGTTGTGTTTGGCCTCCGGAGGTCAGGGTAACTAGAGTGGGCATGGCCAGCTAAACATCATTCATCGAGGCTCCGTTTTAGGCTGCAGTGGCCTCCTTCAGCCTCTGCCAGCCAAAACGGAGCTTGGGGAGCTCCGTTTTTGCTGATACAGGCAGCACCTTCAGTTTGACACCGCTAATGTAGAGAGTCACAAGGCAGTTGACACAGACAAGCTCTAGCTTGTGCTAAAACAAACGATGAGTACCAGGACAAACTTTTTGCATCAAAATTCATTGACCCAAATTTCAAAGCAGTTAAGTGCCAAGGTACCACTGTAAATAAATTGATATCCCAACTTGATATGCTGATGGACAACAAATAGATAGTTATTAATTCAAAGAAAATTAAACAAGGATGGATGGCATATACTGCAGTAGTGTACAGCACAGATGTCGAAACCCAAGATATTCTCTCTTTACAAGAACCCCTAGTATTAAAAGTTGAACCTAGGTGAGTATTTCAGTCAACTCTGAAGGTCATAGGAATAGATGAAATAGCTACAGAGATATGAAAAGAAACAGAGGAAGAATCAGTAAAGTTTCTCACAAAGCTATGCTGGAAAATCTAGAGAATAACACAGCAGATTACAGATTGGAAGAGATCAGTTTAAGATTTGATAATGGGAAGAAGGGAACTATGATATGTAATTTGAGAGAGTACAGATGATAACAGCTATGTTTGTAACTGCTGCAAAGAGGATTGGAAACTGCTTCTTTAGATATTTTTCTTTTTAGTAAACTTTCACATTTTATTGAATTATTTACATTTTATTGAATTATTTACATTTTATTGAATTATTTACATTTTCTTTCTTTTCCTATTTTTTCTTTTCCATTTCTGTAGGTTTTTTTTAAACTGATAAAATCTTCTTATAATAAAAAATACTTTTAAAAAATAAAGAAATCTTATATACTAATGCCCAGCAGTAGGATTTAAATAATTTAACAACTGGTTCACCCAGGATCAGGTTGGCCATCGTGGGAGGCATGGCCCATCCCTGTCTTCCACCTCCATCACACATGCAGGACGAGCCTCCCACAATGGCCCAACCTGACCCTGGGTGAACCAGTTGTTAAATTACCACCACCATCCACTATCAAAGTGGATCCTGGGCGCTGCGCTACAATGGAGAAATGGGAAATGGACGGAAGGAGAAGGAGCAGGGAGAAAAAAGAGGGAAAGAGGCCTCCTCCTTCCCTCATGCTGGCTGCTCCATTAATAGAAAGAAGGACTAGGGGAGACATGATAGCAGTGTTCCAATATCTCAGGGGTTGCCACAAAGAAGATGGAGTCAAACTGTTCTCCAAAGCACCTGAGGGTAGAACAAGAAGCAATGGGTGGAAACTAATCAAGGAGAGAAGCAACTTAGAACTGAGGAGAAACTTCCTGACAGTTAGAACAATTAATCAGTGGAACAGCTTGCCTCCAGAAGTTGTGAATGCCCCAACACTGGAAGTCTTTAAGAAGATGTTGGATAGCCATTTGTCTGAAACGGTATAGGGTTTCCTGCCTAGGCAGGGGGTTGGACTAGAAGACCTCCAAGGTCCCTTCCAACTCTGCTATTGTATTGTATTATTGCTTGTTTCTCCATTGCAGTGCCCCGCCACAGAGCTTGCCGCACCTATCACCATCCAGATGTCCTTGCTTCCCCCAAGCATTTCTTCGCCTATCTGATTTCTAGGTCCATCACGTTTCTCCATCATGTTTCTCACCATCAGGAACAGGGAAACAAAAAATTGTGGGACTAAAAAAAAAAGTTCAACCAATCAATTCCAACTTTGCGAGATCTTTTTTTTTTTTTAATAAAGTTGGAATTGATTGATTTGAACCTCTTTTTTTAGTCCCACAAGCTTTTGTTTCCCTGCACTGGATGGCAAGAAATGTGACGGAGAAATGCGATGGACTTGGAAATCAGGTAGGCAAAGAAATGCTTGGGGAAAACGAGGACATCTGGGTGCCAGGTGCTGAAATGGGCCCATCCCTCTCCAGCAGTTGCCAGGCCCACCAGAGGGAAGCCCGGCATTTACCGACACTTAAACGCGGCAGCCCATTCACTTCAACCTCCTCCTAGAGATTCTGGTGCTCCGTCAGCACTTTGGCCCTAGGTTACTGCCCCACAGGCCAGGCCAAGGCACTGCGGGCTGGAGGAATTGAAGTAGATGCTATTCAACCGGTTTGCTGAACTCCACAAAAAATTAGCTACTGGTTCTATTGAACCAGTACAAACCAGTTGAATCCCACCACTGCTAATACCTAAGAAAGGAGATTCATCAGAATGTGCAAACCATCACATAATAACCATCATTTTACCTGCTAGCAAAAGAATGCTTAGAATCATCCAGTGTATCTTCAAATCTTCATAGAAAGGGAGATCCAGATTTTCAATCTGGCTGTAGAAAAAAACCAAGGACTCTAGCACGTTACAGTTGATGCATGCTGGATAACTGAGAACATCCTTGTACTGTAACCTCTAGGAGTTGACATCAACCTGATGGCACATAGGAAGCCATTTTGCAGGAGGCATACTTAGCCACTTTAAGAAGCTAAGAGAAAACATTACTGAAGGACATCATCACATTTTATTTTATTTTTTTTACTTTGCAGCTAAATTAACATTTTTATGAAGCATAAAGATTCCCTCAAGGCTTAAAACTGGAATAATTCATCTGCTTCATTAATAAATAAAGGAAAGCAATAACTATCTGCCCTATCCATGTAAAGGTTGAATATCTCCTCTTGGATGGGGAGACTCTATCTTCCTGAGACTTTTACACCATTTTTTCCCTCTGTTTCCCAAGTTAAGCCCTGAGACATGTTAATGTCAAAGAAGATGCCAAAGTAACACAGGTCTGATACAGATGGAGCAAAGATGTTTTTCTGAAGCCCAACATGAAATAATACTGTGGTTTCCCCATTTCAGGTAATGAAGCACCATAATGCTGTCATCTCTCTTTTAGACTATCCTATTTTGGTTCAAACACACACACACACACAACCTGCCAAAGAATATACAATCCTGATTGATCTCGTCAGTTCCTGTCAAGGCTCTGTCCATTTCCTAGGGGAAGAAAAAATCCTCAGCTCCATAAATTTAGAGTAAAGTACTTTTACTAGGAATGAACCGAAAGCAAGAATTTCCAGGCAAGCTCTGAGGCAAAGTGTGCAAAAGCAGCAACTTGAAACAAACTGTACAGCCCAACCCCCTTGTAGCTAGACAACCAGAGGGCTGCTGCATACCAGAGCTAGAAGAAAAGACCTTGGAGAGATAAACAAAGTCTAGGCTGTAGTTGCAAAGCTGCAGTGAAAAATTCTCCACTGACCCCTCCCCCCTTTTCCATGGCAGCAAGCAGCAGGCTAGCTAACAGCTCCATTCAAGGGTATCCACAGATGCTTCCTGCTTTTATCAAAATGGTGAAAGCCCATCAGTCCATAAATTCGTCACTGTTTATAAACACACGCTCCACATCACAATGCATATGCAAAGAAGTGGATCTTTTGTCATTCCTATCAATTATCCTATCTCCTTTCTGGAATATTCATGTCAGTGACCCAACCCATCAGAGGTCTTATAACCTGGCCAAAGTCAAAGTGCAAGGACCACTACTCTATATCTTTTAGAGAGTTCTAGCATCAGAATTTCAGAGAGTTCTAGTATCCGAATCTCTGAAGAATCTAAAGATCTTGTTTTTTTCTCAACTCCTAGCTGGGATACATTCTTTAGGCCACTCCAAGATTCTTCATTTGGAGGTTCAGAGAGTCTTAAATCCAGCAAATCCACAACTTTTCTTTTCCTCTATGGACCAGGCAACATTTGATCCTTTTAATCCCTTTTGACCAGGGCCGGATTTAGATGAAAAGAGGCCCTAGGCTATTCCACTTATGGGGCCCTTTCACCTCCCATTTTTAAGTTTGTAAATTACATGAGAGATAATAAAATACATCATTACTGTGATATATATCAATATATTAAATGAAACATGTTGCAATTGGTACTAACCTTTATAAAAAATGTGGCACGGATAATAAATAAAAATAAAAGGCCCCTCCTCATCTTGAGACCCTAGGCTGAAGCCTAGTTAGCCTATAGGAAAATCCGGCCCTGCTTTTGACAATGGATTTCTTGCTTAAGCAGTGGTGGGATGCTGCCAGTTCGGACCAGTTCAGGCAAACCGGTAGTTGCGACCTGTGGGTGGGTCCTCCCACCTGCGCATCCGCCCCAATATTATGCTATTCTATTTAGCCTTGTTTTTTGATGCTGCATGTATGCGTTCAAGGCCCGCGAGCAAGCGAAACGCATGCGCAGAATGCCGGCCACATGTGCGGTTGGCGTGTGCGCACATTTTCAGTGCTGGGCAAACCAGTTGTTAATTCATGTGCCGCCCACCTCTGTGCATAAGGAAAGAAACTAGTTTGGAAGCAGCTGGCATGAGGAATGGGCAAAAGTGGTTTCAAGTCAGGTTTTCATTTGTGAGGTCAGAGTTTCCCCCATTTCCCCAGTATCCTAGATTTTCTGGATTTAGAATGAAGTCGTCATGCATGTATATTTACATATTCTCAGAAGAGATCATTGTTCAGCAATATTGAAAAGACACCAAAACAATGTTAAGTTATCCTGGTCCAGTTTGCACCTGCATTGAGAGAGCATATATAGGCGGGAGGTATCGTCACGTTGGCTTTCTATATAGATATAGATATAGATATAGGTATAGGTATAGGTAGAGGTAGAGGTAGAGGTAGAGGTAGAGATATAGATATAGATATAGATATAGATATGGATATGGATATAGATATAGATTCTGTAAAGATGTGTAGGAAAGGCAAGTTATTGGGGGGTGGGGGAATCACCAGGATGGACCTGAACATTCTGTCATCATGTTGTAGCAAATATAACTATGGTCTTCTCTAACTTCATGATCTGTTGTGACACTTAACAAATCTGACAAGCAACTGATTCCACTTAACTTAGTAAGGGTCACTTGTTTTGTACTGACGAGAGAATAATAATTCAGAGGATTCTGAAATTGAGTTTCAGCTGGATTTTGTCTTAGGGGGACAAAGGTGAAAGTCCATGCTTCGAAGTAACACGTTGATAGAATTTCGTGGGAAGAAAGGAAGGGCATCTGGAAGTTACTGAACACCATCATGCAAGCTGTTACTATCTTGGGTTGGCACCTGTATTGCATTTCTTATTAGGGCATATTGTGTGAGGAAACACTACAGTGAGCAAGCTGACCTTGAGAAAATGTAGTACTTTCACTTCTCAGCCAAACCGGTGAGAAGTTTTACAGGGAAAATGTCAACATTTTTACAGAAGGGATTCAAACTTTTTTTATTTCAGGTGTGGGGGGGAGAGCTTTGATTGTCCAGCCTAGCAAAAAAAAAATTCCTGTATTTTATGCTTTACATTTCTGCTTTCTTCATTTCACTGCATAATTTCTAAATAAGTATTCTGAAATAGTTCTGGTGCTACTTACGGTGCCATAATTATTCAAAATGGTTCCTAAATTCTAGGAATAACAGAGTTGAAAGATTCCTTGAAGGTCTTCTACTCCAGCCCCATGGTCAAACAAGAAAAACCATTTCAGACAAATAATTGTTCAATCTCTGCTTAAAAACCTCCAGAGTTGGAGCGCTCACAACTTCTGGAGGCAAGTCTGAATAATTGTACTGTCAGGAAATTTCTCCTTAGTTCTAATCTAGGTTGTTTCTATCCATTGTTTCTTGTCCTGCCTTCAGGTGCTTTGGAGAACTTGATTTCACCTCAGTTATAACTGTGGTTAGGTCAAATTTGTGACTTGCTGAATCTTCGTGGACTATTCAAATGTTGAGCCGTTCTGTAACTACGAAGATCAGGATTGTAAAAGTAATTTTTTTCCCTGTGGCATTCCATGAAAATGAATGTCAGACTTTGAAGAAGCAGGATAGAAAGAATATTGACACTTGAATAGCCTAGAAAACAAATAAATGCATAATCAAATAAATCAACACAGAATTCTCATTCAAGGCACCAATCACCAGGCTCAAATTATTATACTTTATGTGAATTTTCTACAGAAGGTTCTAATGTTGGGAAAGGTGGAAGGAAAGAGAAGGAAAGAAGGATCAGCAGCGACCATTTGACAAACCTGTTAGAACACACCCGAAGATCCAGATTGGAACAAATCACTGAGGAGAAGGTCTATTACAGGGATGTCAAACTCAATTTCATTGAAGGCCACATCAGAGTTATATATGACCTCGGAGGGCTGGAGGGAGATGACTGGGGGTGGGCATGGTCATGGCAGGGGTGAATGGGGTGGGCATGGTCATAGTGGGCATTTGACACAGGCTGAAAATGTGCTTTTTTCATTCTTTTCTTTCTTTCCACGGTACTCCCCTGCCTCCAGAGGTACTCTGCTGGCCAAAAGCAGGCTGTGCGGAGACCCAAAGAGGCCCCCGCACGGCCCATTTTTGGCCTTCCCAGCCTCCAGAAGCACTCTGCTAGTCAAAAACAGGCCTGTGAGGCCTCCGAGCATGTGCCCCCCCCCCATGGCCCGTTTTGGTCGGCAGAGGCACCACAGACTGATCTTTCCAGGCTGGCCCCATGGACCACATTTAAGCACCCCGTGGGCCAGATCCTGCCCATGGGCCTTGAGTTTGACATCCCTGGCCTATTAGGTTACCAAGAGTTATATGACTCCTAATCAATCAACGATCATCACTCTATCTTCTACCTATCTATCTACCTACATACACACACACACATACACACACACACACACACACAATCACATACATATATGTTCTGACACACACACACCCATTCTCGTATACCAAAGCACTCCGAAACAAGGTCTCTGCAAGATGTTTTATTTACACACAGTTTAAACCTTGGCAGCAATCCAGGTACAGATAACACCTTGGCAGCAATCCAGCCTGCCGAGGTACGACACAGATTTGAGATAAGTTCATTCCTGCAAAAACAGCTTTCAGAAAGTCCTTCCTTAAATAGCCTTGAGAGAGCCTGATTACGATTACCTGAGTCCAATCATCTTTTGTAACTGCGTAGCTGTTCTCTACGTCTATCAGCTCTCCGTTGCTGGGCATCCAGAAACCACTCCCTTGTCTCCTCCCCACTGCTCCAAGGCATGACGTCAGGAGCACACTTCCTTTGGCTTTCACCACCGCTCCATGCCTCAGGCGCCTCCTGGTGGCCAACCAGCCTCTCTGATCCCTGCTCGGAGTCGGAACCCTGTCCAGGGTCCTCCACATCCTCCAGAGCCAACTCATAGGAACCCTTGCTGTCAGAGTCTGGTGGCAGCTCCAACAGCTCCTGCTGGGCCACAACACATATACATATACATATACATATACATATACCAGGGACGTGCGGTCAGGGGAGGCAGGGGAGGCAGGGCCTCACCTCTCTTCATGAAATAATAGTATATAATATTATATACTATATATATATAATATTATAATATTATATACATTCGTCCGGCCGCCCCGGGAGCTGCAGAGGCAGAAATGTTGTCGGCGCTTCCGGATGACGAAGGCACGCAAACACGCATCTACCCAGCTGTCTTTTCCAGCTACCTAGCACTCTTTTCCACCGATTGCGCACATTGTGCGCGCAAGAAGGAAAAGTCCACGGCGAAGCCCTTGTCTCCCTGAGCTCTTGTTTGCACTTCCGCCCCTTTTTCTTCGCTCCTCCCCGCTCCGGCTCTGGAAGGGCCGGCGAGGTTGGATCCAGCTGAGAGCGACAGGGAGGAGAGGAGGGGGTAGCTGTGGGCTACCTTCCGGCCCTGGCGTGCGCGCCTCGCTCTTGTCGGAGCCTCGGCCGCCTGCAGCTTTGACTGAGAACCGCAACTCTGCCCGCCTCGCCAAACCAATTTCGAAATCATTGTTTATTCCAAATGCACACGAAAAGTGTGCGCGATTGGTGGAAAAGAGCGCTAGGTAGCTGGAAAAGACAGCTGGGTAGATGCGTGTTTGCGTGCCTTTGTCCTCCGGCAGCGCCGACATTTCTGCCTCCGCCCTCCACAGCTCCCGGGCGCGCTCGCTCTTTCGTCCGGCCAGACTGCCTTGGCGCCATTCTGGCTACGTCCGTCCGGGTGCACCCAGGAGCTGCGGAGGGCGGAGGCAGAAATGTTGGCGCTGCCGGAGGACAAAGGAACGCAAATACGCATCTACCCAGCTGTCTTTTCCAGCTACCTAGCGCTCTTTTCCACCGATAGCGCACGCTTTTCGTGCGCATTTGGAATAAACAATGATTTCGAAATTGGTTTGGCGAGGCGGGCGGAGTTGCGGTTCTCAGTCGAAGCTGCGGGCGGCCGAGGCTCTGACAAGAGCGAGGCGCACACACCAGGGCCGGAAGGTAGCCCGCAGCTACCCCCTCCTCTCCTCCCTGTTGCTCTCGGCTGGAGCCAACCTCGCCAGCCCTTCCAGAGCCAGAGCGGGGAGGAGCGAAGAAAAGGGGGCAGAAGTGCAAACAAGAGCTCGGGGCGACAAGGGCTTCGCCGCGGACTTTTCCTTCTTGCGCGCACAACGCTGCTTTGGTGGGAAACTGCTCGCTGTTCTTGCGCGCCTCTCCAGCCACCGCCTTGGAAGTGAGTCGCGTGGATGGAGCTTTGGGGCTGAGGAGAGAGGCAGGGACGGAGGGAGTGGGGGGAGAGGAGCCGCCCCCCTCACCCCCCAGGCAATGGGGAAAGCTTTCCCGAAATGGGGGGGGTGTCACGGGAAATAAAAAGGGCGCGCGCTGGGGGGGATGAAGGAGGCTTTGGCGCGCCTTAGAGGCGGACGGGAAAGCAACGAAAGGGGCAGCGAGGGCGGTGGCTGCAGGCGGCAAGGCTTGAGCGGGGTGAAAGCACAGCCCCTTTCGTTGCTTTCCCATTCACCCCGCTCAAGCCTTGCCCGAGGGAGCTGGGGATCGGGCTTTGGGTTGGTGGGAGACCTTGAAGGAGTGGGGGGGAAGGGACTGGCGCCGGTGGAGGAAGCAATGCTACGCGGATCAGTGCACTCCGCGGTCCCCTTAATGTTCACTCAGGAAGGCGGAGAATGGGACCACGTGTGCTGCACACGTGGTTCCATTCCCCGCCTTCCTGATGACGTCATCAGCCTCCCCAGCCATAACCCTCACCGCACGTCACTGACATATACATATACATATACATATACATATACATATACATATGATGTATGTATGTATGTATGTATGCATGCATGCATGTATGTATGTATGTATGTATGTATGATTGTATGATTGTATATATGTTCCAGCATTACTCTACAGCGCCTCAAGCAATTTCAACCAAAGTTGGTATGCAGATGACTTACCCTCTGGAAATAAATACAGGGGGAGGAAGAGACTCCTGGTGTGTGTCTGTGTGTGCGTGTTCCAGCATAACTCTGGAACACCTGGCCCGTTAAGGAGACCGAGTGTGGCATCCTAGAACAGCAATTGTTTGGGATGTCAGTTCCTTTGCAGCTTCCTCTGAAAAGCCAGCTGTGATGTTTGCCCTCCAGTGGACCAGTGGAGAAGCGCCTGATAGATTTGGGGCAAAGTGCCAGGTTTGTAGACAGGGCAAGAAAGAGGAATGCATGGGAGGAGGAAGGGAGAGGTTAGGGATGATGGGCATGGGAGTAAGGAGAAGAAAGGTCCCTCTCAATGTCTCCCTGTCAGACAAACGCTTTTATGTCTATAAATACCCGGACAACAGCAGGTTATCAGCTAGCAAGAAAATAAAGTGTTATTTCTCTGCCTCCCAGGAAGATGCTAAAACTTCTAAACACCCCTCAGCTAATTCAATAATCGATAATACCAACTGCAGATAACTCCTTTTATTGCTTAATGTAAAAATGACAATCCATTGATTGTAAATGGCCTCAAATGCTGATTAGCATTCAACCATGTAGTTCAAGATTGTCCAGTCTCTGTATCATCGTGACAGCTTGATAAAAGGCTGCCAGCTCAGTTCAGAGAAATCTGAGCAAGTTTACTAAATAAACGAACCTGTAGATAAGCCACATATCTAGAGCCACAGCTTAGTGCCCTCTTAATCTTCTCCTGCTGTCCTGCAGAAACACAGTGTTTTAAACAACTATTCCTTCTTGAGAAAAGGCCTGCGATTCCATCTTTGATTTATTGATCCGTAAGAATTAAAAGCTCAGCTATTTTTTTTCTTAGTTTTAAGCAAGTCCAAAAAGATGGCCACACCACGTACTAAACAGGGCTGCTTCAAGCTGTAGTTCAGCAGCATTTTAGGTTCTTCTTACTCTTGATCTAATTTTTTTTTAAAAAACTCTTAATGCTGAAATAATTTTAGAGTTTAATGAACAGAGAGGAAATAATCATCAGATTTGTTTTCTTATTGAAAGAATACTTTTATAGGAAATCAAAATAGCAAGAATTCTGTGAGGAGTGGTTTTCTCCTGGCTGCAAACTCTTTTTCTTTTTTACTTTTCTTTGTTTAATTTTTGAATTAGTCAAATAGCCAATCCTACCCAATATTAAGTAAGATTACCATTGGAGCTAATATGACAATGGTATAATTAGATATCAGTATAAAAACCAAATTCTAATCTGATTGTGTCGCTGATATTGTCTGAAAGCAATTAGGAGAAAGGATTACATTATGGAAATGATGCCTTCAAGCACTTCAAAACTCAGGTTTAGGAGGCGTTCCCCCCCAAAAAAATAATAGAATAGAATATTACTCATGTGTTTATGCTCTACATAACATAAGAAGCAACAAATTGTTTCAACCAAACTTTGGTCTTCAGAATGGCATATTGACTGAAGTTTAATGAATTATTATGGCTTGTCACATGGTTAGGCATTCTTATCCAAGGATAAGTCCTTTCCAAAGATCTATGATAGGCAGAAGCTGCTGTTGGATGGTGTTAACAGTATCCTCACTAGATGTAAGCTGTTCCAAGTAAAGTTGCCTTTTGCAATAGATTGATGGTGATTTTGTTGATGCCAATGGTATTCAACAGCTGTTCCAAATGTTTTGGTATTGCACCAGGCAGTGCAGGCAGTCACTACTGCTGGTTCACTCTAAGCGCACCTTGCACGGCTTGATGCGCGCATGTGCAGTGCAATAAAAATTGTTCTACGCATGCACAGAAGCAAAAAACAAGATGGTGGCACCTGCGGCTGCGCCCAAAAAACACATTTGGGGGTGTGGCAGGCCTGGGTCACTTCTGGTTCTAGTGACCCAGGCCACTAAACCACTACGGGTTCAGCCGAACCAGTCCGAACCAGTAGGAACCCACCACTGGATTGCACCCAAGGAACCTATTACTATTAGAACTAATTTTGTTTTGTTTTTTGCCACATTTGTTCTACTTGTATTTACAGGTCTTTTGAGAGTTTCTCTAGTTCTTTCTGTCCTATTCTGCTTATTACTTGTTCACAACAATGGAAAGCCACAACTGCCAATTCTTTAGCTGGTATTGGTCCTTCATATCATCAGGTTCTTCCCAAGAACCTAGGATATCATAATGTATTAGCATGGTAGATGTGCAGATCCAAGCAGATTGCAGTTGATAGATTTGGCTTCTTGCAATTTTGAATTGTCAGATTAATTAATTATTCTTTTAATTATTGATTACATAACAAGTCTTCCAATCTGGTTTTCCACTTCTCCCATTTCAAGTTTCATCCTTTCTGTTTTTGGCTTCTATCAAGTTGTTTTCTAGTATCTTGATTCCAAGTCATGCAAAATTGACCTTTGTTTTATTTCATTAGCAGTATCATAAACAGAACATACTTGAAGCAGGTATGAATTGTGCTATATCATTAGTTCAACCCATGAAGATGCTGTCAACAAACATGTTATCACCTTTCCAAACTCTTACTCTAATGTTGTTGAAATATCTATCACTTCAAATGGCCCCCTAGAGATTTATGTGTCGGTTTGACTGGTATCTTGTTTTCACATAGACATTCCAGGGAAGGACTTCTCCAGCTAGCTTCCACAGCAAAATGTACTTCTTTTCTGGCTGACAAAACTCTTGACACATATAAGTAAGCAATGATTTCTCTCTAAAGCTGTTCTCTGCAAGAACTAACCAACAGCCAGGAACAGATGGGCCAGGGCTGACTTTCACTCACAAAATTGTTAATGAGCTATCCTGAGAAATATTTGACAAGACAAAGTAATTAAAAAAAAAAAATGCAGGAACACACATACTATAGTAGATTTTGTAGCTGGATTTTTTTTAAAAAAAAATTCTTCACCGTTAATTATAAAATATTATTTGCATTCTGGTAATAATGTCCACAAAAGCACAATGGGAGGACAGAAACATTTCCTGTTAGGCCCAGCATTTGAGAGAAGTAACAGTATTAACCCAAAATCTTCTGTAAATGTGAGGATGGAATGAATCAAAGATAATTGGGAATGTCAGTCTGCCCTGCTCAATGCTAGTTCATGTCATATTCATCTGCCATCTGAAATAACAGCAGACAAATATAAAAGTGCCTTTCCTCTGATGAATCCACCAAGTGAAACCACTTTCCATATTACTTTCATCAGAGCTTGAAGACGTATCTTCTTTTCAAAACAACTTGCATTTTCCTGCCATATCCCCTACCCTCAATTTTTTTACTCATTCTGGGCTCTTCTCAAATTTTTCATGATATTACAAGCATTTTCCGTGTTTTGTTGATGTAATTTTGGAACTGCCAAAATTATCCAATCATTATGTTATTTTCACTCTCCCCAAATAATTAATAGAAGAGCGGTGATAAGCCACTGGTAACCTTAGACCTCTCCAAGTGTAAAATCTCTAAAAATGGCAAACAAACAAAAATTGGAAGGGGTGGTTTGAAAATTCTCTTGTGATATCATAGTGACATCATCACATCTGCCCCCTTTAACGCTCAAGACATTGCTTTAAAATATTTTCATAAAACAGTTGCTTAGCCCTGTATTAAATACAGTCAACTGCCATGAAAGACGGGGGTCTTAATTACATTAACAGATTAACACAGTTGGAAGGGACCTTGCAGTCATCTAGCCCAACCCCCTGCAGACTTTTGAGCAGAGATGTGAAGGAGGCTACAGAAACAAGTTACTTCCATGATTGTATTAGATGTTCTTTTCATCTCTGTGATTCTAGAAAATCATACATATCTTTTGTTAATGATGGCGTGAGCCATAATTGTTATGTGACTCCCACTGTTCCTCTCTAAACCCACGGTCTTAGAGTCTGCATTTACTTTTGTTGCGATTTTAATCTGTTTTTATATTTATAATTGTTTTTATATCTCTATTTTCATTTATATTGTAAGTCACCCAGAGTAGCCTCAGACAGTGAGATGGGCAGCATAAAAATATAATAAATAAGCAAAAATAAAAATCGGTTTCAGCAACAGCAAAGCCAGCAAGTCTAATCTTCACCCTAACACAGTTTAAACCAGTCACATAATCCCTGCCTCCTGGTAGCTGACACCACCACACAGGATACACACTGTGTAAAAACAGAGTAATTCCTTCCCCCTTAAGAGAAGAGGTGGAATTCATGTAAAATCTCATGCACAGAATATGATGCAATATAATTTTTCCTAACAGAATAACAGAGTTGGAAGGGACTTTGGAAGTCTTCTAGTCCAACCCCCTGCTCAAGTACGAAACCCAAACAATTTCACATAGATGGTGTCCAGTCTCTTCTTAAAAGCCCCCCCCCCCCCCATTGATGAAGAAGCACCCACAACTTCTGAAGGCAAGCTGTTCCATTGATTCATTGTTCTCACTGCCAGGAAATTTCTCCTTAGTTCTAGATTGCTTCTCTCCTTGATTAGTTTCCATCCCTTGTTTCTTGTCCTGCTTTCTGGGGTTTGGGAAAATAGGTTGATCACCTCTTCTTTGTGGCAGCCCCTCAACACTGCTTTCATGTTGCCCCTAGTCCTTCTTTTCACTAAACCTTTCTGTATTTCCCTGCTCTGAGAACTTAAGGAGAGGTAATCTGTATAGATCATTCTGATTCTATATATTCCTTGTTGCAACCCTGCTGGGCACAATGGCCTGTATAGTTCTTAAAGCTAATGAACTGCAAATAGTCATCTAAGGTGCAAGGGTCCATAAATTCAATTCCCAGGAAAGGGTTTAAAGGCCATAGGATAAGTTCTGGCTATTTAAACCCAGCAATTCCTAATATACTTACCATTTACTACTTCCTGCTAGTCAATATAACAATGCAGTGTGGAGGAGAAGAAACCTGATACAATAAAGATATAGGAGTCATTTGTCAAAAGCCTAATGAAAACGTTCACAATGGAATCACTCTGGCTCATTCATCTAGGCAGGAAGGGAAGGAACAGCAATGCAGATCTAAGGGGCAAAATATCTAAGGCGGACCCATTGTCTTTGTGAATTACAGACCCATTCCCGGTAGATGAGCACCTCTTTAAAAAGGACGAACTGTAGGTCTTTCCCTTTCACAGAGGAGCCAATCTTCAACCAACAAAGAGACAAATTTTCATCCAATAAATAAACAAATTTGCCCATTTAAAAAAGGGCCTGTTTAGGGTTAGCAGGAGCGAAGGAATGAAAAAAGCAGATTTGTTCCTTTTTTAGATAGGTAGAAATAGCAATAGCAATATTATTTTTAATAGCAATAGCACTGAGACTTACATACCACTTCACAGTGCTTTACAACCCTCTCTAAGCAGTTTACAGAGTCAGGATATCCCCCCCTCCAAACAATTTGAGTCCTCCTTTACCAACCTCAAAAGGATGGAAGGCTCAGTCAACCTTGAGATGTTCAGAATTGAACTGTGGGCAGTGAGCAGTGTAGTTAGCATGAAATGTTGCCTTCTAACCATTGCACAACCACAGCTCCTGGTATATATAAAGGTAATAGTACATTGTTGATATTAAGTCCTCTTACCTTTTTTTATATCTTGTCTAATTTCTTTTTCTCTCCCTTCTTTTGCTTGCCATTTTCCTGTTTCGCTGTTAACTATTTTTGATGTGAGTCGATGTTTAATGATAAAATCAAACTATTATTCTTGGCTAGCTAAACTGAGTGTCATGTGGAATTCTTCTGCATTGACCAGGAGTTTTCTGGGTATAAACTAAAGTTAAATTACTCATACAAATTATCCAACAACAGCAAGACAGCCGTTATCAGTCGTATAAGCATCAACCTCACAGCTGCTGCACATCATGGCTGTCTTTAAGCAGCTAATGCTTATCTAGCTTTAAAAAGCAGAGAACCGCACTGCTTCTTTTATTATTGGGAATTTATTTCTAAGCTGCACTGTTGGGTTTGCTAGTACAATTTCAAGTGCGGTAGGACTTGCTGTGAGAAACAGGTTGAGGAGAAGAAGGGGAATGAATCACCTTCAGTTTTAGAAATCTGACTGTTTGTTATGAGCAGCCCCAGAGACGGGTAGAGGAAAAGCATGTGTAATTGAAGTTTCCAGACTAGTAACCATGTTAATCTCACGGTATTTGAAAATGAGCTTTCAAATTCTACAGCCCTATGGTATACAAACAACACCCACTAGACTTTAAAAGGATTAATGTACAGTGCACCAATCTGAAATGGCAATATCACTGAACGGATTTTTCAGGAAACTCTCTTGCTGATTTCAAGATTTACAATGGATTTAGAAAGTCTGATTTTAGCATAAAACAGTAGAGTTAAAATTTGTTGAAGATTTACTACCATTTCTTACTATTAACCAAAAGCAAAGTTCTTATCACACTACTTCAGATTAACTAACTATTCCATGGAAAAATGACTGTGTCACCCCTGCTACTGCTTTCCTTATGGTCATAGGTAAAGATTCCCCTCGCTCATATGTGCTAGTCATTTCCTGACTCTAGGGGGTGGTGCTCATCTCCATTTCAAAGCCGAAGAGCCAGAGCTATCCAAAGATGTCTCCGTAGTCATGTGGCCAACATGACTAAACACTAAAGGCACACAGAACGTTGTTACCTTCCCACCAAAGGTGGTTCCTATTTTTCTACTTGAATTTTTACATGCTTTCGAACTGCTAGGTTGGCAGAAGCTGAGACAAGCTCACTCCATTATGCGGTACTAGGAATTCAAACCGCTGAATTGCCAACCTCTGATCGACAAACAGTGTCTTAGCCACATTCAACATTCAAAATGTTGAAACTAACTTATACATGAAACATTTTGAAACTAACGCCTTAGATAAATCTGAATGCAAACCCAAACTCTGGCTTAGATATGTTGATGACACTTTTGTGATTTGGCCACATGGGAAAGAAAAACTGGACAACTTCCTCACACATCTCAACAGCCTACACCCCAAAATACAATTCACTATGGAAATAGAAGCAAACAACTAACTTCCCTTTCTCGATGTCCTAATTAAAAAAAAACCAATGGCTCCCTAGGACACACCATCTAGCAGAAAAAAACACACACCAACCGCTACTTAAACGCTCAATCCCATCACCACCCTGCACAGATCAACTCTGTAGCCAAGACCCTCATCTCCAGAACCAAACGCCTAGCTGACAAAGACCACCTGAAAACTGAATTACACAAACTCACAAATGTATTAATCTCCAATGGATTCCAAAGAAAAACAATCACCAACCTAATCCAAAAGGAGACTCCCCCCAAAAACCAAGACACAGAACAGGACAATGGCATCGCCCTCCTCCTTTACATCAAAGGCACCACAGATAAAATCAGCAAAATTCTCCACAAGCACAATATCAGGACAGCCTTCACCACTGACCAAAAAATAGCCAACATCTTAAGAAACCCCAAAGACAAAATCCAGCTAGAAAACCAAGGAGTCTACGAAATACCATGCAAAGTCTGCCCTGCAACATACATAGGACAAACAAAAAGGAGAATAAATGCACGCATTGCAGAACACAAGAATGCAGTAAGAAAAAAAAAACTTCCTCCCTTTTCCAGAACCTTAAAGCTACAGGACATGAAATTAATTTTGAAGGAACCAGGTTAATCTCCAAAACAGAACACTTCAACAAGAGAATAATTATGGAAGCTATCGAAATAGAGAAACACCCCCACAACATGAATAAACGTGATGATACCTCCCGCCTACCAGATATCTTGAAACCAGCCCTCGTCAACAAATGAGCCCCACCCACCACCCAGGCCGTTACAACACAAAACAATAATGGACAAATAGCCAGCACCCATCAGCACCAATCTACCAATCATGATACAGCCACACATCCAATCAATCCACTTACTGAAACAACGCCAGCACTCCACACACACACACACCAAGATTTATAAAAAGATGGCAGCTCCGATCACACACACACACACACACACACACACACACACATTATATTATATCCTATTATTGGAATGGGGATGGTCACCTTATTACAAATTTAGAGAATATTCATAGCTCAGTTTGTAGATTTAGGCAGAGGCTTTGTTACTAAACTAGGTAAAATGCTAGGTATTTGAAAGTGTTACCATTGGTGATGAAATGTCCGGGAGCCAAGCAGCAAGCTTGGAAGACAAATGTCTGCCTAAAGGTCTCTTTATTTCCCCTATTCTTTTTTGTTTAGCCACAGCTTTAGATATTTTATCTTAGCATTGTAAGCCTTCCCTAAACCTTTTTGCACCTCATTTTTTTCTACCTCCGCTTCAGCTTTTTTTCCTCCCATTTCTAATTCATGTGAATACTCGCCAACCCCTGGAGAGAAAAAAAATCACTTGAAACTGAAGATGTTAATCTGGAAACCTCTGCTTTTTTTCCCATTCTGCCTTCTCTTCTCAAACTCACCACCTCTTGTTCTGAAGTAATCTCCATTTTGTCAACCAAACTGTGGCTGTGGCTGGCAGCTCTGTACTTGCCATTCTGCTTTCTTAACAGCTTTTTTCTTCTATGGCCTCAGACGAAGTTTTATTAATGCCACATATATATTTTTTCATTTTCTACTGTTCTGCCTGCATACAACACCCCAATTTACTTATGCAAACCACAATTTTTCTGTTTCATCTCCTCCGGATTTGTTCTTATTTTTTCCAGAGCTGCTTTCTTTCTTTCCCAATTGTCTCTGCATTCTAATTTGTATTCCTTTGCTTTCCGATCTCCTACCACTGCCTTCTTAATAGCAATTTTCCCTCTCCCTCTTCCTTCCTCTTCTTCCACTGACCTTTCTTTTTCACTTGTCATTTCTCCATAACATACTTACTACTGTGTGCGTGCGTGTGTGTCTGCGTGCATGCACGTGTGTGTTATGTGTGTTTATATATATAGCACTGCTTCCGAGTATGAATAATAAATAATATTAACAATACATAATGTATCGTATTTACTGTTACCTTTCTGTCCTGCATACCACACAGGTGTCATATATCACAATGCCCTTTCCTATAAATTGTATGAATTTGTATTCCATTATGCCTACTTCAAACAACCCTGATTCTCCTCTCTGCCCCACTGATACTCTTGCCACTGGAAAATCTTTACTGTCTAATCATTCTACCATTATATATCAATTAGGGAGATATGCACACATACATACACACACACTAACATACTGTGTGTGTGTGTGTGTGTGTGTGTGTGTGTACACCAGTGACGTGCGGTCAGGGGAGGCAGGGGAGGCAGAGCCTCACCACTGTCAATCATGAAAAGGAAAAAAAATGTAAACGGGAAAAGGCGAGTGCTGAAGTGAGGTTAGCTAGCTGCTGCCTCACCGTGAATGACTGCCTGTTTAAAAAAGCCTCTAAAGTTCTGAGCTCTGCCGCGAGGGAAAGAAAGCGCTTTAGTCAGTGGGGTGTCAGGGGAGAGGAGGAGAGATTCGACACCTCACTGACTAAAGCGCTTTCTTTCGCCCGCCTGAGCTCTTCCGCTGGCAAAAGAAAGCGCTTTAGTCAGTGGGGTGTCGGGGGAGAGGAGGAGAGATTCTATCCTCTCCCCTGACACCCCACTGACTAAAGCGCTTTCTTTCGCCCGTGGCACAGCTCAGGCAGGTGGACGCTCAGAGCCCCTGGAGCCCGTGCTCCCTCACAGCTCCTGTCGTCCCGTCTGGCAGGTGCCACCCGCCCGGGAAGCAGCTGAGCTGGGAAGTCCCGGCCAGCAGTTTGGCTTCCAGCACAGGCGGTGCGGGCGCTGGTGGGCTCCTCTGGGCTCCCGCCTTCCCAAAGTGCGTCCCTGTTTTTGCGGAAAGCAAAAGAATGGAGAAGAAACGGGGAAGGTTCGGGTGGGAAATGAGGCCATGGAAGAGAGTTTTGCCCTTTGCTGGTGAACATGGATCGGTCTTGCACCCATCCTGGAGAGATCCCACCCTGGGCTGGCTTTCAGAGACGTGAAAGGCTCTTTCCTCAGGCGGGCATCTTTTCCAATGAAATAGATCGAGACAGGAAGATCATTTTATTACATTTGAACGTTTTGACTAAAACGGATTCTCTCATTCAAGGAGGGAACCCAAAGACCATCTTTCCGTCCCTTTTATCAAAGAAAAGGCCATTGGACAGGGCAAAAATAACTCCTCCTTTGCCCTGGAAATCAGCTACATGGAATTAAACACTATAATCCAACTTCTGTGTGTGTGTGTGTGTGTGTTTGTGTGTTTGAGAGGGGGGAAGGGGGAGAGAGGGGGGAAGGAGGGGAAGGTAAAAGAAAAAGAAAAAGAAGGAAGAAAACTTATTTAAATAAGTTTAAAGCTGTTGCTTTAAATCAGAACTGAGCATGCCTGGCTGTGGAATTCTGTGAGTTGAAGTCCACAAGTCTAAAAAAATTGCTGCCTCACTAGCCATAAACCTCACCGCACGTCACTGGTGTACACACATACATACTAGGTGTGTGTGTGTTCATGCTGTATATATTCATACACATACACCGTTTCTGAACATTTAACTGAAAACAAAGCACCTGCCTTTACTGTTCTTGTTTTAATTTTTCCCCAACAATCACATACTTTTTATGTCGTCTTTTAACATTATAGCTAATAAGAAATTCACACATTTCATTCTTTTTTCAGTGTTACATTTTTTTGTGGCACTTTCTGTGGTTTGGTTTTCTGTCAGCCACTGACTCTTCAAAAACAACAGCCTTCATTGATCAATCTTTCAGATTGAATTGAAAACTAACTCTTAATTTTCCTTCCCTCTGCCAAATTTGAAAGATAACAATTCTCTTTTTAGTACAAATTATCTCAGCTGTTCTCTCTATTCCTGGTCCTTAACCTCCACTTGTAACTCAGAAGGTACCAAAATCAAATACTATAAATGCCTACATTTATTCTACCATTTTCAAAGTGTCTAATGTGGCGCTATCAAACCATTCTTTTAGCTATTGGACCAACTGCATACCTAAATCTCATGATTTCCTGTTTTTGCCATTTAGTCTCCAGTTTGATTAAAGGTAGCATGTACCATAGCTTATAGTTGGTTGTTAAGTAAATCACCCCCGTTGCTAAGTGAATTATATAGTCATTAAACAAATTTGTCTTCTCTTATTGACTTTGCTTGTTTGATGCCCTTTGGAAAGGAAATCACTTGATCCCAAGATGCGGCAGCCATCATAAATATATGCCAGTTTCCAAGCATCCAGATTGACCATGAAGATGCTAAGGGAGTCATAAGTACAACAACCAATTATAAGTCACTTTTTTCAGGGCTATTGTAGCCTTGAACAGTCACTAAACTAATGGTTGTAAGCTGAGGACTACCTCTATGCACAAGCTAAAGTACTTGAGAATAATAGTACTTTACAAATGAACCTCAAATTGCAACATTTCCTTGTCAATAGAAGAAAATATTTGCAGCTCAGGGTTGAACTATGGAATTCTAAGTGTTTTCTGGACTTGATTGTTTTCTTGCAGACATTTCATTACCCAACTAGGTAACATCATCAATCTTAGAAGAGTATGGATTTGCTTCAGAGGTGGGTTGCTAATTTTTTTACTACCGGTTCGGGTGTGCTCCCACATGTGCTCGCACACACGACACTTCTCCGTATGCACAGAAGCATCTGGGCAAGTGGGTGGAGCCTCCCGCAGCTGCTACTACCAGTTCACCCGATCCAGGCTGAACTTGCAGCAACCCACCTCTGATTTGCTTTTATTTTATTACTAGTGGTTTGCCCTGCCATTGTTGACTGGAGTGTTCTTGGTGGTTTCTTGATTAGACTATTGTTTACTGTTAGCTTGTTTATTAGAGTTATTAGTTCCTTGATTGGTGTACTGCTTATTTCTTGATTGTTAGTTTAGTCTTTATCTTGGTTTTAATCTCTGCTGGGTTTGATTGCTGCTAGAAAATGTTGTGGTCTTTTTCATTTCCTTTATGACTTTTTATTTGTCTTTTCGTTTTTGAATGGTATGAAGATGTTGTTTACCTCTATGTGACTATTGATGGCTGATTTGTCAGAGTGCCAGACTCCCAGAAATCCCCTAGAGTTTTTAGACTTAACTTGATCTAGGATGCTCAGTTTCCTAATTGAAACTACGGGGAAGTCTGTTCATGTTTGTGCGGTTATGCACGCTGACGCTGAGCCTCCTTCTCTCAACTCCATTTCAAATTTCATCTGCTTTCTTTTTATCTCCAGCTCTTTAGACTGTTTTCTTTCCTTAAAATGTCTAAATATTCAGTACTTGGCTTGATTTGGAATTTACATTTGTTTGTGGATTATTCTTGTTAACAGCTCTTTTTTTTAGGCAGTAGCAATCTCATACCTTCCACACTGACTCCTTCGTACTGGGAGCTGCTTCCCACATTAGTTTTTTTAACAGTTTTACTTATGGCAGCCATTTCTGTTTTTGTCAATGTTTTCCTTTCTGTTCATATTCACAGCTTCCCCCACTCCCTTTGTAACTCCTTTTTATGAGTTCCTCCATGTTTTTTTTATTTTCTCGGGCCCTATCCAAATATATATATATTTGTCCTTCAGACTTCCAGAGTTCTCTGATTCCTGTCCTCCTTTTTCTTCAGTCTTTCACATCCCTCTACCAACATCACATATGGAGAAACCAGTCATTCAGTTGGGAGATATGTGTGTCTATGTCTGTGTCTGTGTGTGATGTGTGTGTGTGTGTGTGTGTGTGTGTGTGTGTGTTCCAGCATAACTTTGGAAAGCCTCAAGCAATTTCAACCAAAGTGGTACACAGATGACTTACTCTCTGAAAACAAATACTGTGGGGGTAAGACACCCCTAAAACCCCTTGGGGTATGCGTTCTGTAGATACATCCTGTTGTGCCTTAAAAGGCTTCTACTGTACTGCCATTAAATTACTTCTACTGTGCAGCCCAGTGGAGTTGCCATGGTAACGGCTTCTACTCCACAAGGGGGCTCCCTCTAGTAAGGGGGAAAATCCAACATTAGAAATTACGTTTGGTCCGGATATTTTCCCCCTATAAATAAATACCTGGGCAACACCAGATTGTCGGCTAGTATATAAATAAAATGTCACTGTGATTACTCCCAACCAGTTCTTACATTTTGCTTCCAACATTGCTCCAATTCTTTTTTTCCCTTTGTTCAGATGAACATCTTAGATTTAGATGCTGGGACAACATTAAATTGTGTGTCTAGAAGACCAACTGATTATGAATAATTAAGCTTATATTTATCAAATAATCCTAACACATAATATAGGATATGATGTTTCTGTTTAAAGAGGTACATTAATAAAAGAAAAACATGTTCTCTTCCTCTTTAATTGCAGAATGAATGTCTGGCCTGCCAAAAATGGTTACCAGACTCTCTTTTTCTTTATGATATAATTGTTGTCTCCTTTTCTTTTCCTAACAGGAGGGAGTAGGGTATATTAAATGAGCCAGGAAAAAGATCTCCACCCACCAACAGGTTCTCTTTGTTACTCTTTAAGTTCCCTTAATTTAGAAACAAATGTCTAGTTAACTCTTTGCCTCTAGCAAAACAGTTTTCATTGCACCACACTTGGCCCCGCTGGGGAACTGTTCTTATTGTTGGGAATATTTTTTTTCTTACATTCATTCAAAATTCTGCCTTTCTTGTAAATTAAATCTATTATTCCATATTTAGCATTCTGAAAAAAAAAGACTTGGCCTTTTGTACTTGACATGCTCTCAGGCATTTGATGAATACTACAATACTTTTCTCTCTCTCTCAAGGCTACAATTTCCTGATTACTCCCATTTCTCTCATTAGTTTTGGTTTCTAGTCTCTGGATGATTCCTAACACCTTTCCTTGAATCTTTTACCAGTTCCATGAAGAATGCCCAAATCTGAATACAGGTATTCATCAACTTATGAACTTAGCAACCCTTTAAAGTTACAACAGACTTCCCTGGAGGTATTAATGACCCAAATTCTAAGTTCCAGTGGTGGATTCTCCCCCCCATGGTCATGTGATCACACTTGGCACTTGTCAACAAAGCCCCATTTGCAGCCAACTGCAGCATCCCACAGTCACATAACCAAAGAAGAGGGAGTCAAGGGTAGGACAAGAAGCAATGGATGGAAACTAATCAAGGAGAGAACCAATGTAGAACTAAGAAGAAATGTCCTGACAATGAGAACATTTAATCACTTGCCTCCAGAAGTTGTGAATGTTCCAACATTGGAAGTTTGTAAGAAGAGATTGGACAACCAT
Organism: Natrix helvetica; assembly: GCF_964273705.1. Lineage (NCBI taxonomy): Eukaryota > Metazoa > Chordata > Lepidosauria > Squamata > Natricidae > Natrix > Natrix helvetica. The sequence continues at coordinate 226,034,072 of NC_138548.1, forward strand.
CTGTCTGAAAGGGTGCAGGGTCTCCTGCCTGAGCAGAGGGTGGACTAGAAGACCTCCAAGGTCCCTTCCAACTGTTATTCTATTCTATTCTACTCCACTCCACTCCAGCAAAAAAAAAACATTTGTAAAATTGAGTCCGTTGTGAGGGTGACCCAATTTACAAACATCACAAGTGATGGGCATGCTCCACTAAGGTCATAACTCAAGGACTATCCATACAATGTTTGAAATGGGATTTCACCACTGTAAAATAGAATGCAATGATGACTTCTCAGAATTTAACTATACTTCTGCTGATACTGTCTGAACTTGCATTTCATTCTTCAGCAGCCATAGTGATGCCACTCCAATCAGTTTGCAATAAAATAATATTCCATATTCTCCTTACAGGAACTACGGCTAAACCTGCTAAAACCTATTCTATATCTGAGCATTTGGCTTCTGTTTCCCAAGCGCATAACTTCACAATTGTCTATGTTGCATTTCTTTCTGTCATTTCCAATAAATGTTATTAACTTCTTGATATCATTTGGAATTTCATTTTTATTGAATAGGGTGTGAGCCGTTCTCCCCAGCTTTGTATCAACAGTAAACTTGATAAGCATTTTCTTCACATCTTCATCCAACTCATTAACAAGAATATAAAATACAGATCACAGGACTGAACTTCGTGGCGCTTAATTTTGTATTTCACTCTAGTTTAACAGGAACCACTAAAAAATACTCTGTGAATCTGATTTCAAGCCAGCCATTTGGCCACTTAATTGTCATGCCTTCTAGACCATATCATTCATCCGAAAAGCATGGGGCATTTATTGACATCAATAACATTGGCATATAGTGCTTTATTGACAACAAGATATATAGAATTACCTATAAAACTTTCCTACAATGCTGACAATATTCCACACTTGGGAGAAAATGACAGTGACTTTGAAGAAACTGATTTTTACCTAGACATGTAAATCATGCAGACTGCAAGTCTTCAGCTTCTTCTCCTTTTTTTTAATTAGTCACAAGAGGAAAATGAGCTATGCAGCACACTGGAACTTCAACTCCCATCTCTGAAACTATAATTTAGGTTTTCCTCAAGTACCTTTATTTATATTTTGTATGATCATGAGGTTCTAGCAACTTGGGTTTCTGGGTAATAAGCCTAAAGGTTCATTTCTAGCCTTAATATTAGCGCATTTTACTCTCCCATGAAACTGTCAGACACATACAGTTTTATGCAGGTCCTGAAAACACAAAGAATTCACGGCAATCTTAAACGACATCTGCACTTCTGCCCCAGGGTTCCTACCTTTGAAAACCTTCAATGAACCAAACCTCAGGAAACTGGAAAATCTCATGAAAACTTGGTGATTTTGCATATGGGTTTGCCAATATTCTCATATGAGATCTTGATAAAATTCCTGGAATCTCAGAAGACTATATTATAAGATTTTTTTAAAAAAAACAAAACCAGGTATATACCCAGTGTTGGGACTCAAAATAAATTAACAACCGGTTCCCTGCCCTAATGATTTCTTCCAACAACCAGTTTGCCAAACTTCTCAGAAAGTTAACAATCGGTTCTCCCAAAGTGGTGCGAACTGGCTGAATCCCACCATTGTATATACCATATACCCTGAAACATGATATCTATATCATGAAAATCAGCACACCACTCCATTTCTCTACCATGCAAGCTTACAATGGCTGTGTCACTCAGGACAGGCTTTTCCTTCACACAGCAAAATGACCTACTTGGGTGTTTGTTATCCTTCCAATTTGGGTAGAAGTGCAAAGTAATGAGTTGGCTCCATGTGCTGGCCTTTTTACCTTCAGAATGGACTTCTAAATCAAGCCCAGAGAGCAGTGACTGAAAATCCATTCAGGGGCTGTCTGCTCAAAAGGTCACAGAATGAAATAGTATAAGATAATTTTGCTATAGTTTATAGTGGTGCAATCTCTATCACAAAGGGGGAAACCACAAGAAAAAATGCCATTTAATTCAGTTGGCCCAGGATCTTCAGGGTCTAGAGGGACAATGGGAATAAAGGAAACTGTCTTTCAGACAAATGAGTGGAGAAAAATATGGGCAACAATGGTATTCTGAATTGGGACATTTATAGCACTTCTCAAAATAAAAAGGACGCATTTTGAGGGTTTGCCAGAAAGGTTTCAGTTTGCTGTTGGATGGAATGCTATCAGACATGTTTTTTATCAGACATGTGTGCAATACTATGCATGGAAGTTAGAACTGCACTGAACATAATTTACCCTTCAAATTATTACCAACGGAGATTTCCTCAATTGCCCCATACTTCCAAAAACTCATTCATAATATTATTACTAAGGTGACCAACCGTCCTCATTTAGGGAGGACAGTCCTTCTTTTGTAAGTTCTGTCCTCCCTCGAAAAGTATCCTCCTACATGTCCTCCTTTTCAATATTTGAAGACTAATCTGTTGCGCGTTATGTGACGTATTTGTATTTGACATGACAATTCGTCAAGACTTGGTATAGTGTGGTATAAGATGCGATTATGAGATGCATGCGCTCCGCACGGGAGACCTTGAGAGAGAGAGCCACGTGCAAGTGGCTTTGTTTACTTCTTACCGAAACACAACACGGCACATACGCACGCAGTAGACTCACGGCACATCAGCAATTGAATGACTCACGGTAATTATTTCTTTCTCAGTGAATATTCAATTATACAGAGGTAAGTACAATTCACGTTTTATTAAACAGTTTTTAATGGTGTTTGTTTTACTTCATCGCAAGTATATTGAACAGATATTGAATCTTGTTGAATTTTTATTTAAAGAAATGCTAGACATTAAAATAGACGACAATTGTCTCTTTGAAGAAATTAGAAGACTGAATGTATATTTAAATTCTGAAAAATTAATACAATGGGAAAATCAACATGTTGAAATTGATAAAAGATGGGTGGATATTTTCAGCCATTTCAAAAATGAACATATTCCATGTGAACATTTATTTATACTTGTTCAATTTACATTGTGCTGCCCTGGAACTAATGCAGCAGTTGAAAGAGTTTTTTTCAATTGCCAATGATTTTTCGACAAGTGAGAAATCGAGATTGAATGTTGATACTCTAGCTGCAGCACTTGCCCTAAAATTCAATATGAAGGATATTTCTTATTCAGATATTTCCAATATATTGTTAGAAGACGATACATTGACAAAAAATATTAATTCAATGGAAAAGTACTCATTTAAATAATAATTAACAGGCATGTAAGCATAATTACAATATAAAATGTTGCAAATGTTTTTATTATGCATATATCATATTTTAGTGTATGATTGTTGCAATGAATAAAATATTTCTTTTATTTACGATATATTTTTCCCAATGTATTTGTCCTCCTTTTCATTGTAAAAAAGTTGGTCACCTTATTATTACTATTGATAACTTTTATAGAGTGTGATTACGGAAGTTGGTTGTTTGCTTCTATTTCCATAGTGAATTGTATTTTGGGGTGTAGGCTGTTGAGATGTGTGAGGAAGTTGTCCAGTTTTTCTTTCCCATGTGGCCAAATCACAAAAGTGTCATCAACATATCCAGAACCAAACGCCTACTGAGACCTCGCTGAAACGAGCTGATGAGAGCTAAATAGCTTGAAATAAATCTATACTAGTCTCCCTTTATTTATTTATCAGCACAAATACAACACAAATATAAAAAGGCAACATTAAAAATATGGTTTTCTGCCTGAATGGTCTCCTGCAGTGAGCCGATAGACAGAAAGGGGAGTAGTGAGTTCCCTCCCATATTTGGGCATACCAGGGGTTGTAACACAAATACATATATACATACATACATACATACATACATACATACATACATACATACACACACACACACACACACACACACACATACACATACACATACACATGCATACATATATTTCCATACAAGAATACTTATTAAGATTCAATAGCATCTTCTTAACAATAGTCTAGATTGGGGCAGCAGGTGAATTGTCAGTGCATTTTTAGCTTGTACAGTGCTACAGTATTTGTATTCTACACCTGACCTTTAACTGAGGTTACAGACTTAATGATTAATCCTAATCTTGCCAATTTATTATGTTGCCACGGGAGGAAGCCTTCAAACTGACTAGGAGCTAGTGGGCTATAATTTGCATTACTTCAGTAATCAACACATTTGATTGTTGATAAGGAGATAAGGAATAGATTTGTCAAACATTTGAGCCAGAATTTTAAATAGTTCAAGGCAGTACTTGGAAAATGTACAAACAAGTAAATTCAGAGCTGAGGAAATAATTTGTTTCAGGAACAGCCTGTCTATCATCCAGGCAGAACCAAGAAAAAGTGATGCCCCAAACCCATGGCTAACAGTATCCTCCCTGCTGCCACAGAGAGCCAAACATTGTCAACCTCAGTCAGTCCATCATTTATAAATGTGTGGTCTGTGATGGACGATGACATCATTGGAAACACATCACATGACCCACTGCCTCCCTTAATCTGCTGAATCGCAGTCAAGGATGCCAACAATGACAAAAACATTTTATACTACACCATCCAGAATCCCTGTGTGAAGGAGATGATAAGGTTTTTAAATTTGATAAATAAATAAACAATTTCTCCCACTCTCTGGCTCTCTGTCATCTTTCCTGCCCTAAATAAGGGGCTCAATCAAGCACTGTTTCTCAACCTTGCCAACTTTAAGATGTGTGAACTTCAATCCCCAGAATTCCCCAGCCAGCACAGTTAGCTGGGGAATTTTGGGAGTTGAAATTCACACATTGTCAGGGTTCCAAGTAACACCCCTAATGAAAAAAGACTCAGAGGTTTGAGTTTCCTCAAAGTTCCATTTTATTAGAGATGGCATATTGGCACATCTGGGAAAACCCAAATCTGAAAGCTTCCAGGTTTTCTCCACCCAAATGAAAGTCCAAAACCCTGCCCAGCACCCACACGTCCAATCAGGCACCATCCAAAACTGGAGATGCCTCCCAGTCATACCACACCAGATGCAGGACAAGATGTCCTTGACTCTCCAAGAAAGGAATATTATTTAGACTATATTTCTCCCATACTCCATATAATCCGTCCTCCCATTTTCCCACAGCAGAAAATGTGTCTTCCAGGCCTGACACACATCTTAAAGTTGCCACAGTTGAGAAACACTGAAATAAAGGATAAGGAGTACAACTAACAGTTTCTGTCCTTTTTAAGCATGGTTCCCAGGTACCCCGAAGCAGTTTAAGGGAGTTCCTCATTCTTGCTTTTCCTCTGAGGCAAAGAAGAAAGGGAAAGTTGGCTGTTTATTGTTTGCTGTTTGATTCCATCTCCTCACCAGAATAGCTTCGAAATGGAAATGTTAAGTGTTGAGTATCAAAACCATGCTTAACGCCATGCATAGTTTAGGCATCACTAGCAGGCTCAAAAGCATTAAACAAAACGTCCTCTCCCAGTCCCTTAGCAAGTCAGCCGCTAACAGAAATGTGTACAGTTTGGGTGGATGCTAATTTAAGGCAAAGAGGTGAAGGATTCTTGCCACCAAACAGGATTTAGGCAACATGATGACATCTGGATCTAAATCTGGTTTTTTGTTCCAGAGGAAAGCTTGAGGGATTGCCAATAATTCCAACATGTTTAGGAGGATGTTTCAGGACTCCTCCCGAAAGAGCGATTCCATTAATTGCTTGGGAGTTTTACTCAACACATATCCCTGTGCTCAAATCACAGAGTGACAAAACAGAGCCACCCCACCCCCCATCCAGTCTTAATGAAAAGCACCTCAACAGGTTTGCCAATGTTCCTGATGTAATGCTTCTCTGCAAAGTTTGCAGTATTTTCAGAAACAGATCTTCTGCTTTAATATGAATATGCATCTGATCCCTCTCAGGCTTTACCTTAATCACAGTTAAAGAGCAGTGTTATTATATAAATAATTCCTGTCACCGATGCAGCAGCAGCATCCCAGAGGGACAGCAGATTTACACATCTCCAATGCCTTACAAAGCTAATATAAGGAGGATTTGCTACAATTAAGAGAAAGGATTAGGAAGGATATGCGAAAGGTGTTTGACTAATAGACAACCACACAGTTCACTCTCTCTCTGCTGTTTTTCAGTCATCTAGCCATTTTGTTCATCTATGCGCAGGCCTGTCAAACTGACGGCCCGCAGGCCAGATGCATCATGCACAGGAGACACCCATTCTGGCTCCACAAAGGCAAAAAATGTCATGATACGCCATGTGACATGATCGAGTTTGTCATCCATGGGGAAGATTGCAGAAGTGACATGCTATGTAGCCATAACAAAATTCTTTCTAGAAAGCCAAGGTCATCCTTTGTCTTTGCACCTCTGCATCTAACCGGAACTGGATGGGTGGAACTGCCAGCATGGCAGTGGGAAATTGGACCATGTGATGGACTTGTGGGTGTGGGGGCAAGATCTTGAACTTTCAACTAAGTGGGGAAAACTGGGAAGCTTTCAGATTCGGGTTTTCCCAGATGCGCCAACATGGCTCTCTTAATAAATTGGAACTTGAGCAATACTTTGCCTTGGACTCTGATTTACTTTTGGATGCTATTTGGAACCCTGACAGTGAGAAGCAGATGGGAAGAGAAGCAGAAGCTTTCCCTAAGGGTGGAGTCTAGCAATAAGTCACTATTGTCTCCACTTCCTCCAGGCTACAAAGCAGGTGGATTTCATCATGAAAAATAATATCACAATAAATTGTTACAGCTGATATGCCATTGAATAAGAGTCAAAATGTTAGTACGTAGCACATGAGGTCTCACAGATACAAAGAGCAGCCTTCGTTTAAGCTTTAGACCTGGCTGACTCATAACGCACCTCTATTCACAATCTGACAGTAGAAACTAAGGGAGAGGGGAGGGGGTTGCTCAGAATGTATTGGGAGCTGGGGGGGAGGGGAGGAATGTATGTGAGCCAGTTTGAAGCTTCAGAAAATCCTGTCACTTCAAGGCCATGCGATGGGAACCTTCCTAATGCGCAGACTGTTTTCCCAAAATAAAAACGTGTTGGGTTGGTGGACAATGGGCAATGGACGGCTCAAATGGGAAATTAACCATGCTTGTTTTTCACGCGAAAACCTCAGAGCTAGCTTTGCTTCTTCTGTGCCTGTATGGATCTATCAATAAAGTTATACTCTTGGTAAAATAATGTCCCCAGGAGTTTCTTTTGCTGCATATGCCAATGGGGTAGTTGACACTACAGTCAGTGTAGCCTGCTAGCTTGGAACAGCCTCCCAGGCATGGAGTTGTGCAGGGGGGAAAATGGTGTATAGGATTGTCTCAACCTGTGTAAGAATTATGCATGTCCTTCTTGACCAAAAACATGATTCATCCTACAACACCAGTTTGATTGGGAAGGAACAGAAAACATTGACCATGTTAGCACCCGTCATTCACATGAATTTGTTGAGGAGTGGTATGCTACCAAAAGAGCAATTAACTAAAATATTGACATAGCTTCAGCATGTGAATATATATGAAACTAGACCATTCGAACAACCAATCAACAAAAGAACCAATCAGCTGCTCAGAATTTAAACATAGCTCCAAACGAACAATCAACTAAATGAACAACTGACCACACTGGCACACAAGACATTTATAAAACTAAGGAGAATAGGACAAGAAAATCCTGATGATGATGTTACTTCGTGTGGTAACAAAACCTTCCAAAACTAAATTGAAACAGGCTTGGAGACCAAACTATTGCCAAAATCTAAAACCTGAGCTACAAATATTTTCTATTATTTCAATGATCCATCTCTATTTCAAGCCCTCCCATTTCATCTCACCATCCCAGAATGCTGTTTCCCTAGCTTTTCTCTCTCTTTTTTTTTCTTTCCTCTGTCTTCTTTCCTTTGATGATGGGCTTGAAAAGCAAAAATTCCAAAATACAAATCATTTTCTTGCCAGTTATATCAATTTCTCTAACGTATACATATTCTTCCAGTCATGCTTTTTTTTCCAGGGTGCATAGTGGTCTGAGGGTCTGCAAAATGATCTGAGAGGTTACTATAATGGGAAAGCATGTAAAAGGAAGTCGGTTAAAATAAAATTAAACAAAAGCATTGCAAACCTCTGAATCTTTTTTTCATCTGCCTTGCCAATATTCTCCTGCTTCAGTTAAAAGCCACTCTTAGTCATGAGAATGAAACAACAGCCTGTTTGCAATTCAGCATCCCAGTAATTTTCCCAATTAGTTGTGACTATTGCATGTTTTTACTGTGGCTGATATGAACGACGGGGTTCTACTAAATGAATGCATTTTTAAAAAAAAAATCAAACTCCAAAAACAAGATTCTGAATCTAGATGAGGAGAGGAGAAATGATGGCTGGCTTATCCCACAGAAGCTAGGAGAATTTCTGCCAATGGGAAAATAGACTGCCCACTAGGTCAGCCGATCTGCAGTGATTCACAGCAAAATGCCATTTTCGGAGTCAAAAATAAATTGTCTCAGCTCTGCAGAACAGACAATATCATATATCAACCACAACCCCAGCTAATACTGAAGGTGTGCAAAATATTGATGTGGAAGTGCCCTCAGGTAAAAAGGGACCTTTCCCTCCAATCATCTATTTTCTTCTCTTTAAAAAAAAAAACCCTGGAGTTACCAGGACATAGTGTGGCATATGATCTTTAGCAGCCTACTGTGGCTGTTGCTGCATTGGTGCAAGTCGGCAAAAGGAGAGAGAAAAGGAGAGAAGAAGCTCAGTCTTGGTGAAGAACAGCTGTGCTGTCATGAGGGCTAATGACAGGCATAAACAGCCAAACACACACGTCTAGAGTTCAAACTAGCTACTTTATTGTTCTATGCTAATAATACAGGAATCTCCCCAGACTGGCAGCTTTGGTTGACTCCAGTTGACTCAGCCTTCCATCCTTCTGAGGTGGGTAAAATGAGGACCCAGATTGTTGGGGACAATAGGCTGACTCTGTAAACCGCTCAGAGAGGCTGGAAAGCACTGTGAAGCGGTATATAAGTCTAAGTGCTATTGCTATTCTCTGGACACAGAGGGAAGATAAATTGCTGATGTTGAAGAAAGCAAATATATGTATACTTGCATTCGTGTGTGTGTGTGTGTGTGTGAGAGAGAGAGAGAGAGAGAGAGAGAGAGAGAGAGAGAGAGAGAGAGAGAGAGAGAGAGAGAGAGAGAGAGAGAGAGAGAGAGAGAGAGAGAGAGAGAGAGAGAGAGAGATTATGTATTCCCAACAATGGGAATCTACCCGGAACAAGAATGAGTGAAGCAGGTTCATAAATGTAATTTTAAAAAACTTTATTTAAGGAAATACAGGAAGGAGATAGGAAAGACTGCTACCTACTGTATCTAACTTCATTTTACCAGGTGGAGAATCAGTCAGCAAAAGAGCTGCAAATGATGTAGAAAAACAAAGAGCCTAACTCTCTACATCCTTGTGGTCAATAGGCTGTCAGATGCTAAAGATTCAATGGCACACTTTTCCTTCTGAGAACAATATTAAGTTTTGGTCTAATTAAGTACATACCCATCAGATTCTTCCCCATCTGCCAAGTGCAGAAAAGCTGTTCAATATTGAGCAAAAGATTTTGGAAATCAGGAGACAAAAGAAAGGTAACTTAATTTAGTTTACATCAACTCCTTATCTTTCTGTCCTTGCAAACTATCTTTCCTTCTACCATGTACACACTATAAATCAGAGGTGGCATTCAGCAGGTTCTGACCAGTTCTGAAGAACAAGTAGCGGAAATTTTGAGTAGTTTGGAGAACCAATAAATACCACCTCTAACTGACCCTGCTCCCATCTATTCTCTGCCTCCCAGCTGATAGGGAGGAAATGGGGATTTTGCAATAACCTTTCCCTGGAGTGCTATTTGCCCTGGGAAAGACTAGATGAAGCTCAAAGGCATCCAGCGTGGTTATAGCAGAGACAGCAGGCCCATTGGTCCACTTGGTATGCAGGTATTGGAGACTAGAGCCCTGGTAGGACCTTCACCTCCTCAGTAGATGGCAGATATACTGCTGCCACTCTGACCCCAAACTGAAGAGAGACAGAAGGAGAAGAGAGAAAAGAAAGCAAGAAAATGAGAATAACAAACATGATGTTAGTTGTATGAATGTAGTATGAAGGAAAGTTCCATCTTTGGAAGACTGTTCTAACATTCCATTAAAATGAACTTTTGCACACACACAAAAATCACCCTAAAATGGCATAATCCTAGAATAGCTGTGCATTATTTCCACCATGCTGCAAAATCTTGCATTTTTTTCCTCCAAAGCCAAGCCTTTTAACAGCATATTTCAAACGTTCGGACATTTCACAGCACTTCTTTCTTGGTGGGTGGTTTTGTCATCATATTCATCTACAGGCATATTTCTCTCCACTTTCAAGTTCTCCACACCTCTGTGGATTCTGACTACTTTACGTAATACACAATCTTCGTGGAATTCATTTACTGATGCGTTCAAGAGATTGCCTTCTCCCCCTCTCTCCCCAGCGCAGGGATCAGCTTTGAAGTGCTCAGAGATGTTGACAGCTTCTGTTTATAAATTCTTGGACTCTTGTTGAATTCTACTTCTTCCTGTTCCCACTCACCCTGGCAATCAAAAACATTCACTGAGCTTGTGTAACTGCAAATAATATTGAAGTTGCTTCTTTTCCATCCCTATTAGTTCTTACAGAAACTCATGCTGCTTTCTCATCACTATTTTGCCTGCACTCGCTCTTTCCCTTGGCCTTCACTCCCAAGCACTGCTTAACACATCATGCACCATTATTTTTAATATTCATCCCGTTTCATGAATCAAAATGAATGAAATTTACAAGCGTGGTCAAGAAAATCTGTGTACTGTGTACTGATAATGCTTTCTATCTATACAGATAGACAGACAGACAAAGCTAAGAATCAGTTAAGTCACTAGCTACAACTGAGGAGCTGTACTTCCTCCTCAGTGAAGGTTATCGAGTCTGACAGGAGACACAGAAATTCGGTGAACTGCACATCCCACTCAGAGAGTGCTTAGCAATTTGCTGAGTTGTCTGCCAAGGCAGTTCATGAGCAGTTGGCACAGAAAAAAAATAAAAATAAGAGGGCTATGCTGAGGGGGCAACACAAACACTGGCAGCAACAAAAATTGGCATTAAGCAATAAAAAAAATCATCAAAATCAGCCACAAAGCCACCCATAAAAGAGATGAAATAATATGACAGGCATCATAATGAAAGCAAGTACAGGTAGTCCCAACTTACCAACCACAATTGGGACTAGCAATTGTGCTAAGTGGTGTGGTTGGTAAGCATAACATCATGCAGAGGTTTGATTTGATTTTTTTGATTTTATTAAATTTATAAACCGCTCCCTCTCCCCGAAGGGACCCGGGGCGGTGTACAATAAAAAGTTAAAAGGTGGTTATTCAGCAGATTCTGACCAGTTCTGGAGAACCGGTAGCGGAAATTTTGAGTAGTCTGATGAACCAGTAAATACCACCTCTGACTGGCCCCGCCCCCATCTATTCTCTGCTTCCTGAGTCCCAGATGATTGAGAGGGAATGGGGATTTTGCAGTATCCTTCCCCTGCCACGCCCACCAAGCCGCGCCCACAGAACCAGTAGTAAAAAAAGTTGAATCCCATCATTGACACCATGTGACCACACTGACTTACAATGTCAGTTCCGGTTGCAGTCATTAAGCAAATCACACACAGTCACATGACTTCAATTTGTTATTTCCTGCTGGCTTCCCCATTGACTTTCCTTGTGAAAAGCCAGGTTGAAAGGTGGTGGATGGAAATCCCACGACTATGGGATGCTGCAAATGCCATAAATGCACACTGGTTGCCAAGCATCTGAATCATAATCACGTGACTGTGATGATGATGCAGCAGCTGCAACTTCAAGGACCAGTCATAAGTTTCCTTTCTCAGCACCATCATAACTTAGAATGGTTGCTGAATGACTGATGGCTAAGCAAGGACTCTCTGTACAATCTTATCCACTAGTTACATCTAAATGAATGGTCCCCAACTTAGACATCTCACTCCATTCTGGACAATTCCTCTTCCATAAGGAATTGTCAAATGTAAATGGAACCTGATGAAATACAGGCATTTAAACAATGGATCAGAAACCAGGGACACATCCACAAATCAACCATTAGAACAGTAGTCCTCAACCTGTGGTCCGCAGACCACTCAGGGTCTATGAAGGCTTGAAGGAATGTTCTATTTCAATCTTGAGTTACGCCTTGGTGGTCTGTAGTGATGGTCTGTGGCCACAAAGGGTATTTAAAGGGGTCTGTGGTAAAGAAAAGGCTGAGAACCACTGCCTTAAGACAGAGTTCCCCAAACTTTTCGGCTTTGCAGACTGATGGTGGGGGAGCAGGGACGGTTCTGCATGAGCAGCGGGCAAGCATGCGCACACAGCTCCATTTGCATGAGTGGTGGGTGCGCACACCCACTACTTGTGCAAATGGAGCATGCACATGCATTCTCATCTGCTGCTCATTCTCATGCAAGTGGGAATGCATGCGTGCCTGCTCACCCACCACTTCCAGACTGTCAAACTCACGGGCTGCAGGCCGGATGCATCACGCTCTGGCCACACCTGGTTTAGCGAAGGGAGGGAAGATCACAATACGTCATTTGACACCGCTGTGACTATATGAGTTTGACACCCCTGACATAAAGAAGCAATTGAAAAAAGAAAGATTGTTAGCAGCTGGTTTACAATTGCCTAAATGAATAGTAAAATCGTTTTCCCGATCCCACTCTCATGGCCTATATTGAATTTTTGTTTCCATTGTGGTAATTCTTTCTAACTTGCATCTACATTGGCAGATGCCCCTTTTATCCATTCAGGTCTTTCTTTACTAGTATAGTAGAGATTCTCCTTGAGGTTATTTCCTGCTTTTTCTGCCTACATCTTTTCTGTCAAAGTTTTGATTTCTTTTAGCATCTTTTTACAAGTATCAAAGTATCCGGTTAAACTGTTTTTCCTTTTATTAATTGCCGGTCTGGCCAATTTCTCCTCTCACAAAAGGGTCGGTTTACTAACAAGTGATTCATGATCTCTTTCTTCCTCAAATTTGGTACAAATCTCCTGTTATCCCCCCTTCTCAATAGAACATCAGATAATGCTGGCAATTGATGCTAACTTTAAGATTTCAAATGGGGTTCTGAGTGAGAAACGTGGGAGCAACTTTCTAATCTAACATTCTCTTACGTTGCCTCTGCCCTTCTGTATGGACAGTGTACTGCAGAAACTGGAATGATGAGGCCTTTGGGGTAGACTAATTTTGCAACTCCAGCAAAAGAAGCATCTCACCCTCCTCTGGAGACAACTAATGATCTGATTTCATTGACTGGGTAGGAATACCGCAAAAATTCCCAATCTCTCAAACTCCATTCATCTTAAATAATGCCCAGATCCAGAAACAAGCCCTCATTTGAACACAAAGTGACTGTAACCTCGATCTAGTTCCCCTCTTTCCCATTATGACAGAGTGCCAAGTAGTACATTTCATGCCACCATTCCTCACAAAAACAACGCTGGGCCATGTCTCCTGAAAACCCCAAAATTACCCTCCAGTTATATGGAAAGAATCTATCCAGGGGTGCGCTACTACAGGTTCGCCCAAGCTTGGGAGAACCTGTAGCTAACATTATGGCCGGTTCGGAGAGCCTCCAAATCCCATCCCTGGCTGGCCATGCCTAGCCCCGCTCACCCCGCCAACCCCTCCCAGGAGTCTCTACGTGGCCCATTTTGGATGTAAGGTAAGTGCAGAGCCCACACAGAAGCTCTGGGAGGAGAAACAACAGGCCTCCCAGAAGTTCCAGAAGGCCTCCGGAGCCAGGGGGAGGTAGTTTTCATCCTAGCAGAGGCTCAAGGAAAGCCTCCGGAGCCTGGGGAAGGCAAAAACGCATGCCCCCTCCCCTGCCATGTTGCAGGAGGCCAACTAGGCCACATCCACCATGGCCATGCCGACCCAGCAACCGGCGGATAACCCATTGCTGAAACTTTTGAAGCTCACCCCTGAATCTATCTGTATTTAGTACCAACACCCGTTTGTAGAATTCCATTTCAATATATGTACGTTAGAACAGATTGTGATCATTATGTCTGACTGCTGCCAAATCTTGAGTAAAATCCAGGTGAACAGCAAGTCATAATAAGGATATTGCAAAGGTTTTTTTTTAAAGAAAAGCACTCTTCCCCCCACCCCCCAGTAGCACAGCATATTTTGCCGAAGGACTTTTACTTTCTTAATATACCCAGGTGCACTACACAATCTTGGATTCACAAGGTGTATTACTTCTCTTGTAAAAACAATGCATCTTTAATTTAAAACCCTGTACTTTATCACATTAATACCCTGTATTTTATTTATCCCGATGTATGCCCCAACTCTCCCAGGCAGAAGCTCGGGGTAACTTGCAAGGTTATTACTATCTGACTTTTATCCACAAAGAAAACCTGTGTGTTAGAGTTATTGAAGGACCATGGGCTTTGTGACTAACCAGTGGGTTATATATGGATCTCCCTAGCTCAGAATTTGGCTTCTGATAAGCCAACCTTCCTTCAAGTCAACATTAGTTAGACGTCTAACTAATCAAAACAGAGCTATTTTACATCTGCTATTTTATGTGTTATTTTAGAAGGCCTCAAACTGTTCTGCCTATCACCAGCACTCATCTTGACATTGTAATTTATAAATAGTAAATGTGATATATGACATATTTTGAATATTTATCCATGTAAAGTAAACAAACCTCCATGGGTATAATAGGCTGGTACGACTGCACATCTCTCTGATATGATAGCATACTAAATCAGTAAGGAACTTTCTGTGTGACTGTGCCTAAACTTACAGAGTCAGTGGGAGAAAGTTTGTAAACATCATACAGAAGCTAAGACAACGTTCAATTGAATTCCAAAAGGTTAATGGATTTCTGCTTTGTTACTGTAGCAAAACAGCATTCTATGAAAATCTAAACACAGAAAGAATCATATCCCCCTTTGTTTAGCTGCTCTGAAACAGGAAACAATAGACAATGGGGAATAGTTTTTTTAGAATGGAATATTCCTATCTGGTATTTGTTATATAGGCTGTTTTATAAAGCAGCAAAGTCAGATTTTATTTCCCAAGCTGGCTCTACATTTTGTTTACGTTTTCGATATCCAGAAGTTGTAACATTGCAGATGATTGTTGTGATAATTGACTGAACAAATCAGTCAATACTGTAATACTGAACAAATCAACTCTATTATGATTGTATAGAACTGTAGCGTTTTTGATAAATGGGCATATTTCTGATTAGAATTGTGGACGTATGTTTCTAAAATACGGTTTGTATCATAAGATCAGCAATACATTTTTTAAATATAATTTCTTCCTGTCGAAAACTATATTAAAAAGTGACTGGTTCCCTGAGTTAAATGCAATGGTTAGATTTGCAAGAATGTGAACTAGTATTGTTGAAGCCTGCGTACAATGCTGAATTTGTTTGAAAGAAAATAAAAGAAGAATAGCTGCCTATAGATATGTTTTATTTTTAAGTTTCCTAAGAATGGAGGTAGATTTTTCCCCCTCTAACTATTCTTTGGTGGGGGTGGTACTCACCTTAAATTCTTAGTCATATTCCTTTGCAGCAAATACAGTATTATACAGATTTCCTCCCTGGCAAAATACTAGACCAGGAAGCTAGGCAATCATTTCACTGAATTGTAAAGCTGGATTGTGCTGAGAGAGAGTGACTGACCGACTGACTTTAATGTTTAATGTCTAAGGTTTCTAGCACTGGACCAAACATACTTTCTTTATGTAGTCTATAATGCAGATCCTTCATGTTTATGAAGCTGTTCAAAGTCTGATTGCTTAATACATTACATACAGTAAAACTAGATCAGGGCTACTTGGAGAAGTCCCTTGGTAAATATTACAAAGAGCTGCTTTCCACCTCTGTGGTGTTTGTGAAATAGGGCATCTCCCACCTACAATAGCATTTCTCAATCTTGACAGCTGTAGGATGTGTGGACTTCAGCTCCCAGAATTCCCCTGCCAGCATGCTCAGTTCTGGGAGTTGATATTCAGACTTCTTAAAAGTTGTCAATATTAACTTTGTTGGCTAACAATGACAAGGCTTCTCTGTCTATCCAGGCAATGCTGGATGGACACGTATTACCAGTAGATTGAGAAAAACCCCTTTTGTTCAGATCATCAAGTGATCTTAGCAGAGGGACCTCCTGATCTAGTAACTATAAAAGCTGAGTTTGTGTATAAACTAAAACTCAGAATACTATAAGGGCTTAGTAAAAGCCAATGTTACTTTCAACTTGACTCTTGATGAGTTCAAGGGCTGTCCATGAAATCACTAAGAATCAAGCTGGACATGGCCTAACCCTAATCCTAACCCTAACCCTAACCTTCTCATACTGTAAGTTCTCAGTCTTGTCTATAGCTCTAGTATTTGTTTGTGGTTTCCATCAACATATTAGCTGAGGTCATGTTAGGAGTGAACTTGTCCAAGGTCAAACTCAGTCAGGGGCCACAATTGCTGTGTTGAAGTTCATATTCACCAATTGGTATAAAGAATATGAATTATTTTACTCGCCAAGGTTCTGTAACTTTAATATCATCTGCTTTTTTATGGCAGCAAAAGAAACGGGAAACTGAAAAGTTTTGAGTTCAGATTTACAGTTCTTTGTTAGTCGTGCTATATAAAGACTGTTTGCTCTGCAGTCTAGAATTCTAAGACTCAAGCTATTATATTTTACATAATATGCAACTTAATTATTTGTTTTCCTTCTCTCTTTTTAAGATCCACCAAACATCTACCAACACACATTAACAATAATATTCATTAGAATAACTGGTGGCAAAAATTGAACTCATTGAATAGCTTCTTTCTCCTAAAAGAGATAAACATTCAAAAAAGAGGTAACATAACTTGTAGTCATGAATAATAAAATAAATGTAACATTCTCTGGCTGGTTAAAATATAGAACAAATATTTCATAATCAGCAGTCCAGATTTTTTTTAAAAAATCCTGTCCACATTTTGCTAAAGAAAAAAAAAACAGGTTGCTAAAAATCATAATAACTATAATTTGGTCCTTCAATGATATATTCAGGAATCCGCCTCCTCGATTTTCTAAATTGACACCTATAGTTATTATTTTGTAGTGAGTCTTCTGGTTATTTATTTGTTCGCATATGGCAATGTTACATTAGCTAGGAGACTACAATGCTAATACAGAGTAGTAGTTTGGATGCCTGTTTGCTAGCTGTTTGGTTCACACTCATGCACTTCCCAAGCTACCTCCGCACCAAAAAGACGCACAGCTTGCCTGCAGGGCCATCCGAGGCTCTCCCTCCACTGAAGCCACCTCAGAAACTGTCATTGCAATGGGAAAGGTTCAGCACAGGCAGGATTCTGACCATCCACACAAAGCACCAGGTTGTCTCCTCACCGAACTGGTACTTTTTAATTTAATTTATCGCGTAGAACATGCTTTTATTTATCGATATTTATTTATCGCATAGAACATGCTTTCAAACTGCTAGATAGGCAGAAGTTGAGGCGAGTGATGGGAGCTCACCCTGCCCCATCGTGCTATGGCTCAAGCACTGGAGCAGAGCAGGGACGTGCGATCAGAGGAGGGAAAAGGGAAAAGGCACATGTGGTCCGATTCCCTGCCTTCCTGAGTCAACATGAAGGGGACCACGGAGCGTGCTCCGCCGGCTCGCGCTCTGTGGTCCCCTTCATGTTGACTCAGGAAGGTGTGGAATGGGACCAAGTGTGCAGGGACCACATGTGCAGGAGGTTGAGGCAGCCTCAGCCTCCTGAAACGTGGTCCCATTCCCCGCCTTCCTGAGTCATCATGAAGGGGACTGCGGAGCACGAGCTGCGGGACCGCAGAGCCTCAGCCTCCTGCACACATGATCCCATTCCCCGCCTTCCTGGTGACATCACCAGCCTCACCAGCCTCACCAGCCTCACCAGCCTCACCAGCCTCACCAGCCATAAACCTCACTGCACGTCACTGGAGCAGAGACCATCTCCAGTGTCATTAAGTCACTGAGCCACCGTACCTCTAGTTTTCTAGGTTAATGCAGAAATGGGGTTTTACAATTGAGGAAGACTGATTTGAATGATGTGACTTGCATTCTCTTTCTCCCTATTAAGTGGTTGGATAAATGACCAGCAGAAATAGGGCATGGTAAATCTTAATGTTTCCATGCTCACCACACAATGTTTTCATTCTTGTTCTTCTCTGGGCTATATAGACCTTTCCAGGTAAAATAGTATATTTTGACAATATTCTCTCAAGTAATTACACCCATAGTGTTAACAGTGGGAAGTCTCTGATGCACAACATAAATCTCCATTGCATACACACAAAGGACAGTGTGTTATTCGAAAACCAAGAACATTTTGCTGTGTTATGTGAAACACTGATGAAAAAGAAATGATATCAAGCACTATATAGTCAGATGCAGCTAGACACAGATTGAGCACAATTGCACCAAGTTAAAGGTTGGCATGGACTCCCAGCAAAGAAATTATGAGTAACTAGCCATAATGAGAAAAGCTATGTTTTCTTTGCTTGCTGTTTTCATTCTCTCCCAAGTCAGAAAAATTAATAGCAGTTCCAAGGGAGCTGATAGTCCATGGATGGTGAGAGATTTTTCAAATAGGAAGGAGTCTGAGGTATTGTTGTCTGTCACATGATGAAATGCTAATAGTACGCCAGCAGGTTTGCATGGAGTGATAGAAAGCATGATTTATTTCAGGTGTCAGGAGCAAAGTTATTTTTTTATTAGTCAGAAGGAACATTAGAACTAACCAGAGATGGATAAAAGTACTGCAGAAAGAACATCCAACAACTTTATCTTATGTCGCTGGTTGATTTTTGTGGTCTGCTGGTCCACAATAGTCTTTTTTTTTAAGTTCCTTAGAAAAATATGCAAATCATTATTCTCTTTTCTTTCAGTCAGAACATGGCAGTGACAACCTTACTAAAATTCTTATTGGAAGGGGAAAAAAGAGGAAAGCTTTCCTCTGAAGCCTCCAACTGCAGTGCTGACAACTGGATATGTTCAAAAATTTACTTTGGAGAGAATATGAGGACAAAGATGTTATATATTATTGCAATTATATCAATATATAGTTATATTATTAACATTATTGTAACAAATATAATAACAAATACATGAATTATATAACTGTTTAAATAAAGGTATCCAGACCACACACAGTTTGATGGAAATGGGAAATAATATAAATAAAACAAATGGGGGGGGGACCTTACTTTATGAATGCTCTAAAGCAGGGGTGTCAAACTCAAGGCCTGTGGGTCAGATCCAGCCCACGGGATGCTTAGATCTGGTCCGCAGGGCCCCTCTGGAAACAGCAAAGGATCGGCCTGCAGGAGCCCCTGACACCAGTGATGTCGAGTGGCCCATACACACCCTAGCCACACCCACCCAGTCCCCCCCCCCAAGGTTAAACACAACCCTGATGCAGCCGTCAATGAAATTGAGTTTGACATCCCTGCAGTAAAGCTTACTTTGTTTGGTTAGTTAGTTAGTTAGTTAGTTAGTTAGTTAGTTAGTTAGTTAGTTATTCTTTAATGTTGTCTTTAAAGAAGCTAATGAAGCTGTTTAAAAACAGTACTAAAAAATCCCTAATACCAACATTCTAAGATTTGGGAAATTCTGATTTAGAAGCACATGGTTGGCTTTTATTAAGTGGGTTTTATTTCCACTAGAATGCAGGGGGAGAAATGATAGGCACCCAATGAATAGATCTGGATTAGCAAGCTATGTTTTATCACCCAGCAACAGCAGCAGTAACTCAAAGATCAACAGAAGAAACTCTGGGTTAGAGCAGTTTATATTTATTTTCAGACTGATTACTTAAATTATTTTCAAACTGCTACTGCATTTTTTCTACAATAAATTACACTCAAGAGAGTTGTCAAATTGGAATAAATGAATAAGCAAAATACAATCCTAACCATAAAATCAATAGATCAAAATGATAAAATACTGGCATAAAAACGTCTTTTGAGAAAGCACAAGGGGGGGGGGGGATGCTATCAGAGCTCTCCCACCAAACTGCCACCGATTTCTTAGCAAGGTCTAAATAGTGAAGTTGGGTTCGCACACGGCCATTGCCTATATTCTTGTTTGTTTGGCTCTCACTTAGTACATGAGATGAAACCAGCAATCTGGTGGTTTCCTGGGTGGGAAATAATGGTTTATCATATTGTAAGAGTCCAGAAATAAACCATGATTAAACAAACCATATTGAGAGGCTGCACCTGGCAAGGTCATCAGATCAGCTTAACAGAGTTGGAAGGGATCTTATAGGTCATCTAGTTCAACACACACACACACTCAAGCAGGAGATCCTATTACCATTTCTGACAAATGGCAGTCCAATCTCTCCTTGAAGACCTCCATTGATGAAGCTCCCACAACTTCTGAAGCCAAGCTGTTCCATTGGTTGATTGTTCTCCCTGTCAGAAAGTTCCTCCTTATTTCTAGGTTGAATCTCTCCTTGATCAGCTTCCATCCATTATTCCTTGTCTGGCCTTCAGGTGCTTTGGAAAATAGTTTGACCCCTTCCTCTCTGTGGCAGCCCCACAAATATTAGAACACTACTATCATGTCTCCCCTGGTCCTTCTCTTCACTAGACTAGCCATACCCAGTTCTTGTAACCATTCTTCATGTTTTAGTCTCCAGTCCCCTAATCATCTTGGTTGCTCTCATCATATAGACATGTCTACTAGCCTTTCGTAAAGATTGCAGAGGGTAAAAATTGACCTTCATTATATACATAAAATATGAAGTGATGAGACCCCTATTGACCTGGGGTCCTAGGATGTCAATCATATCAACTTAAAAATAGATGAATCAGCAGCCCATCCACCCAGAAGGATATTAGGTCACTGATTAAAGAAAGACCTCAAAAAACCAAGGAATCTTTTTTGTTTGCAGTATGAAGTAAGATGCAGTCCAATTATTTAAGGGCCTAGCTAGATCTGATCCTATTTCCCATAGAAGAATGTTCAGAATAAGCATGAAAATAACACTGTGCTGAATGAGCCACATCCCAATACAAATTGCTTCGCTCTATCTAATCAGAGCATTTTTGCACCATCCTATGGGAAATGCTGAAATGCTCACTACCCATTGAGCCTTGGAATGTCATGAAGATGACATTTTCATAGATCTTCATCAGCCAATAAGCCTTAATCTATATGCTTGGGCCATTGGGAAATGCCCATAGCATTAAAGCACTAAATGTGAACAAGAGTAAATAAAGGACAAGATAAAGCTGGCAAGAATCTTGATCATTTGAGCAATATCAACTTTCACCTGTCCATGAATACTTGACAGTGTGACCAATGGCTGCCATATGAAGTCTGAAAATGATGAAGGAATGGATGCAGTGGTAGGATTAATTTTTTTTTACTATCGGTTTGGTGGGTGTGGCTTTGTGGGTGTGGTGTGGCATGGCTTTGTGGGCATGACTTTGTGGGCGTGGTAGGGGAAGGTTACTGCAAAATCCCCATTCCCTCCCCACCCCACTAACCTGCTTCCCAGCTCCTTTCCAGGGCAACAAAAGAAGATCATCTGGGAGGCAGGGAGGTAGTGGAGGCTGGGCCAGTCTATTTTCCGGTTCACCAAACTACTCAAAATTTCCGCTACCGGTTCTCCAGAACCTGTCAGAACCGGCTGAATACCACCTCTGAATGGATGTCTTTGTGTGCATTTTCTAGGAAAAGAAACTGCTATAACTGGATGCTTCAGAGTTTTAGGAACAGTTCCTGAGAACCCCCACACACACCCACACAAAATGTAGTTTTTATGTATATAACAAAAGAGGGAAATGTCAAATATTAAAATATGAGGAACAAATTAGAATTAATGCACACATATACCAATTAAATTTAATCAAATCTCATTTAAATCCTGCTTCACACATCTCAGTATACGAAATACAGTTTAATCTTTATCAATGAACAATATTGCACAACTGGAAAAGAGGATTATGAAAATTTTCCATCATGGGTAGCCCAGTCGCAATCCCCATCATTCTCCAAATAAAATAGATACATGCAGTGGTGGGATTCAAATAATTTAACAACCGGTTCTCTGCCTTAATGATTTCCTCCAACAACCAGCTCACCAAACTGCTCAGAAAGTTAACAACCAGTTCTCCCGAATTGCTGGCTGAATCCCACCACTGGATATATGGCAATGCTGATGCAATGAAATAATTTTTTCTTTCTTTCTTAGCTAAAGATAGTCTGTAAGAGTTGTTTGATTGTCCACCATCACACTCTGATTGTGACAACATTAAACTCATAAATGAGCTAAGGAATATGTGGTGTGTCTATGTATATGCATTATTTTATTTATTTAAAACATTTATACAGCCATCCATCTTCCAAACAACTCTGGGCAGCTCCCAATCAAAAATTAAAATAACATATACAATCACATTAAAACTATAAAATTGCTGTTGCTTCCACCAGCTCCGATAATATTCTCCATGGCAAAAATTGTCTATACCTGATAGGCAGAAATGGGGAACAGGAAAAGACGCACAATTTATTTGGAATTCTCTTACTGGAACCAGCGGGCTGGAGAATTCTGGGAGTTGAAGTCCACTCATCTTAAAGTTGCCACACTGGAAACACAGTGATGTAATTTAATCCCTGCCTTGTTAAAATTTATCTAGGAAAGGAGAAAGGAAACCCATGAAGCAATTTGTTCCCCCTGAATAGCAGCTCTTAATACTGGGACATTATAATGGATGTCCAAGTGAAATTTCTTTACCTATAATTTAAACTTGTTATTTAAACTCCTGCCTTCTGAAACATCTCTGAATGCTTTCTTCCTATTTTTTTGCATGACAGCTCTTTAGATATTTGAAAATGGTCATCATGTTAAATATATCTGTCTCCAACTGTTCCTTGTGTTTGTTACATCTTGGCTGACTTCCTGTGGATATTAAGCAGTTTAATATTTTATTTGCCCTTCACTGCTTACACACCATCATATCAGCATTATTTTGGCCTTGTTTGTCATTTAATGAGCATAAGTTTTGACATTTTCCTATTAATTATCTGCCTCTGAGGGCTCTGGTTTTTTTTCTCCACTTTCTCTTTGATTGCTTCTCTTTCTGATAGCTGATACTTTGCTATAATTCCTTCTCTTGATTTATGCATACACATATTTCTCCATGTTTTCTTTTTTGTTAAAAATGTAATAGCTTTAAAGTTCCAAATTCAAATTATGTGGTTGCTAGTAATCAAAAATAATCTAATAGTACACAATCAATCATTGAATCAGCAAATTAGAAGGTAAAGACAAAGGTTCCCCTCGCACGTATATGCTAGTTGTTCCCAACTCTAGGGGGCGGTGCTCATCTCCATTTCAAAGCTGAAGAGCCAGCACTGTCCGAAGGCGTCTCCGTGGTCATGTGGCTGGCATGACTAAACACCGAAGGTGCACAGAACACTGTTATCATCCCACCCAAGGTGGTTCCTATTTTTCCACTTTCCATTTTTCACATGCTTTCAAACTGCTAGGTTGGCAGAAGCTGCGACAAGTAACAGGAGCTTACTCTGTTACGCAGTACTAGGGATTCGAACCGCCAAACTGCTGACCTTTCTGATCAACAAGCTCAGCGTCTTAGCCACTGACATAAATTAGCCACTTAACAAATTAGAAAGCCAAAATATAATTTAAGAAATAAATATTGCCCAAATTATATATCTAGAGCCGGTTCGCTCAGAGCTCGCTGCGGGCCTGCAACACAAGTAGCTAAGTAGCCTGGTGTCTTCGGGTTTGGGTTGACTGTGGAAGGAGTGACTTCGTGTTCCTTTTGGGTAGGGCTTTGGCTAACTCGTGCAGAAGTTACCTCCGGCTGCCTAAGAGTGGAGTTGGAGAGGCGGCCATAGAGTTGGTCAACGTGCCTTCTCCAATTCTGACCATCCTTGAACTCTACGAGATAAGAGAAAGGCCCGGTGCTGCCTATCACTGTGGCAGGAATCCACAGAGTTCCCCAGACGTAGTTGTGGGCGTAAACCGAATCTCCTACTCTAAAATTCCGAATTTTGCTTGTTGAGTTTGGGGGTGATGAGGCGGAATAGTTTGGGTGTAGCCGGTCTAAGTGTGACCTTAGCCAGTGACCCATGAGGAGCTTCTCCCCATGGTAGCACTTGGCGTGATATGTTGAAATAGGAGAAAATGATCAACCCATGTTTGCCAATCTCCCGGGCCCATCCTGGATAGGGCCTCTTTTGCAGATCTCACCATTCTCTCCACCTGACCATTGGAGGCCGGATGGAATGGCGCGACCAGGGCATGTCTGATTCCCTGTGCTGCTAAGTAGGCTCAAATTGCATGGCCATGAATTGGGTGTCAGGCCTGTAGTTATGTTCTTTTTAGGATCTTTGGCCTGCCACACTTTCTTATAATTTTCTATGCTGTTTCAATAGTGTAGTAGTTGGGAGGGGGAATAGAAAGGAGTAGGATTGTAGAATGGATTGTTGACATTCTTTTGTAGAAGCCAAGGTCATCTTTTGTCTCCGCATCTCGACACCTGGCCGGAAGAAGATGGGTGTACATGCCAGCGTGGAAGAATATGATTGGAACATGTGATGGATTTGTGGGTGTGGGGATAAATCATGAACTTTCAACTGGGTAGACTTAGAGGATGTACTTCCAGAGTTGGAATTTTCCATAGCCATGCTAACATGCCTGCGGAATAAATTGCACCTTAAAGGATGTTTTGCCTTGGACAATGATTTATTTCTGCATGGTATTTAGAACCCTAACATTATTCCAACTCTCCACTTTAAAATAATTCACTAGCTCCCTCCCCCTATCAAGGGGGAAGGGCTGGTGATGGAAGATCTGGTGATGGGGTTCGGCATTCCCAATGCTGACCGGGACAGCGTAAATATCAGCGAAGAATTAATGAGAAGCTTTTGGTGATAAGAAGCTGAGTTTGGAACTTCAAAGGCAATGGATTGCTGTTTCCAGTTTAATTGCACCTGGAGGAATGCAGGAGGAGACGCGACAAGACGAAGGAAATCTCAGACGTACTTCTTCAGCAAAATTGTGAGTGCATGCTCCCCCTCCTTCCCCCCAGCTTGGAAACAAGGCTTGGAAAAAAAAAACCTAGAACAGAGGTTTGGGCTCCTTCCAGACGGCAATAAATGAAATGGCTTATCACCCTGCAACTAGCTGGGAGAAAGATTCCCTTTCAAAATGGGAATTTCAAAGGAGGCAGGAAGAAAGAATTTTTCCAGCATCTGTAACTTGCAAGCCACCACAAATGGGGCTGCAACCAGTAAATGAAGCAAATTGGGCAGTAAATTGGGCTTTCCTCCCAGGACTTGGATGGAAGAGATGCTACTTACCAACTCCTTTGCCATCAGCATGGGAAAATGCTCCAAGCCAGCAGAGGGCACCTACTTGGCCCATAACTCATCCAAGCCAGCAAAGGGCACCTACTTGGCCCATAACTCCTCCAAGCCAGCAGGAGGGTCCTTGGCACGTAAAACCCCCTAGCCAGCCATCATTGGTTGAGCTGCAACCTGTGAAGCAGGCAACCCCGGGATGGGTCTTAACCCCAGGTCATGGATGGGAGGGATGCCAGTGGGCACCTGCCCTCCCTCAGCAGATGGCACCATGGCAGAAAGCTGGGCAGTGGCCAACCGAGGGATTGACCTCCCCACCGGTTCCAGTCTCCCCTGCAAGGCCCAAAAAGGTTCTTACCAGACCTTCCTACAGAGAAGAAATCTCCATGGAAGAAGGGATTACCAACCAGAGGCCTGCATTGTGGATGGCGGAAAAATGTGCGCCTGCAAGGCCCCAAGTGGTTCTTACCCCACCTTCCTACAGAGTAGCAATCACCAACATGGAAGAAGGGATTACCAAAGCCAGGCCTGCAAGATGGGAAGTGGGACAAGGTGCATCTGCAATGCCCCAAAAGGTTCTTACTCCACCTTCCTACAGAGAAGCAATCTCCACCATGGAAGAAGGGTTTACCAAGGGGGCAGCTGCAAGTTGGAGAGCAAGGCAGTGTGATGAAACGGTTCCTGAGTTTAGAGATGTAACTAGGTTCCATTCCTCGTGGGGCCCAATTAAATGCCACCATTGTTGTCAACTTGGCCACAGAGCGTCAGAGTGCTTGGCTCCAGCCCCAATGCCACAAATGCGCGCACCAACCACCACGGCGTTAAAGAGAGGGTCCCAGATGCCACCACAGAAGAGTCATCTGGGCCAACAACCTCTGGAAGAGGATCCCCAACTGAAGGTGAGGAAGTGTCCTACCAAGGGGGAGGCCTCGGAAGAGGAAAAGGGCAGACAATCTCCGGAGGAGGATCCCCAACTGAAGGTGACAAAGAGTCCAACTAAGGGGGAGGCCTCGGAGGGGGAAATGCCCAACCGACCTCTGGAAGAGGATCCCCAGCTTAAGGTGACAAAGAGTCCTACCAAGGGGGAGGCCTCGGAGGAGGGAATTGCCGAAGAACAAACGTGTGTACCAATTGCCACAGTGGTTAAGAGAGGGCCCCAGATGGCCGCACAGAAAAGTCATCTGGGCCAACAGCCTCTGGAAGAGGATCTCCAACTTAAAGTGACGAAGTGTCCTACCAAGGGGGAGGCCTTGGAAGAGGAAAAGGGCAAACAATCTCCAGAGGAGGATCCCCAACTGAAGGTGACAAAGAGTCCAACTAAGGGGGATGCCTCGGAGGGGGAAATGCCCAACCGACCTCTGGAGGAGGATCCCCAACTGAAGGTGACAAAGAGTCCAACTAAGGGGGAGGCCTCGGAGGGGGAAAGGCCCAACCGACCTCTGAAAGAGGACCCCCAACTTCAGGTGACGAAGAGTCCTACCAAGGGGGAGGCCTCGGAGGAGGAACAAGGCCAGCCGTGGATGATTGAATCCAAGAGCCCAGAACCTACCGCACCTGCAGCAGAGAGCCCTAAACGGCCATGGGAAGAGGTCGCAATGGACTTCATCGTGGAACTCCCAGACAGCAGTGGGCATAAAGTAATTTGGACTGTTATTGATTTGTTTTCTAAGCAGGCACACTTCAATGCTTGCTCAGGATTGCCATCCGCAAACGAATTAGCGAAAATGTTTGTGAAACACATTTATCGCCTGCACGGAGTACCCAAGAGGATCATTTCAGACCGCGGAGTCCAGTTCACAACCAAGTTCTGGAGAGAGGTCCTGAGATCCATTGGGTCCACACAAGAACTGAGCTCAGAAGTTCATCCCAGCATGAATGGCGCAGCAGAGGGAGCCAATGCGGTGGTGGAACAATACATCCGGTGTTTTGTGGACTATCAGCGAGACAACTGGTCGGGCTTGCTACCCTTCGCCGAAGTGGCGTACAACGATGCGGTCCACAGCAGCAGAGGATTAGCGGGTTTCCAGATTACCAGTGGCATGGAAGATGTTGCTATGCCTGAGCTGCCTAGAGAACCTCCTTCTTTCATGTCCTTGACTGAATGGATGGACATGCTAAAGAAAGGATGGGAGAATACGAAGAAGGCTCTAGCAGTTGCGGCAAAAGCCTACCAGAAGCAAGATGATCAACATCGCTCGCTCCAAAACCCCTACTGTGTGGGGGACAATGTTTTTTTATCTACCAAATACATAAGATTAGAAATGCTTAGCAAGGAATTGGGTCAAAAATTTCTAGGTCCATTCCCAATAGTGAAGATAGTTAACTCAGTTACAGTTCAACTCAGTCTACCCAGAAGTCTAGGGGAAATTGACCCAGAATTTCATTGTAGCTTGTTGAAACCAGTAATTGGGTCTAACAGAAGAGCATCCACCCAAGCTCAATCTCCTCCTGTAGTGATAGAAGGGGAAACACAATCTGAGGTGGAAAAAATTGTAGATTTCAGGCTGAATAGGGGTTGCTTACAGTACTTAGTGCATTGGAAGGGTTACCCTTGGTCTGAAGCTAATTGGGTGAACAGTGGGAACCTAAAAGTGGAGAAGTTAGTAAAGCAATTCAATGGGAAGTTTCCCGAGAAGTCAAGGGGTTCCCCTGGGTGGAGAAGAGGTGGTTAATTTTGTTATATTAACTTTTATGTTATTCTCTTTGCAGGAAACGTTTTTCTTTTGAGGAGAGGCTGCCTGTCAGGCCTGTAGTTATGTTCTTTTTAGGATCTTTGGCCTGCCACACTTTCTTATAATTTTCTATGCTGTTTCAATAGTGTAGTAGTTGGGAGGGGGGAATAGAAAGGAGTAGGATTGTAGAATGGATTGTTGACATTCTTTTGTAGAAGCCAAGGTCATCTTTTGTCTCCGCATCTCGACACCTGGCCGGAAGAAGATGGGTGTACATGCCAGCGTGGAAGAATATGATTGGAACATGTGATGGATTTGTGGGTGTGGGGATAAATCATGAACTTTCAACTGGGTGGACTTAGAGGATGTACTTCCAGAGTTGGAATTTTCCATAGCCGTGCTAACATGCCTGCGGAATAAATTGCACCTTAAATGATGTTTTGCCTTAGACAATGATTTATTTCTGCATGGTATTTAGAACCCTAACATTGGGCCCGTTGTCAGCGACCAGGACATCGGGCAGGCCGTGTGTGGAGAGAAGTCTCCTTAGTACCTTGATGACCGCTTCTGCCGTGGTAGAGGTCATGAGGACTACTTCTAGCCATTTTGAGTAGGCGTCCACAACTACCATGAATGTCTGGCCATGAACTGGGCCAGCGAAATCTATGTGCACCCTAGACCACGGTGCTTGAGGTCGCTCCCACTCCTTAGAGGGCACCTCTGGGGGAGCTGGTCTGGACTCCTGGCACAGTGTGCAGATAGCCACCCATTCTTCGATCTCCCTGTCCATGTTAGGCCACCACACGTAACTCCTAGCCAAAGACTTCATCCTGACAATTCCAGGATGCCCTACATGTAAGGCCTCTAATACTGCAATGCACAGTTTAGGTGGAACAACGACCCGGTCCCCCCACTGCAAACAGCCATTAATAACAGACAATTCATCTCTTTTACAATAATACAGTTTGAAATCTGACCCAATAGGCCCCCTCCACACCCAGTTCAAAACTTGTTTGATCGTGGAGTCTCTTGCAGAGTGGCGGGCAACGTCACTAGATGAGACAGGACCAATCTCTAAGCAGTCAATGAGAAGGACTAGCATCTCGGGTTTAGGATCGGCAAGCAGTTCCGGCAGCGGGCAGC
This sequence comes from Natrix helvetica, assembly GCF_964273705.1. NCBI lineage: Eukaryota > Metazoa > Chordata > Lepidosauria > Squamata > Natricidae > Natrix > Natrix helvetica. The sequence goes on from NC_138548.1 coordinate 226,063,347, forward strand.
AACTCAAAGCATCAGCATGCCCCAAGGTTGAGCCTGATCGATGGACGAGGCAATAGGTGTCGGTGTCAGCTGCAAGGAAAATAATCCATCTGGTCATTCGCAGCGACAATGACACAAGAGTAAGCCGGTCTCCAGCCAGAAAGCCCAGTAGTGGTTTGTGGTCCATGATGAGTTCAAAATCACGGCCGTAGAAGTATTCATGGAATCTTTTTACACCAGCCACTGCAGTCAATGCCTCACGGTCCAGTTGGCTGTAATTCCACTTGGCAGCGGACAAGGTCCTTGAGTAATAGGCTATGGGTGCCTTGGTTCCATTGGGCATGCGGTGGCTGAGGATGGCTCCGACGCCAAACGGGGAAGGGTCGCAAGTTAACACAAGTGGCAGGATCTGGCTGTACTGAACCAGGAACGCGTCTGCTGACAGTAGTTGCTTTACCGTGGCAAATGTGGCTGCTTTGGCTCTACCCTAGGACCACTTTGCGTTCTTTGCCAGGAGACAATGTAAGGGCTCAGCAACGGTGGCTTTCTGTTTAAGAAAGCTGTAGAAATTAAGGAGCCTGAGGAACACCTGCAGCTTGGTCTGGTTGTGAGGTGAAGGGGCATCCTGGATCGCTTTAATTTGTTTAGTGGTCGGGTGAATCCCAGAGCTGTCAATGAGGTACCCTAAGAATTCAACCCTTGGAATGTTAATTTGGCCTTTTTCTTTTTTGAGATGGAGGCCTTTGTCTCTAATTCTGGTAAAAACAGTTCTTAAACGTTTGAAAAGTTGTGCCTCATTTGCAGCCGATACCAAGTTGTCATCAAAATAGGGGACGACTCCTGGAATCCCCTGCAAAAGCCGTTCCATGACATTTGGAACAGTCCAGGGGCAATACTAACTCCAAATTGCAGGTGGTGACATTTGAATGCACCCCTGTGTGTCATGATGGTTTGGGCCTCCGCTGTAGCGCCATCTACAGGCAATTGTTGGTATGCCTGCGCCATGTCTAATTTAGCGAATACTTTGCCGGGGCCTAAGGAATGTAATAAATGTTGTACAATGGGTACAGGGTAAGCACTTTGTTGTAACGCTTTATTGATTGTGCATTTGTAGTCCGTGCAGATGCGGACAGACCCGTCAGATTTGACAGGTGTCACTATAAGGGTCTCCCTGCTTGCATGATCAACTGGCTCTAGGATTCCCTGGCCCATGAGCTTGTCAATTTCCAGATCAATTTTAGGGCGGAGAGCAAAAAGTACTCTCCTGGGTTTTAGCCTGATGGGTGCTATGTTGGAGTCCAAATTAAAAGAGATTGGGGTCCCCACACACTTACCTAGACCGCTGCTGAAGATGTCCTTGAACTCTTTAAAGAATTCTGCGGCACTCTCGTCTTTCAAGGTGTTGATACCAGTCACTTCTAGGCCCAGGGCTTCGAACCAGTCAAGCCCCAGGAGGCTCTGCAGGTCACCGCTGACCACCGTCACTGGAAACTGGCCACTGAAGTTTTTGAATTGCACATGGAAGGTGCCCTAGCCCACGATGGGGACTCGGTTCCCCTGGTAATTGTGAAGGCGGATGTCAGGAACACGTAGATGCTGCTTCTCCAGGCTAGGGATAGCCTGCTTGAGTGTAGACCACGGCATGATGGTCAATGATGACCCCATGTCGATCTCCATCTCGCATGGAGAGCCCTTGATGAGGACTGTGACCTTCAGCTTTTTTGGCCGCCTTGTGTGGACTTGGCCGATTGAGGTGTGGTAGGTGACTCTGGTGTCACGCTCTGAGCACTGTGGTGGCAGCTGCCATGCCCCTTGGTTGGGCCTCTACTGGTGGTTAGGTCAGCTTCTGGGCTTCCAGGTCAACATGGGGTGCTCACTTCTGCAAATCTTGGTGATGTGCCCCTTTTGCTCGCAACGCTGGCATATGACGTCGCAGAAACGGTAAAACGATCTGGCATGGTCTCCTCCGCAGCTTGCGCAAGGCAGGAACCGTGGTTTGAATTTGCACACCGGCTTGGTGCGGACACTGCGCATGTGGCAACTGTCATCTTAGCTTTATGAGCCCTCGGCCTCCGTAGCCTTGCAATATATTTGTGCGCTCTTTCACGCACCTTGTGGAGTGCTTTGGCGATGCAGTTTCTGTAGACTAACGGAAGATTAGGATGCCCTGGCTTCATCCAAGGCAATTTGTAGAGTGAGATTAGACTTGGCAAGTAATCTCCTCTGTAAATTAATGTCCCGCACACCACATATGATGCAGTCAAGTATAAGTTTGTCTAGGTCTCTGAACTCGCAGTGCGCTGCGGCCTTTCTAAGCACCGCAATGTATTTGTTGATCGATTCGCCTTCCTTCTGATTGTGAATATTAAATTCGTGCTGGCGGACGTGCTTAGATGGCTTGGGAGCATAGTGTGTCCTCAGCGTCTGTTGGAGCACTGACCAAGCAACTGATTGGAGTGGCGTTGGCTCAGATAGATCTTTGGTTGTTTCGAACACTTCCCTTCCACAGTAACCCAGGAACATGTTCTTCTTGCGGCCTTCAGAAAGGCCCATGAGGTAGTTGGCTTCGAGAAAGCAGTCGAACCTCAGCATATATGATTCCCAGTGCTCAGTGACTGGGTTGTACGGAGTTGGTGGGGTGTGCATGGCCATTTTGTGTTCTGAGGGCATTTTGAGTTTGCCGCTCAAAAATGGCTGCTCGAGGCCACGCTGAGCTCCGGGCTGGATTTACTTGCTGGATTGCTTCGCTCTTTTTGGTTGGCCTAGTTGCCTTCCAATCCCACCTTCGTCGCCAGTGTGAGATCAGGTAATGGAAAGGCACACTCAGGCTTAGGCAACAACAGCTCTTTATTGTAACAGAACAACTATGTACAATCCAGCAAAAGTTCAGTCTGACAGCAACCCTTTTATAGGGAGCTGTCAGACCCTTCCCCCAATGAGATTGAACCTCTGTTCCCGCCGGAACAGAGGACCTTGGTGGAAACCATTATGACAGTTGCTAATATCTAACACTAGGTTCTAGTGTTCTTTTGGTTTTTTACCAGGAGCAATGCACAGCTCTGATGGGTTGAGCCCTATGACATCCAGAACTCTTCTTCCTTAGATCAAATGTTCTTTCCAACTTAACAGAATGTTGGACAGAAATTATGCAAATGGGATCAGGACTTTACCTGCCCACCTATATGTCAATAGAATAATATTGTAAACCAGGTGTGTCAAACTCAAGGGCCATGGGCCAGATCTGGCCCGTGGGATGCTTAGATTTGGCTTGCGTGGCCACCCTGGAAACAGCAAAGGACCAGCCCATGGTGCCTCTGCCGCGGGATGCCTTCTCGAACTCTGCTTATGCTGACAGGGGGTTGCAGGAAGCATTGCAGCTGAAAACGGAGCTTGGGAGGTGTCACTGACATGAGTGATGGATGCCCCCAACACAAGTGATATTGATTTGGCCACGCCCCCACCCCTGCCACCCCCACCCCCCGAGGTCACACACAAATCTGATGCGGCCCTCAATGAAATCAAGTTTGACACCCCTGCTCTAAACATTGAACATAACAGGACCCCAATTGTTGCAAGGAAAGAAGCTAGCCAAAGAAAGACCAATTTTGGAAAATGTCCTGGAACCAGCTAAGGCTTTGGGGGGGGAGGGGAAACTCTCCAAAGAATGCCTAGAATATTGGTAACTATTCTAGTCTAAGCACATTCTTTTTCCACTCTGGTCACATGGCCCAGAACAAAGCCAGCACACAATCACAGCATGCTTCTCGGTGCCAATGTGCACACAAACATATGGCACCGCTGGTACAAGTAGTCCTCGACTTCACGGTTTTGGTCATAGATCATGATGGTCATAACAGAGGAGAAGAGAGCTCATCTTCTGGGGTCTCGTGAGAAGGGAGCTAATCCAGACCTGCTGGGTAAACCAAACTGAATACAGTAATACCAATTTTGGAGTAACTACATAACCATCGTCATTTATACAAAACTAGAGAAAGGTTTGCAGCTTTGTTTCAATGCTCATGTGTTCAGAGATCATGTGTCTAAGTGACTATGAAGATTCTCAGACATCCAGGTCATGGTTGTCCCAAAGCTGCTTTTTCAAGAGGCAGCTGGACTTTCTTGTTTTTCTTTGAAGACGTTTCGCTTCTCATCCAAGAAAAACAAGAAAGCCCAGTTACCTCTTGAAAAAGCACTTTTGTGACTTATCTAAGGGAGATTCTCCCTATAAACTTTCAGTACTGGAGCAGAGAAATCAGGATGAATGATTAAGTGCAGGCTAGTCGATGGCTTTAAGACTGAAGAAGCTACTTGGATAAGCAGGAAAATATTTCAAACCAAAAAAGAAAAGAAGTCCAGTTGCCATGACTCAATTTCCAGGCAACTCTGCCTGGATGACTGAGAATATTTATCAACACATCTATTGATTTATCTAATGTGAACATTCAGCTACAAACAGGGATGGGTGTGATTCAGGGATAGACCATCAACTTCTGAGATATGCCTTTATCTCCTGCCATGCTCTCACCCTTCTGTGTCACATTATAAACAAACATAGGTGATTCCCCCAAAGTAAAAACACTGTTTTTTGTGCCAAGCACCTGCTTTTCATTTGCTGCAAGCATCTCAAAACATGTTTCTATTAATAACTGCATAAAGAGAGCCCAGGTGAAAGCTCAGTTGAGATTTCTGGATAATTAGGATGTGATAGTAGCACTGGCACATGAACGGCAAAGCATTTTTGACCAAGCGATGACTGTTTGGGAAAGGAAAGCACCTTCTTTGCATACTAAAAGCATCTCCTAGAGACGTTTGATTTGTCAGCTTACAAAGACCCACGTATATAATTTATCTTTTTAAAGCATTTCTGTTTTGATAACATGACTCTTACTCCTAATGGAAATGAAAGGAGTGGTAATCAGACCATGAGTGACAACAGAAGCTATGACATTTGAAAAGAGAAGGTGGAATAATAGCATTTCTTGTTAATTTAGACAACGAAACTAGCAATTCCAGGAGTAAAGGGTGAGAGGGAAAAGGAATAAGGGGAAAATATATTTATATATATACTTTGCTTTTCAAATAGAAGGAATTATTTCTTAGGAAGGCAAACCTGCCCTAGGAGTTAAAATTCAGCCATTAACTGTCAGTTCTACAAGGTAGATCAGACTAAGAACCCAATGACATGTACTGTAGGTCAGGACTACATGTATTGTAACAGTTATAGAAACAGTAACTTGCAAGTCTGAATATGTTTTCTTCTCTCTCCCTTTATCTTCATTTAAACTAGTGAGGAGCTTATCTAAATGTTCTCTCAAGTTACATTTTTCGCTTGAGCCCAAGCCTCTCTTATCTGGCCAGTGTCTTGGTAGCAGGTTTTCCTCCTGGCCTTCAAGGCCATTCCTCGTACAGAAATGAAGCTTTACTCGTAGCAAGATTATTATGTAGTGGGCTTCAGTAGGCAGGGACCAGACCAGCATAGCTACAACAGCATTTATTGACTCAAAACTGGCACTAAGGAACTGCAGGCAAATGCCTGTAATTTATACTCTGGGACAACAGGGCCTTAACCAATCACAATGCTTGAAAAACCTTCCCAAATATGAACGTTCAAAGTTTCCCTCCAAAACAGTTGGAGCTAAGGATCATCTAAAAAGGTTAGTTTCACTTTAGCAGGGCTTAACACAACTATATACATTCAATACATAACAAAGATGATCTGCTTTTGATTTCCAACGAGATATTTGGTTGGGGGGGGGGGGTATTCTATATGAACTAATATTCTCCTAAAACATGCACCTTTCTTTCAATAATGATACTATCCCTGAAAAGAAGTGATTTTTTAAAAAAAAGATAATGGTAAGGTTCCATGCTTTCCTCAGAAGCAAGAAAGCTTCACCCACATCATAGCTGCCAGGACATTGGAAAAAGACTCAGGCAGGCTAAGCTTGCCTTCGGGAAGTCCTCTTCTGTATCTAGCAGGAGACAGCCAAAGGACAAAACTTCAACTGTATGCTGACACATAAATACAAAGAAAATGTTTCAATACCTAGATAAAACTGGCTGGTGTTTTTTTTCCCCTCAAAACATCACAACACATAGGCAAAAATTGGTGGGGAGTGTTCATGAAGGAAAACAAAAAAGACATTTTGAAACGCAGGATACATGTTCCCTTCATGTTTGCTAGCAACTGTTCCTAGGGATCAAGATCTTCGTGACTAATTGTTTGTTTATCTACTGAATGACAGGCAGCGTTCGTCAACCCCCAGCTAGTAGGGAAGAACAGAGAAATGAGGTTATCTTTGTGGCCCTCTTGTCTAGGGTTATGATTTGCCTGGATTTATCTGATTGGCCAGCAGATGATAGAGAATGCTGGATTACATAAGCCAGTGGTGTCAAACTCAATTTCATTGAGGGTTGCATCAGGGTTGCGTTTGACCTCGGTGGTGGCGGGGTGGGTGTGGCCAGTTTGATGTCACTCATTTTGGGGTCACTTATGGTGGCTTGAGTGTTCTGACAGTGAAAATGGGCTCCCAAGCTCCGTTTTTAGCTGCAATGGCCTCCTGCAATCCTTTGCCAGTGAAAACCGAGCTCGGGAGGGCTGTTTTCACTGGCAGAGGCACCATGGCTGATACTTCACTATTTCTAGGGCAGCCCTGTGGGCCAGATTTAAGCACCCCGATGATCCGCAGGCCTTGAGTTTGACACCTCTGACATAGACCCCCACTAGCTCCTCTTATTCTTAAAGACATCTGTAAGGGGTGTGTGTGAGAGAGAGGGGGGGGAGAGGGAAAGAGGGAGGGAGAGAGAGAGACCTAATCCATACAGCATTTCACAGCTTCAGACTCTCAGAAAGCAATGCCAGATGAAGACTTGCCTTTGCATCTACATTTTCTTAAACTAAACTTTACTGAGCAGCAATATTAAAAAGACCCTGTCATTACATTAAGATGCTTTTTTTTAAACTTTCCTACTCTAACCTATAGGCCTGGGATTTCCAGGTAGCCTCTTTTTCAAAGTCCTAACCAAGTTTGACCTTTTCTCAAGGTCAGTCAAAGTCAATTCACTCCTGTCATCTGCTGCAGGAGACAGCCTAAAGCTAAAAGCTCTGAAAACAGTAAAATTCCGACTGCAACCTCCCCCTGCCCGCCCCCGCTGAGTTCTATTCCATAGTCTTTTAAAAAGATCAAGTAGATTCTGATTTTTAAGGGGGAAAACGTCTGCCTTCGATGTAACTGCATTGTTTTTCTTCAAAGAAGCAGCAAGACTCAGTGATAAAAAGATGAGGCACCAGGCTGCTTGTGCTTTTCTTCCTGCCTATTTACTTAGTTATTTGCAGACAATAATTCTGCTCAAAAAGCAGCCATTCCCAGGAAGGTAACTATACCGAGGACAGAGCAGTAGAGCCAGAGGAACAGAGCAAACTTTTCAAATAAGAAATTAGCTCATAAGAAGTTGTTAATATTCACGCCTGTGCCAGGCAATTCAGTGTCTTTTGTTTGTGTATGTGTTTGTGTAACATGAGCTGGTTTATTGGGGGGGGGGGGGAGGCCATCCCTCTGGATAACAAAACTCTGCAATCTGACTACATTCAGTGGCCATTCCCAGGTAAGTACATGTAGAAGAGTAGCTTAAATTCAAGTTTCCTACAGATATGTTGGTATGGAATAGCCTTGGAGTAAGGTCTTCTTACCTTACCTTCTTTACCTTTTCACCTCACTATTTAATTCCCACAACACTGTCAAATAATTTACTAAGACTGTATTACTATTATTCAGGGGTGGGTTCTGGCAGGCACCACTGTCGGTTCGCTTGTGTGCGTGCTGTACGCGCACATGCACAACGCAATTAAAATTGTTCTGCGCATGCGCAGCACTGAAAAACAAGAAAACCGGTTCGGGGGTGTGGCAAGCCTGGGTTATTGCCAGTTCCAGCGACCCAGGCCACCAAACCACTACCAGTTCAGCTGAACTGGTCCAAACAAGTAGGAACCCACCACTGCTATTATTCTTCTCATCCTTCCTAGTACCTAGTATCTCTTCCCACTTAGAACCATATTGCTTGTATCTTTACAATTTATATTGTTTTGTTTCCTAGTATAATTTGATTGCTTATTACTAACCTACGGCTATCACTAGGTGTTGTATCTTAGGATCCTTGATGAATGTTTTTTTTTTCTTTATGTACACTGAGAGAGCATATGCACCAAAGACAAATTCCTTGTGTGTCCGATCACACTTGGCCAATAAAGAATTCTATTCCATTCCATTCCATTCTATTCTAGGAATATAAAAGTAGTATTTGACTTACAACAGTTCATTTAGCAAGCATTTGGAGTTACAATGGCACAGAAAAAAAGTAATGTTCGACCATTTTTGACACTTACAACCGTTGCAGCATCCCCACGGTCACATGATCAAAATGTGGATGCTTGGCAATTGACTCATGTTTAGGAGGATTGTAGTGTCCCCTTTTAGTATCGTGTGATCCCCTTTTGTGAGCTTCTGATAAGCAAAGCCAATGGAGAAGGCAGAATCATTTAACAACCATGTTGCTAACTGAACAACTGCAACGATTCACTTAACAACTGCCGCAAGAAGAGTCATAAAATGGGGCCAAACTCACTTAGCAACTGTCTTGCTTAGCAACAGAAATTGTGGGCTCAATTGCAGTCGTAAGTAGAGGACTACCTGTACTCCCTGCAGGGTGTGGAGCTGACATCTGTTTTAGCTTTTTAAAAGACCCTTAAAGCCCATCTTTTTTTTTGTACAGGCATTTTATAGCTAGTTTTAACTGTTAACTGAATTAATTTCATTGTTTTATTGCTATTTTAACTGTGTTTACTGCCTCAATTTTAAATTTGCTTTTATGGTCAACCACTGAGAAACTTCGGTAATCAGCAGTATATCAAGTCAAATAAATTCAAACTCGGGTACTAAATAGAAGAGATGATGAATCTACAGTGTAGGAGAAAGGAGACTGGTTGACTGAGACCCTCTCTGTTTTGTTTTGTTTTTATTCCCTCCTCTTCTATTCAGATTTCATGTGAAAAAAAATGATAAAAATGAGTTGGCACAAAAGGCTGCCACACGGTTCAAATTAAACCAACCTGATTGTCAATCCCTGGACTCTTGTTCAAATGACAAAGTAGATGCTAGAAACCATGTGCTCTTAGTTTACCTGGAAAAAAACTCAAGAAGAGACATTTGAAATGTCCGTAGTGTAGGAAGAGTCATAAGACCCTCCCCCTTTATTTCCATGTCCACAGAGAAGACAAAGGAAAACCATCCATAGAAGCAGGGGTAGGTTTCAATCGGTACGGACCGGTATGGCCATACTGGATGGTGAAATTTAGTGTGCCTTCCCGTACCCATTGGTCAGGAGGCCCCATACCGAACCCTACTTCCACTTGTTCGCTCTTTCACTTGCCCCGCCCATCCTCACCATGCTGCCAAAAAGTTCTCAAAAGAAGAACCAGAAGAACTGGTGAGTGGCTGGGGGGAGGGAGGATGTTGGTGAAGAGGGAAGAGGCAGAGGGGCTGCTAGAAGAGTGTGTGTGCATGCACAGGCTGTGGATTTTAAAAAACATCTGAGTGAATCCAGGAAGAGGGAAGAGGCAAGAGGAGCTGGAAGTGTGTGTGCTGTGCACAGGATGTGAGTTTTAAAAACGTCTGAGTGAATCCAGGAAGAGGGAAGAGGCAGAGGGGCTGGAAGTGTGTGTGCTGTGCACAGGCTGTGGGTTTTAAAATGTCTTGTCTATGCACAGGCTGTAAGTTTTAAAAATGTCTGAGTGAATCCAGGAAGAAGGAAGAGGTAGAGGGGCTGGAAGTATGTGTGTAAGGTGGTCAGTAATGTTGAAGACTGGCAAGGACAGCCATATTTCCTCTGTAAGTAACTATTTTACTGTTTTGTGTACATATTTTATTCTTATTTAAGTAGTAAGTGCACAAAATAATAAATTTCCTTTTTTTATATCTTCTTTTTGTAGGTCATTCTTTGGGGCAAAGAATTCAATGACATCAACTTGGCCACTCCCACCCAGTCACATGAGTGCCAAGCTACAGCCACCCGGTCACATAATTGCCAAGCTACTCCCACCCAGTCTCATGACCACCAAGCCACTCTCACAAAACAGGCCACACTTACAGAATAGGTTCTAAAAAAAATTGAAACCCAACCATTGCATAGAAGCTAAAGGAATCTCTGCCTCCAAGCCAGAATTTTTGTTGTTGTTAGTTGTGAAGTTTTGTCCGACCCATTGTGACCCCATGGATGATGTTCCTCCAGGCCTTCCTGTCCTCTACCATCTTCTGGAGTCCATTTAAGCTCACGCAGACTCCTTCAGTGACTCCATCCAGACACCTCATTCTCTGTCGTCTCCTCCTTCTTTTGCCCTCAATCTTTCCCAGCATGAGGCTCTTCTCCAGTGGGACCTTCCTTCTCATTAGGTGGTCAGTATTTGAGTTTCCTCTTCAGGATCTGGCCTTCTAAAGACCAGTCAGGGTTGATCTCCTCTAGGACTAACCAGTTTGTTTGCCTTGCAGTCCAAGGGACTCACAGGAGTCTTCTCCTGCACCATAGTTCAAAGACCAGCCAGAATGGCCTCAAGTAACTCCAGTAAGAAGACTGAGACAGGCTGAATTGAAAGGATTAAGTCAGAAAACACAAAGCCACACTGGATTTACATTCCCCCCCCCTTTCCCCAAGGTTAGCCTTGATCCTGACCACCACCCACGAAACCAAAAAGGGACAATTAGAATATAGAAAAGCACATTATTAATTTAATCAAATGACCCCACCAAGCATCTCGATTTCAAAGGTCCCAAACTGTATAAAAATCACTCTACTCCCCATGCCTGGCTGTCAGCTGTCCCAGAACTGATGTTTGCTTCGGATTCCTAAATAAATGGAGACCTCCTTTTCTGCAGCTTGCCTCCAAATTCATTGGCTCTTGCGTCTTTCTCCTGGCTTGGAAATAGACTGGATTTTACTTCCAACAGTAGGTTCTGCCATTTGACATAATAGGAAGCTAAATACATTGAGTGGCTGCAGAGACCTTCATAATGTTGAAAAATTGCTTATAAATAAGGACTGTTTCTGAAACAACAATAAGGCATAATGGACTTATTAAAGTGCATATGTTGAAACCGACCACAACTGGAAATAAATGGATTTAATCCAACCTGTTTCCCATCATGCCATGCACCACCCACAAGCATAAATAAAGTTTCCTTTTTCTACCTCATCCCTTTTTTCTTCTGTGATGTCTTTTACGATGGTAAACTTGGGGACAGGGAAACAGCATCTGAATTTCATTTGATGGTTTGCTATGGGAAACCTTCAAGGCTGAAGAAGGTCTGTAAATAATACTGGTAAGAAAAACCAAGTCTTACTTGGGATCTCCAGAACTTCTTTGTTCCAGTTTAGTTGGCACTGTCCTTTTCTATAGACTGCTCAATCTTGATTCCTGGAACTACACTAGTGTGAAAAAGCATTTGCTCCCTTATAGATTTCCTGTGTGTTGTATATGTTCTCCATGTAATGTTATTAGAGCTTCCTGTGGGTCTTGCTGAGATGGAAAAGGAGTCTTGAATGAGCTCACATTTGATGTTTGCTTCCTTTATTTCATAGACAAAATCATTCAGCGAGTAATTATTGTACGAGAGAGACAGAAAGTTTAGCCTATAGAAATAAAACCACTATTGAGTCATCCAGATAAACAGTCTACAAATCTGGAAAAGTCTATTCTGCAAGACTAAACACATTTAACTTGAAGGCATGAATGGCATGGCCAATTATCATCAGAAATAACACTGACAACATAAGAGATCTCTACTGCACAACAATTCCATCTCTCCAGGGGCTGCTTTACATAGGCATGAAGAACAATGCTGCATTTAAGAGAGCATTAGAATCATTAAGCTCTTTGACTGGATCGAAAAAGCCATCTCAATCTCGGTGGGATCTCGGTGAGGGGGGGGGGTCAAGGCTCCTCTAAACTGGGCACTTGACAAAAGAGTTAATCCAAACTTGCAGAGGTGTTGGCAGCTCTATCATGCTTCAGTAAAACTGTTTATGCCAAGGTCTGCCTGAAGAATTAATCAGTGGCCAAGCAGAAAAGGGAACGAAAAGTCTACAGACTGATAAATAATACAACTACCTTCATTAAGCCATTCATGGGAGGTGAGGAAATTGGTATCGTGGTCAAGAGGCTTTTCATCATATACTTTTAATAACTTTGATGAATACATTAAACTGCTCTTGTAAACAAAATGTAGCACATCCCATAAGGAATTCTATGGAATTTATGGATGCAATCTGGCCGGCTCCCAAGATTTTCTAGTTGAAATTAATCAGAGCTGGTTTTTGAAGTGTGTGTACAATATTTCGTAGGACATTTGAAGTGTACAAAGGACTGCGGATGCCTCAAAAGGCTTATCTAGTGCTGTGTTTTCTTCTAATGCAGACGCTTTCAGAAGTCTAGAAGCAAAACCCGAGTCTCCATCCCCAGTACTGACAACCACACAACCTCTGATCAGGAAAGAATCAATTTGCATAAAAACACTTTCATAATAAATAAAATTAAAAAAACAGATGACTAGGAGAAAAGGAGAGCAAAGGAATAACTTTGAATAAATAAGTTATTAGTTAAGAAATTAGCAAAAGGGTAAGCAGGGTAAAATTAAAGATGGGTAAAGAGATTGGCTTTTAATTTAAAATGGAATCCTTCCATGGTGGGGTCCTGTTGACTTCCATGTGGAAGTTCTCCTTCATGATGGTCCTCCTACTTTTCTATTTATGAAGAACGCTATGACTCCTATCCAGAAGTTCCCCTTAGAACAGGGGTCTCAAACTCAAGGCCCGGGGACTGGATCTGGCCCACAGGGTGCCAGGTGTGGCCCTCCCACGCTCCATTTTCACTGGCAGAGGGTTGCAGGAAGCTGTCACAGTCGAAAACAGAGCTCAGGAGCCTGTTTTCCTGGCAGAGTGCTCGGGCCACCACATTTATTTTATTTATTTATTTATTTATTTAAACTTATTAGTCGCCCCCTCTCCCCACAGGGACTCGGGGCGACGTACACAAGCAACAGTCAGCACAGTGTCATACAGAGGAGGTAAAAAATAAATAAATAATTACAATACTGAAAAAGGTTAAAACCCCAATAACATTAATAGTTTAAAAACTAAAATTAACAATTAAAAATGACCTAGGGGTGGAAAAGTTGTCGAGTTATGCCAGGCCGGCTAGCCGAAACAGGTGGGTCTTCAGTTTACTGCGGAAGGAGCGGAGATCGGTTGTTGTTCTAATGTCTGGGGGGAGGTCGTTCCAAAGGGTAGGGCCCGCCACAGAGAAGGACCTACTCCTGGGCACCGCCCTCTGACAATCTCTAGAGGACGGCACCCGGAGGAGACCCTCTCTGTGTGAGCGAATGGGTCGCAGGGATGTATGGGGCAGGACACGATCCCACAGGTAACTAGGCCCTATGCCATGGAGCGCTTTGAAGATGGTAACTAACACCTTGAAGCGCACCGGGTAGGCCACAGGAAGCCAGTGCAGCTCGCGCAGGAGCGGTGTTATATGGGAGAACCTCAATCTCCCCATAATTACCCGCGCGGCTGCATTCTGGACCAACTGCAGTCTCCAGGTGCACCTCAAGGGGAGCCCCATGTAGAGAGCATTACAGTAGTCCAGGCGAGATGTCACCAGTGCGTGAGTGACTGTGTGCAGGGCCTCCCGGTCCAAAAGGGGTCGCAATTGGCGCACCAGGCGAACCTGGTGGAACGTCCCCCTCCCCACGGCTGCCACATGATCTTTCATAGCCAGCCGGGCATCAAGGAGGATGCCCAAATTGTGTGCCCGTTCCACTGGGGCTAATTGTTCATCCCCGATGGCCAGCGATGGAATGTGCTGGTTGTACCGGGGTGCCGGAAGCCACAGCCACTCTGTCTTGGAGGGGTTGAGCCTGAGCCTGTTGTCACCCATCCAGACCCGCACGGCTTCCAGACAATGGGACATCACTTCAACAGCCTCGTTGGGGTGGTTTGGGGTGGAAATATACAGCTGAGTGTCATCAGCGTACAGATGATATCTCACCCCAAAACCACGGATGATCTCGCCCAGCGGTTTCATATATGTGTTGAACAGGAGAGGCGAGAGGATCGACCCCTGTGGGACCCCACAAGTAAGGGGCCTCGGGGTCGACCTCTGCTCCCCTGTCAACACACATTGCATCCGGCCAGAGAGGTAGGAGCGGAACCACCGCAATACGGTGACCCCGATCCCCAACCCCTCCAGACGGCGCAATATGATACCATGGTCGATGGTATCGAAAGCCGCCGAGAGGTCTAATAGGACAAGGATGGAGGAACAACCCCCATCCTTTGCCCTCCAGAGATCATCCACCAATGCGACCAAGGCCGTCTCCGTGCTGTGACCGGGCCGGAAGCCGGACTGGCGCGGGTCTAAATAATCATCTTCCTCCAGGTGACGCGGGAACTGCTGAGCCACCACACTCTCAACAACCTTCGCTAAAAAAGGAAGGTTGGAGACAGGACGATAATTTGCTAGCTCCATTGGGTCCAGAGAAGGCTTCTTGAGCAGGGGTCTCACCACCGCCTCTTTCAAGGCGGTTAGTAAAAGGCCCTCACCCAACGAAGCGTTCACCAGTCACAGTAGCCAGCCTCGTGAACCCTCCCAGGAAGCCAGTACCAACCAGGAGGGGCACGGGTCCAATAAACATGTGGTGGCTCGCAGTCGCCCGCGCAACCTGTCCAAATCACACCACAGCCCCCCTCCCCCCAGCATGAGTGACATCAAGCTGGCCATGCCCATCCTTGCCACACCCACCCCAGCCCTGAGGTCAAACACTACCTTGATGCGACCCTCAATTAAATCAAGTTTGACATCCCTGCCTTAGAATTCTCTGATTTAAACAAAAACAAAAACATGGACATTTAAAAAACCTGAAGTTGGTGTCAAGATTATATGTGATGCACAGTGCAGGAAAATAATCTTATTGACTGTATCTTGGTTTCTAATACCTGCAGTTACATGGATGATCATGATAACAGTGCTGCTAACGGCCTGATTATAGTTTTTACATCATTTTTCCTCTAAGAAGCTCAGAACGATGTACAAAAGTGTTTCCTAGCTCTATTTTACACTCACAATGACACTGAAGGGTAGGCCTCAAACCAAGAGAAGTTGGCAGATTTACCAGTTCTACAAGGATCAGCACTCTCAAATTATTTATCGGGATTGCATTACGCTTGATAATCATCTCATCTATCGTTACCAGGGTATGGGATAAATAAATAATAAATATTTATTTACCAGGGTATGGGATAAATAAATAATAAATATTTATTTACATAGATATAGCCATTGGGGTCTTGTAACATATATTAAAGTCAAAATGTGGTTTCCTTGTTTATGATTTAGTGTTCTATGACGAGTCATTTGCTCAGTAATCCATGCTTATGATGGTGGGGAACAGTTTCTACGGGCTGGGAACTGACTATCCGCTTATTAGTCAGGCTGCAGAAGACTTTCTGATGACATTGTGATGATACCAGAAGCAGCAATACCTTACTTTGGAAGCTTTGGTGGGCAGAATAAACTTTGGGAGACACTTTTTTTTTAATGCACCATTGAAATTTGGCCACTTTGGCACTGAATTTCAATGGTGCAATCTCTTCAATGGACTTTGAAGACTCAAGATAGGAAATGTACTGATGCTTTTCAACTTTAGTATTGGAGAAGCCTCCTGAGGATAGCATGGGCAACCAAGAAAAGAAACAAATGGATCATTGAACAAATTAACCCAGATGTCAGACCTGGCCCAGCCTAGGAAAGAAACATTCTCAACTCCATTTAGTAGCTAAAAGGTTACTTAATGCCAAGTAGAGTGGAGTGGAGTGGAGTGGAATGGAATGGAATAGAGTAGAATAGGTTAGAATAGGATAGGATAGGATAGGATAGGGTAGGGTAGGGTAGGGTAGGGTAGGGTAGGGTAGGGTAGGGTAGGGTAGAATAGAATAGAATAGAATAGAATAGAATAGAATAGAATAGAATAGAATAGAATAGAATAATAATAATAATAATAATAATAATAATAATAATAATAATAATAATAATAATAATAATAATAAATATTTATTTCTTAGCCGCACCCTCTCCCGAAGGACTCGGGGCGGCGTACAATGAAACATATGAAATAAATATGTGGACAAAACAAACATATAACAGAGACATATACCGAGACATACACAAGGAGGAGGTCGGCTGATAAATAAAACAATTAAAATACAGTATTTAAAACCCCTAGATAATTAAATATAATTAAAATACCCAATAAAAACCCGTCAGAATAGAATAGAATAGAATAGAATAGAATAGAATAGAATAGAATAGAATAGAATAGAATAGAATAGAATAGAATAGAATTCTTTATTGGGCAAGTGTTATTGGACACACAAGGAATTTGTCTTTGGTGTATATGCTCTCAGTGTACATAAAAAGACAAGATACATTGGTCAAGAATCATAAGGTACAGCACTTAATGGTAGTCATAGGGTACAAATAAGCAATCAGGAAACAATCAATATCAATATAAATCATAAGGATACAAGCAACAAAGTTACAGTCCTGCAGTCATAAGTGGGAGGAAATGGGTGATAAGAACGATGAGAAGACTAATAGTAATAGTAATACAGCCTTAGTGAATAGTTTGACAGTGTTGAGGGAATTATTTGTTTAGCAGAGCGATGGCATTCGGGAAAAAACTATTCTTATGTTTAGTTGTCTTTTTTTTATTGTAAACGTTTTATTGGTTTTTTACAAGTGTTTTGAGGAAAAAGGTAAATAGGTATAGAAAATTTTGACAGCTACATCATGCGGAAGATAGAAATCCCCCCAAATCTCACAATGTTTACAAAAAAGAAAAAGAAAACATCAAAATTTGAATAAACATTGGCAGCTTTTTGTTGAAAAGATGAAAAGAGGAGTGAAGACAGGCTTCCAGGAGCATGAAAAATGCCCAAGTTTTTTTCTCAATAGGCAAGAGGAGAATAGGAGGAATGCCAAAGAAAGATCCTCTGAGAAGCAGGAAATCAGATATTGTCAGATTGCAGCCTCCATCCCTTCTGGACATTAGCCATGGTAGCTCAAACTAGTAGGTACTGGAATCCATTGTCTTTTGAAAAGTCATAGGCTGTTTATCTCTGCTCTAAACCAGAGTGTTCAGAGCGCCAGTCAGAACAGGAAGTGAATTGGAAATAAATGCCTTTTGTTCACAGTCTAGATCAATTAAAGGGATGCCAATTTTGTGGGAAATACTGTTTGTTCTTTCTTTATTCTTAGTTTACTACGCTATAAACGCTTCCTGCATGACAGATTTCCCTTTTCCAGCGTCACCAAATTAAGCTACTCTAACCCCATGATTTGCTGCCCAGCCCCTCTGGCCGTAATTCCACACCTGCCACCCTTGCTTTCAAGATCTGCCAACAGTGCATGTTTACAACATTGCAAAGTTCACCCTGCTAAGCAAATAGGACCACCAGGATATAAAAGGCAGGAAGAGTTATGGCCGAACTGCAAAGAGAAGCAGAAGTATTTTGCAAAAGGGACAGAGGAGTCTGCAATAAAAGTCACTTACAAATGAGATCTGGCAGTTGGGTCATTAAAGTGACACAGTGTCTATACAGCCCAGGAGTGACAGGTTTTGGCCCACAGATGTTCTAACTGGAGAACCCAATCCATCAATCTTTCAGCCTGTTCCTGGCTTTAATTGTTAGAAATCTAAATGGCTGGGAAAAATCATATCAAAAATTTGTTTTCTCATTTTCTACATCACTAGTAATCCATATCCAAAGTTCCGTGGAGACACTTCATCTGATAGGAATATCACTGAAAAGCTGGTTTCCATGGGGACAGCCCAACAGCCTGCAATGAAGTGCCTTAAACACATAATAGTGGGACACACATATCTTGTTTATTATTGTTTACCAATTTTATATCTCCTGTTTTTCTTGATGTTAATGCCCAAGGCAGATACCAATAATAAATAATGGGATTTTAAAACTTTAATTATGAGATCAATTACAACAATACAATTTAATATGTAATTAGGCTAACTTTAGAAGCATGTTAAATATCTCCAAATGCAACCAATTAGAAATCAATTCAAAATAAAAAAGCTTAAGCACAAAAAGCTGACATAGAGAAGACTTTTTTTTTTTTGCTAATGGAAATAGATTGATCGTCTTCAGTGAATTCAACTAATAAGGACCAAGTTGAAGAGTCCTCAAATTTTGTAATCCTGTGATAATTAACAAAGCTGTGAGTAACTCCTAATAGCCCAAATAAGATTAATGGTTTTAGTGGGATTAGTGTTGTGCAAGAAATAAACCAATCTTAATAATTAAATATTAATTTATAAATTGAACAAAACAATGATAGAATCTGAGAGTTTTTAAAAAATATATTACTTTCATTGGAAATAAATCCCAAATGTAATCAAATATAAAGCCATGGTTTTAAAAGAGAAGACTATCTAGTTTACTGTAGTATACTTCCTGACTTCTGGATTTTACTACTGTATTGAGATTATTCTCTTTTGTTTTCCGTATTTGTTTTGGATAAATATTTGCTTTTTTCAGCCCATGGTGCTACCTGTCTCATTTAAGTTTTGTATGCCTTTTATGAAGTGGTGGGATTCAAATAATTTAACAAATGGTTCTCTGCCCTAATGACAGGCTGGTTGGGTGTGGCTGGGTGGACATGTGACTGAGTGGGCGTAGCCTTAGAAAATTTCTCCTTAGTCCAACTCAATAGAACAGAACAGAATAGAATAACAGAGTTGGAAGGGACCTTGGAGATCTTCTAGTCCAACCCCCTTCTTAGGCAGGAAACCCCACACCTCTTCAGACAAATGGCTATCCAATCTCTTCTTTAAAACTTCCAGCATTGGAGCATTTACAACTTCTAGAGAAAAGTTGTTCCACTGATTAATTGTTCTGTCAGGAAATTTGAGGGATTCCTACAAAAATGAGGGAGTCAAACTATTTTCCAAAGTACCCAAAGGCATGACAAGAAACAATGGATGGAAAGTAACTAAAGAGAGAAGCAACCTAAGACTAAGAAGAAATTTCCTAAGGGTGAGGCCAATCAACCAATGGAATAGCTTGTCTTCAGAAGTTGTGGGTGCTCCATCACACACAAGCAACACAGTTACAAGATAATTTGAAATCTTTACAGTATAATACTGTAAGCTAATTCTTAAATGCTGAAAATGCAGGATCAAAATACATAAACATAGAAACAGCATTGCAACCCTATACCAAATGAATAAAATCAATTCTGCCAATTGGAACGTGTATTATTAAAAAAGACACAAGAACTCTGACAAGAAACTCCTGCTCTGCATTAACATTTTTAAAACTCCTCCTCTGGCCTAATCCTGTCAAGAACAAGGAAAGATTCAACCTAGAAATAAGGAGGAATTTTCTGGCATTGAGAACAATCAACTTGCCTTCGGAAGTTGTGGGAGCTTCATCACTGGAGGCTTTCACGAAGAGATAGGACTGCCATTTGTCATAAATGATGTAGGGTCTCCTGCTTGGGTGAGGGGTTGGACTAGATGGCCTATAAGGTCCCTTCCAACTCTGTTAATCTGTCTGATCTGCAAATTTCTATTGTTTTTGTGCTGACTGCATTCCTGCAGTTTTATCACAACTAAGTATTCGCATGTTAAATGGTTCTTGGCTGTCTCCCTGGGCCAGAGCTATTAACTGAAGAGACAGAAAAGTGGTGGGGGGGGAGGGGACACCTCCCTTGCACTTTAAGCGTGAGTTTGCTAGGATTTTTCTGCTGAGGCTATGTGGTTATTTCTTCTTTTTCTTTTCCCTTCCTTTGGTTAATTATAAACGGGAATGTTTGGGTTGTGTGAGAGCTACTGGAATCGGTAGGCAGGCAAACAGTTCGCAGAACTCCACAAAGAATTAACAAACAATTCTCCTGAACTGGTGCAACCCGGTTGAATTCCACCACTGCTTTTATGTAAATTTAGAGAGATACTGTGCATAGGTAGGAATTTTATTTTGAAGGAAGGTAAGAAGAAATATCAGTGAATTGCCCCACCATAACAGTACTGAGTAAATCAGTTCTCAGTTTATCACCATACAGATTCACTAACGTTACTAACACCCACACTTCTGTAGGCACTCCAAAGACTATTTAAAGTAATAGGTAAATATACAAACCATTATTGGCAGATTTGCTGGAAACTCATATCAAATATTTTATAGAAAGTTCAAACCCAGCTTTTGGCATTCCGTGTTGATGGATAAAGTCTAGCAGGGACGTGCGGTCAGGGGAGGCAGGGGAGGCAGAGCCTCACCTCTCTTCATGAAATAATAGTATATAATATTATATACATCTGTCCGGCCGCACCCCGGAGCTGCGGAGGCAGAAATGTTGCTTTCGTGGCTTCGTCATCTGGGAGCGCCGACAACATTTCTGCCTCCGCAGCTCCCGGGAGTGGACGGACGGAGGTAGCCAGAGTGGCGCCGAGGCAGTCTGGCGGGCGAGCAACCGAGGATCAGGCAGCCTGATCCTCCATCGCTTGCTCGCTTGCTCTTTCATCCGCCCGGACCACCTCGGCGTCGCTCTGGCTACATCCGTCCAGCCACGCCGGGAGCTGCGGAGGCAGAAATGTTGTCGGCACTCCCCGATGACGAAGCCACGAAAGCAACTGGGGGAAGGTTCTCGTCATTCCCCAGTCGCTTTCGAGGACTGCGGAGCGTGAGCCGGCGGAGCACGCTCAGGAAGGCAGGGAATGGGATCACGTGTGCTGAAGGCGGAGGCAGCCTCCGCCTGCAGCACACGTGGTCCCATTCCCTGCCTTTCTGATGACGTCACCAGCCTCACCAGCCATGAACCTCACCGCACGTCACTGAAGTCTAGCAATAGTTTATCACATACTGGACAGTTGTCAGTAGTTACATCCTGCAAAGAAAAAAGAGTTTAATCCATTTCAACTGCATTAAAATGCCGCATTACACATTAATCAAAGTAAATAAAACTGATATTTTCGACACAACAGTGTTTCAACCGATTGAAGTCCAATGTTCTGCAAAACAGATAAGCATGCATAACAACTCATTTACAAATAATATCCTATAGCATAACTTACAAATTACAGAAACAAGGTTTTTGGCAGTTCATAAAACTGTGGTGCCTTTCTTAGGAAAAGGAAGCAGGTAGAAAACCCATTTGCAAGCTTAATGATACTCAAAAGTTCAAACTTTACAAACCTACGTAAAAGTTTCTATTTATTACCAACCTCCCCATTTCGGCCTAATGAATGAACAATGTATGGAATTTCAAAGTCTAAGAACAGCCACCCAGAGAAACTCTTCATTCTTTTTTTAAAGACAGGAAGGCTGCATCACATCGCAATAATCCCAGGATAAATTAGTTCTTCCAAAATAGTAAACCCCAAGGAAATTTCCTTTTCTATGTGGAAACTTTAAAATTTGTGCAATTGAGGTAACTCTGCAATGCCTAATAATGATACAATTGAATTCCATTATGGATAAAATGCTTTATGTGTGGGTGGGTGGGTGGATGGATGGAGGGACAGACAGACAGACAGTATGAGTCAGTCAGTTTTTGCTTTAAGTCTGATTCTCATGAAAACATTAGCATCACCTCTCTTGATTAGTTAAACAACACCTCCCCCTCTTGGACACACATAGTATTAATTTGCTTGCTTTATAAGAGAAGAGGAAGGTTAGATTTTAGTATTGCAATTTAAGGGTGCCGTTAATTAATTACTGTATGTATGTACTATTGAATTCATGGATAAATGAATAATGAAAAAATAAATTTACACAGGTACCAGGTAGACATCCTAAGGTTGCTCTATCACCATGCCGAAGCTGGGGCATGACACAGCAAGATAAACCTTTTGCTGTCCATAGATATTTAATGAGCTGGTGAGATTCTGCAGAAGAGATTTGATGCAGACCCCTTTTGCCATTTGTCAGAGTTCAGCATCTGCCTAATGACCTGCTGATATTTTCTGCTGATCCTGTCTTTGTGGCAAAGGGCTAATGAGAACGAAAGAGGACTCAAACAGACTATCAATGAAGGCAGACCTGTGTAAATGCACCCCCCTTCAGGGTGGATGAAGGTTAGCTCTTGTTACTCCCAGCATTTTCAAATAGGAGCCGCCTGCACACAAATCCAGCTTTTCCGGTAGTTTGAGGTGAGCCGATGCACATTTTGGATATGATGGCCTTGCTTTATGCAAGGCAACAGAGAGCCAGTCAAAGAAGGCTCTTCCGGCTAATTTATTTCAAAGGGAGAGCTAGAACACTTTGAACTTCTGTGTCAGCACCTTTCACTCAGGAACATCAAAGCCTCTTGCAAGGCAATTAGTTAATGAGTTGGTCAGCCTTTAGGAAGCAAAGGAATGAAGCTGCCAGCCAGCAAGGGGAAAATATGGAAACTGATTGGTCTAAGAGGGCTATTCTCCTTGACTGAGTGATTTACAATGTGAGGCTGTCCATTTCAATATTATTGAAAAGAAATTGTCTCTGAATTTCACTGAACTTAAAAGCGGTGTAAATATGCACAGGGACAACTTTTAAAAATAAAAACTACTCTTCTTCTTTGAATCTTACTTGATTCTATACTTTGGGATTCCTCTTGCTACCTGGGAGAGATCAAAGTGAAATATAAAGAAATATTTAAAAGCACAAAAGATTATTGAGAGTTTCATTTTTTTCTTAAGGGTATGAAATAGAATTCTTTATTGGCTAAGTGTGATTGGATACACAGGGAATTTGTGTTTGGTGCATATGCTCTCAGTGTACATAGAGAGACAAGATACATTTGTCAAGAATCATAAGGCACAACACTTAATGATAATCATAGGGTATAATAATCAGGAAACAGTATCAATATAAATTGCAAGGTTACAAGCAACAAAGTTAAGTCCTGCAGTCATAAGTGGGAGGAGATGGGTGATAGGAATGATGAGAAGACTAATAGTAATAGTGAAGGGGAATAGTAATAAGGATACAAACTTGATGGTTTTAGTAGAAACATTTGTTTTCTGTAACACACATATATTATGCCTTGTATTTGTAATGTACCATATTTTTCGGAGTATAAGACGCACCTTTTTTCCTCAAAAAAGAGGCTGAAAATCTAGGTGCATCTTATACACTGAATACAGCTTTTTTTGCCTCCCGAAACCCTGCACCATCACCAAAATGGCTGTGCATACCCTTATGGAGGCTTTCAGAGAGCTCCTGGGGGGCTGGGGAGGGCAGAAATGAACAAAAAATGGGCCATTCCCCCCCCAGCCCCCAGCAGCACTCTATAAGCCTCCATAAGGCTATGCATGCAAAATTTTTTGACGAAAAATGGGCCCACTTTCGCGAAAAACAGGCAGTTTTTTGCTCATTTTTGCCCCACCCCCACCCCCAGGAGCACTCTGCAAGCCCCCCCCCCCTATTCATGCCTTTTTTTTCCTATTGGAAAGCTCTTTAACTGATTGATCAGAATTACATTGATCAAGTACTGTGCCAGCAGAAACAATGTCTTAGGTGCTGCTGATTGTCAGCGATTTCCTTCTCCAGCAATTGGATAAATACACCTGGAAACATCTATCTATCTACCTACTCTCTCTCTCCCTATCTACTGTATTTCTCTCTCTATCCCTCTATCTATCTACCTACCAACCTACCAACTCTCTCTCTCTCTCCCTACCTATCTACTATATTTCTCTCTATCTCTTTCTATTTCTCTCTTTCTATCCCTCTACCTACCTACCTACCTACCTACCTACCTACCTACCTACCTACCTACACTCTCTCTTTCTCCCCCACCTACCTACTGTATTTATCTTTCTATTTCTATTTCTATTTCATCTATATATCTCTATCTATCTATCTCTATCTCTATCTCTCTATATCTATATCTATATCTATATCTATATCTATATCTATATCTATATCTATCTATCATCTATCTATCTATCTATCTATCTATCTATCTATCTATCTATCTATCTATCTATCTATCTATCTATCTATCATGTATATATCACTTACAGAAAGACAGCAGCTCCGGTCACATTTTAAGCCCACAGCTTGAAGATGGCAGGTGAGATCCTGCCGAAACGTTGCAAAGACAATCTCAACCTTACACGGGAAAAGACCCGAATACAACAAAACCAGCATATATATATATATATATATATATATATATATATATATATATATATATATATATATATATATATATATATATATATATATATATATATATATATATATATATATATATATATATATATATATATATATATATATATATATATATATATATATATATATATATATATATATATACATACATACATACATATACATATATGTGTGTGTGTGTGTGTGTGTGTGTGTGTGTGTGTGTGTGTGTGTTTGTGTTACAACCCCTGGTATGACCAAATCATACCAGGTTCAAATCCCAGTAAGGGTATGGCTAGCTGATGAGAGCTAAACAGCTTGAAATGGATCCATACTAGTCTCCCTTTATTTTATCAGCACAAATACAACATATATATATATATATATATATACATACATACATACATACTTTTTTTAAAATTTGCCTCTTCAAAACCTTGGTGCGTCTTATACTCCGGTGCGTCTTATACTCCGAAAAATACGTTATACACTTGCATTCTGTAAGTGCCTTTTGTTCCCTGCAACTGACTTCCTGTGGCGCTGTCATTAGGGTCTGTAGAATATCTGGCAAGTGTAAAGACCTGTGATCCTTGCCGTTTGAACTCATATCAATCTGCATAGAATCTATGGGCATAGAACTTATCCCTGAAATAGGTATATTATTTATCAGTACAAATACAACACAAATATAAAAAGGCAACATTAAAAATAAAAATATGGTTTTCTGCCTGCATGGTCTTCTGTGATAAGCCGAAGGACAGAAAGAGGGAGTAGTGACCTTCCTCCCATATTTAGGCATACCAGGGGTTGTAACACAAATACATACCTATTTCCCTGGCTCAACTGATAAGGAGGACAGCCTGTGGCTTAGTGGCTAAGACTCCTGCCTAAGATATAATACAGCCCAGGTTCGAATCCCAGTAAGGGTATGGCTAGCTGATGAGAGCTAATTAGCTCGAAATAGATCTATACTAGTCTCCCTTTATTTATTTATCAGTACAATTACAACACACACACACACACACACACACACACACACACACACACACACACACACATATATATATATATATATATATATATATATATATATATATATATATATATATATATATATATATATGTTTTCTGAGGTTTTCGCGGGTGTTTGTATGTATGTCTTTGGTTGTTCGGGTTTTCTCCCGCGTAGAATTGGAAGTATCTTCACGACGTTTCGATGAAGTCTCATTCATCATCTTCAGGCTGGTGCTTCCGGCTTGGTGCTTCCGGCTTGGTGCTTCCAGGAGCAATGTGAGATCTCAGCCGGTTCCTCCTTTTAACTGCCAGTGGGGGTTTGTGCTGATTGGGTGGGAGCTTGGCTGCATTCTGATTGGGTGGAGGTGTATTCTGATTGGTAGGGGGCTTGGCTGTGTTCTGATTGGATGGGAGTTTGGCTGTGCTCTGATTGGATGGGGGCGTGTTCTGTTTGGGTGGGGGCCTGGTTGTGCTTGTGTTAGTCTGAGTTGCAGAAGGATTTGAGCTGGTGAGCTGCTTTACTGTTGTTTACTTCCAATTCTACGTGGGAGAAAACCCGAACAACCAAAGACATACATACAAACACCCGCGAAAACCTCAGAAAACAAATATCGTACCTCTACGGGGAGGAAATCCACCATCTGACCAGGACCTACGAAAAACTCGAAGTCCAAAGAGCTTCCATTTTATGTGACCTCACATTCCTATGCAACTGCCGAGATCAAAAACTCGGCAGTTGCTTCCAATTAAAATTCCACTCCAACTCTACAGCCACCAAACGTATCCTGAAAAGAACAGAAATGGCCCTAATCAGAAATGAACTTCACACAAAAAGATTCCACCTAGACCGAATCAACAAAAATTTCCTTACACTTCACCTCAAACTCAGCAACAAGATCCACCCCACACTTTGGGACAAATCCAAACAACTCACCACCTGGAGAGCCGAAACACAGACCACCCTCAAGACAGACACACATACCAATAAACTCCGAAGACTAAAAGAACGCCAGAAACAAACCCCTCCCCCCTCACAGCCACACATGAAACAAACAGTACATAACATCTCAGATAAGATCCTCACCAAAGCTGAAACCAATGTCCTTGCCAGAGGATTCAACTTTGCAGTCGCTCCCAAACACATCCCCACTGAAACCATTATATGCGGAGTTGAAACCAGCCTGACCAAAATCAACCCCGATGACGCTAACAGAATCAGACTCGAAATCACCAACATCCTCTGCACCAGCAAGCCCCCCAAAAGCAACTTACCCAAAGAGGAACAGACAGCACTACTTAACCTAAAAGAAGACACTAGCATAATAATCCTTCCAGCAGACAAGGGGAACGCCATGGTGGTCATGAACACATCTGACTACCAAACCAAATTAACCAACCTACTCCAAGACTCCACTTACAAACCCCTAAGCACGGATCCCACCACCTACTTAGAAAAAACCACCAGATCCAAAATAAAAGCCTCCCCCATCAGCGAAGAGATTCAGCAAACAATCATTCCCAGAGAAAAATCATCCAGATGCCCTAAGCTCTATGGTCTCCCCAAGATACACAAAGAAGGAACCCCACTCAGACCCATAGTCAGCTCCATAGGCTCACCTCTACAAAACCTAGCCAAATTTCTCGCCAAACAACTACAGCCCTATGCAGAATCCATCACCTCACACGTAAAAAACTCATTCCAGTTCATAGAGATCATAAAGAAACAAAACTTACAGCCCAGCGACCTACTCGTGAGCTTCGATGTTGTATCCCTCTTCACCCAAGTACCAATCAAAGAAGCCTTGACAGCTATCCAAAACAAATACACCCCCCCCCCAAACATATCCTAGATCTGACCAACCACTGCCTCTCCAACACATACTTCATCTATAACGGACAAAAATACAAACAAATAGAAGGAGCACCCATGGGATCACCCCTCTCACCTGTCATTGCTAACCTCTTCATGGAACACTTTGAAACCCAAGCTCTAGAAAAATCCGATCACAAACCCAAACTCTGGCTCAGATATGTAGACGACACCTTCATAATCTGGCCACACGGGAAAGATAAACTGGACAACATCCTCACACACCTCAACAGCCTACACCCCAAAATACAGTTCACCATGGAAACAGAAGCCAATAACCAACTCCCCTTCCTGGATGTCTTAGTCTATAAGAAATCCAATGGATCCCTAGGACACACCATCTACCAGAAGAAAACACACACAAACCCCTATTTGCACGCACTCTCACACCACCACCCAGCACAGATCAACTCTGTAGCCAAGACACTCATCTCCAGAACAAAACGCTTAGCTGATGAACAACACCTCAAAACCGAACTACACACTCTCACCAACGTACTAACATCCAATGGATTCCAAAGAAACAATATCACTAACCTTATCCAAAAAGAAAACCCCACTAAAATCCAAGACAGTGAACAAGAAAACGGCAAAGCCCTCCTCCCATACATAAAAGGCACCACAGACAGAATCAGCAAGATCCTCCACAAACACAACATCAAGACAGCATTCTACACAAACCGAAAAATATCCACCATCCTAAGAAACCCCAAAGACAAAATAGAGTTAGAAAATCAAGGAGTATATGAAATCCCATGCACCACCTGCCCCACCACATACATCGGACAAACCAACAGAAGAATAAAGGCACGCATTGAAGAACACAAAAACTCAGTCAGAAAGGAGGAACCAACTTCTTCCCTGGTCCAACACCTCAAAGCCACAGGACATGATATAGACTTTAAAAAGACCAGAACTATTGCCAAAATTGAACACTTTAACAACAGAATAATCAGAGAAGCTATTGAGACAGAAAAACGACCACACAGCATGAATAAGCGAGATGATACCTCCCGCCTACCAGCCATTTGGAAACCCGCCCTCACTGACAAACGAGTCCCTAACACAAAGAATGATACCAGACCCACACTCACGAAAACCACACAGGATGTCACTATCACACATCCACGCAAAAAGCAAGCCCAAACCCACACCGATAATGACCACAAACCAGAAGCCGGACCACAAACAGAAGCCAGACCACAGCTGCATTATTAGCCACTTTAAACCCCTCAGATCCATACATTAAGCAAACTGATGCCCACCACGGAGATGTGGCACGACCACAAACGCGAAGCCAAACAACAGTAAAGCAGCTCACCAGCTCAAATCCCTCTGCAACTCAGACTAACACAAGCACAACCAGGCCCCCACCCAAACAGAACACGCCCCCATCCAATCAGAGCACAGCCAAACTCCCATCCAATCAGAACACAGCCAAGCCCCCTACCAATCAGAATACACCTCCACCCAATCAGAATGCAGCCAAGCTCCCACCCAATCAGCACAAACCCCCACTGGCAGTTAAAAGGAGGAACCGGCTGAGATCTCACATTGCTCCTGGAAGCACCAAGCCGGAAGCACCAAGCCGGAAGCACCAGCCTGAAGATGATGAATGAGACTTCATCGAAACGTCGTGAAGATACTTCCAATTCTACGCGGGAGAAAACCCGAACAACCAAAGACGTACGTACATACATACATACATACATACATACATAGATACACACACACACACACACACATACATACATACATACATACATACATACATACAGTGGGGCAAAAAAGTATTTAGTCAACCACCAATTGTGCAAGTTCTCCCACTTAAAAAGATGAGAGAGGCCTGTAATTGGCATCATAGGTAGACCTCAACTGTGAGAGACAAAATGTTAAAAAAAAGACCAAACAATCACATTGGCTGATTTGGAAATAATTTATTTGCAAATTATGCTGGAAAATAAGTATTTGGTCAGTATCAAAAGCTCATCTCAATATTTTGTTATATATCCTTTGTTGGCAATGACAGAGGTCAAACGTTTTCTGTAAGTCTTCACAAGGTTGGCACACACTGTTGCTGGTATGTTGGCCCATTCCTCCATGCAGATCTCCTCTAAAGCAGTGATGTTTTGGGGCTGTCGCTGGGCAACACGGACTTTCAACTCCCTCCAAAGGTTTTCTATGGGGTTGAGATCTGGAGACTGGCTAGGCCACTCCAGGACCTTCTTACGAAGCCACTCCTTCATTGCCCGGGCAGTATGTTTGGAATCATTGTCATGTTAAAAGACCCAGCCACATTTCATCTTCAATGCCCTTGCTGATGGAAGGAGGTTTGCACTCAAAATCTCACAATACATGGCCCCATTCATTCTGTCCTGTACACGGATCAGTCGTCCTAGTCCCTTTGCAGAAAAACAGCCCCAAAGCATGATGTTGCCACCCCCGTGCTTCACAGTAGGTATGGTGTTCTTTGGATGCAACTCAGCATTCTCTCTCCTCCAAACACGACGAGTTGTGTTTCTACCAAACAGTTCTATTTTGGTTTCATCTGACCATATGACATTCTCCCAATCCTCTTCTGGATCATTCAAATGCTCTCTAGCAAACTTCAGATGGGCCCGGACATGGACTGACTTAAGCAGGGGGACACATCTGGCACTGCAGGATCTGAGTCCCTGGCGGCGTAGTGTGTTACTGATGGTAGCCTTTGTTACGTTGGTCCCAGCTCTCTGCAGGTCATTCACTAGGTCCCCCCGTGTGATCCTGGGATTTTTGCTCACCGTTCTTGGGATCATTTTGAGCCCACGGGGTGAGATCTTGCGTGGAGCCCCAGATCGAGGGAGATTATCAGTGGTCTTGTATGTCTTCCATTTTCTAATTATTGCTCCCACAATTGATTTGTTCACACCAAGCTGCTTGCCTATTGCAGGTTCGGTCTTCCCAGCCTGGTGCAGGTCTACAATTTTGTTTCTGGTGTCCTTTGACAGCTCTTTGGTCTTCACCATAGTGGAGTTTGGAGTGTGACTGTTTGAGGTTGTGGACAGGTGTCTTTTATACTGATGACACGTTCGAACGGGTGCCATTGATACAGGTAATGAGTGCAGGACAGAGGAGCCTCCTAAAGAAGGAGATACAGGTCTGTGAGAGCCAGAAATCTTGCTTGTTTGTAGGTGACCAAATACTTATTTTCCACCATAATTTGCAAATAAATTATTTCCAAATCAGCCAATGTGATTGTTTGGTCTTTTTTTTAACATTTTGTCTCTCACAGTTGAGGTCTACCTATGATGCCAATTACAGGCCTCTCTCATCTTTTTAAGTGGGAGAACTTGCACAATTGGTGGTTGACTAAATACTTTTTTGCCCCACTGTATGTATGTATGTATGTATGTATCCTAAAAGGAACAGAATTACAGGCCTGACACAGTGCTCTATAGCATCGTTTTGAGGGTAGGAGTTGAAATAATTTATGTCCAGGATGTGAGCGGTCTGTAGATATTTTCACGGCCCTCGTTTTGACTCCTGCAGTGTACAATTGGTAGCAATTGTTTTTTCTGCAGTTCTGATTTACCATTGAAGTCTGTGTCTGTCTTGTTGGGTTGCAGAGCCAAACCAGACAGTTATGGAGGTGCAGATGACAGACTCAATAATTCCTCTGTAGAACTGAATCAGCAGCTCCTTGGGCAGTTTGAGCTTCCTGAGTTGGCGCAGAAAGAACATTCTTTGTTGTGCTTTTTTGATGATGTTTTTGATGTTAGGTATCCATTTTAGGTCTTGAGATATGATATGATAAGAGAACTGGCTGGTGAATTTTTCTAAACAAAGAGATAAAGGAAACTTGTGAAAGATCCTGTAACTCTAGGACCACATACAGCTTCTAAAGGAGGATATACATTTTTAAAAAAACTTCAAGAATGCTGCAATGGTCATAAGTGTGAAAATGGTCATAAATCACTATTTTCAGTGCTGTTGTAACTTCAAATGGTCACTAAATGAACTGTTATAAGTCGAGGGTTACATGTACTTGTTTAAAATTCTGCAATAAAGTCTATATTTAAAAAGGTCTGCTTTGAATGCATCCATCAACAGGACAAAGGAAAAAATCTAAAGATGTGATTGAGTTGTCTAAGATGAATGATTAAAGGCAAGAAATAGTTAAGATTAAAGAAGGGAGATAAACTTTACAGCAATTTGTGTGTGTGTATACACACACACATTCTGGAAGTGATAAAAACAAATTAAATGAGTCTCAATATACTGAAAGGAATTAAAAATAAATATGAGAAAATGAGTTGGGATAAAACTGAAATAGGAGAATGCTGGAAGGGGTATTTTTGGGATTTATATGGGAATTATAGTGATATGTTGAAAAATAGAACTGAAATTAAGGCTAAATTGTGTCCAAAGAAAAATTGATGTAAAGGAAATGATAAGTACTGTGGAAATGTTGAAAAATGGTAAAGCTGCAGATAGAGAAGATGTTACTGGAGAAATGCCAAAATACAGATTTAGTATGCTTATGTTGTGCTATGGCTCTTGCGTGCAAGTGCATCCGTGTTTCACAATAGTATAATAGAATAATAATAACATTCTTTCGTATGGAAAGATAGCCCCCAAAATATAGAAAAATTAATTTATTAAATGTGCTTGGCAGGATTCTGAACAAAAGATATAACAACCATGAATAAAATCTAGGATGTGCAGTGCAGCTTTATGCTGAACAGTATTTCCAAAGACCATATATTTCATCTTCAGCGGACCATTGAGATATGCATGAATGTGGGAAAGAAAGTTTATTGTACATACGTTGATTTAAAGTTCATGCTAAAGTGAGTAGAGTTGAATTATGGAATGTTTTCTGTGAATATGGGGTAAAATCTTGGTTGCTGAATGCAATCGTAGTACATGATGAATGTAAAGCATGTGTTAGAATAAATTAAATGCTTAATGCTTTTTAAAATGCTTATTTCAATACTGGTATGGAAAAAAGACAAGCCTGTGTGATGTTCTCCTAGTTATTTAATGCACTTATCTTTGTAATAACTTTAGAGATGTATTAGGTGGGGTTATGAAGCAGCATGTTCTTTGTATGCAGATGATGTCACATTGTTACTTAAGAATTCAAACAATTTGCAGTGATGGCAAAAGACTTGAGTTCAGAATTGAAAAAGTTAATGTATCAAAGCAGGTGCATTTGTCAAGAGATTGAAATGAATGGCACATGGATGGCAAAAACTACATTAACTTAATTTGTGTACCTCGGCAGAACACTTATTTAAAAATGAAGATATAGGCTGATAATATTTATTGTGAAATATAAGTGAAAAGTTGGTAGTGCTTCTGCTCACTTTGTTACGCAGAAGCAAAAGATGCCAGGAAAAACATGTCAATAAATTGACTGCAGTGCGAGTTGGAAATTTATAAGTGGGGGTAAGGGGAAACAAGGGTCAGGAATGAATGGGTGCTAAGAAAATGTAGACTGGTGGCAAAAGCAAGTGGTCAGCGCAAAAGTCAGAAATGAAATTTGCCATAGAAAGAGAATGAAGGCAGACTGAATTGCAAAGAAAATATATGAAGGGAAGGTGAATGTGTGAAAAGAAAGACAGTAAATGGAGTTGGAGTAGACAAGATTGCTAAAAAGAGAAAAAATGAGATGTTTAAAGGACAAAAAGTTATGTTTATATGGTGGGATTCAAAAATTTTTACTATCAGTTCTGTGGTAGTGGCTTGGCCTGGTGGGCGTGGCAGGGGAGGTTACTGCAAAATCCCCATTACCTCCCGATCAGCTGGGACTTGGAGGCAGAGAATAGATGGGGATGGGGCCAGTCAGTAGTTCAAATTTTGAACTACTCAAAATTTCTGCTACTAGTTCTTCAGAACTGGTCAGAATCTGCTGAATACCACCTCTGGTTTGTAGCATATAGACGTGGTAGAAGGAAAGATAGTTTACAAGGACAGAAAGATAAGGGGTTGATGTAAACTAAATTAAGTTACCTTTCTTTTGTCTCCTGATTGAACAGAACTTTGCAGATGGAAAAGAATCTGATGGGTATGTACTTAATTAGATTAACACTTAATATTGTTCTCAGAAGGAAAAGTGTGCCATTGAATCTTTAGCAACTGACAGCCTATTGACCACAAGGATGTAGAAACAAAGAGGCATTTAACCTCTTTATTTTTCTACATCATTTGTAGCTCTTTTGCTGACTAATTCTCCACCTAGTAAAATGAAGTTAGCTAGGTAGCAGTCTTTCCTACCTCCTTCCTGTATTTTCTTAAATAAACTTTTTTAAAATTACATTTCACTCATTCTTGTTCCAGGTAGATTCCCATTCTTGGGAATACATAATCTCTCTCTCTCGCGTGCGCACATGCATGCAAGTACATACGTATATATTTGCTTTCTTCAACATCAGCAATTTATCTTCTCTCTTTGCCCAGAGAATAGCAATAGCACTTAGACTTATATATCGCTTCACAGTCTATAAGCGGTTTACAGAGTCAACATATTGCCCCCAACAATCTGGGTCCTCATTTTACCCACCTTGGAAGGATGGAAGGCTGAGTCAACCTTGAGCCTGGGGAGATTCCAACTGCCAAATTGAAGGCAGCTGGCAGTGAGCAGAAGTAGCCTGCAGTACTGCATTCTAACCACTGCACCACCACGGCTCAATCCTTTGTATATGTAGATATCAAACTATTTTCATACATCAGGACTGGTGCCATTACAGATGTTTAAAGTTAATTCCATTGACCTGCTGGCCCAGTGGATAATTACATTGTCGAGCAGTCCCAGATGTGCAATGATTAGAAAGCTGTCTCCTCCATAAGCCAGGAAGCGTTTGTCTCCAAAATCTGGTTTGTTTCCCCTGCTGTGCTCTAATAAACCCTCCTGCCTTCTTTCTCTTCCATACACACAATAGGATTTTTAATACCTATTTCCAAAACAGAGCACAGAGTGAATCTAAAATAGCTTGAGCATAATAGATCATAAAACTGTTATCGCTGTCGTAAAACAATAGCAAAAATAAAAATAGAAAAAGGAAAACACTATAGTGGATGCTGTTTCCAAAGACACCAAAGTTTAGAAATGTCTTAGCCTGTTTCCAGAAGGATGATAAAGAGGCTGCCACATAGGAGCTGACATTGATGCTTATTTGCACCACAATAAGCCTCCACAAAACAAGTTTAATATGGTAACTGAATTAACCTTTTACTGAGTTGCACAGTATATCAAGCCATGTAAGAACAGTTACAGAACATGCTAAATCACCCAAAATCAATCATGTTTGTGTTCACATATTGTGTGAAAGCAGCCACTCTTTCATTGACATGGATATCGGTATATCTATGTTTGGTTGGGTGTGGATATCAACTTTCAAAAACCCAGCTTTCTGAGTTCAAAACATGTCAAGTCTCTAATGCCAATATTCTCAAGTTTTGGTGGGACCCTGAAAGAGGTCACAACAGGGGTGGGTTCCAGCAGTCAGTACTGCTGGTTTGCTCATGGCTGCTCCATATATGCGTGCACACTTTGTGCTTGCATGCTCAGTGCAATAAAAATTGTACCACAGGCACCGCCCGGAGAACCAGTTTGGGGGCGTGGCAGGCCTGGGTCGCTGCCGGTTCCAGCGACCCAGGCCACCAAACTACTACTGGTTCAGCCGAACCAGTTAGAACCAGGAGGAACCCACCACTGGGTCACAAGCAACTTAGAACAGGTCACAATCTCTTTAAAAAAAAAAACCCAATCATGTAAACTCTTTCTGGACTTTGTTTCCTGTTTTATCTATGCAAATCAACTGTGGGCCAGTCCAAGCAAAGCAGAAGCAAATCCCAACAGTGCTTCTATTTTGCCTTGACGAAATAAACTCCCTCTGGTCTTTGCTCTTTATTTTGGGCGCAGTTGCAAAGTTTGAGAAGCTCTAGGATAAGTAGATTATATTTATCATATATATGTGGGAAACCATATATAATTATGCATCATTATAATATAAGCAAGGGACGTAGTGGCTCAGGGGCTAAGATGCTGAGCTTGTCAGTCAGAAAGGTCAGCAGTTCAGCGGTTCGAATCCCTAGTGGCGCGTAACGTTGTGAGCTCCCATTACTTGTCCCAGCTTCTGACAACCTAGCAGTTTGAAAGCATGTAAAAGTGCAAGTAGAAAACATACTTTGGTGGGAAGGTAACAGCGTTCCGTGCGCCTTTGGCGTTTAGTCACATGACCACGGAGATGTCTTCCGACAGTGCTGGCTCTTCGGCTTTGAAACAGAGATGAGCACCGCCCCCTAGTGTTGGGAACGACTAGCACATATGTGTGAGGAGAACCTTTACGTTTACCTATATAATATAAGCGGTCATGGTACTGCAAAATTGCAAAGCCTCTTGTTGTAATGTGAGCCCTACATCAGATTTCACAGTATTAAGAAACAAACAAAGCCATCTCAAAGCAGTCCCTTGCTGCACTCAAAATGGAGGGATGGGAAACCAGGGCCCCGGCCTTTCTGTTCTTACTCCACCACTATTCCCCCCCCCCCCCAAAAAATTAAGTGATTTCTACAGGGAATGAAATATGATTCTCTGAGTAATTTCTTTGAAACCCTTTTCCTCTCCCGCCTCCCCTCCCCTTCTAAGATCTTAAAAGGCCAAGGAGGCCAGGCAGACTGATAGAAACGTGGAGGATGATTTTGGTAAAAGAAACTAATGTGGTAACATGTGGCTGTGGTCTGGGAATAAAACAAAACTAAAACCTGTAGCAGATGTTAAATATGTAAACAGTATGGGGGAATACTATAAAACCCAAGAGAAAAGAAAATCCAAGAAAAATCCAAGGGATAAATTCCATTTTATACTCATAAAATAAAAGGGAAGCTTATCTTTCTTTTCCCCTGATAATTTAGGAACAATCTGCTAACATTTGAACAATACACCTGGGTCTTTTTTGGGGATTGTGCGGCTACCCTCTTATGACTGCCCCGTGACAATTGCAGACTTGGAATTACATTTGCGCCCTCCCACCTCCTCCGAAGCAGCTTTTGGAGACTGAATCTTAAGCAAAGCACAGTCCTAGCAAAGAGAGTCTGATGCACTGAGCAACTTCACGAATGCTGGAGCTAAACAGAGTCACAGGTGAGCTGGTGGTCTTAGAAATTGATCTAATTAACAAATGCTTGAAATCCAAGTGGGGATGCAAGGAGATCTTGGGTGAACTTTCCTCCTCTTACAGGTAGTCCTCAATTACCAACGGAACGAGGACTGGCAACTTCATCACTAAGCGATGCGGTTGTACAGCATGATATTGTATGACCATGCTAACTTATGACAGCAGTTATGGCAGTGGTAGTTGCCTTATATTAAGCAAATCCCGCACACCACAGCATCTCACAATCACATCGATCCATTTGTAGCCTCCAGCTGGCTTCCCCCACTGATGTTGTCGGAAGCCACCACTAAAAAGTCACAAATAGCAGCCGTGGGTTGCTGTGACTATCACAACTGCAAGACAGTCACCAAGCGCCCAAATTCCAATCATGTAACCGCAAGGACCCTGTAATGGCCGCAACTATGAGTAATGGTCATCAATCCCCTTGTTCAGTATTGTTATAATTCAGAATGGTCGCTGAAAGAGTAGTCATTGAACGAGGACTACCTATATATCCATGAATTAATTAATTAAGTAGCTTCTTTATTTATTCAATTTTATAGCTGTTCATCTGAATCAATGACTCTGGACAGCTTACAATTCCAAAACATGCCAAGGTAGCTAGGTTAGGCTGTTCCAATCTTCCCTACAGGGAACAGCTGGGTGGGCAGGGGTACCAGTTTAACAACTGGTTCACTGAGCATGCGTTTGCTGCTGCGCACTTGCGCTGTTTACAGAGAAATCACCTTCCTCATTATTCATGGGGAGGAAAACAGCTGAGGAGCGGCAATCCACTCTGCCGTATCTATCAGCTCAGCTTCAGAAAAGGGAATATAGGTGAGTATAGCGCAGGGGCAGGCAGGTGGGCCCAGCTGATAGTCGGAACTACCGGTTCACTCAAACCGATAGAATTCCACCCCTGTGGGTGGGTGAATGTTTACTGACATCACTTGGGGCACATTTACATATGTGCATCACACAACAGCTGCTGGCTTCTGATGATCACCCAGGTTATAAATGCTTGTGACACATGAAGCCTTTAATGGCTGTAGCCTCCCAAACTAAAGTTGGTTTGCAACATTTCTTGTTTCTTTAGAAGGAAGTCGTTATACCTATCGGCCCAAGAAGGTTCTCTTCCTGTTTACTGATATTTGAATACAGTTTTTATAGCAAAGGGCATCGTGGAAATTATTCCTATATTCTAGCCTTTTGCAAGCCTATTCAAAAAGCTAAAATAGAGTCAATAAAGAAATATAGAAATAATGTCCACGTTAGGGTACTGGATGGAGACCAGGAAATTTACTTTCTAGTCTCCACTGGGTATGAAGCTCATCTGGGAACGCACGTGCAATATATAACCTATTGTTGTTATTGTTGTTATCTCTTTTATTCATTAAACATGAAACTCAAGTCAACTGAACATTTAAAAATGTATCGTAAATATCATTGACTGGTGCTAATGGTTGATACGGATTGCTGCCAGCCTCCTAGGTATCAACCAAATATTTTCTTAAAATATAAGATGTTCCGAGTAGCGCAGTTTTTTGCAGTTCCGCTGATGTCATTGCAGGAAGCTGCAATTTCTTGATGTATTTTATAAAATTCTTGGACATGGTACCAAGTGCCCCGATGACAACAGGTACCACTGTTACATGTTTCATCCATAATCACATAATTTCGATGGCCAGGTCATGATATTTCTTAACCTTAAAGGTGTCTTAATCACTACAACGAACTGGCTTACCGGAGAAAAAAAAAGAGGGGATTTTTTAAAATGTAAGTGCCCTTTTCTGAGAAAAAAGTGAGATATCAATAGTAATTATTTCCTCTTATTGTAGAAACCATATTCCAACTGATTAGCTACCTTGAAAGGAGACATTTCAAGGGAAGAGAAAATCAGCAGTGGCACCGTGTCTGCTTAGGATGGTATCTGCAAAGCTCAGCAGCTTTAAAATATGTGGACTTCAACTTCAATAAGGATTGAAGATGGTTTGGCGGGGGGGGGGGGGGACACTGGCTCAGGGCCTAATGATAATAGTCCAATTTCTGTAATAAGGGCTTTTATTTATTTTTTATTTTATTTGGTTTATCAGCATGTATGAGAAAACAAGTATGAATATAACACATAAACATATAAGCATAAGCAGGTATATGTATATACATAAGAAATGGGTACAAATAAATGGGGCCAGTAGGACAGGGATGGTAGGCACACTGGTGCGCTTATGCACATCCCCTACTGACCTCTTAGGAATGGGGTGAGGTCAACAGTTCACAGTTTAAGGTTAAAGTTATGGGGGTTTGG
The DNA here is from genome assembly GCF_964273705.1 of Natrix helvetica. Taxonomy (NCBI): domain Eukaryota; kingdom Metazoa; phylum Chordata; class Lepidosauria; order Squamata; family Natricidae; genus Natrix; species Natrix helvetica. The sequence goes on from NC_138548.1 coordinate 226,101,913, forward strand.
GGATGAAACCACGGAGTCAGGTAGAGCATTCCACACATTGTCCACTCTGTTGCTGAAGTCGTATTTTCTGCAATCGAGTTTGGAGCGGTTAACTTTGAGTTTGTATCTCTTGTGTGCCTGTGTATTATTGTGATTAAAGCTGAGTAATAAACTGAGTAAAAGAGCCAATGACTACATCTGTATCTGGCAACACCTGATTACATTCCTTTGAGCTACTCATCACAAGAAGTAAATTATTGTTTTGCAAACCCCAAAAGTTGTTTCCTCCTTCAAGTTAATGTTAGCCAGCAGAGGGAGTCACTGTGTTATGGAAGAGTCTTCCTTATGCAAGGACAAACAGGAAGCATATATATCTTAATATATGTAAAGAGAGAAGAGAAAGGAAAGAGAAGAAGAAGAAGAAGAAGAAGAAGAAGAAGAAGAAGAAGAAGAAGAAGAAGAAGAAGAAGAAGAAGAAGAAGAAGAAGAAGAAGAAGAAGAAGAAGAAGAAGAAGAAGAAGAAGAAGAAGAAGAAGAAGAAGAAGAAGAAGAAGAAGAAGAAGAAGAAGAAGAAGAAGAAGAAGAAGAAATTCCTGCTCACCAGAAGTCTGGTAGCATCTTGTCCAATTAACACATTTTATTAAAAGGCACAAGCTTTTGAGAGCTGAAGTTCACTGCATCACATGCTTCTTGTAGAAAGAGTTACACGATTGGTGGCCAGTGTATAGAAAAGCCAGTTTGATGAAGTGTTTAAGGCAAGAGTCTGGAAACCTGAAGAGCATTTCAGTCCTGCCTTAGGCACATAGCCAGCTGAGTGACCTTAGGTCAGTCACATTCTTTCTGCCCTAGGAAGCACTTCCGAAAAACCTTGCCAAGAAATCTCTTAGAGATTCCCAAAAGTGTTTTCAGAACACAGAGAATTCTACCTACTGATAGAGGGGAAAAACAGGATTCAGGGTTGGAAAGAGAGTAAGTGTTTCTTTCTCATTTGCAACCGCACATTGGAAAATCTGCTTTCAACTACAAATGGATTTCTGGGAGAAACTCTGTCCTCCAACCTGGACTTTCATAGAACTGTGAATGAGACAACCTCCGTTTTTTTCACACCGGGGCCAGTGGTGAAATTCAATTTTTTTTACTACCGGTACTGTGGGTGTGGCAGGGGAAGGATACTGCAAAATCTCCATTCCCTCTCCACTTTGGGGCCAACCAGAGGTGGTATTTGCCAGTTGTCTGAGCTACTCAAAATTTCCGCTACCGGTCATCCAGAACCTGTCAGAACCTGCTGAATTTCACCCCTAACTGGGGCTATTTAGAATACTCTGAAGTATATCTCTTTATTGTGTCCGCAACTCAGGAATATACAGTTTTTACAGCAAAGGGCATCATAGGAATTGTTTCTATATTCTATGCAAACAATAATGAAATATAGGAATAATTTCTATGTTAGGGTGCTGGATGGAGACCAGGGAAATTAGTTTCAAGTCTTCACTGTGTGTGCTCATCTGGGAATTCATGCGCAATATAATAATAATAATAATAATAATAATAATAATAATAATAATAATAATAATAATAATAATAATAATAACAACAACAACAACAACAACAACAACAACAATAACAATAACTGAAAAGAAAAAAGTATGGTTCATTGACATTGCAATACCTGGTGATGCATGAATTGAAGATAGACAGCAAGAAAAAAATCACAAAATACCGGGACTTGCAAATTGAGGTTGAGTGACTGTGGAAAAAGAAATCATGTGTTGTCCCAATTGTAATTGGAGCCCTTGGAGCAATACCTAAAGAGCTACCTCGCTATTTGAAAATTCTAAATTTACCTGACTTGAACATTCTGACTCTACAAAAAACCACCCTACTTGGAACAACTTATATCCTCCAACGTTACCTTAACAGTTCCTAGGTCCTTGGTTAGGACTCGAGCTGTTGAGCTACCAACCAGCCCCAAAGGCTGTGAATCTCACCAAAGATTAACAAAGATTAACATGATGATGATGATGATGATGATGATGATTTACCTGTATCCAGAAAGTCATGGGAACATAAAGTGGAAAAAGTTATTGAAAATGAGAAGGCAAAATAATCTTGTGGGACTTTCGAATACAAACAGATCGTCATTTGGAGCATAACACGCCAGATATCACGGTTGTAGAGGGCCAAAGTGTACAGTTTATTGATATCGCTGTTCCTGGAGATGCCAGAGTCGAAGAAAAAGAACTAGAAAAAATAATGAAATATCGTGACCTGGCCATCGAAACTACACGGCTATAGATGAAGCATGTAACAGTGATACCCATTGTCATCAGGGCACTTGGCACCATGTCCAAGAATTTTACAAGATACATCAACAAATTGCAGCTTCCTGCAATAACACCAGCGGAACTGCAAAAAACTGTGCTACTCAGAACATCTTATATTTTAAGAAGGTACTTGGTTGATACCTAGGACGCTGGCAGCAAACCGTATCAACCTTTAGCACCAATGGTGCTAAATACCAGTCAATGGTATTTGTGATGCATTTTTTAATGTTCAGTTTGCTGAGTTTCATGTTTAATGAATAAAGTATATACTACTACTACTACTACTACTACTACTACTACTACTACTACTAATAATAATAATAATAATAATAATAATAATAATAGCAACAACAACTTTTAAATACAGATGGATCATCATTTGGAACATAACACACCAGATATCACAGCTGTTGAAAACTGAAACTTACAATTTATTAATATCGCTGTACCAGGAGACGCCAGAGTCGAAGAAAAAGAACTGGAAAAAATCACGAACTATCGCAACCTGGTCATCGAAACTATGCGATTATGGATGAAACATGCAACGGTGATACCCATTGTCATTGGGGCACTTGGTACCATGTCAAAGAATTTTACAAAATACATCAAGAAATTGCAGCTTCCTGAAATAACACCAGCGGAATTGCAAAAAACTGCGTTACTAGGAACATCGTACATCTTAAGAAGGTACTTGGTTGACACCTAGGACGCTGGCAGCAATCCGTATCAACCATCAGTGCCAGTCAATGGTATTTGTGATACATTTTTAAATGTTCAGTTAAGCGAGTTTCATGTTTAATGAATAAAATAATAATTATATTTTGATGCCTTTTCCAACCACACATTGGAAAATCTGTTTTCAAATAGATATGGAGTTCTGGAGAAACTCTGTTCTCCAACCTGGACTTTCATAGAACTGTAAATAATTCCGTTTTTCCACACTGGGGCTATTTAGAATATTCTGGACTATATTTCTTTATAGTGACCACAACTCAGGAATATACCTTTTCTATTGTCAGCACATCTTGACTTTTTTTTTTGACAACCCCACTCTTCCCCTCCTCCAGGACACAGTGTTTAAAATAGGACCATTAAGACTTTCTCTACAAGAATTGAACACAATGAGGACAAGTGACCCTTGTCACTCATCTCAGTGTTTGCAGTTTTGTGTATCTGCAGTGGATAAATCTCAGTAGATGTAGAAAACTTTTCATAGATTGTGATTTTGGCCTTTTTGTTACTTTACGTATATTTCAAATGGCAGAAATACCTTAGCACATGCATTGAATACTCATTGGTATTGAAGAATCATTGGCACTCAACTTATGACAATTGGGACCAAAGCTTCTGTTGCTAAGCAGGGTTTAATTTATTAAGAGAATTAATGAAATTAATTAATTTTACAATCATTTTGCTACATTTGTTAAATCAATTACTGTCATTATTAAGTGAATCATGTGGTCACTAAGCAAACCTGGCTTTCCCCATTGATTTTGCTAGTTGGAAGCTGGCTCTGATCGCAAATAGTGATAGCATGAGCAAGGGATGGCACAACTGTGGTGAATATATGTTGGTTGCCAAGTGCCCAAATTTTGATCATGCGATTGTGGAAATGCTGCAACAGTCATACATGTGAGGATTAGTTGTAAGTCACTCTTTTCAACTCCACTGTAATGTTGAACAGTGGCGAAAAGAATGGTTGTTAAAGTCAAGGATTACCTGTACGTTTTTTTCGGGTTGATGAACATGTTACAGTATTTGCTTCTCGATGCTTAGTCAGCACCACTGCAGGGTGGTTTTGTCCTCACAGCAGCTGGCTTTCCTTGTGTTCTCTGATCTGATAGATAAGATCATATTTTTTGCGCCATATAGCTGACATTTCTCTACTCTGCTCTCTCTCACCCGGAAACTCAGGCCCGCCAACAGGAGGGCTCCTTGCAGATTGCTCCGCTTGCAAAGAATGGCCTGCGGGCAGCATTTAACATCCAGAGGCTTTTCACAACTCTGTGAATGTGTAGTAGGGTCACCAGATGTGTGGCAAAAGTAGGACATGTCCTCCTTTTTGTCCCCATGTCCACCATTTGGCAGGCATAGCAGATATTGTCCAGCTTTTCAGGTGCTTTATTTTATTTTAACCAATTTCGTTGTATTTATTTTGTACAATGACAATAAAGGCTACACTATTTTGGACTGCTTTCACAACAGGAGTCTTTAAAACATTTGAGCATTGCAACCTTGTATTATCTGCTTCTTTTCTTTCCCTCCTTCATCAACACAGCTCAACAGTCTGGATTTACGTAGTTTATTTCCTGATGCCAGCAAGCAGCTTCCATCCAGGTCCTTCAACTCTATATAGATCACAGGACTCATGTTTCTATGGTGAAATTTGCAGCTTTTCACTGCAATTTTTGGCCCAGATGCCAAACCATTTGCGTATCCTTCTTTCCCACCCCAATCTGTTGTTCTTTCCAATTGTCCTCCATTGCCTATTGACGAGGTACATGGAGCATGGCCATTGCACAGTGTCCATTATGGTGCTTAAGCCTAAAATAGTAAACACAAACTTTTATTTTTCTACAGGAAACAACTAGTTAAAGAAATGCAGACATTTTTACAGCCAAATGGTAAACAGATTGATTTCAGAGGATTAGGAAAGCCTTGGGTAGGGAGGGGGGTTAAGGGCCAGCATCCTGCAGTTCTTAACCACTACTTTCTCACAATCCACAAATTGCAGATTGGCTTTGGTGTCCTTAATTAAGCCCAAGGTACATTGACCATGTTATTGCTTAGCATAATTCATGACGCAGACTCAAATATGTAAGCCAAGTGTTGTGTCTGGTTCAATGAACAAATTATGGTCACAAATCGTAGCTTAGCACACTGATGGCAAACCTTTTAGGCACTGAGTGCCCAAACTGTGCGTGTGCGCATGGCCAAACTGAAAGGTGTGTGCGAACATGGACATGCGCACATGCGCAGCAGACCTGAAGACCAGCTGGTCGGCAGGAAGTGGGGCATCCCAACACCAGCAGCACGGCAAGAGGTAAGATCTTTTTCTTTCGTGAGCTTCTGTTTCCCTGCAAATGACAAAAAAGAAGCTCACGAAAGAAACGCCATGGAGATCTGACCTGGGGCACTGGCACATGTGCCAGCAGAGAGGGCTCTGTGTGCCACCTCTGGCACGCATGCCATAGGTTCGGTATCACGGGTTTAGCATATCTGAACCTACCCATAATTTCAAGTTACATCACAAAGTGGAAGGACAAGCCCCAACCCCTCCCAATTTCCTCCAGACCAGGGGTGGGCAACTATAGCCCCCTTTACGACTTGTGGAATTCAACTCCCCAAATTCCTAAGCCAGAAATCCTGGCTCAGGAATTCTGGGAGTTAAAGTCCACAGGTCATAAATTTACCATAGTTGCCAACTACTGCTCCAGAGTATTGTTGGGGGGAAGGGGGGGCTGAGAGTGGCTCATAATAGGCCTAAGAGAGAGCAAGGCTTTTTCCAGAGAAATAACCCGAGGCATTTGAGGCCTAAGGAGAAAAATATAAGCAGTGCCACTCCCACCCCAGTAATCAAACCCCAGCTATTGATAAAACCAAAACCCCAGCTATTGATAAAACCAGGAACCTGATTTTCTATCTAAGGCAAATTACCTCAACCTCTGGTGTCAAAGAGACAGATTTGAAATCTTCCGGATATCCTGGAGGGCTGCAGAGACAGGTAGGCTGTGTTGCATTAGACGATTTTCTGGAAAGCAGTTTTCCTGATTGCAAAGGGCAGTGTGTGCTTTCCCAACAAGCAACATTTCCTGCTCTGACACCATTAGGCATTAACCTGCCTCTGAGTAGGTAAACACGGCATTGTTCACCTGTCCTCTGTCAGCAAAGTTGTAAATTCTCCTTAAAAAGACCAAGGATGGGCTGTTGACACACTTAAGCCCCAAGCATTTAGTCAGCATCAAGTTGCAAAATAATTGTTTTTCCTCTGTGTTTTTCAGGCATTTTCATCTAGTAAGCACCAGGAAGCCGGTAACAAGCAGCAATTCTCACTAGAGTTAGAGAAGTGTAAGACAATTTCTACTAATCACGACAACCTCACTTAACCTAGCCTTAGAGTTGGCCACTGCATCCAGCAGCATCAGAATTCATTCATTACACTCCTAACGTTGCTCAAGATTTCTGTATGGAAAATGCTGTACAGCAGTCTTCCCAGCCTTGCTGTTTCCTGGGACACCAATGTAAGGTGGCTTATTATTATTTCCTGACAGGGAGAACAATTAAATATTGGAACAGTTTGCCTCCAGAGGTTATGGGTTTGCCAACGCTGGAGGTCTTTAAGAAGAGATTGGACAACTGTTTGTCTGAAATGGTTATCAGGTTTCCTCCTCTCCTCCTGGAGAGGGTTGGACTAGAAGACCTCCAAGGTCCCTGCCAACTCTTGTTATTCTGTTATTCTAATGATTTGTGCAGGTAGCCCTTGTTTAGTGACTGCCTGGGAGAACAAACTTTTGCAGCTATGATGTGGTGATGAAAAGCAGCAACTTTGTCACCAATTCTCCCATTTAGGGCCTTTGCAAGGCAAAAGGAAGCTGAAGTAAGGCTGTAAAGAACAGTCGTGGTTTCACTTAGAGACTATTGCACATAACAAACAAGTTGCTGGTCCCAATTGAGGTTGCTAAACATGGACCACCTGTAATGGATTTGAACTAGGTTCAATTCTCTGTTCAGCCATTGATTTGAGGTTTTCATTCTCTCAGCTGAACGTGTCAGAGGGAAGGGGGTGCTGTCACAAAAGTAAACGTGCTAGCCGAGAGAGAGATTAATGTCTGGTGGCACCTTGACTGCCATCTTGACTTTTTTTGACTCTTCTCCCATGGTTGACCCTACTATTAGTCTAACCACCCTCAAAGGATTAGTGCTGAAAAGATAAAATGAAGACAGCTGCCCATGTAAGCCATCTGGATCATTCAAAGAAAAAGCTGGATATAAATGCCACCACTAAATATAAATGATTAGTAAATTCTCCATCTTCCTCAGGCAGCATTCAACACTTCCAAAAGGCATCAGACTGGGAAAGAGTTGTACACAAAATGCAAAATTAAAGCAGCCTTCATTAGGATTAGTAATGAAACAACAGGCCAAGGATATCCAACATTTCAATCATCAGAATAGAGCTGGAAGGGACCTTGGAGGACTTCTAATCCAAACCCCTGCTCAACAGGAGACCCTACAACTTCTGAAGGCAAGCTGTTCCACTGGTTAATTGTCCTCACTGTTAGGAATTTTTTTCTTAATTTCAGATTGCCTCTCTCCTTGATTAGTTTCCATCCATTGTTTCTTGTCTTGCCCTCTGGTGCTTTGGAAAATAAGTTGATCCCCTCCTCTTTGTGGCAACCTCTCAATTTTATTCAAGCCAAGGGCCATTTTTGGTTTTTAAATACACTACAGAGCAGGTGAGGTCAGGAAAAACAAAAGATGTTGTCTATAAGCAACTGGTGGCTCCAGATTCTAGAATGTCTGAGAAAACAAAGGTGAAATACTGTGCATTTAATCTTTGAGGCAGCAGCATTTTGGGGGGAAAGTAGAATGTGATACAATCCTCTCTCTCCATTACAATTTGCTTCATGTCATTGAGTTGGATCTTAGGGATGGCTTGTATGAGTTGAAAGCATTTATGCTAATGAAACATGGAATGTGAGAGGGGGGAGGAAAGTAACTGCAATTTCCCCAAATCTCTTTTTTCATCCTGAGGCATGGTCCCCATTGCTCAGGATAAATCTCCAACCTTCAGGAGCTACTTTAGAACAGATGCAAAGCACAAAGATATTCTCAGAAAGGAAGCAAAAATTGCCAGCTCCTGTGATTCAATTCCCTAGCTTTACTGTCATAATATTTTATCTTTCTTTCATATTTTCATGTACTGTTATACTCAACCATGAGCTGTGTTGACATGCCAGTGTAAAAATGATCAATCAACATGGGATGTAATCAAATTTCAATTACAGTAGAACTTTAAAGTCACCTGAATCATAATTTCCTCATAACACTTGGCTTTTTTATTTTTAGTTAGCAAGGATACATGGTGAGTTCCAAATAATGCAATACTTAATTCTGTCATGTCAAGGTAGGGGAAAAGCAACCCAGTGCAAGTTTACTCAGAAGTAAGCCTCTTTGATTTCAATGCGATCTACTCCCAAGTAACTGGGTAGCCTTAAGGAATTGGCTTTCATTTTGTCCTTCATTTTCCACACATATTAAAACTGTTCAAGCTTCAGATTAAATTATGATTTAATGATACACTTGTGGCCATGAATTGTACTTGCATCCAGCCAAAGAAGATAATCATACTTTATGGGTCTGTTCTTGAGAAGCAGGAGCAATCATATTGGTGGGGCTATTTTTGAATGGTCATTTGGGTTTCAATTACATCTACTGAAATGTTACACGGCTCAGAGAGAAGTATTTTAAATATGTCTATGGAGATTCTCAGTCATCCAGGTCATGCTTGTCCCAAAGGTGCTTTTTTAGGAAGCAATTGGACTTCATTGTTTTTCTTTGAAGACATTTCACTTCTCATCCAAGAAGCTTCTTCAGCTCTGACTGGAGGGTAGGGAATGGAAGGATTTATATTCCTTGCAGCCGGCTGGTCATTTGCATTCTTTTAGAATGTTAACTTATTTAAATTTAACTTATGTTAAATATGGTTATGGCAAGCATATCAAGGTTTTTAAGAGTGGAAGTGTAAACAGTTTGCCTGTCTGAAACTTCCAGTTCCTATCCCCCCTCTGAAATCCCCTCCAAAACATTAAAAGAGCTAACTTCCCCTTGATATCTCTAGCCTCCAGATGTTCAAAAGGGCAAGATATAGCCCCCAATTCTTAGAAAACTGCTCAGTCTTGCAGGAAACCAAACTGCTATTATGGCTTATCATATTGCACACAAATAGATCAAAGTCTTGCAACAGAGTTTAAGGAACAATTGTCTTTTTATTGTCTTTTTCCCTTTAAATTGGGAAATGAGGTGTTTTAGAGTTCATCCCACCACTGCGGCACTTGCTAATCCATCTAATCCATCCCCATTTATGATTCTACTTTAGGTCTGAAGTCTACAGTCTACAGTTAAGAAATATAATACAAATAAAGCACAATAAATTCAGTCTGAATTTCAGACAGGCAAGCAAGGATCATCAGCCAGTCCAAGAGTCAGAGTTTCAAGTTTCTTATATAAACTAAAGACGACAACACACCAGACATAGAAACTCAAATGATTGTTTCTAAATCTTACATAAGACTGAAGTACTGTAAGTCTTACATAAGGCTGTTTTTAGTTAAGCCAGGTGTTTGACAGGGGTCTCAATGCACATCTTTCCTCTCCACCTTACCTCTAGAGCCCAAAGGCTTGGAAGTGAAATGCCATCATCTAATTATTCTAGCTTTTGTGATGTTCCTTATTGCCTCAGCTGATTCCTGACTTCGTGTTTCCTAAAGACACTTGGTGTCTCCATGGTTCATGGCTGCGTCAGATTCAGTATTGTCTGAGCCTTGACACTAACAAGTATTTGCTGACTGACTGTCCTTAAAGGCCTAAATCCTTATGACTCTGGAAAGCTATCTCAACATTCCAGAGACCCACTTTTAAGCAGAAATGATTGAAATTGGCTTTATGATCTAGACTAGTGTCTGTTACAGCTTAAGCATCTCACCTGATATATAAGCTAATCAGCTATGCTTATTTGTTGAATATAAAAACCCTAAGATTGACTGTGGAAGACATGGGGAATGGCCTTGAAAGACAAGAAGAAGAACTATTATCAAGCCAATAGTCAGATAAAAGGGGCTTGAGCCCAGGTTAAAAAACGTAACTTGAGAAAACATCTCAAACAAGTCCCTCCCTAGTTCACACTAAATAAAGTGAGGGAAGGGGAAGCACCTTCAGATTTTACTATTACAGCTGTTACAATAAAGGTAGTCCTGATTTATAAGGCATTTGTTTGTTAGTTTAGTCTACCTTATTGGGCCAACCCTGTTCTTCAAATATTACATTATATTAGAGAACCCATTTTCATTATCCTGTTTTTCTTCCTCCTGATGCCTCTGGATTCACAAGCATTCCTACTGTGAAAATAAATGTAAACAAATAAGAATGTGATTAACTTAGAAAATGCCAAATTCTCTAGCTCAAATCCAGAGAGAAAAGAAAAGTGCTGAGGGCAGAACAAAAGAGCACCAGATGTTTTTATCTAATGTTTCACTCTTTCTAAATGCCACATCGTGGTTGACCACAACATTCAAGAAATTGTTTAGGCCTCCCCTGCCCTTCTTTTTCAGCTTTGATAAAGGGCTCAACAATGTGTTATGATAAGTATAATGGTAGACTCACATGCCTGGAAGAACTGAAATGCCATAATCTAGCTTCCAGAGCTATTCATTTTCCTAACCAGCCTTAATTGAGATGACATGAGAAGAATTCAGGTAAATCAAAGTTAAGAGGGGAAAAATCTCCTAGGATTCCATAGTTAATTTGAACATTACTGAGAATTCTGGGAATTGAAGCATGGTTTTTTGACGGTCCCCAAGTTGAAGAAGAATGTTTAAGGAATAGCAATAGCAAAAGCCCTGGAACACCTCTGAATGTGGATTTTGCCTGCAGTTGTCAATCTGGAAATGCATTCCAGTGAAGTCACTGGGATTTAATCTGGAAAAAAAAATCAAATCTCATTGTGGCTCTTGTCCCAATTGTGAAATGTAATTAACATGGGATTTACATCCTGTTTTGTTTCCCTTCAGCCCTCAGATAGATTACAGACTATCATGAAAAGAACACAATCAATTTGGCAATAAAAAGATCACTTTTTAAAAAGATTATTCTAATTATAAACATACATGCATATAATTTATTAAAACACAGTGATGCCTTTCTTTCCAAGGAAAAGCCCGGCAATCACTTGCAATAAAGGGGAAAAATCCTGTGCTTTATTTCAAATTGCATCCACTTTATCAGACAAATGAAAAAGATGAAGGGAGATCGAGTAGGCTAGAAAGGGTGACAACTTCAATAGTTTATTTCTTGGGTTGTTTTGCAAACCATCAAACCCACCAGGGCAACTCTTCTTAACAGGCAGTTTACCTCCATACCACCCAACTGGCTGATGTGCCTGCATTACTCATGCTAAATTCTGAACGTGCCCACCAGCCCCAAAAAAGCTGTTTAAAGAAAGGCTAAGGGGAGGAAAAATTAAGCTCCCCCCCCCAAAAAAAAGATGGAATTCTGCCCCATGACATTATTTTGATCATTCCCAAAGTATAAAGATGGATGCCTGTTGTGATAATGGTTACTAATTTACGATATCAGCGATGTCGAATGATTTTATAGAAACAACTTTTATTTCTTCACCTACAAATGTTAAGTGTGAGAATCCTGCTTCAGGGAGATGTATTCTGGAGGCATCCAAGGTTACCAGAAAGAAAGCAGAAAGGCTGATTGGTCTGTAAGAAACTGCAGACATAGAATCTAGAGAGAGGATCAAAATCATGTGACGTATTAGTACCACTTTATAAAACTTCAGCACAACCACACCTGGAATACTGCAACCAATATTGGTCACCGTACTACAAAAAAATATGTTGAGACTTTGGAAAAAGTTCAAAGAGCAACTAAGACGATCAAAGGCCTGGAGACTAAAACATGAAGAACAGTTGCAGGATTTCAGTTTGGCTAGTCTAGAGAAAAGAAGTAGGGGTGACAAGATAGCAGTATTCCAGTAGTTGAGAGGCTGCCATAAAGAAGAGGAAGTCAGTTTATTCCCCAAAGCAACAGAAGGCAGGGCAAGAAACAATGGATGGAAACTAATCAAGGAGAAAAGCAACCTGGAACTAAGGAAAAACTTCTAATAGTGAGAACAATTAACTAGGGGAACGGTTTGCTTTCAGAAGTTGTAGGTGCTCCCCATCACTGGAGGCTTTTAAGAGACTGGACAGCCACTTGTCTGAAATGGTATAGGGTCTCCTGCTTCAGCAGGGGGCTGGACTAGAAGACCCCCAATCCTATCCTTTCCTTTCCTTTCCTATTATATTATAGTACGCTGGTTTGACTGCTGTGGACAGAAGGCACTACAGAGAGTGATCAATTCGGCACAAGTAACCATTGGTTGCCCTCTAACACCACTGGATGACAACGCCAGGTCCCGCTGCTTTAGCAGAGTAAGGAAGATACTCAGATGATTCACACCCTTATTAGTGTCTCTTCACACTTTTACCACCAGGCAGAAGACCTCAAAGCACAGCCAGCCAAACAAATAGGCTTAAAAATAGTTTCTATCCTTGGGCTGTCAGATTCTTAAACACAACCACAATCACTACACGGACCCTCGGAAACATATGACTATTTTGTATACAGGACATGAAATTAATTTTGAAGAAACCAGATTAATCTTCAATACTGAACACTTCAACAAGAGAATAATTATGGAAGCTATCGAAATAGAGAAACACCCCCACAACATAAATAAATGTGACGATACCTCCCGCCTACCAGACATCTTGAAACCAGCCCTAGTCAACAAACAAGCACCACCCACCACCCAGGTCATTACAACACGAAACAACAACGGACACACAGCCAGCACCAATCAGCATCAATCTACCAATCATGATACATCCACGCAGCCAATCAATCCACTTATTGAAACAAAGCCAGCACTCCACACACCCCCACCAAGATTTATAGAAAAACAGCAGCTCCGACCATGCTTTAAACCGAAAACACCATAATTATATAATGAGCAGACGTTCATTAGCTCGAGTTTATTAACCGAACTCAGACTTTACGTTTAGGATTAGAACAGGAGGAGAAAGTGTGGTCGTGGGATACCAACGTCTCCCCACCGCCTAAAGAAAAGGAAGGAGACAACCCCGGGTGATTGTGAGAAAACACACACACACACACACACACACACACACAACACAATCGCAGAAGTTGCCAAACGAAACGGCTCGTGAAATGCCAGGGATCAAAAGAGACGTCTCCACCTCGTGGTATACCCCCACCACCCCGATGAAGCCGGCCGAGCAAACCGAGGAGCCTCCGACCACTTTCCCTAGCATCCCGACCCTTGATCTGTGAGCCAGGGCAGATCTGATCCAGCCCCGCGCGGCACGTGATCCCCGACTCGGAGCTTCTGGGACGCCAAGCCCCGGCGAGCACCTGGAAGGCGGCCGCCAAGCTCCTCCCTTCCAGTCTCCGGGAAAGCCGCTCGCCAGCGCGATTCCCGACGAGGCAGCCATCGGAGGAGGAGGAGGAGGAACGCGTCGGCGTTAGGTGCCAGGGAGACGGCTGGGAGTGGGGACGTCGTTCCCAGCTCTGATCCGAAGAGCCTGGTCTCCCGAACGGGCCTGAAAACTCAGGCGCAACTCAGCATGGCTTTTGGAAAGAGTCAGAAGGATCCCTTCGGCACCCCTTTGGGCCATCTGATCGGTAAGCGGCGCTTGCCGGGCAACTCATTCCCTTCAGATTCAGATTAACAGAGTTGGAAGGGACCTTGTAGGTCATCTAGTCCAACCCCCTGACCAAGCAGGAGACCCTATACCAGAGGTTTTCAAACTTGGCAACTTTAAGACTTAAGCGCTTCAACTCCCAGAATTAAGCTATGCTGGCGGGAGAATTCTGGGAGTTGGAGTCCACAAGTCTTAAAGTTGCCAAGTTTGGGGATCCCTGCCCTACACCATTTCTGACAAATGGAAATCCAGTCTCTTCTTGTGAAAGCTTGGGGCTAGCCCGGAGCCCCGTCTTCCTGAATTTAGCGGCTCGATCGCGAACTTCTGATACCCTAACATCGCTTGGATTCCTGGCATTCTCCAATTACAATCGTGTGAGGCTCTTGAATTTGTGTATTGAAGGGGTTGTGGGGGGAGAAGTGCTTCACCTGTTGCCTGGCTTCATGGGTGGGGAAGCGCATTTCTGGTAACTCATAGTAAAATCCCAAACTATTATCCGCTGCCGCTGAAAATTAGATTGTTATAGAAATGCTAATGGCAACCTATAGGGTAATTGAACTTTTGGTGAGTTTGGAAGACTGAGCAAATGAAGAGATTTGATATTCCTATATTACATATTTGGTAAGGTTGCTTAGAGGAAACGTTAGTCAGAAACTGAGGATCAGAACTCACCCAAAGTGCCTCATCTATGCTTTCCGATTTTTTTTGCAAGAATTTTTAACCACAACAGGTGTGTCCAATAAAGGCAACCCATAGCACCTGCTGAAGTCTCCTCTTTTCAGGGCACAAATTGTGAATATAGGCATTGATGCAGTGCTGGAGTTCTGCATCTAACAGGGCAATGGGTCAACTTCCAGAAGCTGTTGATTAAGATTTATGGTGATTAAGGTTCAATAGCAATAGCTATCCCATTTTATCTTGGATATACCCTTCTTGTTGCCCCACGGCTCCTTAAATGGCATTGGAAAAATATATTTGAGCCAGAACATCATATTGAAACTCCACCAAATGCAATCTGTTACTATTAGCCGACTTTCCTACATTTAAAAGTTGCCTGAGAGATATGTGTTTACTTACAAGTTGTCCTTGATTTATGACCACAGTTCAGCACCAGATTTCTGTTGCCAAGCGAGACAGATGTTAAGTGAATTTTACTCCACTTTATTACATTTTTGCCATAGTTGTTAAGTGAATTGCTGCAGTTGTTAAGTTAGTAACAAGTTGTTAAGTGAATCTGGCTTCCCTGTTGACTTTGATGGTCACAAAAGGCGATCACATGATCACATTGCAACTGTCATAAATATGAGTCACTTCCCATGCGTCTGAATTTTGATGCTGCAGGGTCGTAAGGGTGAAAAAAGGCCATAGTCACTTTTTTCAGGGCCATTGTAATTTCGAACAGTCACTAAATGAACTGTTGTAAGTCAAGGACTACCTGTACTACATTTATATTTGGCTATTCATTGTTTTAATTTGAAAAAACTGTCTCCTAAATGTCCTACTTTGGTCATCTAAAATAACAGTTTGTTTCTAAATGTATAGCTTTTTAACTGTGAACCCAATATTTCCCTTGACAGATAAAGCTACTGTTGGAACCTTGCAGACAGAAGAATGGGGTCAGTTTATGCATATTTGTGATCTTATCAACACGATTGAGGAAGGGTAAGCTGCTTGATCTTCTTTGAAAAGAGAAGCGTTTGATCTTTAGCTAGGAGGTCAGAGAATGACAGTGCTTCTTCCTGAATTGTTGCATTTTTGTTTGTTATCAGTTTACTCTTCAGCAGTTGGGAAAATTAATGTTTGTGGGCAAGCTTTCCAAAGTAGTGGATGGAAATGTCTTACTTTTGTTTGCTTGTTTGTTTGGGGCTTTGTAAAATTTGTGGCTAAGAAGTATAATATGATAGCCCTTCAGGTTTGAAAAAGACACAGTTTTGCAGTTGTGTACATGGAGATGGTTCTGCAGTCCCATTCTAGAAGCACAGAATCTATTGCAGTGGGGGCAGGGGAAAGTCCATCGTTGTGGTGACGATGGGTGATATTCTCTGATGCCACTCACAGTTTTCTATCAATGTTTGGTGGCACGTGTCTTCAAAGCTGGTGACGGCTTCATAGCAGAGAGCTTGCCAACGGGCTCTGTCAGCAGCTGCAGCTTCTTGTTCTCTTAGCTGGAAGTCACAGTGGTGTGATTTCACGGTTTCTTTCTTTGACCAATCTCAAGAAGTTCTCAAATTTTGAGATCTCTTCCCAGACTCCAGGACACAATGGAGAAACTGGAGAGGCATACAGCGATCATCCATTCTGATGACGTGTCCCACCCATCCCATCTGGGCTCTGATAATCAGAGACTCAATGCTGGTGGACTCTGCATATCCAAGATCTCCAGGTTGGAGACATGGCCTTGCTAACAAACATCAAGGATGGAGCAGAGAGCACACATATGAAATTTATCCAGTTGTTTGATGCACCTTCAGTATAGACTTCTGGATTCACATCCATATAGGGGGGAAGAGATAACCTGGACTCTGTAGACTTCCGTCTTTGTGGTGATATGGATGTTGTGTGGATTGAGCACTCCAGTACACTGCCACCCCAGCACTGGCTGGCCTTGCTGACCCCTAAGTCAGTTTTGTATCCAGAGACCCATCATTCGAGATGATGCTTCCCAAGTATTTGAAGCTGTTTGCCTTTCTCAACAGGTTATTATCAACAATGATTTGTTGGCCCTTTGGACTTGGTACTGCTGGCAAAGTACTTCACTTTGGTTCAGGCTGATAGTCAGGGCCAAAGAACCTAGCAGCTTCTAGAATTTTGTTTATTATTTACTTATTTATTTCTAATTTAGAATTTATTTTAAGAAGGAAAATAAATATATGTTAAAACCTTTCAGGTTCCCCCCACCAAAGGTTCCTGAAAGCAATGCATTTGCAATTGGGAAGAGATTTGCTGGAGTGGGGTGGGGGGGTGGGGGGAAGAAATCCGCCAACCAGACAGTGTGAAATTTGTGGTTTATCCATTTCAGCTTTATATGATGTTGTGGGGACTTCTGCATCTCTTGCGATGTATGCTAGGAGTTGCCAACGTTCATCAAGTCCCTCTAGCTTACCTTTGAATATTATTAGAACTCTTCTTAGGACTAGCAAAAGTAGGGCTTGATTGGCATAAAACACAAGCAAAGGTTTCTTTCCATGCTGTGAAATTTTCACCTTGACATTTTTTTTTAAAAAAATCACAGACAGCAAAAAAAGACTGGATTGAAAATTGGTATTGCTACGTGTTTTGATGTTGTGTTTACTGCTGCCTCATGAGTTGGATTTGAATGTGAATTGTCCAGCGTCTCTGGAACAGAATATAAATGCTAATAAATAAATACTGTAGATAATAAACAAGACAAATTGCATGTATTAGGCAATCCTAGCTTCCTGGTAGATGTACTTGCATCCTACCTCCTGTGAAAACTCTTCTTTGTTGTGCATGTGTTCATTAAATGTGCCTGTAAACTAATGACAGTGTATACTTTGAAAACATGGTGAGTAAAGCAGTTCTATAATGGATTTATAGTGGGGTGTCCATCTGCTGGCTGGGGAATTCTGGGAGTTGAAACCCACAAGCTTTAAAGCTGCCAAGATTGGACACCCCTGATTTATAGGATCAGGCAAGTTTGGTTAGTGCCTTCACTGGTTTTTAGCATTTGAATAGATGTGAGCAATAGGAACTTTTCTTACCCCTGAATAAAAAGGTCAAGGTCAAGATTTCCCTGTTCAGCCATGACGGACTCTAGGGGGTTATGCTCATCTCCGTTTTCTTAGCTAAGTGAGCCAGCATTGCCCAAAAACATTTCCATGGTCATGCGGTCAGCTTGACTATATGCCAATGAAGCCCGGTGGGTCATGTGGTTAGAATGCTGGGTCGACAATTTACAGCAGCAAATTGTTCAAAGCCCAAGTGCTGCTGTGTGTCAGGGTGAGCCCTCATTATTCTCTCCAACTCCTGCTCTCCTAGCAGTTAGGAAACGTGCAAACAAGAGTAGAATAGAATGACAGAGTTGGAAGGGACTTTGTAGGTTATCTAGTCCAACCCCCTGCTCAAGCAAGGGATCCTGCCTATACCATTTCTGATATGGCTGTTTAGTCTCTTCTTGAAAGCTGCCAGGGATGAAGCTCCCACAACTTCCGAAGGCAAGCTGTTCCATTGGTTGATTGCTCTCACCATCAGAAAATTTCTATTTATTTCTAGGTTGAATCTCTCCTTGGTCAGTTTCCACCCATTATTCCTTGTCTGGCCTTCAGGTGCTTTGGAAAATAGTTTGACCCCTTCCTCTCTGTGGCAGCCCCTCAAATATTGGAACACTGCTATCATGTCACCCCTGGTCCTTCTCTTCACTAGACTAGCCGTACCCAGTTCCTGCAACCGTTCATCATATGTTTTAGTCTCCAGTCCCCTCCTAATCATCTTGGTTTCTCGTCTCTGCACTCTTTCTAGAGTCTCAATATCTTTTTAGTGTGGTGCCAAAATTGGATGCACTATTCTAGGTGTGATGTTACTAAGGCTTTATAGAGTGGTATTAGTACCTCATGTGATCTTGTTTGAATCCATCTGTTAATACATTTTAGGATTGCATTGGCTTTTTTGGCTGCTGCCACATACTGCTGGCTCACATTTAATTGATTGTGCACTAACACTCCAAGATCCCTCTCACAGGTACTGCTATTAAGCCAAGTTTCACCCAATCTATATGTGTACTTTTGGCTTTTCTTGCCTACGTGTAAGACTTTACTTTTCGCTACATTGAATTTCATGTTGTTAGGGCCCAGTGTTCAAGTCTATCAAGATCCATCTAGATCTTGAGCCTGTCATCTAGGGTGTTTACTATTCCTGCCAGCTTAATCTCATCTATAAATTTGAAGAGTTCCCCTTCTATTCATCTAAGTCATTTATGAAGATATTGAAGAATACTGGGCTTAAGATAGAACCTTCTGGTACCCCACTGCTTCCTTCCTTCCTTCCTTCCAGGTAGACATAGTACTATTAAGGACTACTCATTAAGTACGATTTGTCAGCCAGTTACAAATCTATCTGGTGGTGATGCTATCTATTCCACTTTTTTCTAACTTACCAAGAAATAGGTTATGATCTATAAATAAATAAATAGATGCTACCTTGGTGGGCTCATTCATAGGGAGATGAAAGGAGCCTCCAACTGTGAATCAGAAACCAGCAAAAATGTTGCAATTAACAATTACATGACTGCGAGATGTGCAACTGATAATAAAAGTGAGCTGGTTGCAAAGCACCTGAATTGCAATCAGGTGGTTGTGGGGATGGGTAAAGTTGTAACTTCAGATTTAGGTCATCACTAACTTTTACTGAAGTTGTTGCTAATTCAAATAATCTTTAAGTAAACTGTCATAAGACAAGGGCTACCTTTTAATTACATTGGTGTCCTGCCTTCAAAAAATGCAGAAAAGTCCATTATCCTCAGAGTAATCCTGAGATGTATTTTTGCCTGAGAAAGAGTGTTTAGCTCGGTGAGCCTTATGACCGAGCCTTGTGACTAATTGACACCCATGCCAATGCTCAATCCATAAGCTGTATGTCAAGGAAACTTCTGAAGCAGGAATTGCAAGGCACCTAGCAGAAAACATCCTATTTGAGGTGTGTAACTTTGCAAAGAAGCAGCATGTGTTTTGAGCATGTAATTCTATATCCTGAGGCTTGTTGTTTAAGAGCTACAACACTAGTTCAAATTGACTTTTTTAATTGTACCAATTAATTTTACGGTTTTTATGGGTGGGTCAGATTCTGTATTCAAAGGAGTTCTAGTAATATTCAAAACTCTCTCAAGTATGCACCCTATTTGCTAACTACTGCTATGTAGGGTAGCTTACCCTGATTTGCTTAAAGTGATGCTACCTCTTCTGCTAACATGCAAAAAACAAAAAACCCAAGTTTAACCTACTTCATGTAACGCAAGGATAGAGGCAAATGACATCTCTGTATTGATAGCATTGCACAAATGATGCAACTTGTCCTCGCATCAGATGTCACAGCACAGAATTGCATTATTTGCATGACAATATGACACACTGATCTGTTATTGTGACTTGTAATGGAGGTGGTTGCTGCAATGGGAAACTGTCATGAAAGTGCTGAGCTACAGTTACTAGCGTTCCTTACCATTGGCCATGATTGTTGAAGACTACTGGGAATGGTAGTTCAGCAACTCTGGAAGTCCAAAAATGTGTGGACATAGTTCAATGCAGAGGTGGGTTGCTCCCGGTTCGGCCCGGATCGGGCAAACCGATAGTAGTGGCGGTGGGAGACTCCTCCCACTCACCCGGATGCTTCTGCAAATGCATACACGCAAGCGTGCATGCACAAGTGCGCCTGAACCGGTAGTAAAAAAATTGGCAACCCACCACTGGTTCAATGTATGAAGAGGCAGTAAACACAACTTCTTGAATCCTGGATGAGTTATTGGGGGCTGTATATCTGGGCCTTTGCATAATTTTTGAATGTAATTCTTCCCTTTACAGGCCCAGATACTGTGGTATCTCTTGGCTGCTTCCTCTCAGGAGAGAAAAATAATCAAACTTAGTCTTCTCTAACTGTGTGTGCTCTAGATGAGTTGTGCTACATGGGTAGTCCTTGCTTAACAACCAGTTATTTTGAGAATGTTTGCAGTTATGTCCACAGAATGGGGTTCTTACAGTCCATAAAACACCCCTGCTTTTCGTAAGTGGTCACACCACGTTCTCCCTGCGGTCATGTGGCTGCATGTTGGGCAGGTCAGCTTTGGGGCATTCCTCAACCCTGTGACCACAATCCCAGCTAAAAATGGCCATTCAAATGAATGGGTTTATTAATAACTGTCACGTTCATTTAACGATAACTGTGTTTACTTAAGAACAACCACCACAAAAAAAGAAAGGCCTGGAAATTACTTCCAGTCATGTGAATGCCTTTAGTTATGACTATAACAATTTATGGTGGTAATTCCAGGCTCAATTACATATAGGCAAGGGTTACCTGTAGTTCCTATATATCTTTAACCAGCATAGCCAAAGAGAGTTACAGTCCCACATATTTTGAAGACAGCAGTCTGTGAGAATCATTGCTTCAAAGAGCAATTTTTGCTCAAAGCAAAATTGGAATAAAATAAGCTTTGTCTCTTACTGTATGCTCCTGAGATATCTGCTGGTGTTCATATGCACTTAGAAGCATTGCTTATTGCTTACCCTGGGTTTATTTTTCTGGGATGGGTTTTGTGTTTTTGGTAGGGATTATTCTCTGGAATCCAGCCATGGCCTTTTCTTTGTACTTTAGCAGTAGAACCTGTTCTTCCTTTTAAAAGTGTTTCCTGGATGGCTTATTCAAATGATAATAATAAAGTAAACCAGCAACAACCCAAATCAACAACAAAAAAATAGCAACACATAGTTTACAATAGTCTAACCCAGCCAAAGGCAATAGCAGTGTTATTGCTGTCCGTGCTACTCTCTGTGGACTTAAACCTCTAAGCAATTTCCAACCACGCAAGGAAAATTGGCACATTGTTTTAAAAGGTATCTCAGTTTGATTTAATGTGATTGCCTACTCTTATTAGATTCTGGGTGGCTTACAAAACCCAGAAAGAATAGATTAAAAACAATCAAAACACACACAGGCAGCCCATATCAAAACACTAGGCCATGTAGATATGAAGGGCCCTCCACAAATACCTCAGCTAAACATGTTAACCTCGAATAAAAGCTAGTTTTTAAAGTTCTTTCAGGACTCCAGGAGGGTGAGTGCTTTCATATCTATGAGAGATGTTTTGCAGAAGGCAGGCATACTTCCTCTATCCCAGTGATGGCTAACCTTTTGGTTGTCGTGTGCTGAAAGCGTGCATGCACACACCCATAATGCAATGTGTGCGTGACTGCCCCCTGGTGCGCTCTGCTTCCTAGTGCATGCATGTGTGACTCCCCCTGCATGCGCCACTCACATGCACATGTGACCCCCGTGCATACGCACCCCTGTGCATGTGTCTCCTGCATGTACACCACGCATGCACTGCAGAGACCCCAAAACCAGCAGCTGGCTGGAGGTCTGCGCACATGTGCAGTAGAGCTGAGCTGGGCGACGGCTCGCTTGCCCGCAGAGAGGGCTCTGTGTGCCACCATCACGGCTCTACCCTATAGTAGAAGGGACCTACAGTGTAACCCATTCTATGTAAATGTACCAGGCAGTATCAATTGAAGATAGACAGTACTTTGGATAACCAGGCTAAGGTCTTTATGTTACTCTTCTGAAACAGTCTTTACATCTTCAACTTGGGGAGATATACAGTACCTGCTCCCTTTCCTAACTATACTAACTTAGGATTGATGGGAGTTTTCAGTCAGAATACCTGGAGAGAACAAGTTTGAGGGAGAATCACCTAGAGCTGATGTGAATTTTTGTTTGCTTGTCCGTTCAACGTTCAAAGAGCAGAAGAAATAAAAAAGAAACAACATTCTGGGTTTTTGTTCCCCCGGAAACTTGCCAACTTTCTTTGGATCTGCATAACCACAGCCATCTATGCGCTTAGCTAAAGAGAAGCCATGTTCACAGGGGGAAATAGGATTATATGAGTTTTGGTTTGGTTTATGCGTCAGTCAATGAGAATAGCCAGTGTTTAGCAACCCTTAAGCCTGTGTCCAGTTCAGTATTTGAAGCTGTCACTAAAGGCTGGTCATTTAACGGTTGGTATCATTATCCTTGAATCTAGATGAGCAACAAAGATAGCCACCATTAAGCTTAGATTTACCAGGAGCAGCAGAATATGCCAGTTTACAAAGCATTAAAAAAGCAAATGTTCTCTTGCCACAGAGAAAGTTCACCCCTGAGGGGGAGGAAATGCTTTAAAGCAGGGCTGCCCAAACTTTCAGACTTGTGGACTTCAACTCCCAGAATTCTCCAGCCAGCATAGCTGAAGTCCGCAAGTCTAAAGTTGCCAGGTTTGGGCACTCCTGCTCTAAAGTCATGCTTTCCCATTTCTATTTATGCAGTCAGAAGTAGCTTGAAGGCTACATAAGGTTTCATGCAGCATTTGAAAGCCACCTTTCAAAAGTAAGCAGGGTGTGAATTTAATACAATACAATACAATAGTAGAGTTGGAAGGGACCTTGGAGGTCTTCTAGTCCAACCCCCTGCCTAGGCAGGAAACCCTATACCGTTTCAGACAAATAGCTATCCAACATCTTCTTAAAGACTTCCAGTGTTGGGGCATTCACAACTTCTGGAGGCAAGCTGTTCCACTGATTAATTGTTCTCACTGTCAGGAAATTTCTCCTCAGTTCTAAGTTGCTTCTCTCCTTGATTAGTTTCCACCCATTGCTTCTTGTTCTACCCTCAGGTGCTTTGGAGAATAGTTTGACTCCCTCTTCTTTGTGGCAACCTCTGAGATATTGGAATAATGCTATCATGTCTCCCCTAGTCCTTCTTTCTCTTAAGCTAAACATACCCAGTTCCTGCAACCGTTCTTCATATGTTTTAGTCTCCAGTCCCCTAATCATCTTTGTTGCTCTTCTCTGCACTCTTTCTAGAGTCTCCACATCTTTTTTACATCGTGGCGACCAGAACTGAATGCAGTATTCCAAGTGTGGCCTTACCAAGGCATTATAAAGTGGTATTAACACTTCACATGATCTTGATTCTATCCCTCTGTTGATGCAGCCTAGAACTGTGTTGGCTTTTTTGGCAGCTGCTGCACACTGCTGGCTCATATTTAAATGGTTGTCCACTAGGACTCCAAGATCCCTTTCACAGTTACTACTACTGAGTAAGGTATCACCTATACTGTACCTGTGCATTCCGTTTTTGTTGCCTAAATGTAGAACCTTACTCTTTTCACCATTGAATTTCATTTTATTAGATAGTGCCCAATGTTCAAGTTTGTCAAGATCCTTCTGTATCTTAAGCCTATCTTCTGGAGTGTTGGCTATTCCTGCCAGCTTGGTATCATCTGCAAATTTGATGAGTTCCCCATTTATTCCCTCATCCAAATCATTGATGAAGATGTTGAAGAGTACTGGGCCTAAAACAGAGCCTTGGGGTACTCCACTGCATACTTCCCTCCATGTAGATGCAGTTCCATTGAGAACTACACGTTGAGTGCGGTTGGTCAGCCAGTTACCAATCCATCTGGTGGTGATGCTGTCTAACCCACATTCTTCTACTTTATCTAGTAGTAGGTTATGGTCTACCTTATCAAAAGCCTTACTGAAGTCCAAGTAAACTATATCAATGGCATTCCTCTGGTCCACTAATTTTGTCACACTATCAAAGAATGCAATAAGATTATTTGAAAATTTGAAGTCCATTGTTGATGCCTTAAGTTTCTGCAAGGCTTAAGCGAGCCATTTCACCTTCTAAAAATACAACACAGTCCCTCAAATGAACTAGTGTGGCATAATGGATAAAATATTGGATTAAGAGTAGGGAGATCAACCACTTATGGTGGACCTGTGAGGAGGCTAAAAAGTTTTGGAAAAAGATCAAAAACTGGCTGGAGGCAATAACGGGAGTTAAAATAGAATGGAAACCGGAAATCTTCTTATTAGGATTACTGCCTACAAAATACAAAAAAGAAACCCAGTACTTAATATTGCATATAATAACGGCGGCAAGGATTGCCTATGCCCAGAAATGGAAAAACAAGCTAACTCCAAGTGAAGATGAAATAATAAGAAAGGTTATGGGCTGTGCTGAAATGGACAAGCTAACTAAAGAAATCCAGGGAAAAGAAGAATCAGAATTCTATCAGATATGGGATAAATGGTATAGGTGGATGGAGGAAAGAAATAAGAATCCTAGGCGACAAATAAGTAGAATGTGGTAGCTCTTACAGATTGTTGTCGGTGTTAAAATGTTTATTCATTGGATAATATAAATACGAATGATTCTGGATAAAAGTACTTTCAAACAAATGCAGTTAAAGGAGAATGTTGGTACATTCTTTGATTTAAAATGCACAATTCAATTTGAATGAAGTATAAAGAATGATTGTAGTAATGCACGGAATTTAATTGTAACCAATTGACATGCTAGCTGGAAGACGTATTGAAGAGTGTTTTGTGTGTGTGTTATCTGTCTAATTAAAACAATGAAATTAAAATTAAAAAAAAGAGTAGGGAGATCCAGGTTTGAGTTCCTGACCTCAATCATGGGAGCTGTTTCTCAGCCCATTCTACCTCATAAGATTATTGCTTTATGTTTTATTGTTGTTTTATGGAAAATAGGACTGCTATGTGTGTTCTCTCTCTCTCTCTCTCTCTCTCTCTCTCTCTCTCTCTCTCTCTCTCACTCACTGTTATTGTAAAGGATAAGGATATGCAAATAGAAGCAGGCTGGATTTTCAGTAGTTAAAGACTTTGGAGGCTAATGGAAGCAGGGAGTAGATTCAGAATTTATCTCGGTGTCACTCTGAATATAATATTTTATTGTTTTGTTTTTATTCTCATATTGATGAGGATTATTTTTCATGCCTCCGGTAAAGGTATCTTACTTACAGCACTGACTATTAGGCATGCTATACAGCATTTGGGGCTGATGGGGCTTGGAATTCAACATTTTGATAAGCCTATAGGATTCCGACTGTAGACAGAAATGATGCACTGAGTTTGGGAAACCATTTCAGCAAAGCTTGTGTAGCGTCCCCAATGGCGGAATATCCAATCTTCTGTAATAGGGATGCTATGCAGTCAACTATAAATTAACATTTACAAATATAAATCATCTCGGACATCAGGTCATGCAGATGTTGGAAATTAGTTATGTATTGTACAAATTTCTGTAATGGAATGAGAAATTCATTCTTTGGCAAGACATAATGTATGTCGGATGGGCAGCTATGGCCATTTTAGGACCTGAAATACATGAGTCATAAAGTTGCCATAGCTGTCCACCTCTAGTGTATATACTCTCAACCAGTGACGTGCGGTGAGGTTTATGGCTGGTGAGGCTGGTGACGTCATTAGGAAGGCAGGAAATGGGACCACATGTGAAGGAGGCTGAGGCAGCCTCAGCCTCCTCCACACGTGGTCCCATTCCCCGCCTTCCTGAATCAACATGAAGGGGACCGCGAAGCGCAGTGCGCTCCGCGGTCCCCTTCATGTTGACTCAGGAAGGCGGGGAATGGGACCACGTGTGCCTTTTCCCTTCTCTCTTTTTTTTCCTTTTCATGATGAGAGCGGTGAGGCTCTGCCTCCCCTGCCTCCCCTGACCGCACATCCCTGCTCTCAACACACAACTCACCTTTGTCACTGAAGTGGCTACCTTGCTTTATTCTCGTTTTGATTTAATTTTTCTCTTTGGGGGTTTTTCATTTGAGCAATCTTGATTCTTTATTTTCAGCTAACATTATAAGAGAAATAATATGTATGTAGAATTGTAATGATCGGTGTGTTTTCTGTTTTTATTTCTTCTAACCACAGACCCAAGGAGTCAGTGAGAGCACTTAAAAAAAGACTTTCCAAAAACTGTAATCATGTGGAGATTCATCTTACCTTGTCCGTAAGTACAACACGTTTGGTCCTCATAAAATATTTGCACAGCATAGGAAAGAATTTGTAGGAGTTTTCCAGACAAGTGTGTTGCTGGAATATTAGCACAGTTTTCTGAAGCATCAAAAGTCAGCTTCATGGGACAGAAGTTGCCGTTTTGGAATTAAATTTAAACTATCATTTGGATCCCCTTTAGTTCAATAGGCAGAGGACTGCTCCTCCCATTGAGAATAGCAGAAGTGCTTTGTATATTTCACTTGCTTCTCAGACAAATGGCAAGGGAAGGAAAACTAAACCAGAATACACTCTTACAACTTTTAGGTTATGGCACTGTAGCCTGGAAATTAATTTAGAACCTCCAGTTCTACTTACTTATTAGTTTAGTACAGGGTGCTAGTTCTTCAAGAGCTCAAGACAGTTTCCATTCCCTTCATCTTTACCCTTATACAGTAGCAAGCCTCAGAATGATTGAGAATTACTTATTCAGAACTAACCTGGGATATTGTGTGCTGAGGGTGGATTAGGCCTAGGTCTCCACAGTGCCCATTCAACACTTAACCACTATATTAATATCCTTCTCCTCCGCCTCCCTCCCCCCCATTTCTCTTGAATAAATATGGAAGCACCCAACTTAAAATAAACAGAAATTTAAGCAATGTTCAGAGTTCTAGGTTTTTTTTAACATTCTAGTTTTATCCAACTCACTCTAAAGTAGAAGCTTAGCATCTTAATCAGCATATTGCCTCATATTTTCTTTTTAAACTAATTATTTGGTTAGCTTGGAAGAAAAAGAATGACATCCTGTTAAAGGAATTGCTGTTTAACCACAAAACATTTTATCTGAGAGTTTTCCACTCTACAGTGTGCTGTAATATCTTTACCCGCTAGTATCAAGTACTATGAGAATATTATTGAACCAAGTCCATTGACACAGGTAGTTTTAACTACACAAAGGTGTTAGCTCAGAATCCATTCACACAGAAAAGAGATGTTTATTTTGCAGTTTAAAAACTTCTTACATTATTTTATCTGTAAAGTCAATATGAAAAATTAATGTGTGTTTGTTCGTGTATTTCTGTCTTTGTTGGGCTTTAATTGAGGGAGACACTTTGAATAACTGGATTAAAACTTTATTACAACATAATTAAGATAAAGGGTGCTGGGAGTTATAGCTTTAATAATTATTATTGGGCAACAGTTCACTTTTGCTTTATTTGCAGGCATCTATAGTCTTTCATTTCAATGTTACAGTGCTGGATGGTAGCTTTATATTTTCAAAACCATAATCCATAATCTGATTGTTATGTTAAAAATATACTGAAGTTAAACCATGGTATTTTAGCAATAATAATATTTATATAATATGTTTGAACAGGCTACAGCTTGTTACGCAAATCATAATTGCACTTCATCTATGATTTAGTGTGATACATGAACCAAGTCATAAGCCGTTGAAAAGAATTTAAAATAAACACATATAAGGACCTCTGTCTTGTACATTTAGTCACCAGTCCAGTTTCCAGGATGTAGCAAATAAACATGCAATTTTAAAAAGTGGAGTTAAATGGCACGAGAGGCCGTTTAGTGCAGTGGTTAAGGCACTTGGCTAGAAACTGGAAGACTGTGAGTTCTGATTCTGCCTTAAGCCCAGCTGGGTGACCATGGGCCACTCTCTCTCAACCCTTGGGAGCAAGCAAGGGCAAACCACTTTTGAAAAAAAAAATACTTGCCAAATAATAACAAGTGAGTGTGAGTTAGAAACACTTGGAGCAAAAAAAAAAAAAAAAAGAATTTCCTGTATAGTAGCCCGGTCTGATATTTTAATGGATGTTGTGTAACATTCCTATGTAGGCTGTAATCGAGGCCAATATGGTCAAACCGTGATAGCAGTTAAGGAGGTTGAGGCAATGTAGGCTGGTCCATTGCTTGAACTTATGTATAGTAGTTGTAATGGTAGACGGATTCAAATTTCTATGCTTTTTTTTTTAAAGTCACTAATGGTACTAATGATTGATAGTTCTTGTTCGCAGGATTACCTGCCTCGTTGTTTGTAATATAAGACACATAAGCTTTTGGAATTTGAGGAATTTGCTTTTCAAAATAATGATTACCACACTGTATGAATGAAGTCCTACTGATTTAAATTCCCCCCAAGGTTTGATACCGCCTAATGCTTGAATCCTTCCTTTCAGAAATTACAGAACTGCAATAATGGATATTTTCCCCAAATGGGTATGATACCTTTCACTCCTAACTTGCACCTGTCATCCTGATTAATTTGCGGACAGTTTTAGAATGTGTGAAGTGTTGTAGACCACTATTAATCTTGTTATCATGTATTATTTTTCTTCATATACATAAGTACATACACACACACACACACACACACACACCCCAAGGATGCACAATTATATCCAGCCTCTACTGTAATTAATCATTATTCATCATTTGAGAAATGTGAAAAATAGCAGGGGTCCCTTAAGATTTCATGTCCTATAAGAAAATAGAGGCATTTTTTTAATCTAGTGGTCTTTCGATTGGGGATGGCAGATGCATTAAAACAGTGATGGCGAACCTTTTTCTTACGGCGTGCCAAAATTGTGTGCACGTTACTGCATGCGCCAATATGCCCACTCAGTCCTCCCCACCCATCTGTGCATGTGTGCGCAGCCCCCCCGTGCATGCACGCACGACCCCATCCCAGGCTCCGGAGGCTTTTCTAAAGCCTGGGGAGGGTGAAAAACTTTCCTGAAGCCTGGGGAGAAAAACAGCCCCAACGTGCCAACCGGAAGTTCGGAAACAATCCGTTTCCAGCTTCCGGGGGGCCAGGGGACGCCATTTTTGCCCTCCCCAGGCTTCAGGAAAGCCTCCGGAGACTGGGGAGGGTAACAAACAGCCCCAACGGGCCAACTTGAAGTTCATTCCCAAACTCCGGAAGGGTGAAAAATCAGCTGGCTGGCACTCGCTGACAGCTGGTGTGCCATCAAATATGGCTCCATGTGCTACCTGTGGCAAGCATGTCATAGGTTCACCATCCCGGCCTTAAAATATTAAATGGAATGAATGAATAATCACACCCACCATTTCAGAATTCTTTCAGCAGAATCGGGGGTGTAGTGTGTGTTTCTGATTTCTTGCAGAAATGATTTTTGAATTATAAAAAACCCATAGGCTTTTATAAATTGGGAAAGAGCCAGTTTGATGTCGTGGTTAAGGCATAGGGCTAGAGACCATCTTAGGCACGATGCCAGCTGCATAACTTTGGGCTAGCCCCTCTCTGTCTCAGCCCTAGGATCAGGCAAACACAAAATACTTCAGAAATCTTGCCAGAAAAACAAACAAACGTAAGGACTTGTTCAAGCATTCACCAGGACTCATCTGTCTGCCTATGGGCCTTTTTCTTGAGGAATTCTTATAGAGAGGTATCATGAAAAATAAAATGCTGATGTGTTCACACAAAAAAGGATAAGATAGGGAGAAATCTGAATATTATGCTAAATTTCAGGGTTTGTGTAATCATGCGGCATTTGATCAGCAGTGCATACTGGTGAAAACAAGATGCTTGCTACCTCTGTGTCTCGGGAGAAAATAGTATTGTGCAGTGTGCGTGTGTTACCAACTTCTCTGCTTAATCAGAGGAGCTTATTAGGGATGATTATCAGATGTGCAGGAGCACACTTATTTATTGCGTATTCTGCTTTTCTTCTGGTAACTTGTTGAGCAAGACAATTATCAACAGAGTTGAGCTAATAATTTAGGTTGATCAGTGGCCAACATTTTCCAGACATCAATTTGGACAGCCTTAGTATGTTATGCTGGATTGGAGACTCAGATTCCTGGGTATGTCGACACACTTCTGTACCCCCACCCTCTTCTTAGTAACTCTGAGTCACTACTGTAAGTATTTTGAAGTTCTTCTGAGTTGCAAACTTGTGTATTTTTTTTATTTATTAAAAAAACAGCCTTTGCTTCCTCTTGGCATGCGGATTAGCTATCAAACTATCTGTCCTTTATTTATTTTCTCCTGCTTGCTCAGCACACCGTAATGTGTGCCTTGAAAATGCCTTGGGATAATTTATCTAGGGATTTACTCTGCAGATGTTAATTTACCACATGGAGTTTAAATAAAGAAAATCCCATATATTTTTATAGCTGCATGAGTTAGTAGAAGTTGGGAACACGGCTGACCTGCAAGTAATTTCTACAAGCAACAGTAGAGGCAACTTTTTTTTAAATTAAAACTTTTAATAAATTTTACAAATATTGCCCCCTCACCTTCCCTCCCTCCACCCTCCCTCCCTCCAACCCCCCAGAGCAAAATACAGGGTATAAATATTTAACAATCATATGCTAACATAAGCTAATTGAATTCGACATCCTACCTCCTCTTGTGCCTTAATTCCCCCCTTTTTAATGCTAACTTTAGATAAGTTGTAACATTCCTTATTCCTTCACTCACAAGCTAATTGAAATTTTTTAGTCCGATATTTATTTTGAATATAGTCAATCCATTTTTTCCATTCGAACTTGTATTTCTCATCTGAGTGGCCCTTCAAGTATGCTGTAATTTTGGCCATCTCTGCTAGATTTATTACTTTTAGCGTCCATTCTTGAATAGTAGGCAATTCTTCCCTCTTCCAGTACTGCGCCACCAACAATCTTGCTGTCGTCGTTAAGTTCAAAATCAAATTAATCTCTATAACTGTACAGTCTGTAATTATACCTAACAAAAACAGCTGGGGGTGAACTTTATCCTTTTTTAAAGTATATTTTGAATAACCCACCATATTTTTATCCAAAATGATTTGACTTTTTTGCAAGTCCACCATATATGGTAATACGTAGCATCAGCACAATCACATCTCCAACATTTAGGTTGTAAATTCGGATACATACAAGATAATTTTTTGGGATCTAAATGCCATCTATACATCAACTTATAAAAATTCTCTCTCAAATTCTGAGCTTGCGTAAATTTTACAGTTGTTACCCAAATCTTTTCCCATGTTTCCATCATTATTGGCTCTTCGAAATTTTGTGCCCATTTTATCATTCAGTCTTTAACTAACTCTGTTTCAGAATCTATTTCTATCAGTATATTGTACAACCTTTTTATATGCATTTGACTCTGGTCCCTAATTTGTTTTACCAGACTATCCTCATTTTGCGTGATACCAATTGTCTGGTCTTTTTTCCATCTAGCTTGTAACTGTCCATACTGGAACCAGGTTTGAATTACCCCTTCCTCTCTTAGTACATTCAGAGGCAGTAGAGGCAACTTTTCAACAAGATTTTTCTTCTGCCCAATTCAGCATATTCTTTCTGTACCTCTGTTAAAAATAGGAATTTGAAACTGGACGTATTGTTATGCACTTGGTTTTTTAAGGCACGAGGGAGTTTTGATATTTGAGTAATGAAAAATTGGAGACTAAAACCTGATGAAAATGACAATAGGTATAACATTGAGACAAAATGTGCTCTCCCCCCCCCCCCAAAAAAATTCCATGATTCACCTGTAAAGATTATTTTTTCATCAATTAAAAGAAGTAATATTTACAAATCAATATTATGGAGTTTTGTTTGTGGTGGGCCTTAGAAGAATAATTAGAGGCTGCATGCAGCCTGGGGGAACAAGCAGCAAAAATGTTCACTGTTTACAATATTTGCAAAACATAGTAAGAAGGAATATTTTTAGATAGGCAGCGAAGATCTCTGCGTGGTTAGATAACCTCCTTTATTAATAATAAACTTTGGGTGTGTCAGGCCTGTTTTCGTGGGAGATTACCTAATGGCTTAAATGTAAATAAACAAGTTGCTGGATTTACTGGAGCCTTGATAATTCTCTAGGTCTTTGCTAGTCTGTTTATATGACTTTTGCAGCAATAGTAATCTAAGTGTTAATTGAAAGATCCCGCTGCTTTTGGTCACCATAAAGAAGATCTATGGAAGGTCAACGTTTTCCCAGGCAAATCTGATTTTAGGGATCTGGATGTCATGGTACCACAGCTTTCTCAAATGCAATTGCACAATCCCCATAATAAATGGCTGGATTAGACAGAATGAGAACATGGCAGTTTGAAACAATAATGGGATTGCAAATTAGAATCAAGACGTTTATACCCCTTGAAGGATAGAAGCTTGAAATAGGGCTTTAGGGATAAAGGGGAGGGAGAAAAATAGTCTCTCACGTGCAGTGATCAGTGATGTCCTCTTTGTAATGAGCTGCATCATTAAATGCTACCTGGAACCAAAGGGTGTCTTTAAGTTTGTTAATGTAAGGACAACCCCAGTGGAGTTGCATGTCTGAAAAAGACATTCCTTTCTTCTTGTCTCCCACAGCTGGCTAAGTGTGAGGATTTGGGGCAGGGGTCAATATTTTGATTTACAGGCAGATCTTCTAAGAATACAACATTCCCAATTTGTAATCTGAAGCACTAACGTTGAGAGGTTTACTGTATTTTGACCTATGTAAATTGAATGCAAGATAGGTACCTCCATTTCATCAGTCATTAGATTTACATCCTGCCTTTCATCCAATTAGAATGACACTTAATATTGGGACTTGCATGTCACTCCAACCCTAAAGCAGATTGTTTAATTTGGCTTGCCAAGTTTCATGAACCTCAGCCATTGTGGTCTTCAAATTATTGTTTATGGTTTGGGTAATGATGATGAACCTGGCCAATTATGACTTCCCCAGCAAATCATATTTAAATAAACAGTGACCCTAATCCAAGGAATGATTCTGACCAAAGTGCATTTAGGGTGGGGTACAATTTTAATACAGTGCCACTAAATCAGTGTAGCCTTTGGCTTGCATTGTGTTTCATGTTAGCACTAATTGTAACAGCCAGCTATGGACTAATGACAAGACGCAAAGCTTCTTGAAGTACAGGGAGAAGACCAGTTATAAATGGCAAAGTGTCTATACCAACATCACAGAGGCCTTTCCAGCAATCCAGAATCTCCTTAGGAGACAGAAGAACAATGTGTAACTCCTGTGGTGGTCGCTCTAGATCACGGATGTCAAACCCGTGGCATCACGTGACGTACCATGACTTTTTTTCCTTCACAGAGCTGGGGTGGGTGTAGCCTGTGTATTTGGCCCACAGGGCGCCAGTCTGACACCCCTGCTTTAGATAGTCTGCGTTATTAGTGTAAGCAGTTACTTTCTTTAACACGGAAATGAGTGCCATGTGGCCATCCAGGTATTGTTGAACTGCAATTCAGTTTTGTATTTTCATTACCATTTCAACAACATTAGGAGGGTCAGCTTGGTAATATTTTTTGGTCCCTTC
Organism: Natrix helvetica; assembly: GCF_964273705.1. Lineage (NCBI taxonomy): Eukaryota > Metazoa > Chordata > Lepidosauria > Squamata > Natricidae > Natrix > Natrix helvetica. The sequence goes on from NC_138548.1 coordinate 226,135,533, forward strand.
TATACTGTTCTACTACTATTCATGGTGTCAGGTGTCACCAGTGGTTGGATTCAGCCAGTTCGTACCACTTCGGGATAACCATTTGTTAACTTTCTGAGCAGTTTGGTGAACTGGTTGTTGGAAGAAATCATTAAGAGCAGAGAACCAGTTGTTAAATTATTTGAATCCAACCACTGGGTGTCACTGAGTAAGTAAGAAGCTCACACTGATTTATTAAGGGCTAAATTTTATCTGGGCATTTAATATTAAAGGATTTGTGTTTAATGCAATCCATTCAGCTACCTGAAATTCTCTGTAATGTGGAGTGAACTATTTTCTCTCCATCCAGATACTCAAACCAACAATTTGAGGTCTGTTTCCATTAGTGAGGCGATATAATCTTATTTAAATGGCTCCATTTTGTTTGGAATATGTTTGTAGTGCTTGCCTGAAATCTATCACTGTGCAAACAGAACTGTGCTTTCATGAAAATATTTCCTCCACACCCTTCCCAATCTGCGTCCCTACCCTCCAGAGCAGTTTTGAGAACAAATGTTGGACTGGAACAGAAAGGAAATCTTGGGCCCACTTTTCATTTCACTGACTAAATAATTCCATTAGCAAAACAGAACAAAACTCATTCAGGATCACTGCTGCATTTCCTGTGAAATAGATAGAAAAGTTACACATTAGGTGGAACCAATATTCCCCAGGAAGCTGTAAAATTACCACCTTCAATGGAAACTATCTGGTTTGACAGTCTATCAAAGTTGTACAGAATTAATGATTCTTAACTTTGTTTCAGGAAGTTGTTTGATAGCCCAGGAGACCCACTTCTAGCTTTTTTCCAGGTCTTGGCACTGCAGCTATAATTGCTTTCTCCTTCCCATTTTAACCTTCAGGCAAAATGTTCTTCATCAAATGCAAGCAGTACTTCTCAAGGTTTTGGCAAGTAGGTTGCATCTTTAGAGACTAGCTTCCTTCTCCATTGCTGGAAAATGGCCTTTCCTATTAGTATGCAATCCTTGCCTGCCTGGTGCACACACCCCTCCCCCAACTATTTTTTCTTTCTTTCCTTAATTGTGCAAGATGCTGTGGAGAAGTTCTTAAGATGCCTTAAGTGAGGGAAAGTTTATTTGTAAAAACAAGTGATTGTGAACAAGTATCATAAGAATCTGTTCTTGTGTATCTCTGGCAAAAATTAAATCTCATAGATGCTAGCTGCACATGCCAATAATAAAGTTTGTTCCTTTATTATTTTCATCCATTTATTCTGCTAATTATATATAAATGCATCAGCTTCATTTTCTTGCTTCTGTGTTATCATTCTGCTCTTTTAGAACCCTGTCATAATTGTATTTTCTTGCTTCAGGCAAGATCTTAATAGTGGGAATACAGAACTAGGAATGACAGCTCAAGTCCATCAACATCCTCTGATTTATTCTAACATGCCTCTTTTTTTACATCTTTGTTCTTCAGCTGCCGCTATTGACTAATTTACCTTCCTAAACGAGGCACTAAAAGCCATGTCAGGTTGCACTGCTAGAGATATAAATAGTTGTTCCAAACTGCAATGGATCTACGGTATGCTCAGAAACAATCGCTTCCCATGTTATGCCTTATACGGGCTTGTATTCTTGTGGATCATTTGTGGATCTTCTGCTTTTATTGTAGCCATAGAGCAGGGGTGTCCAAACTTGGGAACTTTAAGACTTGTGGACTTCAACTCCCAGAATTCCCCTCCCAGAATTCTGGGAGTTGAAGTCCACAAGTCTTATAGTTCCCAAGTTTGGACACCCCTGCCATAGAGTAACATAGGCTGCTTTAGGATGTCTCTGCTGCTAGACAAAGTGAAGTGGCCAAATAAGGCAGAAGAAGGGGCAAGGAATCATAACTGGTGAGAGACCTTGAAGAAAAGTTTGGTGTGCCATCACAACTTGTTTTATATTCCTAAAGTAGCCTCTCACTTGATACAAAGGGAGATGTTGTTTATTATCAGTACCGATAGTCCTCGACTTATGATCACAATTAAGCCCCAAATTTATGTTGCTAAGTGAGACATTTGTTAAGTGAGTTTTGCCCCATTTTGCAACCTTTCTTGCCACAGTTGTTAAGTGAATCATTGCAGTTGGTACGTGAATCTGGTTTACCCATTGACTTCGCTTGTCAGAAGGTCACACAAGGTGATCATACGATCCCGGCAACACTGCAACTTTCATAAATGAGTCAGTTGCCAACTGCCTGAATTTTGATGACTTGACCATGCGGGGGGGGGGGTGCTGCAGCAATTGTAAGTGTGAAGAATGATCATAAGTCCCTTTTTGCAGTGAGGTTGTAACTTTGAATGGTCACTAAATGAACTGTTGAGAGTCGAGGACTACCTGTACTGAAATAAGATGCAGCTTCTTGCTCTTTATGATCAATATTTATCTTAGAAGGTATTCTAGTAAGCAACAAATCCATAGTTTACCATCACTTTTGAATCAAAACATCTTAAAAACTATCCCGTTTTTAAAAGGGGGAGGGGGCTACTTGCATGAGGAACCTGGCTGTCTTCTCATATTCCATTTAGCCTCTTGAATCCCTTAAATAAGCTTCTTTTTAGTAGCTCTTGTTCACCTCGCTGTGAATGCTAACAGTTCTCTGGAACATTCTTGTTGCTGTTTCCAGTTTTGTTCCTTGGAGATTCACCAAACCGTAACATAATCAGCATCCAGGAAATTGGTGATTTTTCATTGCCTAGACATGAGTCTCTGCACAAATATGTAATTTAGCATGCAGTCAAATGAATCAGAGTTACAGTTCAGTATTCAGATTAATATGTAATCCATAACCCACAAATGAACAATTGGAAAATAGTTTTAAGATAAGATAAAATACTTATTTATTTTATTAAGAAATGCAGGTTCTTTACTCTCTTGGGAGATCAATACGGAATTGATAGGTAACAATTCTTGGATTCATACATTGCACTAATCTTAATGTGGCTTATTTTTCTGGCTTGCCATGAATGTGAGAAAGGAGTCAATGAATTATTGTTTAAGTATGGATTAGTAAAGAACATTTGGAAATCTTGGTTTGTTGCTGTTTCAATTTTGATTTGGCATGAATAGAGATGCATTATTTCGGTTAGTGATTTATTGGTTTATACTTGATTGGCTTGATCTAATCAGTCTACAGAAATCCAAAGGGTGAAAAGGAAGAGGAACAAACCTATTTTGACCAAGCAAGCCATTATTATTTTGTTTATCCTCTAGCTTCCCTTTGACATGTTTAAAATCTATGGCTAAGACAACTCATGGCATAATAGATCCTTTGGCAAAACTGTAGAATTCCATAAATGGCATTTTCAAGAATACAGTTGAACATACAGGGATAATAGAAAGCACAATGCCAAATATGTCAGATGCTTCTGTACTTTTCTGTCCCTGCTTATTTTGCATTTTTGAAGGAAACCTATCCAGGTGTTTGCCATTATCAACTAGTTTAATGTTCACTAACAAGGTTTTCTGAACACTTATGAGCATATATGCTATTGTCTAGACTTCAAAATTATTAATATTAATTTTGGGAAATCTCCAACATTCTGGAGTAGCTTTGAAAGAGAGATATGAGCATTTAAATTCCATTTTAGTTGCATTGGGACCCCGCCCTCTGTATTGGCTGATTGTACTAATATTTCACAAACATATGTGTTTATGAACAGGTTTAACATGGCTGCCTAGAATTATGTCAGGTTTCATATTATATTCCAGTCTCTATTTCTGACTTCAGGATATAAGTCTTATGGACAAGAAGTTAGAAAAGAAATATAGGAAAATAATATTGTTTTTGGGAACTGTGGCAAGATTATTGTATACAGTAAGTTGGAAAAACAATGACATACCTACAGTGGTAGACTTATTAATATTTAATATATTTATTAATTTATTAATAAACTTTGATTTTTAGTTCATGACCCTCCAATTCAAGTAATCTCTTGTTTTGGAGAGTCATCCACTCTTTAATCCACACGAAACATCAAGCATCAAAGTACAATTTCAAATCTGGTAAACCCAAACCTCCTCTTTCTTTAGCATCTTGCAATAATTTATACATAATTTGGGGGGGTTTTCCCTCGCCATATGAACTTAGAAATATCAATTTGCCATTATTTATAAATACTTATATTTCTAAGAATTTAAAAGAATCGGTAAAGTCTGAAATAAAAATAACATCCTTGGTAAGACAGTCATCTTAATTACACAAATTCTATCCAGAAAAGATAATTTCAAGTTGCCCCATCTTAATAGGTTTTTCTATATATATCATTCCATACAGGTACAAAGTTTGAAAGAATTTAGAATTTGTATTTGTCAATGTAGCCCCAAGATATTTCACCTTTTTCTCCATCTTGAAGCCCGGCGTTTTTTGTTAAGGTTTCATAGTCCTGAAAAGTCTTATTCTTAACAAGCATTGTTGTTTTCCTCTTTATTTGTTTTGAAGCCTGGTAAAGCTTCTAACTCATTTATTTTCTTTATCAAGTATTCTGTATCAGATTTTGGATCCTGCAAAAATAAGACTAGGTACTTGAAAGGATTGATGAATAAGTCAACATTTACTGGGAATGGGATAGATAACTTGCAGTATACAGTACAATAAATATTTATATTTTTTATTCCAATGGATGTGGCTCAGAACCAATTGATGGCCTCATTGGGGCATTCTTCTCTGATGAAAATAGCTGTTACCATGGAAGTAGCTTCCATTAGTTTTCTCACAAATGCTTTGCCAAAAAAAGGGGGCTTTTTAATTCATACTTTCAATCTAGTTGTTTCAGTTATTGAAAACAATGGGAGGACTAAACTATTCTAATGGAGTACAAAATCCAGTAACTCTTCATCATTGTCTGTACAGGAGAAGGGTAATAACAGGAGAAGTGTCGATAATGTCTTCATTTATCTTGCAAAAAATGTTTTCTATATATACAGAACCACTTTAATCCCATTTCTATGAGCAAATAGCTGATTAGCATGTCTTTCATGATTCTAGCTAAAACATTTTGGTAGCTGTGATATAGTCCTTTTCCCTATAATGGCCTTCCTTCCGTCCGTCCGTCCGTCATTATTTTTCCTCCCAATCACCATCTCTTTTTTTTTTAACCTAGTTTGCTTGCTTCTTTTCTAATCTGCGATTTTGGGGTATTAGGTTTTGTGGTTGCTTTTTGCTTTTTATTGTTCTAAACTTACAAGAAAATTGCTTTTTAAAAAATCAATACTTTGGTCCAAATTGCCCTTAATTTGGCCTTCTGGAGCAGTGAATCCCCTTGAAATATTTATTGCTACAGATTTCTGGTAGAGGTATAGTAATACTGGTGCTTTGGTGAACTGAACAATTATTGAGAGGACTGTTACATTTTCACCATTTTCAGTCTATGCTATACCATGATAATGAAAAAGCTTCATTTGGATATAATGCAAGGTATAGTTTAATGTTAACAAAAAGTAACAGTGTGTGTGCTCTTTACTTTTCTGCCCTTGCAGAGGTCACTAGTAGAGACCAGAAGCTTTGCTTCCTATTGTAACTAACTGCATTTTACTGTTATGAATGAACAATGACCTAATCTAGCCAGTGAAATTGTGGCTTGACTTTGTCAAACAGAGGTGGTCAAACAGTGAGCCGTGCTTCCCACTCACTCCCACCCAGGGGTTGTGAGTAAATTGGGTGTGTATGTGTGTGTGTGTTATAAATATCTGAATTCATAGTTGGTGGGCAAAGACCTCAATCCACCTAGGAAGATGGCTTTAGCAGCAGCTTTCAACCTAATCTATTAATTTCCAGACATGGAGAGGAGTTCAGATCTCCCTATCCTCAACCAGACGCTGGGGTGTTGTGGATGGGTGTATCTCAGGATTCTAGAATGCAGTGCAAAAAACACTACACAATTAGAGACAGCTAAATCCTTCCAGCAATTATAAATATCCCTATAATTTGTGGCTGTTACAGTTATTATTACTGCTACTGGTATTGCCGTTGCTATTACCATTGGCATGATTGACACACATTTGCATGAGGTTGTATTCAGCAGGTTCTAACCAGTTTCTACCGGTAGTGAAAATTTTGAGTAGTTCGGAGAACCGGTAAGTGCCATCTCTGACTGGCCCCGCCCCCATCTATTCTCTGCCTCCCAAGTCCCAGATGATCGGGAGGAAATGGGGATTCTGCAATATTCTTCCTCTGCCATGCCCACCAAGCCACACCCATCAAGTCACACCACACCCACAGAACCAGTAGTAAAAAAAATGTGAATCCCACCACTGCTGGGAACCCTGAGTTTAGTACAAGAGATCGTAACTAGTTGAAGAGCTTTTTCCTGACCTTGATTTAAATTAAAACTTATATCCCCCCCAAAAAAATTTAATACCGTTAATATAATTGTGCCTTGTGTATGTAATTTCTCTCTTTTGTCACATTATAAAACCAAGAATTCAGCACCAACTTTATAGGGCATCTTGGGCCTGCAGTACAAACATTGGGTATAATATACAGGTAGTCCTTGACTTATTACCACAATTGGGACCAGGATTTTGGTGGCTAAGTGAAGTGGTTGTTAAGTGAGACATCACATGACCAGATCTGATTTTACAACCATTTTTGCTATGGTCATTAATTGAATTATGCAGCCGTTAAGTGAATTTGGCTTCTTCCCTCATTGACTTTGCTTCCAGTCTTCCACTGGAGAATTGATACTCTATGTGTGCCTAAAACTTTTGTGGATGATGCTAATCGATGACTTTATTTTAGAGTTACAGTCTGAAGCAGATCATTGTAAAATTACAGGATAGCTGTTATATAATGATCTATTTTTAATTGTCCTTAGAACTCTTGCTGATGGGAATATCATTACCGAACGGACTGCATTGTTATTTCAATATGTGATTCGGGATCGTGGAATGGCATTGCTTAAATTTAATGTTAGGTTATTGTCCCTTTTTTACTGTCCTCCTAAAATGAGTTAAATAATTTATTTTGATTATCAGCCCTGAACATAGTGCCCTTCTACTGTAGTCATTTGTATAACCCATTGGATGTATATTTGACAAAACCATAAACCTGTCATACCAAAATTTGTCCTACAATTTTGGAAGAACCTTCAGGTTTGATATCTATTTTTCAGAGTCCTTTAAAATTTCTTTAGAACTTGTTTGCATGGCCTTTTTTAAATTTTATTGCTGCAAAAATGGCAGATCATACCAGCAATTCTCCCTTTCCCTCAGCTCCATTGAATCTCTGTCATGCTGCAGCCTCCCTAGATGTCCACATTTCTGACAGAAAATGTCCCCATGAGGGGCCTTCATCCTATCTTCCCTTGGGATTTAATTGGGACAAGGGAAGCTGGCAAGGTTGTGGATAAGTGATCCTACACTGAAAGATAAGTTGCTTATAAGCATCTCTTTGTCATTGTGTCAGGTCAGTGCAAGAATCCTAAGATGTACCCAGGAAAATCTTGTCAACATTTCTTCTCCTTTAAAAAAAAGATTTCCACCCTCCACCAGATTGAATGATTATCATTGAAGATCATACATATCAGAAAATATTTCCTCAATATTCCCTACAATTTCAGGTTCAAAAGTGTCTGAGTATTTGTTGTAGAGAAATAGTCATAGTCTAATAGTCACCGGCTGCAGGCCTGACACATGGAAGATTACTTTTCTTTATAGACTTCCAAGAAGTCTCTGTAGAAAACAATGGTAGTTAGATGGAACTTTCAACTGATCCCGCAGGGCTTTTATGTGAAGGAAAGGATATCTTTTTCTTTTATTTTTTTAAAAATTAGGAATATTCATATTTCTTTAAAAGGGAAGGGGGGGGGAGAGCAGATGAGCCAAATCAAAACATATCTTAGTGATGGGCAGCATATTTCATCAATATTTGGAATGAGATTATTAAAATCTTAGAATCAATATATTGTTCATCTAGTTTCGGGAGCTGAAAATCTATTTTCCGGAAGAGGTACTGAAGAGAAAGGTAGCGGGATCGTTAATGTCACTTGAGTTAAAAAGCTCATATTTTCTGTGAGTTTTCAAAGAATCTTCTGCCAATTGTTATTCTTCAACTGTTTCATCTATCTGAAGAGACATCTGCCACTGCCCCCTCTTAATTCATGGATAGGTGCTCTGCTCATTTGGCTAGCCAGACTGATTGGATCCCAAAACCATATGCCACTTTGGCATATGGCACATATGCCTCTCCTCCCAATTTTATCTTGCAACCAGTTTGTAGAATCATTTCAAGTTATTCAGGCAATATTGATGGTCTGTGGAATGTATTTTAAGAAACTCTACACTCGGAGGACCATTTAGTACAAGAGGACACTTGAGGTGATAACTGATGGCATGGGTGCCATGAGAAATGGGGCAGGAGAAATAGAAACAGGGCATTGCTCTCACAGAAGTAAATGAAATTGTTCATATCACTGATGCTAAAACCCATTTGTTTGCAGCTCCTTGAGATGTGTATGAAGAACTGTGGGCCACGTTTCCAGTCTCTGGTAGTGAAACGAGATTTTTGCAAAGATAGGCTAGTAAAGCTGCTGAATCCAAAGTTTAACTTACCAGTGGATTTGCAGGAGAAAATTTTGACCTTTATCATGGTAAGCTTTTTTCCCTTATTTCCTTTTTGCTCCCTCGATGAAATAAATGTAATCAATGTTTCATGACAGATGGGCTTATGGTGCCTGGAAAGGGAGTGTGTGAAAATCAGTTTCCTTTTCTTCTCTTTGAAGCTCTTTATGGCAAACAGAAAATGAAGAGAAGGATAGAGAATCTGTTGGCCTGGTTTTCAAATGATTCTTTTATAGTTGTATAATCTTTCCTATCTGCTCAAACTGAAAAACCGTAGGGCAATCATTGTGTATTTTTTTCTGCTCTTAAGATAAAAGTTATTTTCCCTGTCAGCAAATAAAAGAAGTGTTTCTGATGGGAAAGTGAGTTTTCTTCACTTTTGGTTGTCATGGGATCATAAGGTAAAGGTAAAGGTTTCCCTCGCACATATGTGCTAGCCGTTCCCGACTCTAGGGGGCAGTGCTCATCTCCGTTCCAAAGCCGAAGAGCCAGCGCTATCCGAAGACATCTCCGTGGTCATGTGGCTGGCATTACTAAACACTGAAGGTGCATAGAACGCTGTTACCTTCCCACCAAAGGTGGTCCCTATTTTTCTACTTGCATTTTTACATGCTTTCGAACTGCTAGGTTGGCAGAAACTGGGACAAGTAACAGGAGCTCACTCCGTTATGCGGCACTAGGGATTCGAACTGCTGACCTTTCTGATCGACAAGCTCTGCATCTTGGCCTCTGAGCCACTGCGTCCCTGGGATCATACTGAATCATATATTCACTTCTACATCTGAGTGGGCCAAAACAAAAATAAGAAAACTTCACATTCCATTTTAGCCGTCAGTTTCCAGAAGCCAATAGTAATGGGTTATGGAAGTTGAGATACAAAACATCCAAAAGCATCAGTTTGCTTACTTAAGGTGTAAAATTTACACTTTCACAAAACCATTTAAGTAGGTAGAGGAGTCATTCTAACTGTTTACCAACTCTCAGAAATAAGGTACTTATATCAAACATCCATTAAGAATCGGAGATTAGAATATCATTTTATTCTAGATGGCTAGTAAAGCTGGGAAGATCTGTGAAAGAAAGAAATAAAATCAGCCTTACCTTCACAGAACTTTCCAGCTTTAACAGATTAACAGAGTTTGGAGAGACCTTGCAGGTCATCTAGTCCAACCCCCTGCCCAAGCAGGACACCCTACATCTTCTGCCCCTACCTAGGATCAAACTCACAACCTCCTAATTGTGAGGCAAGAGCTCTACCTCTTTACTAGCCATCAATAATAAAATGATATTCTAATCTCTGATCCTTAATAAATGGTTGACACCACTATTTCTGAGAGTTGCTAAAACAGTTATAATGACTCCTCTATCTACTGAAATGGTTTTGTGTCAGTGCTTCCATGAGATAAAAATCAAAATTTAGTCCTTTTATACGACTAGTAATTCCCCTCCTCCTCGTGATGTTGAAAGCTAACCTATCACATAGGGGAGTAAACATTCACAAGCTTGCTGAATATGAGAAACACCAGCCTTGAGATGAACAAAAGAAGGATCAAAGGCTCCATCTAATCTATTGTCCTGCCTGTGGATATGGAATGGCATTTTGCCTCTCAACAGAGGCATTGTATGAAGACTATAATTCTTTCAGCATTACAAGTCAGTTTAATGGGACGACCTCTAGTGTAATGTAAGAATCAGGAAGACATCTGCAGAATGTGTAGTTTTATAACCCCCTCTCTTTGGCAATCCCTTTTTAAAGTTAAATCTTGTCTTTTTGTGTGTTGTTTGCCAAAGCAGGGGTCAGCAATTTATGGCCTGTGGGCTGGATGCGGCCTGCCACTTGAAATAATCCAGCCTGTAGCCCCCCCCCCCCAAAAAAAAAGTATGTTTACCCGGCTCACAAAAGAGAGGGAGAGAATGACAGGCTCTTTTTTTGAGCCCTTATCACCTTCCTGGGTGATCATTTTGATGACAGCTTCACCAGTCATCTCTGCATAGGCAACACACCAAGTCTCCTGTCCAGTTCCAATGATGTGGTAAAGAAAATGGCAATGATGTGGCCTTTGGCTTTATGTGGGAAAAGGACAATTCCTGTTCTGAAGTATTCATTTTGAGAAATTTCAGAGATATTCATTAAATAGTTTGGTCTTTTTTTTCCTGAACTTTTGATTTGGTTTTAATACATAGACATCTCTTCATGTTCCTAAAATAGTTCAATTGCAATACCAAGGAATCCCTTTGCTCCATCTTGATCTGTCCATGTACTGATTCGGCAAGATAGGATAGGAAAATTTGATGCATCAGGTTCTTTTCTGATACGGCCTCATTCCTCTGAAAGTCTTTTGAAGAAATAGCTGTTACCCAGCTTTTGGCCCAAAATGGCAGTTATCAGGTTTTGAAAGGGGGGTTAATTGGATTCAGAAACTGTAACTTTTTTCACAAACAGACCTGGGCCAGGGGTTTTCAGAATGCTGTGGATGTGACTGATGTAAAGGAGGTTTATCTAGAGCTCCTCAAGAAAGGAGTTGAATTTCCATCCTCAGAGATCAACAGGAGAACCACTAAGGTAAGTGCTTCATTGGGAGCTGTTGATTTGAAACAGGCTCTGCAAGTTGCAAAGATTGGCATGTGCAGAGAAGGTGTGTTAATTAACTCAATAATGTGTATTTGGCACAGTGATTTCCTTTGCTTGTGAAACCAGTCATCTGTTTCTGTCTTGGAGCTTAAAAAAAATCGTAACAGTAGGAGGAATAGTTTTAAAACTATTTCTTAAACAGGAAATGTAGAGGTTAAATCTGCCCACGGAATCCTACTAACCTAGGTTTCTTCCTCAGGATAAAGGAAATTAAGTGTCCGGGTTAGCCTGAAGACTTTGCAAACTTCCACAAAGATGTAAACAACACTTGCACAGAAAACACATGTTACAGTGTCTTTTGAAATCAGAAAATGAGTTTAAATAACTTTATTCTTATGATTTCTAATGTATGCCTTAAAATCCAGGGGATTTTACTTCCCAGAATTCATAATGATGGGTATATAGGTAGGTCTTGATTAGTTAATGACTCCCACAACATAGTTGCTTTATTCAACTTTGCAAATATTCAAAGTCATATTTCCATGGAAAATATGGTAATTAGTTCCAGTTTGATCAAAGTAGGCAATACAAACTTTTAACCATAATGTTTATATGTATATTAATGAAATATTACAGTAACTGCAAAGCATTGTATCGCAACCTTGGCAACTTTAAGATGTCTGGAATTCTTGGAGTTGAAGTCCAGATGTCGTAAAGTTGCTAAGGTTGAGAAACACTGCAATAAAGAATAAAAGAATATGCTTTTAATTTAAATTTATGGTTCAGAAAGTCACAGAGTAGTTATAGATAGCCAAACAAAACAATCTACTGTAGATCTAGACATTCCAATATCTTATCCTGTTTTAGCTTGGCTATGATCACATCCATGCTGTTCATTTACATCAGGCAGTTGCTCTAATATATAATATGAACATTTATTTATTTATTTATTTACGGTCACAGACCAAAACACAAGTACTACAAAGAGACATAAGAGAATTGATCATAGTATCATAACAATCAGTCACCAGAAGGTTAACTAAGGAAAATTACAGCGTTCTCCTCTAATGGTTACAGCTCTTAAGAAAAATTAGGAAACCTGAGAGGTGATGTATGAGGAGCCATCTCCAAGGCAATATACAAACAAATTACAGCCATTAGGTCTAGAAGGGACGATTTCAAGAAGAGACAGTAACTTGGATCTGTCTGCGTTATATATGGGACAAAATAAAAGGACGTGCTCCACAATTTCAACCTAGACTCTGTCACAAGGGCATAGCCGCTCATTAATCGGAAGCCTCTTAAAACGACCATCCAAAAGTGCTGAGGGCAAGACATTAAAGCGAGCTAGGGAAAAAGCTCTTCTACACTTAGGAGTGGTTAAAGTATAAAAATAGGAAGCCATCCTCAATCCATAATTATTAAGTTGGTTAAAAGTCAGGGGGGAGCAAGTTTTGTTGGTTCTGGCTCATAGATATTGTAAATCAATGTCCAAAAGCCGTTGGACTACCCTAAATTGGGTGTCCTTAAGGCCAAGAACATTTTTTTGATTTTGTACTTTTTTTCTGATGGAGTCTCTCGCTTATCCATTTTGCCCATCCAAAACTGCAGCTGTGTATGTGCAAGTCTTAATTCTGCATTTGCTAGCTTTGCATTAACTAAATTTTGGATCACTTTAAATGTGACCTGGTATCAATTTACGATTTGCACTAAATCGAATATTTCATTATTTTAACTCACCCTAATTGCAACCTCCCTGTATGCTCACTTTAAACTATCTTAGTGAATAGTATTCACTTTATATAACTGGACTGTTGCTAGGTTTTTTTCATTATAGGTACTACATATTTTTCAACCTAACCCTGAAATTTATCCATTATAAACATTGTATGAGTCTATTACTTAGTTACTGTCGGGACTTAGAAGAACAAAATAAGTGATCAGTACTTGAGATCAGTTGATTTCTGATGGTTGTTTAAAGACATCATGAGATTGCATTTTAAATATGACTTATCTATAACAGTCATTTAACAAATGGTCATAAATTAAGGTCCATCTGTATGTTCTCATAACTGATGAAAAAATTAAACTAAGACTCATGCCATTGAATTTAGGAATAAAGCAACAATTATACTTTGATTGACAGCTTAAAGGCATTATAAATATATTTGCATGTGCACGCCAATATAAATATGTGGGATAAAAGTATGGCCTCTTTGAAGTACCTCCTACGTTTAAATGTTGAAAATCTCCTATTTATATCCACAGCCTTTGTCCACAAGGATATCTTATAATTCCTCCCAGAAGTGCCTTTCAAAACCCCTCTCTCCAGCTGCAGTAATAACACTGATTCCTGAGCAGGTATGGTTTGTTCCTTCAAATATTTACAAATTAAGCCTCATGATCCTAAAACTCTCAGATTTGAACAAGAGTGTAGGTTTGTAGTTTATCACTTACTATCTTATTAACACATTTTAATTGATAGGTTTCTGGTGGGACAGGCTACCCCAGCCTAGGTGGAGAAGTGAGGCTGAATTTTCAATTTAAGAAAAGAAGGAACATTCTTCTCCTTATAAGCCAATAAGAAAATATTCCGATGCAAATGTTGATTTTTTTTAAAAAAGAGCACAGACCACAAGGGGCCTTCCATTTATTTTGAATTGAATCTTATGCTTTTGGACAGGTTGGAAAACTCTACAGTGAACTGGACATGGTAAAAATGAATGTCAGAGTCATGTCAGCAATATTGAAAGAAAATGTTCCTGGAGCAGAAAACCCAGATGATATGGCACTTCTACAGGTAGTGTAACACTTTTTTTGTTATTGTTGTTTCTGTTTTGTGCTGGAAGTATAAATACTTTCTGCACTACCGTCAAGCACAATTATTATACAGCAGAGGTCCCTAACCCCTGGGCTGCAGCCCACTACCAGGCTGCAGTCTGTTCAAAACTGGGCTGCAGGAGAAGTGGGCAAGCACATGCGTGAATCTCTAGTTGCATGAGTAACAGGCAAGTGCATGCGTGTGCACGAAGCTCCACTCATGAGCATATGTGTGAACCTCTGCTCGCACAAGTGGAGGACACTTGCACTCACGCATGAAGCTCCATTCACACAAATAGAGCTTTGGATACGAGCGCCCTCTGCTCACACAAATAGAGCTTCACGTGCTCACACAGTGCCCTCCACTCAAATACCCTCTACTCACACAAGTGTAGCTTTGCACAAATGCCTGCTGCTCATGCGAATGGAGTTTTGGGCGTGAGTACAAGCACCCCCTGCATTTGCGCGAGCAGAGGGTCTGTGTGCCTGCCACTCACATGCCCCCCCCCCCTCAAGCTGGGCCAGGCCACCAAGCTAGAAAGGTTTGTGAAGTACTGTTATAAGGAAGTTTAGTAGGTGGCAAAAATATGGGCAGCCTATAACAAGTAAGAAATGCTCCAATTGAGATTCCTGAGCTGATTCTGGAAATTCCTCAGTTGCTTCCTGAATTGTATGATCAAGAATCATTCTGGGCATAGTGAGATATCTTTTCATCTAACTCTTTTATTATTAATAAAAGCACATGTCGGCTTCAAAGATTTCAAAATGTGTGGAGTGTGAATGCAAGTGACAAGGAGGGAGCAAAATCTGTTCTTTCAATATCATAGCAATTATTTAGGTTCAGTCCACTTTAAAAATGGCTATTTGTTTTATATTATTTCTAGTATAGGTATAGCCCTTGACTTACAACTTACAACCACATCTGGGGCCAGAGATTCTGTTGTTAAGCAATGCAGCTGTTAAGTGAGTTGTGCCATACTTCATGACTTTTTTTGCCACTATTATTAAGTGAATCACATTGTTGTTAAGTGAATCTGGCTTCCACCATTGATTTTGCTTGTTGGAAGTTCCCTTTGAAGGTTCTAGATGGTGATTACATGACCCAGGGATACTGCAACTGTCATAAATACATATCAGTTACCAGATGCCTGGATTTTGATCACATGGTTTAGTGTAGCAAGTAAGGCTAGAAACTGGGAGACTGTGAATTCTAGTCCTGCCTTAGTCATGAAAGCTGACTGAGTAGCTTTGGGCTCAATCCCTCTGTCTCAGCACAACTCACATCACAGCATTGTTGTTATGGGGGAAATAGGCAGAGGAAAGTGTGTTGGATATGCTTGCCACCTTGAATTATTTACAAAGTAATAAAAGGTGGGACAGGGACATGGTGGCTCAGTGGCTAAGATGCTGAGCTTGTCGATCAGAAAGGTCGGCAGTTTGGCAGTTCGAATCCCTAGCGCCGCATAACAGAGGGAGCTCCCGTTACAGCTTCTGTCAACCTAGAAGTTCAAAAGCATGTAAAAAATGCAAGTAGGAAAAAACAGGAACCACTTTTGGTGGGAAGATAACAGTGCTCCGTGCGCCTTTGGCATTTAGTCATGCCAGCCACATGACCACGGAGGCGTCTTCGGACAGCGCTGGCTCTTCGGCTTTGAAACGGAGATGAGCACCGCCCCTTAGAGTCGGGAAAGACTAGCACATATATGCAAGGGGAGCCTTTACCTTTTAATAAAGGTGGGATATAAACTTACTAAATGACTGCAGGGACATTGCAACAGTCATAAGTTACTTTTTCAACAAATTAAACAAATGGCCATCGGCCGAGGACTTTGTGTAAGCATTTGTAACTGGCATATGCCACCATTTTTCCATAGCAAGAGTCCCTCAGTTGTCATCTTTCAAAGGCCCCATGGTAATCCCAGCTGAGGAGAAGATGGGACAGTACTGCTAGAAACAAAGTACCTGGGACAGTGATTGTCTAGCATACCCTCCCCCACCTTCCCTTTACATATTCTTTTTAATCATATTCTCTTCTCCTTTCGGATATCCTCTTCTTTCTTTGCGAAAGAGCCGTTTGTGAGGAGCCACCTATTATTCCCCAAAGTCTGGCCTGATCTCTTGCAGAAAATTGGGTCGAAAACTACAAGTTGCCTATCCTTGATTTGTAGCATGGAAAATGTTTTCCCTTTCCTTTGGTCCCTTTTGATAGTTTTTAATAAGGTGAATTTGTGTGGCATTACGTTATAACTTCAAATGATGAGATAAGGTCTTTGGTAAATAAAGGCCGAGATTACCTCATACTATAAAATGGTAAGTCTGTAATCAGATAACATCACCATTCAAAACTGCTGTGGAAATATCAGCTCATGAAGAAACAGGAGTTAAGACTAGGGAGCAATATGGTATTTCTTGTTTGTTTTTAATATGTCATGAGTTTCTGCAACAGAACCTAATAAATCTTTAAATGCCATAAGATTCTGTAGCATGATTGCCCTCTTTAGCAATTACGTGGTAGTCCTCCAGTGATTTCTGGATCACTATATTTATGATCATTAAAGTGATCATAAATATGATCCCTATATTTCTATGTTTGTTTCCTTTGTACTACAGTTGACTTTATCTAGTTAAGATCTATGCAGCCCAATTCTATGCATGCTTATTTGAGGATGCCTATATATCTCTGTGTACTATGGGATTTATTCCCTGTATCTCTGAGAAACAAGATGTTATCCCTATTCAGAAATGTCTAGAATGGCAGAATACCAAAAAAAGGTGAAAATGTTAAAGTGAACATTAAAATAACAGTGAATCCTTCAGAAGTAGAGGAGTTGCATTTATTCTCTGACAAAGCTTCAAGGTGGAGTCTTCAAAGTATGTAACAACATTCAGTCTTCTGCTTATTTTCCTCATCCATTTAAAAAAGAAACACATTTTTAATGAATTTCTTTCCACAACTGGGAAAATTAAAATAATGTTGTAACAATAATTTCGAATACAACAAAGTTCTAAGTTGCTTCTCTCCTTGATTAGTTTCCACCCATTGCTTCTTGTTCTACCCTCAGGTGCTTTGGAGAATAGTTTGACTCCCTCTTCTTTGTGGCAACCCCTGAGATATTGGAACACTGCTATCATGTCTCCCCTAGTCCTTCTTTCTCTTAAGCTAAACATACCCAGTTCCTGCAACCGTTCTTCATATGTTTCAGTCTCCAGTCCCCTAATCATCCTTGTTGCTCTTCTCTGCACTCTTTCTAGAGTCTCCACATCTTTTCTACATCGTGGCGACCAAAACTGAATGCAATATTCCAAGTGTGGCCTTACTGAGGCATTATAAAGTGGTATTAACACTTCACGTGATCTTGATTCTATCCCTCTGTTGATGCAGCCCAGAACTGTGTTGGCTTTTTTGGCAGCTGCTGCACACTGCTGGCTCATATTTAAATGGTTGTCCACTAGGACTCCAAGATCCAGTGGATCCAGTGGATCTTCAGCTTCGTTTTTCTTGCAGTGGGGCCTCTGGCTTTCCAAAGTTAGTTTTTACTACTAGAATTCTTTTTCTTCACAAGGAAATATGAACAATCCTACAGGCACCGAGGGAACTTCTTAGGGACTATAAGATTGCACGCTGAAATCTCTTATGTTTGTTTCCTGGTGTCTGATGCTTCCTGCTGTGGTGTTTCTACGTTTTCTACTTTTTTCTCCCACATCTTTTCTGAAGAAAAGCAGTACATGTTTGAGTGAATGGAAGCTGTGTTTTGTCAAATAAACATAGGGAGTTTTTTTTTTAATAATAAACATTGCAAATGATATATAGGAAAAGTGTGAAAATTCAGTTTTCTTCACAGGAGCCTGTTTTCTCTAAAGGTAATGATAACCATAGAATAAGTGTGTATTTCAGATAAAGGTTTTTCAGTTGTGTCATAACAATCATTGGATGCAAGAAAAGGTAATGAAAGGAATAAAGTGGTTAGAGCAATTTCCTTTGTACTTCAATCGATTTCACTGAAGAGAAAAGTAAGCCAATTGGGGTATTTATCTTCAAGTTTTCCAAAAAATATGCGTGATGAGGAAAATGATAGCTATGTTTGACTTTTTGTAACCTTACAATTTGAGGCTGTCTAGCTGTCTTGATTCCTGAAACAACTTGTATCTATGCACACAAACACATATTCTAGATAAGTATTCAACCTCCATGTAACAAAATCTATCAGAAATGCACTTATTGGAAAGTTAGAAGGTCTCTTCTAAGAACTGATTCATACAAATGTTAAGTCAATTTTAAGAAGCATAAAGCCCAAATCTTAGTTTTCTAAACAAGCTACTGCTTACATCCATATCAATCTACATTTTCAGTTTATTATTAAGGCTCTCTCCCCTAAACATAACTTGGCTGTAATTGGAATTTGGATGTCACAATTAGACCCAGTTAATTTATGACTTAGCGTAATGATAAAACACATAGCAGTTGGAGTCTAAGCATAAAACAAACCGTAGTATAGCTTAGCATTAAGTATGAACCAAACCTGTGTCTATGTATTGGGGTCCCTCTCATGTCTTGGAGAGAAATTTATAAAATGGAACACAGTTTTTATTAAATGTATGTTTAAAAGTGCACAACATTTTCTGTGAATGCATGAATGAAACACGTTCTAAGTGCCTTCCATTCCTGCAGGTATCTCTCTTGCAAAATTCAAATATAAACCCTTCCTTAAGGAACCATAGTGGCACAGTGGTTAGAATGTAGCATTGCAGGCTAATTCTGCCCAGTACTAGGAATTTGATCCTGACCAGTCAAGGTTGACTCCATCCTTCTGAGGTCAGTAAAATGAGGACTCAGATTGTTGGGGGCAATAGGCTGACTCTGTAAACAGCTTAGAGTAGTCGTCCCCAATCTTTCTAGCTCCACAGACCAGCAGCAGCAAGGGGGAAAGAATGGTTTCAAATGCACATACTAGATCCCATGCATGTGCAAATAAAGCTTTACATACTTGCGCAGCCCGGTTGCCAATGGGTCTCAGCCCGGGAGTTGGGACTGTGGCTTAGAGAGTGTTGTAAAGCACTATGAAGCAGTATATAAGTGTTAAGTGTTATTGCTGTTACTTCCATGTTCTTTGATGCTGCATCCTTCATGGTGCTAACTAAAGCATTTGCTGTATGGTTACAGTCACTAAAAGGGAGACAGGACTGTGGCCATTTCTAAAAAGTTTTTTACTATGTTTTAAAATGTGACATGTTTTTACCATAAAACAAAAGATGGTGGGTGGGGAGGATTAATGAATTGATGACATGTTTTTTTTAAATGCCATGTGGACCTGTGCTTCTGATGTTTTCAATATTTTCAGCATCTCTTATTTTTGCTATTCAAGTGCAAATAGTATACCTTTTCTCCCTTGGTAGAAGCTCTACAAAACAAGCCGAGCAATGCAAGATAGAATTATGGAATTGCTAGCAACTGTGGAGAATGAAGACGTGATTACTGAACTCATACAAATGAATGAAAATCTAAATAACGTCTTACTGGGACATGAAAGGTATTATTACTTATTGTTATGTGTTGTGGTCCAGCAGGATCCGGTTGGAGTCGGATAGCGAGGGATCATTTGAGTCTGCCCTGGACGATGTGGAGGACCCTGTGCAGGGTTCAGATTCAGAGCAGGGACCAGAGGGGTTGGTTGGCCACCAGGAGGCGCCTGAGGCATGGAGCAGTGGGGAGGATCAAAGGCAGCTTGTCCCTGATGCTAGATTAAGAAGGGCTGAGAAACGGAAGCAGCAAGTACATAGACAGACTCACAGAAAATGATTAGCACAGGTGGTTGTGGATTGGCTCCACCCAAGAGAGTTTATAGGTGAGACATTGGGAGGGGATATTTGCAGGAAACAACCGTTTGATTTAGCAGTGAAGAAAGTCTATGTATTCTAGTCGTGTCTGCTCGTTGGGGACTATCTGGGTGTTTTTCTTGAACGTGAGTTGTCTGGGCCCTCAGCCAAAGGATTTGTTATCACAGCAAATTAAATAGTGGCAAACAGCCAAGCCTGTGTTCTGGTTTATTCACAGGCGTGGAGAGTGGGGTCAGGACAGTTATGTATGTAGTCTGTGCTAACAAATCGTTGAGCCTTTCTTTACAAACAGCCTATCTCCTATTTATTCCTTCCTCCTACCCAACAAAGGGCTGAAGGAATTCTGGATCTTAAGTTAGGAACAGTTAGTAGAAATAATAAATCTATAGGTTTTGTTCTTTGTATCGGACAAGTATGAAGCCTAATAAACGGAGTTTGAGTATAGAATAAACTTCATCCTCTTTTGAGAAACATATCACAAGGAAGAAACAAACATGGCTCTTTACCAAAAGTTCAAATATCTATAAATAGGTTAAACTATTATACTATTTTCTTTGCTGAATTGCTTGTAAAAATGACTATAAAATAGCATCATTTGTAACTATAACACGATGTTCCGAGGCTGTAAGATGAATCAGCTATCACACAGTTGGTACAAAAACTGTAAACTCATTTAATCAAGCCAAGGGTTGACCACTGATATAACTGTGAAGACCTAAACTCCCTTTGTTCCACTGTTATGAAAGACTGGAATAAGATATTAAGTACTACTGTGTTATCATATTAAAAGTACTATATCAATAAAACTTGCTATACCTTTCCCCCTCCTATCAGAATACATGTAAATACTACTGGGTTGTGGAATGTCTTTTCAATGCAGGTGATCCTTGCTTACCAACCACTTGTTCAGTTGCCCTTTAAAGTTATGGTAGCACTGAAAAAGGAGACCCCTGCTTGGCCCTCAAAATTGCAGCCATCACAGTATCCTCATAGTGACATGATCCCAATTTGGGCATTTGCAACCTGTGCGCATTTACTATGATTGCAGCATCCCATGATCATGTTATCAGCATTTGCAAACTTTACAGCCAGCTTTCGACTAGCAGAGTCATTGGGGAAGCTAGTAGGAAGTAAAACCACAGTGATTCACTTAACAATTGCAGTCAAAATTGACGTAGAGCAACACTTTACATTACATTTCACTTTATGACATTATCATTAACGGAACCACCAGTCCTAATTGCACTTGGTAAGTGAAGACTCACTGGAGAAGAGCCTAATGTTGGGAACGATTGAGGGCAAAAGAAGAAGGGGACGACAGAGAATGAGGTGGCTGGATGGAGTCACCGAAGCAGTAGGCATGAGCTTAAATGGACTCCAAGGGATGGTAGAGGACAGGAAGGCCTGGAGGAACGTTGTCTATGAGGTCGCAATGGGTCGGACATGACTTCGCAACTAACAACAACAAAGTGAAAACTGCCTGCATAAGAAAAAAAAAAGAGTTTAGAATCTCAACAGATTGAATTTACGTCTGAAGTTCAAACTGGAGCAATCCAGTGCATTTAAATATATGATAGCTTGAGATTTCCATCCAAGGCTGGTTGTAATATTCAACATTTGTTTAGCCTACAAAGATTTCTTTTTCAGTCAGATTTGGGAGTGGTTTGAGCTGATTGATTGCCTTTATGAAACTGATCTTTATTAAGATCAGTTACTCCGGGACATGAGTATTGGGAGGCTGAGCAGACACGAATTGCCTGACTCATCTGCAAATGCGATTTCCTTTGAAATGGAGTTCAAATTGAAGAACAAAAGTTTCTCGTTACATTTCAAAATAACAGTAAAAAGTGGTCTGCCCTAAGTGTAAATGCAACTCTTGATAATAAGAAGTTTTGTTACAAATACTAGGAAAGATAACAAATACAAGGTAAGCAAACATTTATAAAATTCAAACTGTGCATCTTTCTCTCACCAGGAGATTTTGGTTGGTTGGTTGGTCGGTTATTTTGACAGAAGAACCACCCAACATCTGTATGTGTTACTGTAGCAGGTACTTGCTTCTGCTAGGCTTCATGTAACCTATAGGCAGGGTAGTCATTTTATAGGGATTTCAGGACAGTATGTTACCACCAGAGGAAGGCACTGCATGACCAGTTTCCACCTATTTGGGACTCATTCCACATTGTCAACCAGATATGTTTTCAGTTACCTTGATCATCAGGAAGCAGGCACTATGTCAGTGATGGCGAACCTATGGCACGCATGCCACAGGTGGCACGCGGAGCCATTTGTCAGAGCACGCGAGGTGTTGCCCTGTAAGCTGGCCAGCACACGCATGCGCATGCTGGCCAGCTGAGTTCACCCTTTTTTAAAGCCATTTTTCTCCCTCCCCAGGCTCCAGAGGCTTTATAGGAGCCTGGGGAGGGCGAAAAGAGCCTCCCCCGCCCCCCGAGGCCCTCCGGAGGCTTCAGGGAAGCTCCGGAGGGCCTCGGAGGGGCGGGGGAGGCTCTTTTCTCCCTCCCCAGGTTCCTATAAAGCCTCTGGAGCCTGGGGAGGGAGAAAAAAGCATGTAAAAACGGGGGGGAGCGCGTTGTGCGTGCATGCACACTGGGGTCGCGCATTGCATTATGGGTGCGGCACGCCTGCACACGACCCCCCCTGCGCTCCTCCCACTTGTGGCACGCGAGCCAAAAAAGGTTCACCATCGCTGCACTATGTGATTGATTTGTCCTATTTGGGAACTTGTCAGTGCAACCTTCCTTTGTCTCTCAAGGCCTCGTGTTCTATTCCTATCCTTAAGCCTTCAATCACAAGCCCAAAAAATAGGTGAAATCAATGAGAATTATTGCAATTTTTGACAGGATTTAGGAATGGCTCAGAGCAGGAGGCATCTGGGAGGCTTCCTTCTGTCATTCTTGCCCTTAAGTTTGAAAACAAATTTTAAGAAGTTTAAAAGTTTTGTTGAATTCTGGCAGTTATTCTACTGGTTTTGGGTGCCAGGATGTCCGGGTGCTGGGCAAGGCAGTATTGCAAGCACAAGCAATTTCCCACCTTTGCTTTATAGGCTGTTTGTTACTATCTGGGAGTGACATTACTGTACTCTTCACTGTGACACTTGTGTCCCATTTTCCAGAAAGCCTCTTTCATGACTACTAAGTTTCCATACGTTCTGAATGTTTGGACTGCAGATTCTCAGGGTTCTAGTTTGTTATGCCTCCTTCCACATTAAGAGATATATAAGGCGGGTTTGAAACCCTAGTGCCGCATAATGGAGTGAGCTCCCGTTACTTCTCCCAGTTTCTGCTAACCTAGCAGTGCGAAAGCATGTAAAAAATGCAAGTAGAAAAATAGGAACCACCTTTGGTGGGAAGGTAACAGCGTTCCGTGCGCCTTCGGCGTTTAGTTATGCCAGCCACATGACTACAGAGCTGTCTTCAGACAGCAGTGGTTCTTCGGCTTTGAAACAGAGATGAGCACCGTCCCCTAGAGTCGGCAACAACTAGAACATATATGCGAGGGAAACCTTTACCTTTACCCAGGGATGTGCGGTCAGGGGAGGCAGGGGAGGCAGAGCCTCAGCGCTCTCATCATGAAAAAAGAAAAGGGAAAAGGCGCTGAGGAGCCTCGGGGAATGGGACTGCGCGAGCCGTGGTCCCCTTCATGTTGACTCAGGAAGACGGGGAATGGGACGACGTGTGCAGGACAGAGGGAGGTGCAGGAGGCTCCTCTAGCCTCAGCCACCCTCCTGCACACCTGGTCCCATTCCCCGCCTTCTGTCGGGTTCTGACGCCGGAGCTCATGGTTCCAGGGCGAATGCGCATGCGCGAGTGGCTCCCTTCCTTGCACTGAGCAATGGCAGGTTTATGGGGAGTTGCTTGGGAAAGCAGAAAGTGCAACTGACTTTTCCAACCGTTGGCTACTGTTTCCCTGCCAGCTCGCTCGCGAAAGGACCCTGGAAACCGAGTCGTGGCCGGCGCCTTGTTAAGAATTCCCTGCCTTCCTGATGACGTCACCAGCCTCACCAGCCATAAACCTCACCGCACGTCACTGCCTTTACCTAAGGCAGGTTCAGGAAGAATAAGTCTCCAGAACTTTCTTTAACCAAGAGTTCTTTGCGCTCAAAAAAAAAACAAAACACACAACCAGGAAGGTGGTACTCTGAAATGCTTGTTTTTCACTTTTGAGTCATCTGCTGCTTATAGGAGCACCTACCTGCTATTGCGCAATAGGAACAAAAGAGATTTATTTCAGTTCCAGTAATACCTCTACAGTTTTGTTTCCTTATAGCATCTGTGGTTTAATGGTGCTCATGATTTGAATATGCTAAGTCATCCCAGACTCTCAAATGTAAAAGGACAGATATTGCATTTGAATGTGAAGGCTGCTATTGGTCTCCATATTTGTGTGTTTTATGTTAATAAAACTCACTGTCATTGCATTGTTTGACATTGATTGTATTGATTACACTATTTTTATCTAGGTTTTCTAGAAACAGAGTACGCTTCTGGGAAAATCAGAGAATCCAGAATGAACGTGCAGCAGTAAGTAACTGATAAGTCATTTCTACCAGTCTAGAACATTTTGTGGTTAATCCTAAAATTCGGAATATTTTTCTCTTCCAAAACTAGGAATGCTCCCAGAATTAAGTTCACTGGGTTAAGCATGGGTTTTTTAAAGTTCTCATCTTCCTACCCTCACGATATTCTAATTAGAATAAAAAGCAATCAGGGAGGAGTGAGGATTTATACAATACAAATCCGCTCTAAGCATGATAGGAATGAAGAGCTTCGAGAAAGAGAAGAGGGAAAAAACATGTTGTGAACACAGGAAAGCAGCTATTATCATCTACCTTATCTAAATCTCACCTGGCAGAAGACAATTCTCTTTCATTCACTCATCTTCAGTGTGCAGTAATCTTCTGGCTGGCATGGAATCATATGTCATATTCAATATAATTTATGCTTATGAAATAACAGGTAACAAATGTAAAAACTGAGCAAGATTTCTAAGGCATTCTTAACTGGGCAGGAACCCTTGAAGGAAGTTAATTATTTCATCCTGGCTTTTAAGATCATATTGATACTTTAGTGGTCTTGGCCAATGAATGGATTGTCCTCAGCAGGAAGGAGACAAGAGAGATATATGCCTCCATTGATCTTCTAAATTTATCAGCAATTTGTGGCATCCACAAATATGAGGA
Source organism: Natrix helvetica (assembly GCF_964273705.1). Lineage (NCBI taxonomy): Eukaryota > Metazoa > Chordata > Lepidosauria > Squamata > Natricidae > Natrix > Natrix helvetica. The sequence goes on from NC_138548.1 coordinate 226,160,542, forward strand.
CAGGGTGAAATGGGGATTTTGTTTCTTGTGATTATGTCCAAAAAGCCTGTGGAAACCTCATGTTCAACATCAGGAATTTCATAGAGTCCATGCTTTTTCATACTTATTCGTTTTATTTTATTTTTGATGCTACCCAACTCCAGCTGGCTCTTGGTAGCTTACAGAATTTAAAAAGTTTTAAAAAATAGTACAAAAACAACAAATAAATAAGAATGTAATCAAAATCAATCCCCTCCCCAAATTACAAAAGAGTTACAAAGTGATAAAGCCACTTATCTGAAACAGGTCCGCTGACCCTACCCTGATGCCTGGAAAAATAGCCAGTTTTTCATATAAAATCACCTAGAAGTGATAAGTATTTTGGGTAGAGATGTAGCACTGTGCTTGATGAGACCAAATATGATTCCTGTCACCTGAACAAGATGAGTGTATGAAGATGATGAAACAATACCTGAAGGCTGTAACAGCTCAGAGAACCACGAATATGAATCCTACAAGATGGCTGTTATTTAACTGATCCTTAGTTCCAAGAGTTAGAAGCATAGCCTGTTGTGCTCACACACACACACACACACAACATGTGTAAGGAGTCTTTATTAAGGCTTCCAAACCTGAATTGATATTCCCCAGCAATTCCCTGTACCGGCCACAGTTCAACCCCAATGAGTCTCTCAGGTTACTCAAATGAAGTCAACACTAGTCCTCAAGGCAAAGGCGAGTCCAGTCCACTAGTCCTCAAGGCAAAGGCGAATCCAGTCCACTAGGCCAAAGCAAGTTCCCAAGGCAAAGGCAAGTTCCAAGACCAAAGCAAATCCACAAGCAAAGGCAAGGCAAGACAAGGCAAAGGAAACAGTTGGAGACAGTCTGAAGTTCAATGGAAAAACACACAACAAGACAACAAACAGGTTCCCAGCATCATCTCCATCTGTCTGCTGTTCTAAATAGCCAACGTCTGGTGCAGCCTGTCAAGAAGGGCAAGGCTGCCTCCTCATGAGTAATGTGACAGACCTTCGCTCTCCTGCCTTTTATCTGCCCTACCTATTCTTGGATCAGGTGCAGAAGGCAGTTCCTCTTCTTCATTGCTGATCGGCTGCAGCTGTATGCTTTCCCCACCTGAAGTCTCATGGATGTCCTTCTGCGGCTGTGCTTTAGCCAGATCAGTCTCAGATGCTTGGAGCCATTGACCAACTCTCCTCCTGTCGTACCAGGGACCTGATTCATCTTCCTCCAAGTTGTGACATCTGGGGAAGCATTGGGTGGAATCATCACACATGTCCTGAATAGGGTTGTATTCCACTCAAAGAAGAAAAAAAATCTCTTGGGGGTAATTTTGATGCAGCCTAGTTATTGGAGGCCTAAATGGCTAGTGTGGGGAAAATGATCCGGAAACAACTAGCAGTGTGGGGTCCTTGGTGCTCTCTGAGCTTGGTGTTTTCTTGGAGACATTTCATTACCCAAAGTGGATAACATCATCAGTGCTAGTGAAATCAATATTTTTTCAGGAACCATTGTCAGAATCCACATAATGTATTTTCAGGAAAGGCTTAACATTAACTATCTAAGATGAATTAGAGGTCCTTGTGTTAACCATCACAAAATCCAACATTACTTGAGAGTTGAATATCTGAAAGATTGCCTCAAGAAGAACTTCAACAGCTCGCCTGGGACTTTAAATCCTCCCATCTCATCATAAAGAAAAAAATATAGCAAACAGTTCTACTGTGAATGTGCAGTGTTCTCTTCTGAGAAGTATCTCTACTCCCAAGTTTTTTAAAAAAATCAGCACCAACCTAGGAGCTATTTCAGTTGCTATAAATTCATGAAAAGTAGGTGGAATTTGCTGCCCTGTTTTTAAATATTGTGTTGATTTGATCTACTCTTATTGAAATAAGACTCTTTATTTTAGAGTTGTTGTTACCTTAAATCAGGGGTGTCCAAACTTGGGAACTTTAAGACTTGTGGACTTCAACTCCCAGAATTCTGGGAGTTGAAGTCCACAAGTCTTAAAGTTCCCAAGTTTGGACACCCCTGCCTTAAATGCACTATGGCTTATGTCAGGTGGGATGTAAAGTGAATGAGTACAGTATGTAAATAATCACTGACTTCAAGCAGTCCTCACTGGCTACAAGATATGTTTCAATGAGAGATTATTTGCAATGTTTAATATGGGCTCAGAGGCAAAGTGGACATCATGTCTAACAACTTTGTTTAATTTTAAGGCCGGTGGCAACCAACCATCTGCTCCTTCCTGTGATTTGCTTGGCCTTGAGTCATGTCTTCCTGCTGCTGTGCCAAAGCCTATGAGAACTGACCTTCCCCAGTTTTCAGAGTTAAGTAAGTAAAATATATAAACTCCAATATTTTAGAAGCTATGTAAAAAAAAAAATTTCTTTGCAGATTTGTTTGAGAACTGTGCTAAATGTAAATGCATTTTTAAATATAATATAATTTTAAATGTGTTTCAAATAAAGATGGTGTCTTATCTTCCTATCAATATTTAGGGTTTTTTTGTTTTCCCAAATGCATTTTAGCTACCAGAGAAATTCTGCCGACATTCAGAGCAGTAGCGGTAGGTAGGCTAGTTAGCTGAATTTCTTTAGTGGTTGTCTATGGAGATTCTCAATTATCCAGGTCATGGTTGTCCCAAAGGTGCTTTTTTCCAGAAAGTACAATTGCCTCTTTAAAAAAGCACCTTTGGGACTTCTTTAGAGGTTGTTGGTTTGGAGGAGCTCTGCCCTCTTCCTGGCATGGCAACAAGAAGTTGCACACAAAAGTGGCAGAAAATTTGACTGTTACAATGCCTAGCTCTTGGCTCATGGGATGCATATCCCAGTCTAACATGTCAGGTATACAATTAGTCCCCGGCTTAACAACTGTTTGTTTAGTGACTATTTGGAGTTACAATGGCACTGAGAAAAGTGGCATACAGACCAATACAGCATGATCCCATGTGCATGTGATCAAAACTCAGACGCTTGGCAACTGACCCACATTTATGATGGTTACAGTGTACCAGGTCCATATGATCACCCTTTGTGACCTTCTGACAAGCAGAATCAATGGGGAAGCCAGATTCACTTAACACCGGTGTTACTAACTTAAGAACTGCAGTGAGTCACTTAACAACGGTGGCAAAGAAAGGTGTTAAAATGGTACAAAACTCAATTGACAACTGTCACGCTTAGCAGCAGAAATGTTGGGCTCATAAGTCGAGGAAATACCAATTATCTATTGTTAGTATCTCATATGCATTTAGTGTGCCTAGTGTGCCTAAGAAAAGGCTAAATACTAACCTCCTTAATAATGTTTTTACCAAATGTTGGCCAGATTTGTTTCCTGTATTTGAATACATGCAGGAACATTCTGACATTCACAATTACTAACTTGCCTCTCTTTAGATTATCCACCCCAAAGTGTGGTTGATCCAAATCCTCATTCTGCTGTGCCATCAATATACCCTCAACTAAACTCACTTGATATTGTGAATGCTTCACAGTCTTCGTAAGTAGCAACGTTTAAAGTCATGTAAACATTTAGACAACCTTTAACAGTTCATTAGGATCTCATCATTGGAAGTTTATCCAATAATTAGCTATGCTTCTAGCAGATTTGATTTTCATTAAACCTTCATTTTAAAAGCTAATTTATGTAAAGTCATATGGCTATTGCAAATGAAGCAACAGACTAAGAAGCATAGCATTGCCTAATAAAATAGCAATAGCACTTACTTATATATCGCTTCACAGTGCTTCATAGCCCTCTCTAAGATGTTTAGAGAGTCAGCATATTGTCCCCAACAATCTGGCTCCTCATTTTACCCACCTCAGAAGGATGGAAGGCTGAGTTAATCCTGAGCCTGGTGAGATTCAAACTGCCAAATTGCAGGCAGTCAGCAGAAGTAGCCTGTAGTACTGCACTCTAACCACTGCGCCATGGTGGCTCTTCTGAATAGCTGAATAGTTAATTGTCCTTTTTTGGGCACATAGGGAAAGCCATCATATTCCATTCTATTTAATGTATTTTGTTGGTGGATTCCAATGCACGATTTTTCTTTTAAAGATTCCCAACAGAAGCACAGTGGCCATCCCAGGTGATCCCAAATGACCCAATGTATATCAATGTGAGTATCAAACTGTGTCCTGGTTTCTTTGTTTATTAAATTTATTAAATGTATTTGCTGCCTATTTCACCTTGCGCTACTCTAGGCGGTTTACAATAAAAACGGAGAAATGAAAAGAAAGTGTAAATAAGACAGTGGGAAAGTAATGGAACAATTGAATAAAGAATGAAAAAGAAAGCAATGAGAATACAGTGATATGAGAACAACAGATGGCCACGTAGGGAAGCCGGGGGTTGTTGGTTGGTGTTTGGACTGTTTTTTTTTACTATCAGTCTAGTAGCCACCTCCTGCAGCTGTATTTGCTCTTTTGTGAACTATGATTTATAGGTTAGTAAGTTGTATCAACACACCCACTAAGCATGTACTGTGGAAGAGAAATTAACAGTTTTTTCAGATCGTTGCTAAGGATTCCTAATCCCTAGAGATCAGTTGTAGCCAAGAAATACAAAAAGGCGCAATAGGCTGAATTTATTTCCTCAGTGCTCGTTGTTTTGTAACCAGCATATACAACATGTATGCAAGTACAAATAAATTTTAAGAAATCAGGCTGGAGTTGAATGTTTTAAAAATGTATTCTTCAGGATGCAAAGTTTGAGGGGTCTGATTCTGTAAACCAAATGCAGAATGTTTTGAATTCTACTGGGTTAATTCCATAGGGTTAATGCAATCTAAACAATCCTGTGGATCTTTTATAAATGATTTATTCAATGCCATCTAATTTATAGAGAACAAAAAGCTGACTTAATGTATTGTTTACATTAATAGAATCCTTAATCGCTTTTATTATAACCTTAGGTAGTATAGACAAAAAAAGAATGAACCATCTTGTTATGCTAAACCATATTTTGCCAAAGCATCTTCCTGCATATCTGATTTAATTCCATTAATTTCCTTAGGTAAACACGTGTTTAAATCCAGAGCCCTTGCATGCAGTAAACCATCTAAGTAATGGTACAGGAAATGCACCACTGGGAGGTAAATGTTTTATTATTGCAATTAGAGTTTGCATTTGCATTATTATAATTACAAGACTATAGGTAATTGTATTTGAGCCCAAAATTACAATTGTAATTCGTAGTGGTCATTAAGCGGATCACCACATGACTGCACCTGATTTACGACTTTTTTTGCAGCAGTTGTTAAGCAGATACTACACTTGTTAACCAAACCTGTCTTACTCAATGAATGCTTTTTTGCCGGAAACTAAAATTAAATGGTGGTTTCCAGTAAAACTGCCCAAAATCACAATCGTGGGATACTGCAAACAGTCATAAATGCAAACTAATTGTCAAGCACCAAAAATACGATTGTGTGACTATGAGGGGTTGTCAGAACTCCAGAACTGGCTTGTAAATAGCTGTGGGAGGATTCTTTGTAATCTTGAATGGCTGCCAAGTGACCAATAGATTCACTTTGATTGATTTTCATGTGGAGGGCAAATGTATTGGAAAAGCAAGTTCACATCATTGCCAGAGGAATTGTGTTGTTTAAGTACATCCATCTGTCACTCCGTCTGTCTGTCCAATAGCCTGTCTTACACTCAGGAGCTCAAGATGCACCTAGCCCTCCCCAGTCCCACTTCCCCTGACAATAACAACTCTGAGAGTAGGTTAAGCAGAAAAAGAGAGCAATTGTACCAAAATCAACTAATCAGCTTCTGTGGATGAGAGTCAGAGGTGGGTTTCTGCCAGTTCGCCCCAAATCAGACAAATCAGGCCAGTTCGCCCCAAATCAGGTAATGGCGGTGGTGGAAGGCTCCGCTCACCCACCTGGATGCTTCTGCACATGTGCAGAAGCATCATGCGCAAGCGCGTGCACATGCAAATCAGTAGTAAAATAAATTGAAATCCACCACTGATGAGAGTGGACCTGTATCTCATAATTCCTAGTTCAACCTCTTCACCACTATACATATCATGTCAATGTGAAGATGGGGCAGGAAGGCAGTAGCAATAGCTCTGTATTCTTCTGATATTATTTAAAAAGTGAGTTCAAGTGTATACAGTCTGCTCACTCCTGAACTGTACCGCTGGGAGAAAATGCGGGCCAGATTGTATTTCCTTCACACTCCTTTCCTGATAGAATTTTTACCTTTTATCTTCGAATTAGAGTAGAATATGGGATTCAATATATTTTTTGGGTTTCTTAATACTTTTGATTAGCAGAACAAAACTTTTTTGTCTCTGGCTTTCTTTTTCCAGACATATCAAAAACCAACCCACATCCTCCTAATTATTATGAGCTAATGGAATTTGATCCTTTGGCCCCTTGTGACCCAACCAAGTAAGTGATTTTCAAAATGACTCAATTGTTGCTTGCTTATTTCTTGTTCTTAATAGTCCAGGCCAACACAGGCAGCTTTTCTTATACCAGCACAGCAAAAAAATATTGTATATATATATCTTAAGCCATCAGTGATAGCCACTAAAATTGAACAGGCGCATAGATTTCTTTAATGCTTCTTAGTTTCATGTTACTGAATTGATCTAATAGTACCCATCCACTAGAGTGCAGTATCTCTTTATGTGATACTGTATTTTTATCATAACAAACAATACTTATGTACATACACTATTCTCTTTGGGGCAAGCATCATTAATGCAAAGCATAGAACAGGCTAAGTGTTAACAGCCAGTAGCTTGAAGTGTGAGATGTTTATGCTGGCCTCCAAAATGGCACCTTTCTTCAAGATAGAACAGAGTAAACATGTAAAAGACTCAAACTGCAAAATGAGAAAACACTTCAGCCATATACAGCCGAGAAAAAAATGCAGAACTACGTACATCCATCCATCACCACATGGTGAGTGATGAAAGAATGTGAGACAGCAAAAGGAGAAAGGTAAGTTCACAAGAGTACTGAAGAATATTTAAGGCCATCTAAACTGGGGCTAGGCTGGGCTGTCAGGAAGTATAAATAAGAATCTGAACTCCCACATAGGTTGTTTAAAACAGCCTACAATCTACTCACTTCAAATTCCATAGCTCAGTATCACTTGTCCCAAAGAACCCGACCCTCACATTGTAATCAGGATGACTTCTCATCTTTCCTTTTTGGGTCCATAGAAAGTGACCTTTGGGGTTTCTTGTTCTCGTTTTTCTGTTCAATATTGTAATTTTTTTAGTTTCTCGACATTCTCAAATGTACACGTATATTTCTTGTTGAAAACTCATGACCTCAAAATGTTTGAGGAAATCTCACCATAGATGTACATCATATTTGATAGTTAAAACCTATTCACTAAGCCTGCTGATCTGCAGAAAGGAAAGGAAGTTGAGGAGAACACTAAACACAACACTATATAAAATTATTATGGATTGAGAGGCAAGTGCATTGCCATTGATAGAAACTGGGTAAATACATGTCATGTAATTAATTCTAGTGTGTTACCCCTAAAGAAAGGTGGGGAAAATTTTTTATCTTGACCTAGCACCCCCATTCTACATACTGCGGTCTCAGAGGTTTCCATAATTTGTCAAAGCTGCATTTCAGAGGGAAATGCCTCTGAAAATAGTCTATTCCACCTATTGTGAGCAAAGTAATAATTAAACAAGTAAGAGAAAGGATATGAACTTGCCTTCCTGATGAGCCTAATGGTTAGGAATTGTCAGGTATCATAGTAGTATTGTTTGTGAAATAGGTAAGATAAGTGTATCTGAATCACAAATTGAACATGAAACTATGAGCAGTTTGATGAGTATTTTAACTGTCACTTAGCTGAAATGTGGCAAGACTGGTACAAAGAAAATTGTTTGGCAGATATACTGCAAGTATCGTAATTTTTTTTATTTTGAGGACATGACCAGGAAGAATGTGAGGTTAATGGTACATCTGTCCTGAACACTTCTCCTATGTGCAAATGTTGCTTTAGTAATTAATTTTTAGATTATTCCTCATCACGAACTGTTTATTATCTGCTTTATTTCAGACATATTTATGAAGAAATTGATCCACACCTTTTCAAAACACAGGTTAACATCAAATGCTAGAAGCAGATGCCAATAGCAATATTTTATTTAACAAAATGGTAGATTTTGCTGCTTGCTTCAAAATGTGTCATGTAAAGACAAAATCTACTCAGTAGGCTGAGATTTGGGATAAAAATGTTTTATAAAACTGTTCAAAAGAAGACACTTCAAATCTGAGATGTGTATCCTAAACATCCTACCTAAGTACATTGGCATTGGATTCAACTAAAAATACAAGTTTCACTTCTGCAACCTTTGGACCAATATCTACAATTGATACAATGATTGTTTTTCTAACTTTCATTCTTATAGCAAGTATAACATTCAGAATCTTGCACCCAAAGTAGGTTACTTTTATAGAATTCTTTAATAATAAAAGGAAAATCTTTTCCTATGGGAAGAACTACACTGCATATTGCTGAATAATTGACTGGAATCTTATGGAACTGCTTCTGAACCTAATCAAAGAACTTGAGTGTTGGATCGATGACTTACACCTGTAGACACTCAAGTCCAAATCCAAATTGTTTGAATGCAAGGAGAGATCTAGCTATTCATTAAATCCTGAAATCAGATTTCCTGGCAGGCTGCTTGGTAGGAGACCTTATAGTTTGTCTTTAATGTTGGTCTTTGGTGAAAAACAATCACTAACTAGGTGGTTAGATTTCCTTGCAGTACATTTCCTATTGTTCTGATAGTTAGCCACTCTAAGACTTTTCTCAGTTATGGAATGCACTTTAAAAGCAAAAGAAAATATATACAAGCCACAGCAAAACAGAATAAATGAATCTGTAGCAATTGTAACATGCTGTAGTAGCAGGTCTTGTTCCACTTTGTCTTAATGCCATTTTATCTGTTTCCTAGATTATTTTCATTCTCTCTTAACAAAGAAGCTAAATATGTATGAAGCAATAGCTTTCATAAGTTATGGAGGGTTTGCATTGGGAACCGCTGCTACAAAGCACTGCCAGAGTGGGTCCAGCAAAGTATAAAACATGTATTGTGTGGTATTTGGAATGATTTTGATTATATTACTGCTGTTACTTTCTATTATTCCCAACAATTCAGGATATCTTGAATAACACTTGGTCATGAGATCAGATAAAAGTGTGATTGAAATAAGTGCCTTTTCTGGATACATTTCCAGATCTAGTGTTCAAACTTAATAAATTGGTACCCTTTAAATCTTCAGTAACATGTATAGCATTATTTGTTTTACAATAGCTGTTATTAACATACAATCCAAGTAAAGAATCTGGAATGGAAAACTGAATTAAATTGGAACACAAATGCTCCCAAATGTTTTTTATGGTTAGCTTGTTTTTTAAGTAGTGTTTTGTGATGCATCAGATCCACTCTACCAGATTTGCTTTGTATTGTTGAGGGATCTACCATAAACATTAGGGAGATACATAGGGAAGAGCAGGGGAAAATACAAAATTAACAAATGTTATTTTCTGGGCAAATGAGCTTTAGGTTGTTAAACCTATAAAGATTTTATACATGGGGAGGAAGATCTTCTGCCCCTCTTTTTTCCACACAGTGGAATTTGTGGTAATAAATCGCTTTACATTTGTAATGTAATGTATTTTAGATATTGTTTGACAGGGTTTTCAATATATACTGTAGTCTAACAATAATATTAATTTCTTCTTTTGGAAAAGCAGTTTGTCAACTTTGTCAAAGCAGGGATCTAGTCAGATTTACTGAGGTTAAAATCCCATCTTAATGGAATTGTTTTCTCAACCCACACACCCCCAAACACATATATATTTAGAAGAAAATCAGAGCAGCATCTTCCATACTGAAATATTGGGGTAACATATTTAACATAGTTACTGAACTTTAATCCATTTTCTGAGTTTGCAGAAAAGACACTGGATTTGTGCAATATTCTAAGCCACAGGAAAGGGTAGTCTAATCAAGCTTAGCATGCTATACAGATACAGCTACTCAAACCTTTATTTAACCTGGTTATGTATTACCAAGTTAATAATGAAAATAGAAAGAAAAGAAAGTATAATTGTATTACCCTGAAGAAGAACTCAAGAGGAAAGGTTTAAGTGAGGATACTATGGGATGCATAAAAACAGCATTTTAAAAAGTTGCTGTTATTAGTTATTCTTCATTTATTTTGGTTTGTGGCAGTGGTGGGTTGCAGGCGGTACGCCCTGGTATGGGCGTACCGGTGCCTGACGGGAGCACCAGGTACTGGTATGGTACGGTGCTCCGGAGGGCCGGCCTGCCCGTCCTCCTTACCTGCATTTTAGCTCTTTGGCGCTTACGCGCACGGCACATACAGTGCCTGCGCAATGTTCTGAGCAGCTAGAGCATCATGGAGACATCGCAAGAGGTCAGGACGCATGGGTGCACTGCGTGTGTTCATGTGGACACCGGGCCCCATTGCACCGTACCAGTTGCAACGGGATCTGGAACCCACCACTGGTTTGTGGGTAACTCATGAGAAATGTGATTGTAGCTTTTAACATGAAAAGCTGCTGCATGGAATAACTGAGTTTTAACACAGTACACTGAATGATATCTTCTGCATACTTATTTAAAACAGCTTACCAAACGTAACAGGTTTGTGCTGCTTCTGATTTAAGGTAGGCAAGTAAAGTCAAATCTAGTATTTATTACTTTACTGGTTACTTATTACTTTATTAGGCAGACATCAAATTTCCAAAAATAAACTATTTACTATTTTCCCCTTTGACACATTAATCTATTAAATAACATTTTAGATAACTGTGGGGAATAAAAGAAAACTTTACAAAATGAGTCATAAATTAGCAAATGGATACATCTTCCTGTACTTGAAGAGAGAGAAATGAACAAAATATGCCATTTTTGTATATCATTTCTTTGTATTCTTAATTTGATTTTAAAATGAAGATTAATCATATCTCCAAAGAAAAGAAACATCAGTGCATATTCAGGAAATAAAACATAATGCCTGAAATATTCAGAACCTTTTTCCTGGGCTATTTTAGTAGTTATTTTTATACAGTCAGTGATTATCAATAGAGTATTGAAGAGAAAACTGATGTAGAGTCTACATATTGTACTGTTAATTATAACCCGGAAGCGGTGGTTTATATCCAATTTTGGCTTCAAAAAAAGTGTAAGAAAGAGTAATAAAATTAACTTTCTCCATCTTTGGGTCGTCTACAAATTCAGGATCAATGAAGAAAAATACTGGCATGTCCACTTCCTCATGAGGATTGAGTCTTTGTTCTTCAAAACAAAAGCACTGAAAGGAAAAAAAAGAGTTTATTTTCCAAAATTGGATAGTCAGCTAATTGTTTTAATGTTTTGTCTTAACCTTTAATTCAATACATTTTTTAAAAAAATCTATTAAAAACAAATCCATTTCAAACTCACTTTGTCAAGTAATTATTTTATAAACATTTTAAAATCTGTCTAAATATAAAGCATTTAAAGAAATATTAACATTAAGAATTAAGGAATACTGGTGAACCTATTGGTTTTATTCATATTTCAGGGAAAACTGAGAATTTTCAACTATTGGAAATCTCATGTTTATTATGCTATAGAAAAATAAGATAGCAATCCTTAAAGAAAAAAAATGAAGTCATACAGAATTCAAGAGGACAAGAAGAAATATTGACTGCATACCATAAATCTAATTCTATGGCTTGCTGCAAATATGAATTATCAAAACAGACTCTAGTTTCAGTTATAATAAATATATAATAAATAAATATAATAAATATTTGAGGAACTACACCAAACTGAGCAGCACTTACCTGTATCTTATTGAAATATTGTCCGGCCTCAGGTGGTAGTACATTGTAGGTAGATATTCCGATTATTGGTCTATCAGTGGGATTTTTTGCTTTATAAAAGGCCAGTGCAGTTTCTCCTGGAACCACCTATTTTAAAAAGTTACAACTGTTATGTTTTTAACTTATTTCCATACTTTTATTTCTTACAAAATGGGTTTTCTAGCAAAGTCTGTGCACCAAGTTATATTAAAGCAGTTTTTCTCAAGAACTCTCCCAAACACATCTTTAAATCTGTTGAGGTTGAAAAAAATGGCATTGAAGACTGGATAATTTGAGGTGGACTATCTCTGTTGGCATTATATTTCAAAATATTTATAAAAAGCCATTTTAAGATTAAAGAAACTAACCAGAATTTGGTTAACTCTAATACCAATGACAGACCAAGACTAGATTTCCTGATTAAACTGCACTTGGGCACTTGGCAAACAGGCAGTAGTACTAGGATTTAACCTGGCTGCCATACATATTTGCTAGCAGAATAAACTTAATTCTAAAACTAATTTTGCTAATGGAAATTAGTAAATCAGAATGCATTGTTTGATTGTATCCCATTTACCTAATTGAAAAGGAGCCTATTAATTAAAAATTCTCAGTTGGCTACAATTACTACATTCTTGATTATTTTTATAAGAGCAGCATGTCATTTTATTGTAAAAAAAATGCTTATAAAAGTTCATGTAAAATTCACTTAGCAGATTTTAATTACTTACATAAACTTCAGTCTGCTGAGGCTTGAAGTTCCATTGAAGACTTGAATGTACATCTGAATTGAATGTGATTTTAATGATGCGGTCCTTTACAGGCTCCATGGTTTCAATCTGTTCTGAACTATGACCTTCTAAAGCTGATCCACCAAGCCCAGTAGCCTGAAAGGAAAATAAGATGAAGTGAAAAACAATCTGCTTGAAAACAAATTATTTTCATGGCAATAAGAACAGAGTAGAGGTGTTTTTTTTTCATTAGAGTTTGTTTACTTAAAATTAGCAACACTTACTAGAGCTGTGCAGTGCTTTAGATTCAAAGGCAAAAAGATGCCTCAATGTTTGCAAGGAAGCTCATGGAATATTTCTCTGCAGCTTCTTAAAGCAGCTGTGACTTTTCTCAGGATCATGCAGTTGTCTTCTGTAGTTGTAGCAAGATCCTGGGAAAATATGAGTTTGGTTCAAGTAGTTGGAGAGAGAAGCAATGTATGCACCCATTAATGCTTCAAAGCAAGTTTCTGAATCTGAAGTACTCCACAGCAATAAACTGAGCAGCAGTTGTGGGCCCCTCCCCCCCAAAAGTCACGGTTGATCAGAAGGTTTATCAGTGTCATATTCTTTAAGGAGACCAACTAAATACTAATGAGGACTTCACAAGACATTAAGTAGTTAGGGAAATTCATATGTGCACTGCATCTGTTGCTAGAAATAATATATAATTACTACAGTTCTCCCACCTTCATGAAACTATAAAATCCCCTTACAAGGCTCCCTGTCAGCAGATGAGCACTTTCATGTAATGGTGAAGCTGATTCAGTAAAACTAGGAAGAATGGGAACACAGACTTAAGTTTTTGCTGAACAGTTAAAAGTGGAAGGGATAAGTTATTTTAGACAAGAAATGCAAACATTAAAAAAAAGAACAAATCATCTCTATTGTTACCAAGGCAAGCATATGGGCATGGCTGGAAAATTTAGACAAATGGTGGTGGCACCAGATAATGAGAATCCCTTTGTTCCAGAAGTCATTAAAAAGTTGTCTATTAATTGAAGAATACTGAATTTTCATATAGAGATCTGGACGTGATGATGTAATCAGATTGGAACCAGAAGGAAAGACAATTAAAATCTTAGTTACAGTCAAATGTCCACTCAATCTGAATTTGCCATTTGAGTCCATTGACATCACTCTGGTCAAAAGTATAATAAAGGTAGCTCATATAAATTATATAAATTTATGTTTGGCCAGGATTATTTTGGGTACAATAGACATTAAATTGAGGTGAAATCTGGATGCAGTTTATTATTTGAAGACTACTAAATTGAAGTTGTTAAACTGAGATTTTACTATACTAAAAGAGTTATTCCCTGTACAAAAGCATGAACAATTATGAACATGAAAAGTGTGAATGAATAAATCAAGAGAAACTAAAATTGTCAAAACAGAAACAAAGTACTAAATTAGGAGGGATAGAAAGTGGCAAAAGCCAAGAACATTGGGGATAGTTAAAAGACAGTAAAAATGGAAAGTGTTGAGATAATTAGAGGTTTGGCCCAAGGTATGTTTGCTATCAAAAACATCAGTGGAATAGCTAAGCAATTAAGGAGAAATAGGGAATGAAAAGCACTAGGAAAATTGACAAGTGAGCTGAACACCTCAATGTATATTTATTATACTTCTAGAAACACACAATAATCTAGTTTACTAGATTAGCAGTTTACAGGTTATAGAAACAAAAATTAAAATATTCATGTAGAGGTTAAAACTAACCAAAACAATCGTATTCATCACAATAGTTATATCAGTTCCTACCAAATAAATATAAGAACATAAAAATGAGTCAAGGCAATAAAAGGGTAAAAAGAGATACAAAACAAATGCACAAATTACTGAAATCATGGCAGTTTTTCACACAATTATATTTTACTTAGGATTTTATTTAAAAAGTGACCATAGTTGGAGAGAGAGAAAAATAACATAGGAACACAGTATTTTAGAAAAGGCAGGGTAGCATGAGATAAAAAACACAAGACCGATAATGGAGAGTAGAAGAATATGTGGATGTTTACCTCTGATTTAGATTAGAATATTAACCATAGAGAGGCCTTAGAGTGGCAAGACCATGCAATTATTTCAAAGCTAATGGATGTATCAAAACAACCTATTTATTCATTTGAAAATCTTTAAAGTGACAAAACCACTATAAGAATTGAATTTAGAGAAAAGGGATAAATCACAACAGGGAAGAGAAAGATACCAAAATACATGTTGACTCAATGTTTATTTCATGCATTCAGCGTACCTACTGAAAGAGCGGGACTGCAAGAAGAGACCAATAAAGGTTTGTCTACTATACACCTGAGATTTGCAAATGCAACCACTTCGTTGGCTGGAAGTAAATAAAGTTTAAGGAGTTCATTACGAAAGCAAAATCAGAACCCCTCCAAATCCAGCCTTGCTAAGGTTCAGTGGCTAAGATGCTGAGCTTGTTGATCAGAAAGGTTGCCGGTTGGAAACCCTATTATAGGTCTTCTGTGTGAGCAGGGGGTTGGACTAGATGACCTCCAAGGTCCCTTCCAACTCTGTTACTGTTAAGGTTGCTACTCAATTTATGTCGACCATCATACTTCATGAACTCGGGAGTTGATGGAAAAGGCCTGAAGGTCATACATTTGTCGGTTGTGGTTAAGAGTGCAGTACTGCAGGCTACTTCAGCTAACTGCTAGCTGCAGTTCAAATCTCACCAGGCTAAAGGTTGACTCAGCCTTCCATCCTTCTGAGGTGGGTAAAATGAGGATCCAGATTGTTGGGGGCAATAGGCTGACTCTGTAAAACCGCTTAGAGAGGGATGTAAAGCACTTTGAAGTGGTATACAAGTCTAAGTGCTATTGCTATTCTTGTGCACAAACACAAATAGAAGCGCCTTAAGAGAGAAGCAATTGGGAATAATACATTTAAGACAAGATCGTGAAGAATAAAGACACTCCAATAACAAGGAAGATCAGAATAGTTTGAGCAATTAGCAATTGGCAATCTATACTGAAGATCGCCGCTTTATTTTCGTATCACGTTCCATGGACCACAAGAACTACCCCCGTCCTCGTCCCCTAAAACATAGTAACCCTACGGAGCATCGTCAGCTGCAAGTGGACTCCTACCTCCTCGCTCCCCCACCCACGGACCGCCCCATACCTGGCAGTAGAGGCGATAGAGCGGCACGGCTGCGTAGGATAAGCCCGCCATGCCCACGACCCCGGCCGCCAGATAGGTGAGCACCGTCCTGTTGCTTTGCTTCCATTGCTCCTCCTGCTGCCGGCGAAAAGCAGCGACAGCCTCCTCGACGCTCTTCTCCCGCTGGCCCCCGCGGAATTCCTGGCTGTTGCCACGGTGACAGAGCCTAACCGGCTTGCAGCCCCAACCTCTCACCGTTCGGGCCACCAGCACGCAGCCCTTTGCGCCCAAACGCATGCTTTTTCCTGTCACGTGACCACCCTTTTCTCTTTGGCTGCCTTTCGCAGGCGGGCGGGCGCGATTAGCAACTATCGCGAGAAGTAGCGAAGGTCGAGCCCGGCGGCGGCCCCGCTTTGATGCTGGCAAAACTTTCCAACGCTGGGGTAAGAACGTTCTGACTACGGCGGCCGTAGGGGGTAAGTTCGCGTTTTCGTTACCTGCCCGCCTCTTTGCTCCGCCTCCGAGTCAGGAGCGAGGCTAACTTCCCGCCAAGGTTGCCGGTGCTGGGTTTTTAAATTCAGGTCTGGGTTTTTTCAATCCAGATTTGGGTTTTTCAATCCTTGTTGGCCTTCTACGTGTTTTATTTAAATATTAATGTAGTCTTAAGTTTGAAATTAATTAAAATTAATGCAGTCTTAAGTAGGTATTACATAGGTAAAGATAATTTAGGTTAAAACGCATTTATGGTGTGGCTTGTCACCTGGGCTTTTTTTCCCCCCTGTAGGATCTGGGTTTATCTGAGCACGAAATCTGGTTTTAGAAATCCCCGCGGGTAGTCCTGATAAATAGGTAAAAATAATTTAGTTTAAAACTGATTTATTGTGGGGTTTTTTGTTATCTTTTTTTTAAATGTAGAATCTGGATTTATTTGAATGCAGACGCTTAGGATTTTTGTTTTATTGTTGAAAAAACCACTTGCAACCCCGCTTCCTGCAAATTTTAGATGCCCAGGGCTAGGCTTCAAAAAGGGGCAGGTGCACTGCAGATTTATTATCCAGACAAGCCCCTGGAAACCATAGGAAGGCGCTGGGCTTTTAAAAATGCAGTCTCTAAGGGTTAAACTGTTTTGCAAGTTTTCAAACTTCATTAGGAATCAAAGGAGCTAGTCCTTTAATATTCACACCAAAGGGCATGAGCAGGATGAGGGAACTGGACTCCTTTAGCCACCACAAAGCTTCTTGTGTGACCTGAGACTAGGCAAAAATTTTCATCTCAAGATTGCTTTGAGGATAAAAGCAGCAGGTGGAGTCGAACTGAAATGCTGCTTTGGGTTTCTGAAAGACGGTTTTTTAAAAAACAAAACTGCAAGGTTAATTGTTCTTTCCTGAGTAAGGACATACCGTATTTATTCGAGTATAACGCGCAAAATTTTCTACCAAAAAAAGAAATCAAAGTTTGGGTGCGCGTTATAAACGAGGGCTGGGGTGGGGTGGCAGTGGCGGCCGGTCCATTGAGGGCGCAGGCGAATTGTAAATTCGCACTGCGCCTTTTCCGGGCTGCAGCCGCTCACTGTACGCGAGGGCGAAGAAAAAAAAAACGTCCCCTCGTCGCGTACAGTGGGCGGCCCGAACTGGGGGTGAGAATTCTTATTATCCGCTGTATGGTCACCGCTTCATTTCCTCGCCTCGCTCACACGTTACGGCATCAGCAATAAAATGGACGGCATTTATTTATTTCGGTATTGTGTTTATACCAGTTTACGTTGTCAATAAATGATTTTTATCATGGCCGCACGTGTTCAACAACATTTTTTTGTCAATTACAATGCTTGGTGTGAAACAAAATTTTATACCGATTTTTAATCGAAAATTAGGGGTGCGCGTTATACACGTGTGCGCGTTATACTCGAATAAATACGGTAGTTCAAGTAGTCCTCGAGTTACGACCACAATTGAGCCCCAAATTTATCTTGCTAAGTGAAACATTTGTTAAATGAGTTTGCCCCATTTTACGACTTTTCTTGCCACGTTTGTTAAGTGAATCATTGCAGTTGTTAAGTTAGTAACACGGTTGTTAAGTGAATCTGGCTTCCCCACTGACTTTGCTTCTCAGAACAAAAGGGGATCATATGACCCTAGGACAGTGCAATTGTCATAAATACAAACTAGTTGCCAAGCATATGAATTTTGATTATGTCACCATGGGGATGCTGCAATGGGTCGTAAGTGTGAAAAATGGTCATCAATCACTTTTTTCAGTGCCATTGTAACTTTGAACGGTCACTAAATGAACTGCTGTAAGTCAAGGACTACCTGTATTAAATGGCACACAGCATTTCCTTTTATTTATTTATATTCCGCCTTTTTATTTTTATAAATAAGGCAGTGAACATGCCCAGTACTCATTCCTCCTCCTATTTTCTCCACAATAACCCATGAGATGGGTTGGGTTGAGAGAGTGATTAGCCCCAAGTCATCCAGCCAACTTTTCATGCCTAGGTTGGACTAGAACTCACAATCTCTTGGTTTCTAGTCTTGTGCCTTAGCCACTAGATCAAACTGGTTCTTCTATTGGTTGCTGTCTTTAATCTAGTTTGATAAGGACAATATTAGATTGAAACTAAGAAGTACAAACAATTGCACCCATCTGCCATCCGTTCAAGATACATTCTGCACATACACGTAAACGTTGATCTGGACTGCAATCATAGAAAAAGTGTGATAGCCAAAGGCGGTATTCAGCAGGTTCTGACCAGTTCTAGGGAACCGATAGTGGAAATTTTGAGTAGTTTGGAGAACCGGTAAATACCACCTCTGACTGACCCCGCCCCCATCTATTCTCTGCCTCCCGAGTCCCAGTTGATCGGGAGGAAATGGGGATTTTGCAGTAACCTTCCCCTGCCACGCCCACAGAACCAGAAGTACAAAATTTTGAATCCCACCACTGGTGGTAGCTAATAAAAAGAGGAGGTCCGCATACTAGCTAGCCAGTTTGCTGGCTTCCCCAGGAAAGAAATGGATGTGTGAATGACTCAGTTATTGGAGAGTGGTTGTGATTGGAATTGGTACCCCTCTTTAACATCGCCCCGAGTCCCTTTTGGGAGAGGGGGCGGTATAAAAGTTTGAATTAAAGTTAAAGTTAAAGTTTAAGGGCAGTTTCCATGGAAATAAGAAAAGTGAACTGATCTCTGCATTGATTAGCCACGAGAGACATGTCCAGAAGTGCAGAATAAGCCATTCCTGTATAAAAGGGACCATCACTTGGATGCCAATCCCCATTTCTGGCCCTACAGCTTCAGCCCTTGGTCTTGGTGGCCAAGATAGATAGTGTGCTCGATCTCAAGCTCCTAAAGATGTGGGATATTTTATTTTCCAACTAAGAAATATTCAGTAAATTCAATGCCAGCTGTATTACACAAACCATCAAAGAATGTACAGTATGTTTGCATTAGTAATTCATAGTAACCCATAGTAATTATGCATATAATACCTATTGTGTTCTCTTCTGCTTTACAGCAAATGGCTAGTTTTTGTTGTGAGCCTGTTGGAATATTCCATTATTAATGACATGTCGACGGAGATGGCATCCCCAGACTCAAATCACCCCGATATGTAAGTCATATATAATGTTTTCACAGCTTAAGACCCATAATAAATTCAATATCTCTGATTTATATTATCAAAATAGTTCCTAATATATGTATATTAGTGTTAGCATGATACATCTTGTTAGTGCAGAAAAGAACAAAAGAAATGTGCTTTCATACATGTTACACATGCATGCATACATTACTGTGTTCTTACATGCTGAGCTAATAAGTTTCCAGAGTGATCTATCTTTTGCGATCATTGACAGTAAATAAAGTAAAATACCAATAAAAGAGAATATATGTTGTTCAGAGCTGAACTGTGGAGTCCTTGGTGCTCTGAAGCTTCAAAGGAATAAAATTTGCCAGGGAAGAAGAAAACAACACAATATCCTTCCTGGATATTTTTTTCAGCAGAAGAAATTAGAAACACAACCCTGTTGAAAAACAACCCACACTAACCAAGTGTTCCATTATCAGAATAACAATCCAACCTTCCACAAGAGTAGCTGTGCAGGAATTATTATTCAGAGGAGGCAATGGAATGTGTGGATAAGAGATGCTGCCTAGGAAACAGACAAAAGCAGCAGGAGCCCCCAGTGGCTTAACAATCAGAAAGAAACTTAGGAATGACCTGCTCTAATCATCTACAATATACGGTGGCTGTAACAATCACTACGTAGGACAGATAGGCAGAAGACTAGTTGAGCACATCCATGAACATCAGCCAGTTCTAAGAAGACACAGTGAAACTGAGAAACTGAGCATCCTAGACCAAACCAAATCCAAAAATGCTAGGAGATTCCTGGCATTCAGACAAATCAGACATCAATAGACACATAGAACTAAAGCATATGTACACATTTAGAAGAGACAACAAAAAACAAAGAAACAAAAAGTCCACACGTCCTCTCTCAACAGCCAACCACCACATAAGCAGCGGCCAGGGAAACAAGGAGAAAACAATACCCTATTCAAGGGTTAGGAGAAAACCTCTTTCAAATCAACACTGACAGGGCAAGCTGCTGCAAATAAACAGGGAGCAAAACTCACACCTACACTGATAATGTTACCTAGTTGGATAATGAAATGTCTGCAAGCAAACATCTGAGCTCAGAGAGCACCAAGGATTCCAAAGTAAAATATATGTTATGGTGCTGTCTGCCATTCCACCTCTTGGTATCTTTGGAACCTCCACAGAGTATCTTGTATGTCTATGGGTATTCTGAAATATTGCTGCATTTCTCTATCAGTAAAAGTTGATATTTTACTTGCAAACTAATTTGAACATACAGTTTGCTAGTACCAGAATGCTAACCATTTTCTCAGCATGACCTTATCCTCATTGCAGAGCTTCAAAAAACGGTAGATAGGTAAATAGGTAAGGTAGATTAGAAACCTAGGCCAGTGATGGCTAACCATTTTGTCTTTGCGTGCCGAAAGCATGTGCCTGCGCGCAACAGCAAACGCGCGCATGCCCACACCCATAATTCAATCCACACACGACACCCCCCTGCACAACATGACACCCTGCTCATTCACATGCGACCCCCACGTGTCCCATTTTGGGCTTAGCAGGCCTTTCTGAAGCCTCCTGGCACCAAAAACAGGGTGCGGTGGGCACCCCCCCCTCATGCTCCCCACAAACATGCGTGCGTGATACCCACACACACACGTATGTATGCATGTCTCCGCATGCAAGGCAGGGATCCGAAAATCAGCTGGCCGGCAGGAGGCTCATGCACATGGGCAGTGGAGCTGATTTGGGCGACAGCTCGCGTGCCTGCAGAGAGCTCCGCATGCCATAGGTTCACCATCACTAGGCAATGTGTCATGAATCAAATCTAAAATCTTAGCTTGAAGAGTTGGGAAGAAGAAATAGGCATGCTCAAGTAGATGAATCTAAGCATGAATCTGCCATTCTATTGGCAAGATTTCAGAAATGGTTTGCTCTTGCTTGTTTCCTAGAGTTCCTGAAAGTGATTGGCCTATTTCCCAGCTGAATTCATGCCTAAGGCAGGATTACAACTCACAATCTCCTATTTTCTAGTTTGGTGCATTAACCACTTACACCAAACTGCCTCTCATTTACATAGGATGTATTGACAGATGTTTACCTTCTTCGTATACAAATATAAGCACAAACATTTAGTCAACCATTGACAGCTAAAGTAAAAATCCAGTGTGATTGCGGTTCTTGAAGAGCAGTTTTGCATGGAATCAGCAAGAATTTTGTCTTAGAATCAGAAGTTCTATAACAGTGATGGTGAACCTATGGCACGCGTGCCACAGGTGGCACACGGAGCCATTTGTCAGGGCACGCGAGCTGAGTTCACCCTTTTTTAAAGCCATTTTTCGCCCTTTCCAGGCTCCAGAGACTTTATAGGAGCCTGGGGAGAGCGAAAAGAGCCCCCCCCCCGAGGCCCTCATGAGCTTCCCTAGAGCCTCTGAAGCGCAAAAAACTGGCCCTACGGGCAAACCGGAAGTTCGGGAATGGACTTCCTGTTTGCTCGGAGGGTCGTTTTGACTGCTCCAGAGGCTTCAGGGAAGGTCTCTGAAACCTTTGGAGCGCTCAAAACGACCCACCGAGCAAACTGGAACTGACTTCCAGTTTGCTCGGAGGGTCGTTTTGACTGCTTCAGGGACCTTCAGGGAAGCCTTCTGAAGGTCCCTGAAGCCTCCATAGGGCTTCCGGGGGGCGGGGGGGCTGTTTTCACCCTCCCCATGCTCCTATAAAGCCTCTGGAGCCTGGGGAGGGCAAAAAAAGCATGCAAAAATGGGGGGGTCGCACATGTAGTGCGCGCATGCGCACTGGGGAGGTCGCACATTGCATTATGGGTGCAGCATGCCTGCACACAACCCCACTGCGCTCCCCCCACTTACAGCACGCGAGCCAAAAAAGGTTCGCCATCGCTGTTCTATAAGATTAAGTATCTAGGCCAATGTTTCAATTTTCAGTTAAAGAAAACCATATATGCCTGGAAGGAAGATATAAGGGAATAAGCATTCTTTGTAACTTTTGTTATTGCCTAGCACTGCCATTTAGAATGTAAGTAATTAGTTGGTAATTTGTCTATAACAGGGGTCGGCAACCTTAAACACTCAAAAAGCCTCAAAGGTCCTAACCGGAAGCCCCCTGTTCAATTCTGGAGCCAACTGGAAGTTTGGTTCCCCCACCATAGAGTCTCCTCCTAGCGCAGCACCCTTTTTCCTCTACCTGCCCTAACCCTAACCCTATCAATTATGAAGCTGACCGGCGACAGGGAGCCTCAGCAGAGGGATAAAAGAGCCACATGCAGCTCCAGAGCGACAGGTTGCTGACCCCTGGTCTATAAAAACATATTAGAAAATAATTGCCTTGCTGTTTTCTCCTATTCCACTATGTACATGATGGATAGGTACTGGGGAGTTTTAGATAATTATAAGTTGGTGAGTAAGGAGTTCTATTTCCTACATGTGCTGACATAATCTGATAGACACACTGTTTTAAACAGAAAAAGATAATTGAAGTTTTATGCCAAGAGGATTATTAAGAATGAATCCTAACACAAACAAAAGAAGCTATGGTTTATTATAAATCTTTTAGTGGAGTGAAAGATAAAAATGATGTATTAAAATCCAGAGAAAATGCAAGTGATCACTATACTTTAAAAAAAATAGTTCTTTGTACTTATTGAATTGCGATGGGAGACCTAATTTTTGCTTCACAAGTGAATTATCTCGTGTGAGAAGATTAACTGGAAAGAGAGATAAACTGATGTTTTAGTAACTGAAAGTAGGGTGGAAGTAAGCATTTATACTGCTGCTGAATATGAAACCTTTCAGCACTTTTTAGGATTTATTTCTTTCATTTGCAACAATTGTCTTTCGCCAAAAAGATGAATGAAAACCAGATAATAAGATTTATAAAGATATGCTTCATGGTTAGATTTTAGATAGCTATTCCTATTCATTGTCTAATTTTTTTTTGTAAACAGGTATTTTCATCTCTGCCAGCCTGACATCACTCATGTTGGGGGCAACAATGGTGGTCCGGGCAAGGCTGGGGGGATCCATTGTCTCCAGTGGAGGAAGGCTAGACCAGGGCGAGTGCCAAACCCTTGTCATCCAGAGCAAGGGTCTCCAAGCTTGGCAACTTTAAGACTTTGTTGGCTGAGGAATTCTGGGAGTTGAAGTCCACAAGTCTTAAAATTGCCAAGGTTGGAGACCCCTGCTCCAGAGGAGCCTTGCCATCTGCTGGTGGTCAAGTACTAAGACAGGACTTCCCTTTCTTCCCTTCTTTTTCCTTCCCTCTTCATCCTCCTTTCTTCTTCCTTCCCCTCTTGTCTTCTTTTTCCTTCCTTGCTCTCTTCCCATCTTTCCTTCTTTTAATTTATCTTTCCTCTTTCCCTTTTTCTTTTCCTGTCCCTTCTTGGATGCTCAAATGCAAAACATTTCTCCTTTTGTTTTGCTTTGCTTTTAGTTTGTTTTGCTAGCCCTCTGCCAGTGAAAGGGGGGGGGGGCTGAGCACGACCCTCTTAAGCTCCATTTTCGCTGGCAGACGCACCGTGGGCCAGTCATTCGCCGTTTTCATGACTGCCCCGCGGGCCAGATCTAAGCACCACAGGGATGTGGCTCGCGGACCTTGAGTTTGACAGCCCTGCTTTCGAACAGCCTTCTAGTATTTTGAGGGGCGGCTGTTATCAAATAAAATGTTGCTAGATAATAAGTAGGTCGTAACTACATTGTGCAATTGTGTTCTTTCCCCACTTTTCCACTTTTATTCTTCATCTTGATTTCATATTTGTACAAACATTTCTAGTAACAGTTCAAGATGATTTACCTCTTCCTATCCTTCAGCCTAAATCTGGAAAGTTGTAGAGAAGACAGAAGTGACACCTGTGCACTACATAGCATTTTTACTGATCAGCGTGATGACAGGTAGCTGACAGCGTAGATCAGAAGTACACAAGAGTGTCCTTTTACATTCATGGTACAACAGGCTGCCCATTTACCTACTTTTTGTCACTAGATGAGTGCTGCCAAAGTGACAATATCCTAAGGAAATGTATCACATTTCTTTGGGCACAAAGAATGTGGGAAAAAGTCCAGGGTAATGTGATCTAATTTTTTTAATCTGCTTCTTATCTTGTTGCTTGTTTCAAATTGCATTGTACTGTATTCTTTTATTGTACAATATATGGCTTAATGACTGCCCTGTTTGGTGAGTTTTTGAAGTTACAGTGGTGCTGAAAAAGTAACTTTGCAACTAGTCCTTACACTTAACAACTGTTAAAACATTCCTGTGGTCACATGATCGAGACTCAGACATTTTGCAACCAGCAGGCGCTTACGATATTTGCAGCAATCCATGGTCATGTAGTCACCCTTTGTACGTTTCACAACTGGCTTCTGACAGGCAGAGTCAGTGGAGAAGCTGGCAGTAAAATTGCAAGTCGCAATCACTTTATGACCACAGGTGATCCACTTTATGACCATGGCAGGGGTAACGTTACATGTCTAGTGTGGCCATGTGATGTTTTGCTTAACAATTACATTGCTTAACAATCAAGTTGCCAGTCCCATTTGTGATTGTTAAATGAGAACTGTCTGTATTGTGAACTGCCTAGAATCAACTGGAATAAGAGATCACCTAAATCAAATCAAATCAAATTAAATTAAGTTAACTTCCTGAGCTCAGCACCAGGAAGTTCTCAAAAGAATGAAAAGAGCATTGTAGGAATTGAGTCTGCTCTTGTAAACAGTATGTTATTGTTAGTGCAGACCATCTAAATAAAAATAAAACATCACTTTCTAAATGGTGGAAGGAAACAATGGAACAAAACAAATGAGTTCAATCACTTATTCATAACTATTTCTTTTTATGTTTTTTTATTTTATTGTTTTAATTAAACAAAAAACACACACAAAAACATTCTTCATTACATCTTCCAGAAAGCATGTCGATTGCTTACAAATAATAACTATTTCTAAAGATATCTGCTTTTCTTACCTTAATAGGCTCCATGTTTCAATTTTTTAAAACAATGATTTCATAAGTTGCAACCACTCTGAAATCAACTTTCTCTTTTCTATTTCAAAGGATCTTTGTAGGTCCGAATGGAACGCATCGAACTATACACCATGTTTCATTTTCAGACTGCCAAAATGGATTAGGTAATCAGATTACATATTCAATTTACTCTAATGAAGTTGGAGAATTGCCATACTGTTTTGGGCAGGTGGTCCACTCGGATGTAGACAGGATTTATAATCTTTGCAGTTATTTAGCAATTTCCATGGTATGTTTATCACAGCGGGGAAAATAAGATATTTACATCTTGTTTGTTTTAATTGCTCAACAGGCATTAAAATTATTGGAGGCTGTCAAGATCAATCCAAAGAAGAGTATGGAATTTTCATAAAGGAGATATTACCCGAGAGGATAGCTGCTACAGATAGTAAAAAATTACTTGTGATCTTCACTGGTGGCAATGCTGCTTTAAAAAAAAAAGCTGTAACAATCCATATATTGATTTTTAAAATTAAAGATCCACACATCCTGACCATCTTCTCTTTCCTACCCCTACAGAACTCCCTGTATTCCAATCTTTTAGAGCAGATTACACAGGAAAAGCTGGGGTCACCATATCCATCCACTCATAGAAATTTGGGGGGGGGGGGGAGTCCCTGGATTTCACCCAGTAGATCCAAGTGAGAGAATTCTAGGCACACTATATACCTAATTTAATTTGGCCCACAGAGAAGTTGCAAACCTTACACACAATAAACTACGTTGATAGATGGATTATCATGTTGTGAAAAAAGGATAAATTTAATCAGCCAGGATATTAGACGAATTTGCTTTTAGCTCCAGGTAGTCATGGAGTGTTTTGGAGGAAAATTACCATATTTTTCAGAGTATAAGACACACTTCCCCCCCCCCAAAAAAAGAGCATGGAAATGTTGGGGTGTCTTATACACCAAATACAGCCATTTTTGGCCTCCCGAAGCCCTGTCCCCGCATCCCATTTTTCGCAAAAACGGGGGCATTTTTGCCTTCCCCCAGCCCTGCTGAAGCCTGCAGAGTGCTCCTGGAGGCGGGGAGGACAAAAACTTTTTTTTCTTACTTACCTCTTTGAAATCTTGGTGCATCTTATACACCAGTGTGTCCTATAGTTTGAAAAATACGGTAAGTCTTCCTATCAGCTGTGTTGACAAAATAGAGGGGAAAAGCTTCTCTAAACTCACCTTCCCTGTCCCTGTTTTACTTCCCATAATATGGACAAAGGACAGGAAATGTGGAATGAGTAGCTTCCCCCTGTTATCTCTAACCATGGGGGCTCCAAAACTTGTTGGATTACCATGGATAATTTTTGGTTTTACCTTTTTACTTTCCAATTTATTGGAAATGAAAATCCAGCTTTTTATTCACCTTCCAACCTCTTATATATTAGCTGGCAAGACTGCAAAACTATCAATTCCCTCTGAGTAGAACATGGTTGATCATAAATTGCTGGTGCACAATATTAGTGGGGAATAAAGAACTAAGTCAGAAAAACAGGTATTAATATTTAGTTCACTAACTCAAGGCAATAATATGGGATCAAGGTATTATAATAGGCATATCGGATAGTAAGATTCATATGATAGTTAAGTTACCCCCAATGACTATTTTTTTATGTTAGAAGGGCATATAAAAATAGTAAAATAAGTAAAACATTAAAAATGCACAAAAGATAAATGAAAGATTGCCTTAAATCATTACTATGAAGTCATATTTAAAAATATAAATAAAATAAATGTAGTGATTCAGCAGTCAGCTAGAAAGTAGCTAATTACTAATATTGTAGCTGTGTAATTTTGCTGAAAACATCAGAAATAATTCTAACATTTTTCGGTCCTAATGTTTTTTTGTGTTTTTGTGGGGGGTTTTCTTTGAGTTTGTGTGTGTGTACACAGTTTTTTTCTAAATAAACATTTTGTTTTCTTGATGTAGCTGATTTGTAATTAACTATCATGATTTTTTTTCTTTTCAAAAGCAGTTGTGTATTGGAGATTTGATTTTAGAGGTGAATGGGGGGGGTTCTTTGAGTTTGCGTGTGTGTACAGTTTTTTTTTTCTAAATAAACATTTTGTTTTCTTGCTGTAGCTGATTTGTAATTAACTATCATGATTTTTTTTCTTTTCAAGATCAATTGTGTATTGGAGATTTAATTTTAGAAGTGAATGGCCAAAAATTATATGGTGTAACTAATGAAAAGTAAGTCCTAACATTTAATTATAAGCATGAACTGTAATAGTTAACATTTGTATTTGCCTGTTAGTATTTTAAATGAACATGTAATCAGTTCAACTCATAGAAAACAATTAGATAAAATGAATTATGGTGATGCTTTTGTAACACCTCAGTGGAGAAAATCAGTACATTTAACTCTTCATTTTTAACTTTACAGAGCTGTTGACATGTTACAGATGGCATCGGCAACCAATCACGTGTCTCTGTTTATTGCCCGAGATGAAGATGCAAAGTAAGAAATGTTAGATTTCCCCAAGTCCTAGAAAATTATACTAGACCCAAGACTGAGTGTAGATCTTATTGTTTTCCCATTATAACCATTTACCTTCTTTCCCCCCCTCTATTTAATCTCTTTCATTAGAGCTTCTTTAATAGTGTGGGAACTTCCGTCAGCTCACTGCAAAATTGCAAAGTTTTCAATTTTTTTTTTGCAAATTAAAGAAGAAAAATCCACAATCCCTATCATTTTTGAGAAAAGCTGGGATGAAAAATAAATATAGCACCTCTTCCCACTTTAATAAATCATCTGATAAAATCAATAGTGAAGGGAAACAAAATGTGAATCATACATGTCTGGTGATGATTCCTGCAATCTGTTCTTGAAAAATGAAGTCTGAAACTTTGTTTTCCTCTTCCATGAGTTTTAGATTTGTGGACTTGTAGATTGCTAACTGCAGCAGGTCCACTATTATGGTTATAGCTTGTGGAGTTTTATGAATAGAATTCTCATAGAGCATTCTTTTCCAATCTGGTGCCTTTCAGATGTGTTTAAAATATCACCACTGATATTGCCTATATCTATATATTTCCAGACCTATACTTGAATACTGCTCACCTGCCTGGAACCCACACTGCATTTCGGACATTAAAACATTAGAGAGAGTCCAGAGGTATTTTACAAGAAGAGTACTCAACTCCTCTGCTCATAATAAAATTCTGTATACCACCAGGCTTGAAATTTTAGGCCTGGATAACCTTGAACTACGCCGTCTACATTCCAACCTGAGCTTAATGCACAAAATAATCTGTCATAACGTCCTACCTGTTAATGACTACTTTTACTTCAACTGCAATAAACATAAGGGCTATCAATAGATACAAACTTAATATAATCCATTCTAATCTTGATTGCAGAAAAAACAATTTCAGCAAAAGAGTAGTAAATGTGTGGAACACCCTACCTGATCCTGTTGTTAGTTCCTCTAACCCCCATACCTTTTACCTTAAGCTGTCTACCATGGACCTTACGCATTTCTTTTTTTTTTTTTTTCAAAAAATTTTATTGGTTTTTTAAAACATTTATAGGGAAAAGGGTAGGTGGAATGGTTACAAATTTTGGCAGTTGCAAGTATGGCAGACGCCCCCTCCCTCCAAACTCATAAGATACATCTAAGTATAAAACATTAATACATGATCATAAAAAATCAGCATATTAATTCTAAAAATAGTTTTCAATCAATTTATATAGTTATGATATATAGTCTAGATATAATTTCATTATTACTTTCGGTCTGTTTATAACAGTGTGGTTTTCTTATTCATTTTTTTTTTTTTTTTTTTTATAAATGTTTATTTATTTTTCTTTAAAAAGACAAGACAACACATAAGATACAAGAGCAGGGAAGTAAAAAAAAAAACACATTTTCATCAAGCATGTCGTTTGGTTACAAGTTTTTGTGCGATGGTTTTTACAATTAAGGATGCGTTCACTAATTATCCATTAAATATAGTTAAATATTTCATTGAGCATTGCATGTTCAAGTTACCATAGTATTCTTTCTTTTATGACAACCCTTATTTCTTTATCTCTACAATTATGTACTAGGTAGCAATAGGTCTTTATAAAATTGTATCACCATTCTCTCAAAAATAAAAGTGGAGATTAAGTCAAAGAAAAAAAGAAACTCATTACTTCATATAAGACATTTCTATTTTCCATTAATCTTAAAGTTTCCAATCATCCTCAACTCCAAATTAAATTTCCCATTATTATTTGTCAATCCATGTAGTCATTAAATATTTTAATCTATATTCACATCCATTGTTCATTACATCATCATTATTCCATTTTATATTATAAAATAGTCACCAGCCATAATCATACCTAACAGTTTAAATCATCTCACTCTTATATATTAAATACATTATTATTCTTATCTCGTATAAGTAAATGGTCTATTTCATAATAAAGGCTTAATATGTATAGAAAGAGAAAAGAAAAAAAAAGAAAGAAAAAAGAGAGAGATTTTTTCAAAACATTAAGTATAACTTTCTATTATTATTACATATAAGATAGGGTAAAGAAAAAGAAAAGATTCACTTCCAAGTTTTTTTATCCAACCATTGATAAAACAAGTCCCATACTTTGTAAAATTGCTCATCCTCTAATTCTCTAATTTCAAATGTAAGTTTACTCATTTCTGCACAGTTCATTATCTTCCGAACAATTTCCTCCTCTGTTGGTACTTTCTCATTTTTCCAGTATTTAGCAAATACAATTCTAGCAGCTGTTAAGACATTTATGATCAAATATTTCAAGTCTTTATTGTATGTTTCTGGTATTATTCCCAATAAGAAAAGTTCTGGTTTCAAGTCTATATGTTTATGTATCATTTTCTCCAACCACATGTGTATTTTAGTCCAGTATCTCTTAGCTTCAGGACAAGTCCACCACATGTGGTAATATGTGCCGGGTGTATGTTGACATTTCCAGCATTTTTCAGACTTATTCTTCGACATTCTTGCTATTCTCGATGGGGATAAATGCCACCTATAAAACATCTTATACAAATTTTCTTTATATGCAGTTGACATTGTCATTTTATAATTTTGAGTCCACAATTTTTGCCATTTTTCTAAATCAATCCCATGTCCAAAGTTTTTTCCCCATGTTTTCTTATTCATTTTTGTGATCTGAGCTTTCTTGGTGTTGCCCCATCACCCCCCGCTGGCAGAGCTCCGGCCCCTCCCGTGTCCTGTATGACCGTTGTAGAGTCTTCTGTTTTTTCTAGGTTCGCTTTATTTTTTTCCATAAAGGCCTGTTCCTCTATGGGTGTATTGATTCTGATTCTTGTCTCCTCCCAGAATATCAGCATCCCTTCAGGCATCAACTATCTAAACCACACCCCCTTCTGGTATAATTTATTCGCCAATTGCGAATAGTTTTTCCTTTTCTCCATAATTTTTTGGGGATCTGCTTCAAGATGGTTATCTCCCTGTCATGGTATGTCAATGCTTGCCCCCTTTGTACACCCAGAATTTCATCTCTTGTGCTTTTCCTAAGGAATTTAATGTGAACCTCCCTGGGTACATTGTGTGTTCTGGCATATGCTGAATTCACTCTATAGACCAGATCTATCTCCCATTCCATCTGCTGCTTATCTTTGTGTATGTATTCAGCTAAAATATTAGTCATAATGTCCCTTATATTTTCCCCATCTGCTTCTATAACATTTTGAAATCTAAGATAAAAGGACATTCTCTCAAACTCTGTTTTCATTTGTTGGGTATCAAGTTCTTTGTTTCCCTTCTGTAAAGCCTCTACCCCCCCCTCGCCTCCGCCACCCCACCCTCCACAAGGTCCAGTCTCTGTGAGTTCTTATAAATTTGGACTTGATTCTCTTTAATTTCCTCCTTCATTTCTTTTAATTGTTTCTTAATTTCTTCCTGGCCCTGTATGAGTTGCTGAAGCATTTGTTGCAAATCCATCTCTGTACTCTTGGGTTGCATCAGTTCTGTAATCTTTGACTGTGTAGCAGGACTGGATGTTGCAGATGTCGGTGCAGAAGTAGCAAAGCCAGGTTTTCCAGGGGGTGGTCTTTTTGGAGACATGGTTTATAAAACAAAGAGATCAGTCAGTGTAGAGACTGGACAGCTGGAGAAGTAGAGCAGACAGATGAGACCAGGAGGCAGAAGATCCAAACAGGTGGGAGCTTCTTTAGTCAGTCTAGCAATAGAGAAAGGTTTTCTCTCCAAAGAGTTCAAAAAATAACAATCCACAAGAGATTCCTCTGGGTGACACGGAGACAAAGACCGGAAGCCTGAATTTTGAAGGTGGAGTCAGGTTTCAAAGTTCATGAAGACAACGGAAGTGTGTCATCTTGCCCTGCCAGCTTTGGGCTCAGAGGCATAGGAAAGTTTTAAAAGTTCACAAAGTTCTCAGATCATCAATAAGTTCTGGAACTAAGTCCAATGAAAAACACTTTTACTGGGGTGAGGCATCATTAGTTGGCTCTCCCCCCTCCTCCTTCCCCTGGGGGCGAGAGCAAAAGTTTTTCAAGCCGCTTGTCCAAGGGGGAGGGAAAATCCCCCTCCCTCCAGCAACTCCTCCAAGAAAAATCCGAAAGTTTAGCTTTTAAAGTTACTGAAAAAGTCCATCAACTCAAGAGAAAGGGAATGGAGAGAGGAAGCACCTCACCATACCGCCGCTGCTTCCTTCAGTTTTGCGTTGTCCGATCGGCATGGAGCGAGACGCAGGCGCACCCTCCGATACTGCTCCCCGGTGCCTGGAGCAAAGCGGAGAAGCCCCCACCAGCCGCCGCCGATGCCAGGGCCCTCCGCGAGCCGCTCCCTCGGCAGGACGCCTCTCCGGGGCGTCCTGTGCCCCCCCCAGAAGCAGGGGAAGCCCACCGGGAGAGCGGGAGCAGGCAAAGGACTTGCCCGTCGCCGTAGCCGCCGGAACCGGAAGTGGACCTTACGCATTTCTTAAGAGGTCCCTAAGGGGGCACGCATAAGCGCACCAGCGTGCCTCCCGTCCCTGTCCTACTGTCCCATTTTATATGTACTCTTTTTATGTGTTTATGGCTATGTTTTTCTTATTTATATATATATCTATTTGTGCCAATTTTTCATGTGTTTTTCATACTTGCTTCCTTGTACTTGTTGACAAATAAATAAAAATAATAATTGCCACTTAGCTAGCTAAGGATTCTGGGAGTTGTAGGCGCATTATCTCTGGAGAACATTGCAAAGTTGGAGAAAATTGCTGCTAAAGAATCATGCTTTTACAGCATTTGTCTAAATTTGATTTCCCTTTTCAGAATTGCAATTCTGCTTGGGTGGATGTATAGATGTAAATGTAGTTCCAACTAGCTTGCTTGCTTCTTTGCTTGCTGTGTATGTGTGTGCCTGTGTGTGTATTTATTTATACCTGTGGGATCAAACTAGATATTATCTAAGCAAAACATGCATACCAGGTTAGCTAGCAATGGTAGGGAAACTGCACCTACATTGAAGACTTTATATGGATAGGATTGTGCAGGATTTTAAACTAGTTTTCTTCTAAGCAAGTATTTTCCTGATTTAAAACCTGGCTAACCTCTTGTACATGAAAACAGCCTTTAACAATGGAATGCACAAATTCTTGTTCTCAAAGATTGGGAAAAATTGCTGGATTTGTAACATCTGAAACTGTATGCAAAGAAATAATTAGAGATATTTAGGAAGCAAAAGGCAACAAAATTAAAAATGTAAGCATTGGAAATAAATACATTTTGTTCCTTCCTATAATGGAGGTCGGAGAACCCTGCCATTTAAACTCTGGAGTAACATTTTGCATTGAGGAAATATTGGCTACTGTTGAAAGAAAAATGGCCAATTTCCCCTAATGTGTGAAATAACACTAGGCATCTGGGCACACTTCATTGTGTAATTGCCAATTTTACTCGAATGGTTTTCTTCTCTGGCTGTTCTGTAAATTGGAGATTCCTAATTGCTTCAGTTAAAAAATGCTGACCTATTTTTTTAAAACTACTGTAACCATCTTGAATAATTAAAACTTATAATCAGTTCAGGCATTCAGTCCAGAACAGAATTAGACTCCCTCTTGCTAGTTTATAGTTTTGTTTTATTGGGTTCATACTAACATGTATGTTCAAATCTCTTTAAATTTGGCAAATTGTTATATAGCCTACATCTGTCTGGTCTTGGAGTCTTTTTTCCATCTGGCCATTTTAGTCAGGATGATCCTACTCACTACAGTATTATATTCCTGTAATAACAGGTGAGTACAAGTAATCCTTGACTTAACCACTGTTCATTTAGTGACAGTTCGGAGTTACAACGGAATTGAAGAAAGTGACATGACCAATTTTCATACTTATGACTGTTGCAGCATGATATGATCAAAATTCAGATTCTTGACAAGTGGTTCATACTTATGACTACTGTAGAGTCCTGGAGTCATATGACGACCTTCTGACAAGCAAAGTCAGTGGGGAAGCCAGATTCACCTAACAACTGTTTGACTAACTGCAGTGATTCACTTAACAAATGTGGCAAGAAAAGTGGTAAAATGGGCAAAACTCACTTGACAAATTTCACTTAGCAACATAAATTCTGGGTTCAATTGTGGTTGTAAGTCAAGGACTACTTGTATAGTCCTAAAGAGGTAGACTAAACCAGCAGTACCAGCCTTTCCAGCTTTGCGGACCTGTGGCGAGGGGGGGGGAGTGGATGGTTCTGCATGAGCGGTAGACAAGTGTGCGCATGGCACTTGCACAAATGGAGCTGCGCACATGCTCTAAAGGCCGTTTGCGCAAGCGGAACTGCGTACATGCTGTTTGCGTGGCTTGGTTCTGAATGGGCCATGGCCCAAGTTTGGGGAACCCTGGGCCAAACCACATTGAACTTAAGCAGATTTACTTCTGAGTAGATTTTCAGAAGTTATTATGTTGACCTGAGTATTATGTAAGATACCTAATCAAGTACACCTGTATCCCCAGACTTCTAGGTAGTTATGGAGAATGTGTCTCTCCTTTAGAAAGGATTGGTGCATTTGCTACTTAAAATCAAGTCTGATTTCCAGAACTGGGCTGTTTGATCTTTCTAATCATAGATTTGTTAATCTATGAGAAAAACCATAATATAAACCTGGCAAAAATAGAACATTTCTCTTCATGTTTGTAGACAGAGGAATTGATCCATTTTGCTGTTCCCTAGCGATACTTTGGTGACAGATCTCCAGATTTGAGAAGACAGAAGAGGATGTGGGAAAGTTACTAGTCAGCCTTAAAAATCAATATGTGGAAAGCTTGGGCATCTTGACAAGCTTACTTTTGTGTTGGAATTTGCAAATTAAAAGAGCCTTTAAGAAAGTACATAAAAAATTCTTGCTGTTTCAAGTCTGCCTTTGACAATGAATCAGTCTTGCATATTCCGTGCCACACACAACTTCCAACCTGCAGTTGAAACATGATGGAAATATCTGACAGAAAGGAGACGACTTCCGGTCCCTGAAGGTGACAGATGTGTGCGTCCGCCGCTCGTCTCTTCGGTGGCCTCCTTTTAGGAGCACAGGGGGCCTTGGAGGGGCTCCCTGCCATAGGGCGGCTTGTTGGGCCCCCCTGGATTGGCGACAGCCACAGGGTTTTTTTCCAGTTTCACCCCAGGAGCCGGGGAGCTTGGGGGGTGCATGGTGGCGCTGTGCGCTGTCGCTGTGCACCTTCGCCGATCGGATTCCGGAAGAAAAGAATGAATTAGATGCTACAGCTGAAGTGCGGTGAGGTGAGAAGTTTCCCTCAATCTCCTTTAAATCTACTTAATTGATGAACAGCAGCTTCTCTAGATTGTGAATTCAATCCTTTGAAGTGTTAAGATTGGAGGGGGGGATTTTCCACCCCCCCTCGGAAAAGGCGGCACTCAGAATATCTCTCTCTCTCGGAGGAGAGAGAGAGAGTTAGAAGCTAACTTTCACTTCCACTTGCAATGGGAGAATGATTTTTGCTACAATTGCAAGAGATGACTGCTGAGTTGTTGTTTTTAAACTACCTCATGGAAACTTTGGACATGTTGCTCCCTGGTCCCCTGTGAAGGCAGAGCCAAGATGGCCAACTTCCTCCTTCTTTGCTTTTACGAATGAAGTTTTCTCCTTTGAAAGAATTGCTGGCTCTACACCCTGGAGATCTCCTGGAGCCTCTCTTCTTATGTGGTCCCCTTGGATTTTGAGTACTTGATTCTTATCCCCTGGCTTGTAGCTGTACAGGAGGACTAACTTTCACTTCTGGGCTTGTTTGTCTCCACGATCTCTCCCAGCGGTGTATTCCACAGACGCCATTTCTTTTGTATAAGACTTACAGCTATCTCTGAACTTAATATGGGATCTAAAAAGCCACCGCCTGGTAAGGCATCTTCGGCCCCGACATCTTCTACGTCTAGCCCGATTACACAACAGACACAAATGGCCTCATTTCTACAACCTAAACAACTGAAGAGAGTTCAAAGGACTTATCTGTTGCCCAAATGTTTCAAACTATTATGAAGGGACAAGATGAACTGAAAAAACAACTGGCAGACTTAAATGAACATCTCAGAGAAACGCAACAACAAGCAACACAGAATAAACAGAGAATAGGTGTGTTGGAGGAAGACACGACTGGGTTGAGGGAGAAGGTCAAGATAGTCCAGAAGGGGAATAGAGAATTTGAAAATCTTATGATAAAGATGGAATTTGAAAGAATGTCTTTTTTCCTTAGATTTCAAAACTTACCAGAGACAAAAAATGAAGATCTCAAGGAGATCATGACCACAATTTTAGCAGAATACATTAAAAGAGATAAACAGCTATGGTGGGATATTGATTTGATTTATAGGATCAATTCAGCATATGCCAGAACACACAATGTTCCAAGGGA
Source organism: Natrix helvetica (assembly GCF_964273705.1). Classification (NCBI taxonomy): domain Eukaryota; kingdom Metazoa; phylum Chordata; class Lepidosauria; order Squamata; family Natricidae; genus Natrix; species Natrix helvetica. Next base: position 226,196,805 of record NC_138548.1, read on the forward strand.
AGTACATGTTAAATTTCTTAGAAAGACTACAAGAGACGAGGTCTTAGGAGCTCAAAGGGCGGGACCATTAAAATATAAAGATAAAGAAATAACCATTCTTAAACAAATTCTGAAGAAAGTAAGAGATAAGAGGAAGAAATATTCCTCTTTATCAAAGAAATTATATAGTAAAGAAGTTTGGTTTAGATGGTTATTGCCAGAAGGAATGTTGATTTTCTGGGAGGACAGTAGAACTAGAATTAACACAGTTGTGGAGGCAGAGGCCTTCATTAAAAAACAGTGCCTTTCTAGATGGAACAGGGGACACTACACAAGATATGAAGGAGGGAGGGGCCGTGGCTCTGCCAGAAGACAGGGGCGGGGGAAGCAATATTGAAAAGACTCAGGTCACAAAGATAAGTATAATAATAACACAATAATAACATTATTGCAATTGTTGTTATAATGTAATTGTTGGGAGTGGCATATAAGATGATTGAATATATTGTTGATATAATCTAAAACAAAAAGCTGTCAATGTTTATCTCTTAATTTTTGATCTTTATTTTTTTTCTGTAAAAGTTGTGAGATTTGGGGGGATTTCTACCTTTCGCACGATGTAGCTGTCAAAATTTTTTGTACCTATCTACTCCTTTCTATAAATATTTGTAAAAACCAATAAAATTCTTTTTAAAAAAAAGGAAATATCTGACAGAAAATCTATTTCAGTTATCTATTGTCTAATCTTTAATACCATTATTCTTGCTTTCCATGAAAGAATGTTGGTACATTTCTTAACTGCAGCGTAAGACACAAGGCAAAACCCAGGATTTAGCTCAGCCAGCAGCAAATAAGCTAAACATCTATTCATGAAAGGTCTCGGATCAACACATTCTAAGAGATATTAAATGATGTATTGCATCTTTACCTTTTTAAATATATATATATATATATTGCAGGAAAGAATTTCTGGCCTTGATGGAGAAGTATAGTTCACATAATAACTCCAGTAGGAATTCCCCAAAGCAGATCCTAACTGGTAAGAGGTTGCTTATGTTTTCACTCTACAATATAAGAGAACAGTAGAAAATGCTTCTTGGCCTAATGGCCTCCATTAATATTTCAGGTTGCTAGAGATGCTTTCACGAATTGGAAGGTAGACCTTTAACCCAGATTTTATGGGCTGATGTTTGATGGACAGAAAGGACACTTCAGTTCAATCAAAAAAATTTATATATATTTATTTCTTTATGAGACTGAACAGTATAATAGTAGTGTCATACTGCCCCCTAGGGTTCATCTGTACATTTCCAAATGTTTGGTGGTTTGAGAACATATTGAGCCTATAATTCCAAAGTATGCCAGGTAAATAATTAACTGTATTCTCAGGCGATCACTGGCTAACACTGCTGTGTTATGACTGTGCCACAGTGAGAAGAAAAACACTACTAAACCAGCTGTTCAGGACTGTTTCAGGCCCCAGAATCCCGTATTACACATAGGTTACCATGTCATATGTCAATTCCAATCAATTAAAGCCTATGCAGGGCCTTGCATTGTAATATAAGAAAACATTTCTGGCTTACTGTTTAAAACGGAAATAACTTAATTGTTGCTAACTTCTATTTTGTCAAAGTGCTTGCAAGTTTATTTATTGCCCATGTGAAGAGTAAAGTTCACATCTAATGAGTTTAGAGATTCTAAACTCATTTGAGTTTAGATTAGAAGATTAGAGTTTGAAGCACTTATATATTATAACAGGCTGAACAGCAATTCATTGTAAATTCATTGCAATTCATTGTAAAGGATGGTTTGGGGCCTATCAGCTTGTTGTAGTTAAATTATATTTTCCCTTAGCCTTTTTCCCAAGGAGCTCATGGTGGGATGATTTTTCTCACATCCTGTTTTCCTTCACTGTGAGGTAGGGTAGGTTGAGCTTTATGACTGAACGGCAATTTGAAGTGAGGTTTCCCCAGCCCTAGTCCAGCAATCTGTTAAATTATAACTCTCTCTGTTTTACTGGGGAGCCATTTCTGCCCTTACTGGTAGGCAGTTTAGTCTGAAAACGTTCATAGATGAAAGTACTACTTACAGTACTCAGTCCTCAACTTACAACTGCAATTAGGAACAGAATTTCCATTGCTAAGGGGGGCAGTTGTTAAATGAGCTGCGTCCGATTTTACAACCTTTTTGCTGCAGTCATTAAGTGAATCATGCAGCTATTAAGCGAATCCAGCTTCCCCCACTGACTTTGCTTTTTGAAAGTTTTTCTGGGAAGGTCACAAATGACCAGAGCACTGCAATCATCGTTCAATACCTGCCAGTTGCCAAACACCAGGATTTTGATCACATGGCTGTGGGGATGCTACAATGGAATTCTGGAAGTTGAAGTCCACAGGTCTTAAAGTTGCCACGGTTGGACACTCCTGCTACAAAAGATTTGGGATTACATTTGGCCCTGGAATTGCCAGTCTCTTCCCTTCCTTGATGTCAGGGAACTCACTTAAGATGTTCCTAATAGAATATTGTGATCCTTGGATTGGACCCCATTCTTCACCCCTACTTTAAAATAATTGAAGATTGGAACAAGAGGCAGCAATCTTTGTGGTATTGAGCAGTTGCTTGCTTTAGTAGATACTCATTTTGTTTCCTTGACTCTTTTTTTTCCCCTCCCCGCAAAGGTGTTGATAGCTTTTCTTCCGGAGCACCTTCAGTGAGTCATTCACTATTTCATCCAAAGGACACTGTGACAAACCTCCCGGGAAGGCCTGCAGCGGTAACATCCCTTCAAGCCATCACAAAGTAACTATGTGAAGTTTGTTTTTCATGGAGAGTTTGTGGAAAAGACAGGATGCTGGGCTTAAAAGCACAGGAATATTATCGTTTCCAAAGCCTCCCTTTTAATCTTAAGATTGTGAGCTGTCAATACTGACAGGTCCTCAAAAGGGCATGGGTTTCAATTTTTTGTTTTATAAGCTGTTTCTCTGCCTGGAATTAAGTATGAAAAATGTCATAGCCAGGCTCTGCTGCCATTTTCTGTAGTTTGCTTGCACTTATTTTTCTTAAATGGTCTCCGTTTTTAAGGAGCATAGAATCTTGTCCTATGTCAGTTCAGAGGTAATCCTTTGAACCCATTCAACAGAACTGAAGAAGCCTCTTGGATGAGAAGGGAAATGTTTTTAAAGAAAAAAAGCCAAGAAGGTCCAGTTGCCTTTTGGAAAAAGCACCTTTGGGACAACCATGACTCAGATGATTATGAATCTCCATAGACATCTTTCCATCCAATCCTGTCAGGCTTTTCCTATGACCTTCTCCAAATCCGTTAAACCTGAGACCCTGAGGATGCATCCTGGAACTTCCCCAAGGCCTTTTTTTATTTGCTTTTTTTCCTTTTTTAAAAATAAGCAAAAAAAAAAAAACCTTGTCATTCTCTAAGTAGATTCTGAGGGCTGAGAGAAGACACATCAACTTCTAGGCTGGGAACTCTCACCTATAATCCTTTGTAGATGAGGAAAAGCTTTGCCTGTCCCTATTTTTCAAAACCTGGAAAAGAAGCAATGATGTGGTCACAGTTGCTTAGCAACTGTGCTTTTCTTTCATGGGCCCAAGTAAAACTTCCAGCTTTGTTCACGGCCAAGCAGACACATATCCAGGAGACAACTGCAAGGCCACCCAGCCTGCACATTTTCTGTCATGGTTACTGATCCCAGACACATACATTTCTGAAATTATGAAGTGAAAATCGCCCAACAGCAGGAACCCTACTGGGTTCTAAGCTTGGTATCTCTAGACATATTGCCCTCTGTGGCTGCCATGCTGTGGGGACAGCGTCTTAAAACAGCCTGATTGGAAGTGGTTGCCTTGCCACCACTCAAAACAGAATTGTCTCCTGTGATCCAGTTTTTATTTTTATGTTGCATTTATTATTTTTGCAAATAACTTATGGCAGCAAACATATCCCACACATCTTCCTCCTCCTATTTTCATGGCTAAGGCAAAAGTTGAACTCACAGTCTCCTCTCCTGCTTTCTAGCCTGGTGCCTTAACCACTAGACAAAACCGGCTCTCGTCTTTAAATTTAAAGCAACGTTAATGTTGAGTACTGAGGAGCCTGGCCAGCAGAGGGCGTTCGGAGGAAGCCCTCTGATTGGCCAAGGCGCGCGCTCCAGCCGGCGGGAGAATTCAAGGTTTCCTATTGGTTCTACCGGCTGACAGCTGTAAGTATAAATAGCTGTCAGCCGGCTCGCGTTTTGTCCGTTGTCAGTTAGCCTGTTCCTTAATAAACCTACGTTGAACTGACCGCTGCCTCAGTCTCCTCACTACGAATTTAACACTGGCGACGAGGACGGGCGACACGGACCCCTTCATCGTGCCACCAATGGCTACCTCCGCCGCTTTTTCGCCTTTCAGGCCAGAGGCTGAGGCTTGGGAAGCGTTTCTAGAGAGGTTTGACTGCTTCCTCATAGCCCATGACCTCATTAATCTCTCTCAGGAGAGAAAACGCGGCATCTTCCTAAATTATTGTGGCGCGGAGATGTTCGCCACTGCTAGGGCTCTCGCTGCCCCAGAACCAGCAAACTCGCTGCCGTGGGAAGACCTGATGGCTCGCCTCAAACATCACTACGAGCCCGCACCATCTCGTTTCGCCCGGCGACAGTACTTTCGACGGTGCATACAAAAAGACGGCCAAACCATTGCCCAGTACGTTGCTGCTCTGCGGGCTGAGGCGAGTCTGTGCGAGTTCAGCGATTTAGAAGAAGCGCTGCTGGAGCAGTTTATCTATGGCCTCCGCGACGTAAAATTACATCGCCGCATCCTCGCACGACCGGAACTAACACTAAAAATCGCGGTCGATGATGCCAGAGCCTATGAGATGGCTGACCAATCCACCCCGGATTTCAGCCACCTCAGCCAGCACCCTCATGCTGTTGGTGTACCGCCTTCTCCGTACTCGGCTTCCACCGCCTCCTACGCGCAATCCTCAGCATCTACCTTCCAGAATGAGGTCGATCAGGCCGTCGACCGCCTACAGTCACTCGCCACAAGAGACGGACCTCAGTGCCTGAGTTGTGGCGGCCGCCACCAACGATCTCAATGTCGGTTCCGTCAGTCGCTTTGCCACAACTGCGGCCGAAAAGGCCACCTGGCCGCCGTCTGCCGCTCCGTGCCTCCTGACAGACGATTCCCGCACCAACCTCCTCAAAATTCCCGTTCTCCAGCCAATTTACCTGGCCGTCGCCAAAATTCCCTCACCGTTGGCGACCCGGCCACTGCTTTTCCTGAATGGCTGGTGGACTCGGCCTCTTCCTCTGCGGAGGGCCGAGGTAAGCTGTACCTCCCAATAACCTTAGAGGGGGTAACCACTTCCATGGAGGTGGACACGGGCTCAGCTAAATCTATCATGTCTTGGGACACACTTCACAATTTACTACCTAAAATCCGGCGCTCAAGCCTATTTTCCCCAGACTGTCGACTACGAGACTATCAGGGAAACCCCATTGAATTGATGGGTTGGGGCAGATTTAATGTTAACTATGGTTCCCGCCACGCCAGGCTTCCGCTCCTCATAGTAAAAAACCCTCTATCCTCTTTGCTGGGCCTAGATTGGTTTAGGGCACTAGGGCTCTCTATAGCGGGGGTGCATTCCTTACTTCCCTCTCCTCTTCCCTCTTCTAATTCTCTCTCCGCTCTCCTAACTGAATTCGCTGACGTTTTCAGCCCCTCCCTGGGTTGCTATACAGGTTCCCCAATTTCCCTGAACCTCGACCCTACTATAGCCCCCATACGCTTGAAGGCTCGCCGTCTGCCGCTGGCTCTTAAAGCCAAGGTAGACGCGGAACTAGATAAACTTATCCGCCAAGGCATATTGGAACCCGTGGATTTTTCTCCATGGGAAACTCCAATAGTAGTTCCCCTTAAGTCCGACGGATCCGTGAGGATCTGCGCGGACTTTAAATCTACATTAAATAAAGCCCTGCAAGCGCACCCCTATCCTGTGCCCGTGGTGCAGCATGTTCTGCACACACTAGGCAACGGGCGCATTTTCGCTAAATTAGACCTCGCGCAGGCGTATCAGCAGCTGCCCGTTGACGAACCCACCGCGCTTGCGCAAACCATAGTAACCCACCGCGGGGCTTTCAAATGTCGGAGGCTGCAATTCGGAGTCAGCGTGGCCCCGGGAATTTTCCAAGGATTAATGGAGCGCCTACTCCATGCCATTCCCGGGGTCACCCCGTACTTCGATGATGTCTTAATTGCAGCTCCCGACACTGCGAGCCTCGTGCAGACGCTGCGCACTGTCCTACAGCGTTTCCGTGCTGCGGGACTACACTTAAAGCCCGAAAAATGCCAACTGGGGGTCTCTGCTGTAACCTTCCTAGGTTACCGCATCGATGCCGCGGGCATCCACCCCGATCCACAAAAACTTAACGCCATCCTAGCTGCCCCCCCACCCCAATCTAAAGCAGAGCTACAAGCTTTCCTGGGGCTTCTTAATTTTTATGCTTCTTTCATTCCCCACAAAGCTTCCCTGGCCGAGCCCCTTCACCGTCTCCTGGACACCAAAGTCCCTTGGAGCTGGAGCAGCCGCGAAGCGCAAGCGCTCGCGGCTGTCAAGCAATCCCTCACTACTCCTCCAGTCCTCGCCCAGTATGACGAGTCCCTTCCACTGACTTTAGTTTGTGACGCCTCTCCTTTTGGGGTGGGCGCTGTTCTTAGCCATTCCTTTCCTGATGGCTCGGAGCGGCCCATAGCGTTTTACTCCCGCACCTTATCAAGGTCTGAGCGCAATTACAGCCAGCTTGATAAGGAGGCGCTGGCTGCCGTTGCGGGAGTAAAGCGCTTCCATCACTACCTATACGGTCGTCACTTCTCCCTCATTACTGATCACAAGCCCCTTCTGGGTATCATTGCCGGGGATCGATCCACTCCTCCCATCCTCTCCCCGCGCATGTTACGGTGGCTTGAATTCCTCTCTGCCTATTCCTATAATCTTGCCTATCGCCCTGGCGGTCATATAGCCCACGCAGACGCTTTAAGCCGCTGCCCCTTGCCACTGCCCATTAGTGACCCGGCTCCTACGGTTCAGGTCTCCCTAATCGGTGACTTGTCCCTTCCTATGTCCGTCTCGGACATAGCTGCGGCGTCTGCAACCGATCCTGTCATTATCCGAGTTATGGCCGCCGTAACTCGAGGATGGGCGGCTTACTCTACGGACCCCCTCCTCTTGCCTTTTTTCCGCCGCCGCTGCGAGCTTTCAGTGATGCAGGATTGCCTCCTCTGGGGCTCCCGCGTCGTTATTCCCTCTTCCTTGCGCGCCTCTGTGCTGTCTCGCCTCCATGACGGCCACCCAGGCATTGTCCGAATGAAGGCCCTTGGCCGCGGATATGTCTGGTGGCCGTCTATGGATGCGGACATCTCTTCCTACGTTCAAGGTTGTTCTGCCTGCCAGCGAGTGCAGGCTGCCCCCCCCACCGCACCTCCCCGCGAGTGGGAACAACCTTTCGGCCCATGGAGTCGACTGCACGTCGACTTCATGGGTCCCCTTGATGGCCATTCCTTCCTAGTCGTGGTAGATGCATGGTCCAAATGGGTTGAGCTATTCCCCATGACCTCTACCACCTCCGCGGCCACTATCCGCGTTCTCAATTCACTTTTTACAACCCATGGGCTGCCCGATGTTATCGTTTCCGATAACGGGCCCCAATTCGCCTCCTCCGAATTCTTATCCTTTCTCACCTCCCTGGGCATCCGCCATGCCCCAATTTCACCATATCACCCGGCCAGCAATGGCCTGGCGGAACGTGCGGTCCGTTCTGCAAAAGATGCCTTTGCCCGTATGGCAGCACTACCCTGGCCTGACCGCATTCACACGTACCTCCGTACCCAACACACCACCCCTTGTTCCTCTACGGGCAAAGCCCCCTCCGAGCTACTCATGGGTCGTCGCCTCAGGTCTACTTTAGACCGCCTGCATCCTCTCTGTTCTTCCCCCCCCTTTCACCCTTCCACCTCCCCGAGATCCTTTCTAGTGGGGGAGGAAATTTTCGCCCGGAATTATGCGGGGGAACCCAAATGGGTGCCTGGAAAGATCTCAGATGTAACAGGGCCCTGCTCTTACAGGGTCCTCCTCAACGATGGGAGATCTTGGAGGCGCCATGTAGACCTGTTGCGGCGACGACCGGCAGAAGTTCCCGGAATTGCAGCCAGCGGACAGAAACAGCCAGGCCCTAACAACGCCGCCTGCCGGCCCAACCGTACAAAAAACTCTAGCTCCGAGCAGTCACAGGTTGCCCCCGGTGCGTTTGGTTCCTTACCTGTTCTGACGCATCCATCTCCTAGGGTTGGGCCTGTCGCGGCCGCTCCTCCAGAGCCTCGTCACACGGGCGGGGCCGACACTCCTTCCTCCTCGAACGCCACACCAACTATGCCAAGGCGTTCCCAGCGCGTGCGCAGACGACCAAGATATTTGGAAGATTACGCATGCGCAATCCGGGGGAAAGGGGTGTTGAGTACTGAGGAGCCTGGCCAGCAGAGGGCGTTCGGAGGAAGCCCTCTGATTGGCCAAGGCGCGCGCTCCAGCCGGCGGGAGAATTCAAGGTTTCCTATTGGTTCTACCGGCTGACAGCTGTAAGTATAAATAGCTGTCAGCCGGCTCGCGTTTTGTCCGTTGTCAGTTAGCCTGTTCCTTAATAAACCTACGTTGAACTGACCGCTGCCTCAGTCTCCTCACTACGAATTTAACAGTTAAGTTTAAAATTTTGTATCCCTGCTCCTTTTCCTTAGGTTCCTGGGTCCAAACCTTATTTTATTTTACTGTCTGTCAAGTTTCATTATGCTTATATTATGGACCACAGGTTATTTTCCGGATGTCTTTAGTATGCTATCATTGACTTTACAGAGAAACAGATAAACTGCCTGTTTTCCTAGATTTTGGCTCACCATTAAACTTCAAATTCAATGCAGATTTATAAAGCTCAGCTTTTAGGCTTATAGAAGAAAGGAAGATAGCAGTGACAAAAACACTTCCATGTTTTTGCCAAGATAACTCTCGAACTTATTATGAGTCAAACCAAACTGAAAAGTTTAACTTGACATATGTTTAATTTGCATATTATTACAGTATGAATATAGATAGATGTTGATCAATTAATCCCCATTTTCAAAGTTTGCAAAGCGCTCTGCAAGCAGAACTCTCTGGTTATTCCCCCCCCCCCCTCAATACATTAAGATAATGATCTTTTCTATCAGTCTGGTTCAGAGTTGGTGCCAGAAATATACAAAATGCCTGTTTTCCCTGGTCTTAGCTCCTCATTAAACTTCCAAGTTCTATACAGATTGATAAAGCTCAGCTTTTAGATGTGTAGACATCGGCATTGCCCCAGGGCATCTGCTGCCTGAGGTGAAAAATAAAATGCTGGTTTGCCTGATTCCACATGAGGTGTCCCTAAGGCCAGGCATTGAGTCCTGGCAGATGGCAGTGTTGTTAGACGGGGTAGGACAGACCAAGTAATTTTGCCAGGCAACCTCACGTTCGTCTGCTCATCTAAGAGAGATTCCTTACAGTCTAACGGAGCCTAGAGACAGGTTGCATTCTGGCATGGGTTTGGTTTATACAATTGCCTTGTCTGAAACAGCATATTATAATGGAGAGGAGGCAGTTCCAGATAAATGTCTTTTATTTGCTACTTTATTTTTGGTTCCGAGCATTTTTAATGTTTTTTAACCCTCAAATTCCATGAAGCAAATCAAAGAGAGAGAGAGAAATTCTTCCAGATATAGCAAGCTGTGGGGCCTATCCTATTTCTCTGAAAATAAGACCTCCCTGGATAATAAGCCCAATCGGGCTTTTGAGCACATGCGCTAAAATAAGCCCTCCCCTAAAATATTTCAATACAGCAACAGCTATGAGGTGACCACGCTCGTCACCTCCTGCACCTCAAAAATAGTAAGACTTCCCTGAAAACAAGGCCAAGTGCTTATTTCAGGGGTCAAAAGAAAATAAGACCCTGCTTAAACTAAGTTTAATTTTTTTATTTAAATCAAGTACACGGTATATTCATTCATCACATTCCAAAGACATATAGTAAGGGATTCTTTCTTAGTCAACTGGGGGGGGGGGGAAATAGTCTTCACAGAAACAGAATTGTATACGAGGCCCCACGCCAAAGTTTCCATTTTGCACACGACTGCTTGATTCAACTTTCCTGTTCTTTTAGAGTGAGGTAGCGGGTGGAGGGGAATGGGATCTCCTGCTTAATATCCGTAAGCATAACAGGCATCAAAGCATGTCTGTGAGAAAACAAAAGATTTTGCTGCAAGGTGTTCTTCATATTTGTTCTGTTTCCCAGTCACTGACCTTTTAAAACTAACTTTGTTTCTTTTTGTCTCTAGTGACAGCATATTTCAAATTATCAGCGTTTCCAAGGAAACGGGTCTGGGCCTGCAGATTGTAGGAGGCATCGACAAGAATGAAGGGCCCTTGGTGTATATTCTGGCAGTTATTCCTGGAGGAGACTGTCATAAGGTAGAGAAGGCAGAGAAGAGTTGGGGAAGAGGGTTTCTATCTCTGCTTTTTCTCTTTGCAACCCAAGGTGGACGTGAGTGCCATTGATTGGCGTCTGCCTATATCTTAGAACTCTTTTTCAGAATTAAAATGAATGTCTAATTTAGAGAAGCAGCAAACGTCTTGCTACATCCCTCTGAATTTTGCCTTCTTCAAATAAAAATGGGCATAGCTTCATTCTCACTACCATATTCAACATTTTGATGACTGACAATGTCCTGTGGACACCTCTGATGTTAGATATTCAGATATTTGAGATACGTTTCAAAGCGGGGGTATAGACTGGTTTGATCCAGGAACTGCCTGGGATCAGTCAGCTGTCAGTACAGAGTCATCTTCTTCAATGCAGAGGTTTTACCAATGAAGTGCTGTTTGCTTTGATGCTTTCAGGTTTCTTTTTCCCATTGCACTTTGTGTTTTAAAGTTTCATGCAGCGCTTTGAAGAGAAATATTCTTAATCAGTGTTTTGAAATTCCCTAAACTTCGATATTGTGTGCACTGATTTCTCTGAGTCATCTGGATAACTTCCAAGCACCTGAAATGCCTCATTTAAATATGGCACAGGTGATAAAGCTAGGCTGATCTTGTCTGTACTTGAAAGCCAAGCAGGGTCAGGCCTGCTTAATTCTTGGATGAGAGATTGTCAAGTAATTAGATTATTAAGGGCTAGACCGGGGTGTTGAAAGACATCAAGGAAGAAAGCAGTGACAAAAGCACTTCCATGTTATTGCCAAGATAACTCATGAACTCATTCTGAGTCAAACCCAACTTAAGAGTTTCACTTGACATATGTTTAATTTACACATTATTACAGCAAGAATATAGACAGATGTTGATAAATTAATCCCCATTTTCAAAATTTGCAGATCTCTGCGAGCAGAACTCTCTGGATATTGTTGGGTTTTTTAATACTTTAAGAAAATAGTCTTTTCTATCAATCTGATTCAGAGTTGATGCCAGAATTGGGTAACCTGGTGCACTCCATATGTTTTGGGCTGCATTTCCTGTCACCTGTTTTCACGTGCCTTGTTGTCTGCAACTAGTAGATTTAATTTCTTACATTCAAATAGAGGATGTTCTATTTGCAGTCACTGCCACAAGATGTCACCGTTGTTGCTTGTATCATCACGCATTAGCACAGCCTTCCCCAACTTGGTGCATTCAGGATGTACCAGGATTGCAGTTCCCAGGCTAGTTGGAAATTCAGGAAGTTGCCGTCCCAACATATTGAGTGTTAGCAATAGAAAGCTAATCAGAAGGCATCTTAAAAGAACCATCAAATGCAAGTGCTCAATAATACTGTAGCTGAAGTTACCTTTAAGAAGGTGCAACCAATTAGCATCTTATGGACCATAGGAATACAGAATGTTATTAGGGGGGGGGATTAAAAAACACTAATGGTGGTTTATTGTAGACATTGATCTACATTCAAGAGGTACTTGCATTGTTTTCTGTAAACCTTTCTTTCATTCCAAATATTTCATACTGACAGTCCCACAACTCCTGTTATTCCTTTTTTTTTTACTCTTTGTGGGTATAATTTTCTTTATTTCTTTTGCAATGTCTTATTGCTGCCTGCACCACAACACAGACTCTTTTTAAGACAGAAACCCCAGACTATCAACATGGTACCTTGCTGACAATAAAGAATTCTTCTGGTACTACCCTGAGAAATATACAGCAGTAAATCAGCCTTCCTCGGTCTTCAAATCCCTGACTGAAGGCTGGTGAAAACTTCCTGAATTTATTGATATAAAAGTCAATCCATCATATTTATATCTTTCTAATCGAGTTGTTCACTGAAGTATGTCTGCGGTAGTCATTGACAACAGAGTTTTTATTCTCATCCCTTTGATAATAAATTAATCAAGTTCAGGGTTGGATTAACTAGTACAGAAATTCTCATAGGCTATCCGTGGCTTAATTCTATAACAAAATTAAACATCTGTAGTTTAATGTAAGCTAACCCCAGATCTCCCAGAGTTGTTATTTAGGCAAAAATAATAATAATAGCAACTCAGTTCCCCAAGAGATTGATATTAATTTTCTCTTCAAACGCCCCACCCACTTTTATGAAAAACCCCTTGGACATTATTTGTAGGCAGTCCCCAGCTATGCTGGATGGATTAGAAAGCATGGAGAAAGCCTACACAAAACATTATTCTGAGCTTTGGTGAGTTTGTAATCTCATTTTCTTTTCTAAAGGCATAAAGCAAGAAGCTGGTACCACTTCTATATCCTTACATATCCCACACCAGACGGAATCCAGTCTGTCAGGCTTCTTATTCAAGAGAGACTAACAGTATTTTGGATGTCTGGTATTACAGAGAATTATGCTTCCTTTTAATTCAGTAGACCAGGGGTGTCAAACTCAAGGCCCAGGGGCTGGATTCAGCTCATGGGGTGCTTAGATCTGGCCCACGGGACCACCCTGGAAACTGTGAAGGATCAGCCCATGGTGCCTCTGTCAGTGAAAACGGAGCTCATGAGTGCTGCATGTGGCCACTAGCAGAGAGTTGCAGGAGGTCATTACAGCCAAAAAATGGAGCTTGGAAAGCCCATTTTTGCTGGCAGAGCACTCGGGCCACCACAGACGCCCTCAACATGAGTGACGTCGAGCTGGGGATGCCCATCCTACCCCCCCCCCCCCAGGTCAAAGACAACCCTGATGCGGCCCTCAATGAAATTGAGTTTGACACCCCTGCAGTAGACAGAACAACTGACTCTAAAAGAACAAGACTTACTATGGAGTACATATTTTTTCAGAAACATATGCAATATGGTGAGATTTCTTTGAATATCCTTCCATGTGATGTAAGCATAGTGCCCTTCAATGCCAGGGAAAAATGAGAATTATTTTTTTCCATCTTCTCTTTGGGTGGAGAATATAGTTCAGATGAGAGTATATAGCAAGGAATATTTGTTCTTTTTTAGGATTAATTAAGCATATCCCAGAATTAATGCATTCAGATCAGTAAAATGGAGGATCTATTACATTCCTATAGGGGAAAATATAATTCTGTTATTCCCTTTTCCTGCATATGTTAGTTTATATATTGCAAAATAGCTACGTCTTCAGAGGGGACAATGGGCTTATTTGGATAATAAGTCCCAATTGCTCAGATGAAACAGGATATTAGTTTCATTATATGAATTGCTTTTTTAAAACATTTTTGCTACTTTACTTCCAGAGGGCATGTTATATTTAGTAGATTTTTATCCCACCTTTATTACTTTATAACGGGGGTCCCTGACCCCTGTGCTGTTGCCTTTTGGGAACTGGGCCACTGAAGCAGTAGGTGAGTGCACAAAACTTCATGTGAACATGTGGGGGATTTAGGTTGCGTACGCTAAACCTTCCCCCCACCGCAGAAGCTGCCAAAGCCGCTGCCATTAGTCCATGGAACCAAAAAGGTTGGGGACCCCTGCTTTATAAGTCAGCAGTCCCCAACCTTTATGGCTTGGTGGCCTAGCAGGGGGGAAGAGGAGAAGTGGCCCCTGAAAGTGGTTGGCCGATTTCTACATGCATGTGCACACCGGCTCATCAGTTGTGCAAGTCGAGATGTGCTCACACGTGTCAGCCCACCACTTATGTGAGTAGAACTGCATGCACACTCGCCAGCCCACCACTCACGTGGCCCAATCCCAAAATGGTTACGGCCTGGTAGTGGGCCGCAGCCCAGGGATTGGGGACCCCTGTTATAAGTAACTCAAAGTGGCAAACATACTCCTTCCTATCTCCTGTTTTCCCCACAACAACAAGCTGATGAAGTGGGATGGGGTGAGAGTTACCTTTAGCTTTCATGCCTAAAACAGAATTAGAACTCAGTCTCGGGATTTCCAGGCCAGCACCTTAACTGCTAACCAAACTGACTCACTCTCTTACATGATGGCTTGCTATTAAGTTCTCCATGCCACTGTTTATTGGGAAGACCTGCCCAGGGTGAACGAGTTAAAAGAGAATGCTTTGGGAATGTGAGCATGGGACAGAGAAAAAAAAGGAAAAACTGGCTGTTGAGGCAACATCCCTTGCATTTAGCAGCTCTTCCCTGCTCTTTCACTCTTCTTCAATCTGACTGGTAACTTGGTTTCCCTTCACAGTTAATAGATTTACAGAAGTTTTCATTAAGCTGTTTGAACTGATGGTAAAAATCGGCATGAAACCCTGTCCTCATTATTCTTGTTAGGATGGTCGATTGAGACCTGGTGACCAGCTTGTATCTGTTAATGGGGAATCATTGATTGGAATCACCTATGAAGAGGCAAGAAATCTAATCAACCAAACACAGCCGAGGTAACCATTTGTTATAAAACCAAGTATCCCAACATTCATTTTCAGATTATGTTTATGTATTTAACTCTCTTAAAATTGTCAAAAAGAGTTTTGGACACGTGCTTCTGAAAATGTGTGATAATTTTATAAGTAATCATGGGAAATTAAAGTATATGAATGGATTTCACTGGGGGCTTCATTGAATTGTGCAGAACATATTTTGTTCATACCGTGTTTCTCCAAAAATAAGACAGGGTCTTCTTTTGTTTTGTAACCCCCACCCCCCCCACCCCAAATAAGCACTTGCCCTTATTTTCGGGGAGGTCTTATTATTTTTGAGGTACAGGAGGCGGCAAGTGTGGTCACTTCATGGCTGCTGCTGTGTTGCAATATTTTCGGGGAGGGCTTATTTTGGGGGGAGGGCTTAGCGCATGTGCTCAAAAGCCTGATTGGGCTTATCATCCGGGGAGGTTAGCGTTAAGGTTTTCACAACTCAACTACAGGTAGTCCTTGATTTATGATCACAATGGAGCCCAGCATTTATGTTGCTAAGTGAGACATTTTAAGATGAGTTTTGCCCCATTTTACGACCTTGCCACATTTGTTAAGTTAATCACTGCAGTTGTTAAATTAGTAACATGGTTGTTAAGTGAATCTGGCTTCCCCATTGACTTTGCTTATCAGAAGGTCTCAAAACATGATCAAATGACCCTGGGACACTGCAACCGTCATAAATATAGTCAGTTGCCAAGCATATGAATTTTGATCATGTGACCATGAGAATGCTGCAGTAGTCATAAGTGTAAAAAAAGGCCATAAGTCATTTTTTTTCATTGCTGTTGTAATTTCGAACCATCATTAAACAAACTTCTAAATCAAGGATTACCTGTATTCACCTCTTACGTCAAAAGCCAGTAAAAACAGTATAATAAATTTTAATCTTACTGAATTTGTTCCCTGAATAGTAAGAAAGCAACAAAAAATCTTTATTACTTGGAAGGACTCAGCATATGATACCAGTTCTTTTTCATTCATTTAGTTCAAATGCCTCTTGGGAGATAACTTTCATTCGACATGATTCTGGTCCTGATGAAGTGGAAAATATGCATCCATTCTCCAATCTACTAAATTCAGAGAGATGTGGACTACAGAATGATCTACTCAGCCTCTGCCAAACATTGTCTTCTAATGAGAATGTTACTGCCGAGAAATCTGATATGGCAAGTTTAATTTGTCACACAAAAATTTGCTTTCCTTTAAAAATTGCTGTGCTTTGAGTGGAAGAATTTTACTGAAGCAGTACCTGGCTGATCTCAAAAACCTGAGCAGGGAGACTTACTTAGTACTTTGATGAGAAACCATTAGGAAAGAAAGCTGTAAACTAATCAAGGAACAATAATTTTAAAAATCTTGGAGAATAGCAGTGTCAAGCAATCTGCTCATCCATACCCATGGAGTCACCAGGAGTTGACCTCGTTTCGAAGAGAACTTTATGGTCTAATTTTGCAAAGTACATGACCACAATCAAATGTAATAAAAAAAATACATAAAATCAGATTTCTTGCAATGTTATTTATGCATTGACTATTTTTATAAATTTAGAAGTGACTATTGTTTTCTGTAAGGGCATACCCCAATATTTCCAAATATATAATAGTAGGTGAGCATTTATTTGCATAAGACAATTCCTCGGCAAGACTTTAAAGACAATTATTTTGGGCTTTCCGGGCGAGCACGTATGGGCACGAAGCTGCATTTGTACATGTGGCATGCATGTGCCAAACCTTCCCCTCCCCCTACCACCACTTGGGAACTGAGCCTTGCGAACAGTGGGCAATTTTGTTTTCAGTTATTTTAAAACTTATATGCCATTCGACTCCCAGTGATTTCTAATAGTTAATTTGGGGGGGGAGGGGAATCAATGAAGACCTAAGAAAAGAAGGTGAGATTACTAATTGCAAGGTAACTAAGTTTGGACTCCCTGTAAACTTTTATCAATGAGGCATAACTATTACATGAGAAGCAGTTTGCAAACATTCACTGTTTATTGATTATCTGTCTACTTTCCAGCACTTTTAAGGCAATTTGTAGTTTAAAATTATGCATGCTAATATAATAATGCATACTTTCTGCAAAGAAGAAACAAAAACAGAAATTAAGTAATCAAAGAGAAAATAAACTAATTAAGAGCAAGCTCTTCATGCTCATTATTGCCAGCTGAATAGGACTGGGTGTCATGTTTAGTTTCATCCGATTGCTACTTCTGTTGTACTCTTTTTTTTTTTATGCATAAAGCATTCAATGTAAAGAAATTCTATACATGGCCATTGCTATTGCTGAGGAGAGTATGACTATCAAATGCCTAAAGAGCTAGGCAAATTACACATCTTTAACTTAAAACATCTAGTTATCTGCTAATTAATACTATCGCAAATAATTTTTTTGAACTCCTGGCTTGTACATGGCACACCTCAAAGAAATAACTTGTTCTAGTTGGCTTGGCTCTCTCCAATCTTATGTCCTCTGTATATGCTGCCTTTCAGCTCCCAGCAGGCATGGTTTTTATCATATTTCTTGGATATTACGTAGGCTATAAATTTAACATATCACAGGGCACCAGGCTGGATGAACAATGCAGCAGCCTGAATTTTTCTGCACAAAGTGGGTTCATATTCACCCACTTTAATTTGCTTTATGAAAAGAAGTAAATCTCTAAAAAACATCGCTCGCTCTTTTGAGGAAAAAATCATTTTCATTTATTCTTTTAGCTATAGGAAGCAGCCTTATTCTGAGAAGATTATTAGTATTCAAAATAATTGATTGTCTATATTCGCTGTTAAATTAGATAGCACTTCTCCCAGACAGATGTTTAATGCAGAAGAAATATTTTTTAAATAGCCTAAGGGGGAGTATATGTCCTAGGAGATATGGGCTGGTTTCTCCATTATCGGCATACTTCCTTTATGGAGAAGCCTATCTATGAATAGAACATGATTGCATCGAAGAAGAAAAAAAAAGCAGCACACAAAGCATGCTTCTCTTTGAAATAGACACTCAACTAAAAGCATGCTGCATTTCTCAGAAATTTCAATATACAGAATAATGTAGTTATAAAGAGTCTTTTCAAGACCAGATTCCCATAGAAAACAAACCTTTTTTTAGATGATAATGCAGTTGTATCAACTATAAAATCAGAGGTGGGTTGCTAATTCTTTTACTACCGGTTCGGGCTGTTCCCGTGCTCACTCACGCCCACATGCGACGCTTCTGTGCATGCGCCAAAGCATTCGGGCGGGTGGCCGGAACCTCCCGCCGCTGCTACTACCGGTTCGGCCAATCCGGGCCGAACCAGCAGCAACCCACCTCTGTATAAGATTCATGTGACTGCTTCAAAAACAGTTCCTACATCTGTGTAGATGCATAGCGGTTTTGCTTCATGATTTTGCCCAGACCTAGAGAATAATATTTTGTTCCACTGAGTGATTGAGTTTGATTTTGTGTTTCTTTTTGGTACTGACTGAGAAGGGACTTGCCCTAGATTAGACTATTAGAATCCAATATCCAGCCCTGTTTAATTGTTGGAATCTACACACATGATTGTACATTAAATAAATGTACAATCATATACATAAACCCCACCACCAGAGGAGAGACCAGAAGTAGGGAGTGCAGCGGATGTTCTACAGATTTTTAAAGCTGTATTTGAGAAATTTTGCCTTCAATGTTTCTAAAGCACCAGCATGCAGTTTTAATAAAAAATTATATAAGTAATGTAGAACATGGTGGTGTTTATTTTTAATGGTATTCATTATTTCTAGCTTGTTAAGAAATTTCATGAAACAATGAAATCCTCAGTGCTACAAGTTTACTTAGAAATGCCTTCATCTGGCAAGTTGTAGATTACTTAATGCACATTAAATATGTATGCACATATTTACAAGAGGGGCAAAGAATTATACTCAGTGCTGTTTTGGATCACTGATAGTCAAAATGATCATTTAGGCATTCTCCACGTGAAACAATCAAGGGAAAAATAACTAGTTCAATTCGAAAAGCAGTGGAAGAATCAGTATCAAACAGTAAATTGACTGAAAATGTTTTTCAACATAGGGTTGATGGGTTTTTTAACTAGGATCCCTCAGTGAAGAACTACCATGTCACAAATCCTGAGATACTTCTGCTTGCTCCTATGTCTAATGCAGCACTCCCCTCTTTCTTATGGCTTTTGATTTGATTGACTTGGTTATCATTGATTGACACAGACTTCTGATAAAGTTGTTTTTTGTTACGCTATACTTACTTTGCTAATCCTGTTTGAGAGGGGAAAATCAATACTATCGAAAGATAGTACGGATTCTACGGACTAAGATTACTATGGTAAAAGTATTATTTCGCATACCTTAATAGTTGTTATAATAAACTTGTTGGGTGTTTGGCAAAATGTAAGCACATTTTTTTCTCCATAATAGACTAATAATTTGGTTAATAAAAACTTGACATCAGTATTTAGCCTGGGACCTAACCTACTTTAATAAATAGTACTTCCTAATTTTTATGTTTTTCTTTCACAGATGAAAACTGAATTCAAGAAAGGAGAGCAATTTTGTGCATTTTCTACAGACAACAGTTTCATTGGTGTATCAGCTGGGGGTAAATACTTACGCGTTTGTTCACCCTCTCTTTGTTGTTACTACTTTTCACATGAGTAATATGTAATTTGTTTCCTTTTCTTTAAAAAAACAGTATGTGGGCCTTTTCTTTGACAATGTGAATGAAAAACTGAAATGAATGAATTGTTGAGGTATCTTTTTCAGTGACAACTAAATAAAAGCTGATTGTCCTTGTTTGTAACATTTGCTTGTATAGTATGACATTTAAACTGAGAGATTGTGGTTGTAAATCTCAGGGTACAATGCAAACTTAGTTACACCAAGGAAGCTGTAAAGACTTAGGTGAAGCAAGTAGACCTTTGTGTTCAGAGTATGGATGAGAATTCTTCTAAGAAAAGATATATACTGCTTTAAGTTCCATGATGAAAATATATATACAAGGATGGGTTCCTACCGGTTCGGACTGATTTGGCTGAACCGGTAGTGGTTTGGCGGCGTGGGTCTCTGGAACTGGCAGCGACCCAGACCTGCCATACCCCCGAACCGCTTTTCTTGTTTTTTGCTTCTGCGCATGCACAGAACATTTTTTATAGCATTGCGCATGTATGCACAGTGTGCATCAAGCGTGTGCCGTGCGCCCACGAGCAAACTGGCAGTACTACCTGCCGGAACCCACCCCTTTCCAGGATGTCAATGTAAGGCAAACTGAAGGCCATTTTAGAAGTTGAAATGACAGTATATATAAATACCCAATTTATTTCTGAGATCTGTTTTTTGAAAAATAGCTCCCTCCTCTCCTACTTGAGTGACCACCTATTTTAAAACAAGGAAAAGTTTAAGGACAGTTTGTGATACAGCTATTTCAAAAGAGGAACACTGAGTCTCCTTAGATCATATCTCAATCTTTGGAAAGCAGTTCACTGGCTCCCATTCACAAACCTCTCTTGTTTAGTGAACGGAAGGACAAGGATGCAAATTACTTAAGGTTGCAAGTTTCCCAGGCCCTGTGTTACTCCAGATCTGTATTGGGAAGAATAACACGTTAGAGGCCCTCCTTATGTCATATCAGTGCTGATGCTGGGTAGAAATTGAAATGATAATCCAACATATAGTATTTTGAAGCCTTGCATCATGGGGTTATTGTGACTTTGAAAAAAAAGTGATTTGACAAGATCCCCCCCCCCAACAAAATAACTGCCATAAGAATGATTTGTATAAGTATATTCACAACCAGTCTGTCTCCTATGTCTTGTTAAAAAATATATCACAGATACAAGCCATGTGTTTCTATCATAATATAACTTTTATTGTTTAAAGAATACCTTTTTGTTCCACTTTTGTCAATTAAACCCTAGGTATGTGTATTTCCCATTCTTCTTAATTTCTTAGTGGGTAAATATAAAAGGGCTTAACAGCATCTGTAAGTTTCCATTTTAACATCTTGTTTAATATTTAAAGGGAAAAAATAATCAACATTTGGCATTCAAGCGATTAGCTGAGTTGTTTGAACAGCAGGAGTTTAGAACATATCCTTCAGCAGAAAAAAAAATCCAATTAGATTTCCAATTAATGTGCAACCTGTTGTCTCATAGCTGTTAGCCCCTCTTGGAGAATTGATTATGGACCACAAAGGAAGATTTCCCTCAATCCCTCAGTTCGCCTCAAAGCAGATAAACTAGAGATGGTAAATATCCTTGTTTTAATGTTTGTTCTTAATGTAATGTGATAGCTTTCAGATAAGTTTTCAGAATTCATTTTAATATTACTTCAAAATAAAATTACTTTTCTGCTTGAGTCAATAATTAATTCATCAAGCTTATCACTTACGATGCTGCATCTATATTGATATGTGATGAAATTATTTAGTCAATTGAAATGATCTAACTGTATCAATCTGTTTAGGAATGTGATCCTTCAATTTAAGCTGTGTTTTCCTTTGCTAGCTTTGGAAATGCTTAACATTTCTTTGTTGTTTTGCAAGCCATATAGGATGTTGATTTATTCATTCTGGCCCACCCTGTTCCCCCTCCCACCAAACAGTTGGAAATAGGTTGCAGGTGCCTTGGAGTGACCTTGCATGTTTTCTTTTGTTTTTTGTATTCTTGCTTCAACAGCTGTTATATTTTAAGATGCAAGCCATTTCAGAAAGTGTTAAGTTGCCTTTTCAGAATAAGGAGCTAGTGCAGCAAAAAAAAAAAAAAAAGTTTTAGCTATGCCTGCAAAGCACATAATTTATAAATTTTAACTTACAATTAGGATCCCAAGGCGCAAGTGTGGTTTTCCATGCCTTCATGTTTTGTTCATTCTTACCTAACCAACATGTTTCCATCTTGCCTTTAGCAAGGCACCCAGGCAAAATTCAGTTGGCATCAAACTTGCCATCCTTTTTAGTCAAGGCGGTACAATAAATTGTCTTAAGATTATAACAGCTGTAGGAATCAAGTCAAGAACTTTTCTAATTCTGTATTTTCTTTGTTTATTATTGCATTTATACCTTATATATATAAAGGACACTTATGCATCAGTTTTTCTCTTGGAACTCAGGATAATATATATATAGAGAGATTTTGCCTAATTTTATCCTCAGAACAATAACCCTATAAGGTAGAGTTTGCTGAAAGAGAAAGATTGACTTAAAATCATTCAGTAAAATGGGAACATGAACCTGGGTTTTCCCAGTCCTTGTCCAGGACTTGAAATGCGACACCACACTCGCTGTTTGCACAGTGCCTCTCTGATTTTATAGCCCATCTCAAGTTCATTCTGAGCATTTTGGCCAAGGAGATTATAGTATGTTATTGTTCTACAAACTAAGATATTTTGAGAGGTCTGATAAAATCATGTGGTTCTGTGTAGAACTCCCTTTCTTGTTTCTAGCCAGACTATATGCGTTACTGACTTTCCATGCCAACAAATTTTCTTTGTTTTCCTTTCATCTATTTTCTCCTTTAAAACCAACTCATTCATTTTGTCTCCAGCTTCTGGCATTTGCTCAGAAAGAGCTGCATATAGTATCTCTTTCCCTGTGTGTGCTTTTTCTTCTGTTTGTTTATTTTATTGAGTTTTGTTACTGCCCAACTCCAGATTTACTCTGGGTGGCTTTTTTTTTTGATAGCTCATGTTTTATACTTATTTTCTACTCTTTCTCCCTTTTGAATGTGCCACAGTAGCTTTTACCTTTATTAGATAGAGATTGATGATTCTTCTTTGAACCAGATGCTCCCTAATTTTGGCCATGCTTTTCTGACTTTACAAGAAATGGTATTCTGCCACAGTTTAATTTTAGTGCCAGCATTCTGGTCTATTTTGTGAAGTCCAGTTGTTAAGAAATGTTTTGTATTGCTTAATAAATCTAACCTTTTTGTCTTTAGCATCCCTTTTTAGTCCACCTCAGTCAGCCATACTATCTTGTGCACAAAACATAACTTTTCAAAAAACAACATTTTTTATCTTTCAAACTTCGCAGCAACTTAAATTAGATTTTTGTTCAGTTATGACAACATTTCTTTGGCTTTCAGCTCTGGTTATGTTGACCAACAGTTGTGAGTAGTTTGGGACTATAGTATGTCCTGCTTGCCAAACAAATTAATGCCAACAGTATTGGATTCAAGATCTCAAAAACAAAGGGAGATTTAACATGCAGGGGAGTTCCAATCCTAGTGCAGTTGAAGAAAAAGGCTACATCTCTGAAGCCAGATTCAGTGCGCAAAATACTCACTGTGGAAATGAATCACCTCCACATCTTTTGTTAACCTGTAGTTTCAAGGATTCCTCTGAAGGTTAGAACATGATGTGCCTTTCCATAGCATCTTAGTTCTCCAGAATTTCTGAGAGATTATTCTAGTTCTGAGACCATATTAACAAGTTTGTCAATTCTTTAGAATGAAAACAATTTGACACTGAAGTTTTCAGTTCCTTTACGATAGTTAGAAATTTCCTGACCGGCTTCTCAGTTTCAATCCTCAGTCACCCCCAAGATTGTCATGAGTCTGCATGCATTTAACTTTGGAGATGACAAGGGCAGAATAGGAGATCACCCATTCTTCCTTCAACCTGTTGAGTTTTAAAATGTCATCATTATTTCTTACATTCTTGCTTCAAATTTACCTGAAAAAATTATTTTAGTTTCAATATTCAGTTTATTCTAAATCCTAGCTTTCCTATCTTATCCTATCCTATCCTGTATCTCTCTAGCTATTCTGTCTTCCATGTTCTGGTGGTTTCTTGTTTTCTGATCTTCATTAAACTTTTCATTTGTGTCTTTTTTTTTTGGAGCTAACTAGAATTGTTTGTTATTGTGTATCTAATTAATCCTCCTTTTCAAAAAATATTCTTCTTCCAAATCTTAGGCTTCTTTTATAAGAAAAATGTCATTACGGTCATTCTCAGTTCCTCATAACCATGAACAAAACCATCAATATGTGCTTTTTGTTATTACAATATAGAAGTAATTCGCTATTATTTCTTCCGAAATATTTTTTAGAACTTCCCAGTCTAGTCTACAGCCCTGATAATTGCTGGAATCTTCCATTCTGGTTCCAACTAAACCAAACACTGCTTATGTCCCAAGCTCAGAGAAGGTCAGTCTGGTAATGCCTCTTGCCGAGACAGGCTTCTTTTCGATGTTAGTATCTCTAAATTGAATTAAACTGAAGCCTTTAATTTTGCATTTAACTGAAAAGGCTCTGGGACAAATTAACAAAAATTAACAAGACCGTCCTTTGCCCTCAGGCTTGTGAACTAAAACAATATGGCACAAATTGAACATGAATTGGGCAAGGGGAGAAAAAAGGTTCTCAGAAGTATTCTTTCCCACAGGAAAACCTGAAGCGAATTCCTTGAAGATGTGGAACCACTTTGGTCTTTCCTTGGTATATTGTTCTCGGAGTACAAAAGATGCAGTGACACAGTAGCCCTTGATCTAGTAGCATAAGCTGAAGTCTCAGGGTAATCTCTTTGAACTGGATGGGTTTTTTCCTAGAAAACAGAGATAAATCAAGCCGCTGTTCTGCTCTAGTTGGTAGAATCCAACCTAGCAATTCTCTAAGCTTGTTAATATCTAAAGAACACCCTACATTCATATTTAGATTTTTCATAAAATCATGGATTCCAGTGGTTTCAGATATTATTACAATTTGTGTTTGATTGCATCTGAAAGCTGAACACTTTTTAAAAAAAATCTGCAAATAGACATTACACAGTGAAAACAGTTTCTTCACGTAAAAAGGTTCGTTTTCTGTTTGTGAAAGGTAGAGCTACCACACAGGTTTTGTTTCTAACCCAGAGCTATAAAGCAAAGTCTAAGGCACCTTTTAGATTAGAAAACCCAAAGCCTCCTTACTTTGTGGTGTTTTTTTTCTTTCATGTTTTTTCTTGACCAGGCTTTGAAGTATCTTGGGATTCAGCCTACAAAAGAAGAGCAAGAAATCCTAAGGCAACAGCTACCAAGAGATTCTGAAGGAACAGTCTGTTTTGGAGGTAATTAAGTGAAGGGTTTTTTTTTTTTGGAAACTATAAGAGAGATTTCAGAATTCTACATACAATTCTTCTCAACAGAAGTCACTAAATGTGCTTCAGGGTTGATTGGGTATTTTTGTCAAGCTCTCCATGAAGCCCCTATGTGTAAGGTGAATAATGTGACGATTTGCATTCCCATTTTAAAGGTATTTGTTACCCAGCACTTTCTTACTTACAAATTAAAACACTTTTTAGACAGCCTTATTCCAATATACTTAAGAAAAAGTGTGCAGAACAAATGTGCAGAACAAATTATAAAGAGCAGGAGGGTTAGTGAGTCAAATTTGCAGATGAGGAATAAAGTTGGTTAAGAAGAACTTACTGTCCTGGTACAGTGGTCGGCAAGCCGCGGCTCGCGAGCCAAATGCGGCTCTTTAAACATTTTAATCTGGCTCTTCTGTGTGCCGGGCGCCCGCTTCCCTCCCTCCTCTCGGGCTTCGGAGGGAAGCTTCTGCAAAACCCCGGCGAGACAAGTCTCCCAGGCTGTAATTTGCCGAGCTGTACGCGCGCGCCTGTTTTCCACGGCGTGGAGCAGCGGCGAGATTCTGGGCGGCAAGCGATGATTCCGGGGGCCATCAGTGGGGGGGCAGGGTCCCCCCTCGTGTTCCTCATCTTCCCGGATGGCCCCCGGAATCATCGCTCGCCGCGCAGAATCTCGCCGCTGCTCCACGGTGTGGAAAACAGGCGCGTGCGCACAGCTCGGCAAATTAAAGCCTGGGAGACTTCTTGTCACTCGCCAGGGCTTTTGAAGAAGCTTCCCTCCGAAGCGTTCCGAGGGAGGGCTGTAAACTTCCCTCCGAAGTCTTGGGAAGTTCTGAGGAGCCCCCCAAGCCAAAACGCCGCTGCCAGGTAGTTAAAAGTACCTCTCTGATTCGTCTCTGTCAGTCTCTCTCTGATTCCCTCTCTCACTCCCTCTCTCTGTTCCTCTCTCTGTCTGTCTGTCTCACTCACACACACACTGTGGTCACCTTGTTGAGTGTTCCAATCACATTTCAAATGTGATTGGAACACTCAACAAGGTGACCACAGTGTGTGTGTGTGTGTGTGTGTGAATGAGACAGACAGACAGAGAGAGGAACAGAGAGGGAGTGAGGGAGGGAATCAGAGAGAGACTGACAGACACACACACACACACACACAGAGGGGGAGGGAGGGAGAGAAAGATAGACAGACAGAGAGAGAGACACACACAGAGTAAGTGATTAAGTGAATGAGTGAGAGACAGACACACCCACATACACAGAGTGACAGAGAGAGAGGGAGGGGAGAGAGACAGAGGGAGAGACAGAGACAGACACACACACACAGAGTGAGTGAGAGACAGACAGACACACACACACACACACACAGAGTGACAGAGATGGGGGAAGGAGGAGAGAGAGACAGAGATACAGAGAGAGAGAGACAGACAGATAGACACCCAGAGAAAATGACAGAGGGAGACAGAGAGGGAGGGAGGGAGAGAGAGACAAAGAGCCAGAGAGAGAGAGAGAAAGAAAAAGAAAAAAAGAAAGAAAGTGGGAGAGGGAGATGAAATTAAAAGCAACAACATACAAACCTGACTTACTCAAACTATCCAAGGAAATGCAAGGCCAATGTTCACATTAGTGGTTGTGACTTTGTCAGTCAATGTCAGGATGTAATTTTCTCTACATTGTAAGGCAAATTTTACGGAATTTAACGTTATCGATAAATAATATCGTTCTAAAGTTTTTATTTTATTAGTTGTGTTATTTGTATCCTCCCCACCTATGTGGATACTTGCATGCGGAATATTCTCAATAAAAACTTATTGAAACTAAAAACAGTGTACCATCCTATGTATTTTCGGTTTTAAAAATGCGGCTCTCCAAATAAATTTCAATCGTGGTTTTGGCGAGATTTGGCTCAGTTGAAAAAAAAGGTTGCCCACCACTGTCCTGGTACGTTTGTTGTGAGCTTTCCATAGATATATGGGTAATCATTAAGAAAACAGAATTTAGACAGACCTGATGCAGATATTATATTTTAGGATAATGAATGAAAATTTAAGGCCTGATCCTGGGTTTTTCAGAGTGGTTTCTTCACAAATGCATCCAGGATTCTTCAGAGTGGTGTCTTCATAGCACAGTTTCCTTATTTTCCTTGTTCTGGTCATCTTCACCATGAAGCAGGAATTGAGTTCTGCTCAGAGCTTATCTTTTTTTCTTTCTTTCATTGCATAATGCAGTGTTTTACCTCAAAAACACAATGCAAATTGAATTTTAATTAAATATTAAGCAATTAATCAGGATTATGAGATTTAAGATTGCATGCTTAGCCATGGGCCCATCCCATCTTCAGAGGTAAGGACATAGAATTCTGTTCCTGTTGGTGGTTAAATATCTGCAAACTACAATAACACAATAGCAAATTTTAGAAGAGCTTCTCAACACACAAGAGTCCATGAAAACTATTTGTCTTTGAATCATTCTAGTAGTCATTTTCCCTCAGATTAATACAGTTGCACAATAAGCATAGCTGCATATGTGTGCACACACATTCATTTAGCTTTGCATCTATACTTCCTCTGAAGGATTTGCTTCAGTTATCAGATCAGTTAGAACCGACTATCAATTAATTACCTCTTTAATGAAAACTGTAATTTATCCTTACATTTGGTCTATATGACAGCAATGGTGTGATGTTTGCTTTTCAAATAGGAAAAACAAACCAAGGTTTGTTTGGAAGACAATTGCAAGACCATAGCTTTCCATTTTTATTTCATGCTACTTTACTTAAATGAGTCTGAATGCATGAGGGGGAGAAGGAGGAAGTCCAGGCTTTAGCGCTTGCTCTCTTTGAAGTCAATCCTGACTGTTGGTGACCATACAGAAAAGTATTTATAGTTTTCTTGGCAAGGTTTTAGTTTGGAGCTTAAACTGACATTCTGAAATACTAAATAACTAACAGGTACTAGATTGTTTAATGAAAAATATAAGTTGACTTTTCTGTGATTGACACTATAATGTTGTTCTGATTTAAATTATATGTTAGATTTTATTCAGGTGGCAAGAGATTTATTTTCTCAGCAGCTGGATGAGACTGGTCACAGCCCTGTACATGAAATTGTTAAATTACTAGATTCACAGGTAAATAATATAATTCTTACCTTCAAACAAAAGTGGTGAAATTTTGATTTAAAATTCCTTGAAGATTCAAATCTTCTAGCTCACTGTGGTCTTTCAAAAGGATGACTAGAAAGGATGTTAAGGAGCTCTCATAACAAATTACTTTCAATGCTATTATACAATCATGGTTTTCCACACATTGTAGCTAACTATTGTGCACAATGTACATTTGTTTAAAATAGTTTTCCTAACTATGTTGGGTGCAGAGTGCAGAGAAGAGCAACAAAGATGATTAGGGGATTGGAGGCTAAAACATATGAAGAACGGTTGCAGGAACTGGGTATGTCTAGTCTGATGAAAAGAAGGACTAGGAGAGACATGATAGCAGTGTTCCAATATCTCAGAGGCTGCCACAAAGAAGAGGGTGTCAAGCTATTCTCCAACGCACCTGAAGGTAGGAGAAGAAGCAATGAGTGGAAACTAATCAAGGAAAAAAGCAACTTAGAACTGAGGAGAAATTTCCTGACAGTTAGAACAATCAACCAGTGGAACAACTTGCCTCCAGAAGTTGTGAATGCCCCAACACTGGAAGTCTTTAAGATGTTTTTAAGAAGATTTGTCTGAAATAGTATAGGGCTTCCTGTCTAGGATGGACTAGAAGACCCCTAAGGTCTTTTCCAACTCTGTTATTCTATTCAACTTAACTTGAGGGCAGTAGATGGAGAAAGCTTATATCAAATAATTGTGGATGACAAATTAGGCACTAATAGCAGAGGGTTCTGATGTCCCGGAGTTACAGCATCTTCTAGGTGGCTGACTGCCCACAGGCAAATTAAACAACTTTTTCTTTAAAGATTCCAGCAATTATTGAAAGCTAACCATTGGATTGTAATCTTCACTGGCTTTTCTACTGCTGTCTTTCATGAGTTATTTGTCTTGTTGCCATTTTAATTATAGTTTGTGAGAGTTTAACTAGATCAATTGTGTGCATATTTATTTATCGGTAGTAAATAAATCAAGCTTGCTTTCACAAATGTAAAAAGCATTGCAAGTTAAACTACCACAGGTAGTCCTCACCCTATGTTCACAATGGAGCCCAGAATTTCTGTTATACATTGTTGCGGCGTAAGTTGAGGCACTATTAGACTGCACCTGATTTTACAGCCATTTTTATGACAGTCGTAAAACCAGAAAATGGCAAAAAAGTCACAAATCTCAGTCATGCAAAATGCTGGTAACCAGTAATAAATGTGAGCCATTTGCCAAGTGTATTTATAGTTTTCTAACTTTACAGTATATAACAGAAAGGAGGTTTTGTTTGGTAGGCTGAATTAGAAAGCTTAAAGTATTACGTTAAATAACAGACATGTTATTTTTCTGTTATTTGTATCCATGTATTCCCTCAACGTCTGCTTCTGATTCATTTTTTTTACTGCATACAGCTTGTATCTTGTGATCATTTGGAAGGACATGAAATGGAACAACTTAGGAAAGAGAAAAATGAAGCTTTGAAAGAACTATGTCAACTGAAGGTAACATTTTGCTTTAATCAATTTAAACATCTGCACTAACCTTTGCTTTTTTAAAACCTATTGCAGTACTTACCACTTAGTAAAAAGGTGAACTAAGTGTAGAATGATTAAATAAAATTAGTATTATTTGCTTTCTTTATACCGTAATGTTAAAACTTCCTGGCTATGATACAGTTTAATTTTGTTCTTGCTAGTGTCTCAGTGCCATTTTGGACAGGGAGAAGAAAATATGCAGCATTGATTTGTTCTTGAATAAAGTGCCATAATATATCCATGTAACACCTGCTCCATGAGCGATATTGGTTGCCAATTAGCTTCTGAGT
Source organism: Natrix helvetica (assembly GCF_964273705.1). Taxonomy (NCBI): domain Eukaryota; kingdom Metazoa; phylum Chordata; class Lepidosauria; order Squamata; family Natricidae; genus Natrix; species Natrix helvetica. The sequence goes on from NC_138548.1 coordinate 226,226,692, forward strand.
ACAATTCAAGGGCTGCTTACAATTTATAATCCTTTGTGACCTAGGGCATGGCTATCTGTAGAACTGCCTAGCCCTGATATTTCCTATCCATCCTGTATGATGGGTGGGCATGCTCCAGGTTCCATCAATCATACAGTGTCATCCGATGACACAAAGAAATGGTTTCTCTCAAGGTGCCTTCATCCTTCCAGATACTCATATGGCCCCAATGCCACCTATCATTTAAAAAAATCTCTGAAAATCTGTTTCCCCAAGCCTTGGGATAGGGTGATGACAAACCCCTTTTAAGATGTTACCGTGTTTCCCCGAAAACAAGACAGGGGCTTATTTTCTTTTGCCCCACGAAATATGGCCTTGGGCTTATTATAGGGGAGGGCTTATTATTTCTGGGGCAGGTGAGAAGCAAGGCGCGCCTTTTACCTTTCCAGCTCCATCGCGTTCCTCGCCATTGTGCTCAGGGAAGTGGCTGGTAAAAAAAAAAAAAAAACTTCTCGCGAGTTCAATCAAACATCTTGAAATCGCGAGAAGGTTTTTTTTTACCAGGGGCTTCCCTGAATACAATGGCGAGGAACGCGACAGAGCTGGAAAGGTAAGAGGCACGCCTCGCGGCCCAACACCACCCACCTCGCCCCAATGGTAAAGGCAGCCTGCCTGGTTCCCTTCCCCGCCATCCCTTTAGCGAGGGGTGGCAGGTGGGGGGGGGGAGAAGCGAGGCATGCCTCTTAACTTTCCAGCTCCGTTCCGTTCCTCGCCCTTTCGCCAATTGAATCCCCTTGTAAAAAAAGCCTCATGAGTTCAACTCGCAAGATTTTTTTTACAAGGGGATTCAATGAGCGAAAGGATGAGGAACGCGACGGAGCTGTCAGTCTCTGGTAGCGCTAGGACACGCGTCTCGCTTCTCCCCCCCCCCCACCTCTACCCCCTCACTAAAGGGACGGCAGGAGAGGGAACCAGGCAGGCTGCCTTTACTGTTGGGGTGAGGTGGGTGGTGTTGGGCTGTGATGTGCACCTCTTTCCAGCTTCATCACGTTCCTCGCCCTTCCGCCCATTGAATCCCCTTGTAAAAAAAATCTCATTAGTTCAACTCGCGAGGTTTTCCTACAAGGGGATTCAATGGGCGAAAGGGCAAGGAACGTGACGAAGCTGGAAAGATAAGAGGTGTACTTCACAGCCCAACACCGCCCACCTCGCCCCAATGATAAAGGCAGCCTGGCTGGTTCCCTTCCCCACCATCCCTTTAGTGAGGGGGGAGAGGTGTGGGGGGGGGAGAAGCGAGACGCATGTCCTAGCGCTACCTGAGACTGACAGCTCTGTTGCGTTCCTCGCCCTTTCGCTCATTGAATCCCCTTGTAAAAAAAATCTCATTAGTTCAACTCGCGAGGCTTTTATTACAAGGGGATTCAATGAGTGAAAGGGTGAGGAACGCAACAGAGCTGTCAGTCTCTGGTAGCGCTAGGACACGCGTCTCGCTTCTCCCCCCCCCCACCTCTCCCCCCTCACTAAAGGGATGGTGGGGAAGGGAACCAGCCAGACTGCCTTTATCATTGGGGCGAGGTGGGCAGTGTTGGGCTGTGAGGTACACCTCTTATCTTTCCAGCTTCGTCACGTTCCTCGCCCTTTCGCCCATTGAATCCCCTTGTAGGAAAACCTCGCGAGTTGAACTAATGAGATTTTTTTTACAAGGGGATTCAATGGGCGAAAGGGCGAGGAACACGATGAAGCTGGAAAGAGGTGCGCATCGCAGCCCAACACCGCCCACCTCGCCCCAATGATAAAGGCAGCCTGGCTGGTTCCCTCTCCTGCCGTCCCTTTAGTGAGGGGGGAGAGGTGGGGGGGGGAGAAGCGAGACGCGTGTACTAGCGCTACCAGAGACTGACAGCTCTGTTGCGTTCCTCGCCCTTTCGCTCATTGAATCCCCTTGTAAAAAAAGATCTCGCGAGTTGAACTAATGAGATTTTTTTACAAGGGGATTCAATCGGCAAAAGGGCGAGGAACACGACGGAGCTGGAAAGGTAGGAGGCGTGCCTCGCTTCTCCCCCCCACCCCACCTGCCGCCCCTCGTTAAAGGGACAGCGGGGAAAGGAACCAGGTAGGCTGCCTTTACCATTGGGGCAAAGTGGGCGGTGTTGGGCCGCGGGGCGTGCCTCTTACCTTTCTAGCTTTGTTGCATTCCTCGACATTATATTCAGGGGAGCCCCTGGTTAAAAAAAAAAAAGCCTTCTCGCCATTTCAAGATGTTTGATTGAACTCGTGAGAAGTTTTCTTTTCACCAGCCGCTTCCCTGAGCACAATGAACGCGAGGAAGGGAACCAGGCAGGCTGCCTTTGCCGTTGGGGTGGGCGGTGTTTTTTTGCACGAGAAGGAACAGGCAGGAGGGGGTGATCACATTGCTGGCCTGCCGCTGTTTTTGCGGCGAGCCCTCTTTTTGCCTCGGAAGCTGTACCGGTAGGTGGTACCCCAGACTGGGGGCGGGCTTATTTTCAGGGGAGGGCGTATTATGGCGCATGCTCTGAAAAGCCCGATTGGGCTTATTAGCAGGGCGTGGCTTATTTTTGGGGAAACACGGTAGGATTTTATATATATATAATGTATGTATGTATCACACATACTGTTTAATGTTATTTTTGCAAGACATTCTTTGTTGTTTTGATTTTTGTTATGTTGTACACTGCTTGAGTCATGTGGATTTGGACAACCTTCTTAAATAAATGAGTCCCGTCCCAGCTATTGTTCAACAGTAATTATTTCTGGTTGCTTTTTAATATATACTAATATTTTTAATCCATTCCATTCCCACTGATCCATTGTATTTTTGATATATTGCCCTCAAACCTTGAGGGGTGGGGAGAGGGAGCATGGAAGTTGAATGAAAACACAATTTACTTTAAGTGGCTTGCACGTTAAACATAATCCTTGGAGACTACTTGGGAACATTATGCAGGTTTTTTAGCAACAATATGGGTGTGTTTTGCTATAACCTTCTGCAATATTTTTTCGACTTCCCAATCTAGTCTGTAAGAATTCTTTGCCGGCTATACCAGACCCAACTTGGCTTAGCTTCGCAGCTGAGACAAGTGCAACTACATACTGAGGAAGTTCATTTGGGAACCCTTTTGTTTTTTTATATTGTGTGGGTTGGCTTATTTAACTGATATTGCAATAACTTCCATTGTTGTTGCTGTTGTTCTTAAGAGCTCTGAACTTCCTAAATGATGGCCTGCTCAGTAGATTGACTCAACATAGCTTGCGACATAGACATCCTCATTTAACTTTTATTCAGAAACAAACAAAAAAATATGAATCACATAAAGCTGTGCTCCTTAACAAATCCTGCTACAACATACAGTGTTGCTAGGTTCTGTGCAGCAACAAAATTCACCAGATGGTGACCTGTGCTATAAACTAGATTTAATGAACAACCAATTCGCCATATTAGAATGCCTTGTAACTTGATAGATGTACCATATGCCAACCTTTGATGCTCCCCTGCACTCATCTAATGCTGCTACCTTTCTTTTAAGTTTCACACTTTTTAGTATACTTTTAGTTTTTCATTCAGCTATCTGTTATATCTTATAGCTTTTCATTATCTTTTTAGATATTTTTTTTACTCCTGATGTTTTTTATGCTTTTTTAATGCTTTATGTTTTTTTAAAAAAAAATTCAAAACAAACACAACACGTCCTTCTTTACATACTGTAGAAAGTGTATCAATTGGTTACAAAAAGGTTTTCGTGCATCTCTTCCACAGTCAACAAACATAATTCATATTAACTCAAGTATTTTAACTCAGATATTTATACATGTTACTATCATCATACCTCGATTTTCATTTGACTATAATTGTTTAAATGTCCTTCATCATAAAATATATCAAGATTTAATACATAACCACATACTGGCATTTCATTTACTATTTCTAAAATCCTCCAATAACACTGAATCCTTATGTCCTATTCTAGCTAAACATCCATAATATTTAATAACAAAGTTTTCTAATCCTCCTTTCCAAATCATTGTTTACAATTTACATCCAGTTTCCTTATGTTGTAGCCATACCTGTATATACGTTGTTATCATTATCCCTCCTTTATTTAACTATATCCTGCATCATAAAATTTTCCCCCTAATAATCAAGACTTAACTATATCTAACTTAGTTCTTTATTAACATTTATATATAATCCAAAAGGATTTCTAATCTTCCTTTCATGGGTACCATTCAATATTCATATCCAATTATTACTTATCATAATACTACACATTGTATACATTATTATCATTATCAATTATTTATTTAACTATATCTATTGTCACTAAATTTCACTAAGTTTAATTAGTTTTAAATTATACTCTTCCATCTATCAACCTGTATCTTTCCAGTAGCAAAACAGTCTCATATCTTCTGCCATTTGTGGTGTCAATCCTCTAATCATCTCCTTAATCAACTTTGTATGGACTCCTCTTAGCAACTCCTTGCTTATAAAATCTCTCATGTAACTTTTTTTGGGGAATTTTTTTTTATTGTTTTAATTAACAAAAATGCAAAAAAAAAAAGAATCTTCATTACATCTTGTAGAAAGCATGTCAATTGGTTACAAATAAATTTCATGCGTTACTACCACAATCATTCTTTATACTTCCTTCATATTGAATTGTACATTTTAAATCAAAAATCTTTATGTATTTTACCATCAATGTACCATCATTCCCATTTAGCTATAATTATTTAAACGTGCCTTTATCTAGAATCATTTGTATTTAAAGACACAACCACCTACTGGCATTTATTAGCTATTTCTATAAACCTCCAATAATTACCCTTTTATAGCATATTCCCTTCCCCCCCCCCAACTCACTATTTAAGGCTTATATCTGATTGCTTTTACCAATGCCAACACATGTAGAAATCATTAAACATTATCCATTAACATTTCCTTATTGTTATTGTTATCTAACAAAAAGATTTTTTTAACCATTTATATCACATCTCCTCTCATCCGACCCAAGAAAAATTACATCTTTATAATAAAATCTAAACAAAAATTTGTTAGTAAAGTTTATAAGTACCCAAGAGAAATTACATCTTTATAACAAAATCTAAACAACAATGTATTAGTGAATTTGATAACTCTTTTTCCCAGGTCCCGATTTACAGTTTATATCCAAATTGTTTTTACTAGTTAAAATTATTATTTCATTATTATTATCATAATGAGTTATTTGTTAACGAATAAACATTTTTTTAAAAATTCTAAAATTGTCTACAAAATCCTACTTATTAATCACCAAAGATTAACTAAGTTTTTAATTATCAACCTTCATTATCAGCCTGTGTCTTTCCAGTAACAAAACAATCTTATCTCTTTAGCCAGTTGTTGTGTCAATTCTCTTATAAACTTCTTTATAAGATTTTTAAAGACTTTTCTCTGCACTTTTTTGCTTGAAAGATCTCTCATATAGTCTCGTTGCCCTTGAACTGGTATTAAAATTAACATGTCTTTGATTATCAGATGTCTTTCTAAAGCTGTTTCTCTTCTTAATTCCATCATCAAATCCATATCTTGACAAGAGGGGTAGAGCTCCAGATAATCAAGTATATAATAATAATCAGGTTCACTTTTCCATGTTCCCTTCTTTCCACTTTCACTCATGAGTGCTCCATTATTAGGTTCATCTGTTATCTTGGCTTCATCTTCTATACCTTCATTCTCTTCTTCATTTTTAGGGGCTCCAGCCCCTTCATCTTTTGTTGTGCCAGGCAATAGTCTATCCAACTTCTTATCAAATCTCTCAAATCCTTCCAATATATTTAGAATTCCATCCAAAAAATCTTGGAATCTTAAGGTTTCTTCATTTTTACTTGGTAATTTTAGTTTTTAAGGGTTAATTTCACTGGGGTTTTAACTTTTTTAGGTATTGTAACTTATTTATTTATTCTTACCTCCTCTGTACGCTATATAATACTTTTGTACGTCGCCCCGAGTCCCTGTGGGGAGAGGGGGCGACTAATAAGTTCAAGTAATAAATAAATAAATAAATAAATCTGTATATAAATACATTTTTCCAAAAAGAGAAGAAAAAGTCTAAAATCCACTGCCACTCGCCTTCAATGTCTCTTTTATGTATAAAATACTTTTGTTTTGAATTTGCTTAAGCACAAGATTCTTTTAATTTTTTTCAAAAAAGGGAGGGTTCTATCTTTTCTTTTCTTTTCCTTCCCTTGTCCCAAATTATTTCACAAAGACACCTGCAAAGGAACAGTCCGTGTCCTTGAGTCGTTATCAGTCTCCACAGATAAGCTGCAAACCCTCTAGTTGCAACGTCAGTAGAATCAAGGAAAATAGAACAAAGGATACATTGTTTCAAAAAAAGACCAAGTTCTGGCTTCCGAATGGCAGATTCAACTTTCTCTTATTCGTTTCAGACTTAAAGAAAGCAAAAATATCTAAGTAATAAAATTTCATAAACAGTAGAAGGAAGGATTATTAAAATAAAAAAGGTTTTTGATCAACCAAAAAGTAAAGTAGCAAAGAATAGGAGAAAAAATCAATTCATTCACTTAAGAGGAGAAACGGGAAGTGTTACAATCACTTCAATCCACAAAGCATTGTTACATAGAAAAGGGGGGGGGACTTTCTAAGGCAGTCCAATAAAGATACATTTCACCGCTTTATTCTTTTGTTTAATGGACTAATTTATCTTTTTTTAAAAAAATTCTTTGGGCAATCATTCTCAAAGAAAAAATCTCACCATCTGGACTCACTTTCACTGCCTTCTTTCCGGAGCCGTCTCCAACTTTGTCAGCCTGGGGGCTGTCTGTTTACTGCCAGCTTGGAGAACTTCCCTTGGGTCAATCAGGGACTTTGCGGTGTCCCTGAGACCAGCAAGGATTTGTCTCCCTGTCACCGTCTCTTCGGGACAGTTTAGGTCCATATGGACAGTGCAGCGGTAAAAGAATCAATGGCGATCTTGGACTGTCGAGACCGCATGTTGTGTCGTCGCGACGTCTGGCTCTTCTCCCAAATCTCTCATGTAATTTTGATGCCCTTCTTCTGTTTCCTTAATCAGCTTATCTTTGATTGTCAGTAGTATTATCAATGATATTGCTAATAAAATTTCTCTCTTTAAATCCATACATTCTTTTGTTTTTTCTTCTTCTGTATCTTGCCATCTGGGGTAGATTTCCCCTCCATTTAATTCCTCTTCCAGTATTCTACTCTTTCCATTTTCAGAGACAAACCAATCACCATAAATATTAGCAATTTTAATTTCTTTATATTCATTTTCCTCTTCGATTTTTAGGACTTTAACCACCACTTTTTCCACTTGATAAACATCTCCAACTTCTTCATCATATTTTGCTGTTAGATGCTCTAAGTCTTCCAATTTCTTCTCTATCCTCTCATATGTGTTTGATAATTTCTGTATTTCTGAGAATATCTTTTGCAGACTTAAAAATTTTTTCTGCTGTTGAAATTGTGCCATTATCTCCAGCTAACAAATACTGCTGCTCTAGCTTGGAAGGTTTTAACAAGATTAAGCATAGATTCACAATAATATTTTATTTTCACCTTTCTCTGGTTAAAGATATACTTCAAAGGGACATCTGTATGCTTTTCTTCTTATCACTCTCTATAAACAAGCAGTGAGACCTTGGAGTGCCAAGCCAGGATAATCAGTGAGAAAAGTAAGAGTGTTTCGTTTCCAATACACAAACCTCCATCCTCCGAGTAGCAGTGTTATTGTTGCAATTTTCTTTGTTTCTTTTTGTATCTTTTTTGTATTTCAAGTTTTAAAAAAAGTCCGATTCTTGAATGAGTTAGAAGAACACCCACAGTAATGAAAGGAAAATTTTAGTCCATAGGTTGCAAAGAATAATAAAAGAAAAAAAATAGAAGAAGAAAACTTAATCCATTAAGTTAAAAGGCTTGCATAAATTCCATCCATGAAGATAGCATTTAAAAAGTAAGATAACCCACTGTCCAAAACCATTCCAAATTTAATTCCGCCGCTTATTTCTTCTGTTCTCCAATTTAAATTAATTTTAAGTTTTTTATAGGCAGTCTCTTTTAAAACGGTAAAAATTCCTCACCAGCTGGAAACACTTTCTCTTTCCATATCCTTCCGTTTTGGAGCCGTCCTGACTTCATCAGCCTAATGGCTGGATTTTTTGTCGCCGGCTTGAAGAACTTCTCTTGGATCGATCAGGGACTTTGTGATGTCCCTGAGATCAGCAAGACGTATTCTTCCTGTTTACCATCTCTGCGGGACGGTTTAGGTTCGTTTGGACCACCCAGCGGCAAAAGTATCGACGGCGATCTCAGAGCATTGAGATCGCACGTCGTCTCGTTGCGACATTGGCTCCTCCTTTAAAGGAGCTTTATGGTTTTTTAATGACCTTATCCCACCTTTCCTATGCTGGTCTATGACCATAATGAAGCTTTGATTGATGCTTCTTAATAGGAAGCATAGATTGTTAGTCTTAAGCATGTGCTGTGCTTTAAAGCTTTTTAAAAGTGTTGCTTAGTGTAAGGTTTTAAAGGCTATATTGGCATACAGTTTCTGGCATCATAATTTTTGTTTCATTAGTTCTCTATTAACTTCATGAAACAATCACTGTTCCTGTGTGATTGCCTGCACTAAGAGTTAATTTGTTAAGTAATTAAAAAAAATTGTTTGATTTTGTCCTTGGATATGTCCCCATGAGAAAATTCTCTACAGACTGCCACAATATGTCTTCAATGCTGGCAACGTGTAATTGCTATTGCTATCTGTTCCAGTGATGTATTGTTGGACCATGTGCATGCTTTAATTTGTAACTGCGCCGCTTTAATTTTAAAAAAATATTTTAAACTATGGGCCTCACTGTACCTATTTATGTAAAACTTTGATTAAGTGGAATTAAGAGGGACTGTTTAACCAACTGAATTAATTGTGATGAAAGTGAATAGAAGTCAGAAAGCACAGAATCTCATATGGGGAGGTCCCCTGAGTTTGTTTCTGTAAAGACTGGAAGTTGAGAGTTTTTTCATCAGGGATTTTTAGATCAGACTTTTCCAGTGTGGACAACAACTCTCATCAATAGTTGGCTGCATATTGATAGGAATTACTCCAACACATCTGCAAAGCATAAGTTTGGAGATGCCCAACATTATAATTATTTCCACAAATGCTTTGAGTATACTTAGATAAACAAAGCTTGTTTAAGAGTATACTCAAACATACCCAGAAAAAGTGCAAGTGGCACCATGCTGGGGAAAGAACTAGAGGAATTAACAATGGGCATTCTCATAGGCTGTCTTGTAGTGTGAGGGCTGTTTTGTGACTTGTTCTGCTAACGGTGATAGATAGCCTACAAGAGCACCCATAGCATAGTCTTAAAAGGGACCTGTGGGTATCTTTGGCACCCTCAGAGCTTGGTAGCTTTCTTGCAACCAAGAAAGCAATCAAGTCACTAGCACTGATGAGGTTATCTAGTTTGACTGGCATTGATGGTTGTTGCCTAGTTTGGGTAATGGAAACGCCTGCAAGAAAACAACCAAGCTCAGAGAGCACCATGGAGCCCTCATTTCAAATCTGAGCCACAAATGTTCTCCTTCAAAGGCTGCGTGGGTAGGAGATCGCCTGCTTAAATCATGCTGAACTAGTTTGGAGCAGAGGAAGAATATGCATCTGTGAACACACAGCCCTAAAGTCCGCTTCCCAATAGGAAGAAATTCAGTCACCTTGGTTCCTTTGTTTCAGAAGGGAATCTTGTATGTACATATGTAGGTAGTGGAGTATATGAATTGCACTTCCATTTCTCCAGTTTTTAAAACAAATTATTGCATGAAAATTTTAAGTGTTTTATTTCTTTTGAGGAGAGCCCGATTCCCCATTTACTTGCACCCCGACTGATGTTTCCATCGCAAAAGTGGCAATCCAATCAGAAGTTTCCTCTTTCCAACTAAAGTTTGACCTATTACAGTCCTCCTTTAACAATATTGTGGGGAACATTGTTCCTTTTTCCTCTTTTGCCAGCATTTTAATATCTTTTTTTAACCCACCATTTTAAGACATATTAAGCATTTTTCTCTCAACTGCATATAAATATATTACATTGTCATGCTTTTCCCACAAGGTCTCATTCATTAGGATGCTTCAGACAAGAAATCTTTTTTTCTTCTTTCCTGCCTCCAGCCTCCCTGATTGATGTGGCGCACAGTGATGTCAAGCTGTCAGTTTACTGCTTTCAGATACCATTAGGAAGGAAATAACAAGCCTGTTCCATTTTTTTTTCACAGAACCCAAATATCTTCCTTCATATTTAGTGTTGCAAGCTAACTATATTTGCTGTTTGTTTCATTGAACAATTGCACATACATAATTTTTAAATAAGCACAAATAGCTTCAGGAGGCATTTCCAGAATGAAGTGGAAAAAGAGTTTGTGCAGCAGATTCTGACCAGTTCTGGAGAACGGGTAGCAGAAATTTTGAGTAGTTCAGAGAACCGGTAAATACCACCTCTGACTGGCCCTGTCTCCATCTATTCTCCGCCTCCTGAATCCCAGCTGATTGGGAGGAAATGGGGATTTTGCAGTATCCTTCCCCTGCCACTCCCACCAAGCCAAGCTACGCCCACAGAACCAATAGTAAACAAAATTGAATCGCACCACTGATTTGTACATAAAGCTAGTCCTCAACTTACAATCACAATTGAGCCCAAAGTACGTTTTGCTAAGCAAGACAGTTATTGTGTTTTTTCCCCATTTTATTTTCCTTCTTGCCACAGTTGTTCAGAGAATCACTGCAGTTGTTAAGTTAGTGACATGGTTGTTAATTGAATCTGGCTTCCCCATTTACTTTCATTGTCAGAAGGTCGCAAAAGGTGATCACATGACCCTTGGACACTGCAATCATCATAAATATGATCCAGTTGCCAAGCATGTGAATTTTGATCACATGACCATGGGGGTGCTACAATAGTTTTAATTGTGAAAAATGGTCATAAGTCAGTGCTGTGAAACAGTCACTAAATGAACTGTTGTAAGTTGAGAACTACCTTTCATTGCAGATCCCCTACGTTGTGAAAAAGAACAAATCAGCCAATCTGATGAATGGCTTTCTCCTATTAAAAAGAGGTTTGAGTCCCTTTTTGGGAGAGGGGGCGGTTTAGAAATGCGAAGAATAAATAAATAAATAAATAAATTGGACTTATATGCCGCCCTTCTCCCAAAGGACTCATGGTGGTGTACAACATAAAAACATATATTACAAAAGTTAAAAGAAAGATTAAATAGAATATCCAAAAAAAACAATAGACATTTACAATGAGATTTAGAAATTAAAATTAACAATTAACAATTAAAATTAATAATTTATTTTATTCAGGCCAGGCCGGCTTGCTGGAAAAACCAACTTTTTAGAGGTGGGGAATTATGCGAAGCTCATTCCAAAGGGAAGGCGCTCCCAAAGAGAAGGCTCTTCCCCTGGGGGTCACCAGCTGACACTGCCTGGCCGACGGTACCCTGAGGAGGCCAACTCTGTGGGATCATACTGGATGGTGGGAGGCTACTGGTGGCAGTAGGTGATCTCGCAAGTACCCTGGGCTAAGCCTTGAACCGCTTTAAAGATCATAATTAACACCTTGAATCGCACCCGGAAAACAACCGGCAACCAGTGCAGGCCACCTAAAAGGGGTGTAACATGGGAGCACCCAAGTACCCCCATAACAACCTGCGCGGCCGCATTCTGGACCAGCTGAAGCCTCCGGGTGCTCTTCAAGGGCAGCCCCATGAAGAGAGCGTTACAGTAGTCCAGGCAAGGAAGGATGAGGGCGTGAGTGACTGTGCACAGGGCATCCCAATCCAAGAAGGGGCGCAACTGGCATACCAGGTGAACCTGGTAAAAGGCCCCCTCTGGTCACGGCCATCAGGTGTTCTTCTAAACTAAACCAGGAGGACTCCCAGATTGCGGGCCCTCTCCGAGGGGGCTAAAATTTCTCCCCCTATCATCAAAGATGGTACAAGATGTACAAATTGGGATGATGGGAACCACAGCCACTCAGTCTTGGAGGGATTGAGCTTGAGCCTGTTCGTACCCTCCAGGCATTGGGACATCACGTTGAGGGCATCGTTTGGGTGGTTTTGGGTAGAGATGAAAAGTTGGGTATCATCAGCGTATTGATGATACCGTACCCCAAAACCACAGATGATCTCGCCCAGCGGTTTCATGTATATGTTGAACAGGAGGGGTGAGAGTACCGACCGCTGGGGCACCCCACATATAAGGTGCCTCGGGGTCAATCTCTGCCCTCCAGTCAACATGAACTGCGATCGATCCGACAGGTAGGAGGAGAACCACCGCAAAACGGTGCCCCTCACTCCCAACCCCGCAAGTCGTCGCAGTAGGATACCATGGTGGATGGAATCGAAAGCCGCTGAGAGGTCTAATAGGATCAGGACTGAGGAACAGCCCCTGTCCCGGCCCGCCAGAGATCATCAACCAACACGACCAATGCCGTCTCCGTGCTGTACCCGGGCCTGAAACCCGACTGAAATGGATCCAGATAGGCAGCTTCGTCCAGGTACTGGGGAAGCTGACGTGCTACCACGCTCTCAACAACCTTCGCTACAAAGTGAAGGTTGGAGACCAGACGATAGTTGGCTAAAGAGGCTGGGTCCAGGGAAGGCTTCTTAAGGAGGGGCCTCACCACTGCCTCCTTCAAGGTGGTGGGAAAGAACCCCTCTCTCAATGAAGCGTTGGTAATCGCCTGGAGCCAGCCTCGTGTCACCTCCAGGGAAGCCGAAACTAACCAAGAGGGACACGGATCCAGCACACAAGTGGCAGTACTGAGTCTCCCCATAATCCTGTCCATGCCCTCGGGAGTCACAGGGCCAAACTCATCCCAGATAGTTTCCACAAGATTCATCCCCGTCGACTCGCCCGAATCTACCCAGAGTCCAAGCCTGTCCGAATCTGAGCGATTTTATCCTGCAGATACTGAACAAATTCCTCAGGCCTACCCTGCAAGGGGTCTTCCCCAGTTCCTTGATTAAGTAAGTAAACAGGGCGGCTGGGCAGTTATCTGTGGATGCGATAAGAATGAAAATGTTGCTGTTTTGCGGCTTTTATCGCCACTAAGTAGGATTTAATATGAATTCTTACTAGTGTTCGGTTGGATTTGGACCGGCTGGCCCTCCAATCACTCTCTAGGCGTCTTTTCCGACGTTACATCTCCCAGTGCTCCTCGGTAAACCAGGGAGCTACCCGGGATCGGCACTGGATCAGAGGATGCAAAGGCACAACGCGGTCCAAGGCCCCAGTGGTCGCCCTATCCTAGGCTTCCGTTAGGGCTTCGTCGAACTGTGAGCAAGGGATTCAGAAAAAGTCCCAAGCTCCATCAGGAACCTTTCAGGGTCCATCAGACGCCTGGGGCGGAACCATCTAATCGGTTTCGCCTCCCTGCGGCAAGGGGTGGCAGTATGGAAGTCAAGCCTATGGAGGAAATGATCCGACCATGACAAGGGTTGGATAGAAATATCCCCTAAATCTAGATCATTCATCCACTGTCCAGAGACAAAAATCAGGTTGAGCGTGTGTCCTCCGTTATGAGTGGGGTCTTGAATTAACTGAGTTAGGTCCATAGCCATCATGGAAGCCATGAAATTCCGAGCTGACTTGGATGTCTCGCCAATGGAAGGCAGATTGAAATCTCCCAGGACCATAAGCCTGGGGAAATCAACTGCCAATCTGGCTAACACATCTAGCAGCTCCGGCAGGGCCGATGAAACGTAGCAGGGAGACAAGTACATAACCAAAAGGCCCACCTGGACTCCAAAGTCCCACTTCACAAAAAGGGACTCACACCCGCATATCTGAGGCACAGTGACCTCCTGAGGTCCAAGACTTTCCCTAATAACCACTGCCACCACCACCCCCGCCCCTGCCCTGGTCTCTTGGCCGGTGAAACGCCTGGAAGCCTGGTGGGCATAATTCAAATGAGGGGAACACCCCCCCCCTCATGGACCAACCAGGTCTCTGTAATGCACGCCAGGTCCGCTCTCCCTTCTTGTATGAGGTTGTAAATGAGGGGAGCCTTATGTACCACGGACCTGGTGTTAAGCGATACCAGCCAGAGACCCAGGTCCCGAGCACCAAGGGGTGCGAGAGGGGCAATGAGGGTCGGCGCGCACAATCACTCTTAAACAGCAAACCCACATCCCCCGGACATAATTTGGCCCTAGGCCCCCACCGTATCTGCCCCTCCCACATACAGTAGAGATGGCTTTTTCTAAGCTGCTCTTCTGACTGCTACAGGTTACCCTTGACTTGATTGCTTTAGTAAGCCTCCAAAGCAAAATAACTGATTTTGATCAGCGGTCCAGAGAGCTTGGCATCCCCTATACAGGTGAAACTCAAAAAATTAGAATATCGTGCAAAAGTTCATTTATTTTAGTAACGCAACTTAAAAGGTGAAACTAATATGTGAGATAGACTCATTACATGCAAAGCAAGATAGTTCAAGCCGTGATTTGTCATAATTGTGATGATTATGGCTTACAGCTCATGAAAACCCCAAATCTACACTCTCAGAAAATTAGAATATTATGAAAAGGTGCAATATTCTAGGCTCAAAGTGTCCCACTCTAATCAGCTAATTAAGCCATAAACACCTGCAAAGGGTTCCTGAGCCTTTAAATGGTCTCTCAGTCTGGTTCAGTAGGAATCACAATCATGGGAAAGACTGCTGACCTGACAATTGTGCAGAAAACCATCATTGACACCCTCCATAAGGAGGGAAAGCCTCAAAAGGTAATTGCAAAAGAAGTTGGATGTTCCCAAAGTGCTGTATCAAAGCACATTAATAGAAAGTTGTGTGGAAGGGAAAAGTGTGGAAGAAAAAGGTGCACAAGCAGCAGGGATGACTGCAGCCTGGAGAGGATTGTCAGGAAAAGGCCATTCAAAAGTGTTGGGGACTTTCACAAGGAGTGCACCGAGGCTGGAGTCAGTGCATCAAGAGCCACCACATACAGACAGATGCTGGACATGGGCTTCAAATGTCGTATTCCTCTTGTCAAGCCGCTCCTGAATAACAAACAATGTCAGAATCGTCTTACCTGGGCTAAAGAAAAACAGACCTGGTCTGTTGCTCAGTGGTCCAAAGTCCTCTTCTCTGATGTGAGCAACTTTTGCATCTCATTTGGAAACCAAGGACCCAGAGTATGGAGGAAGAATGGAGAGGCACACACTGCAAGATGCTTGAAGTCCAGTGTGAAGTTTCCACAGTCTGTGTTGATTTGGGGAGCCATGTCATCTGCTGGTGTCGGTCCACTGTGTTTCATTAAGTCCAGGATCAACGCAGCCGTCTACCAGGAGATTTTGGAGCACTTCATGCTTCCTTCCGCAGACGAGCTTTATGGGGATACTGACTTCATTTTCCAGCTGCCCACACTGCCAAAAGCACTAAAACCTGGTTCAATGACTGTGGGATTACTGTGCTTGATTGGCCAGCAAACTCGCCTGACCTGAACCCCATAGAGAATCTATGGGGCATTGCCAAGAGAAAGATGAGAGACATGAGACTGAACAATGCAGAAGAGCTGAAGGCCGCTATTGAAGCATCCTGGTCTTCCATAACACCTCAGTAGTGCCACAGGCTGATAGCTTCCATGCCATGCCAGGTTGAGGCAGTAATTGCTGCAAAAGGGGCCCAAACCAAGTACTGAGTACATATGCATGCTTATACTTTCCAGAGGTCCAATATTGTTCTATGTACAATCCTTGTTTTATTGATTGCATGTAATATTCTAATTTTCTGAGATTGTGGATTTGGGGTTTTCATGAGCTGTAAGCCATAATCATCACAATTATGGAAATCACGGCTTGAACTATCTTGCTTTGCATGTAATGAGTCTTATCTCATATATTAGTTTCACCTTTTAAGTTGCATTACTGAAATAAATGAACTTTTGCACGATATTCTAATTTTTCAAGTTTCGCATGTATGTAGCTGTAGTGTTCCTTGTAGAACAAAAGGAGCCAAAATGCTGTTTCTGTATATTTGGGTATTATGTCACGTATGCTTATTGTAAGCAAGCAGAATTTGTAACATCTCAATGAAATGAATGAAAAAATAATAATTGAAAAAAACATGAGCCTAATTGAATCTTTATATTTCTAAGAAAAAAATTCTTGGTTCCTGAAGCGACAGGAATTTTTCCTTAGACATGTTCAGAATGTTAATTTTGTCACCATTATATGATTCCGGATAAGTCACTGTTAATAAAGTTAGTGGAGTGGAAGGAAAAATGACTAGTACCTCTCCCAAGTAAGGAAAGGACGGACCTGTGCACCGTTTCCTTGATAGTAGTATAAGTGGTTGTTACTTGTGTTCCTGATAGAAGCCGGTTCTGGCAGGTGGTCGATGAAAAATATAAGTGGATAATGGATTATTTTTCCATTTGGCTTATGGCACATGGACTCAGGGAGCTGATGAGTATTAATCAGAAGCACCCCCCCTTGCCTTTGGGATGATTAGGAGTGAATGGTGTATGACTGTGATGGTGATCCTATGACACGCGTGGCACACAGAGCCATTTGTTAGGGCATGCTAAGTGTTGCCCTGTCAACTCCAGCATGCATGCGCGCGCTGGCCAGCTGACTTCGGCCTTCTTTTTAGGCCATTTTTTGCCCTCCGGAGGCTTCTCTGAAGGCTTCGGAGGGCAAAAAACCACCCAAAGCGCAAACCAGAAGCTGGGGAACAGCCGTTTTTCGCCTCTGAAATCACTGAGGGCCTCTGGGGGCATGCTTTTGCCCTTCCCAGATTCCTCGAAAGCCTCTGCCCACGCATGACCCCCCCTGCTACCCCCCCCCGCTTTTGGCACGTGATCCAAAATAGGTTAGCCATCACTGGTATATGATATTGGATAGGAAGGGTTTCTAGGGATGTGGGACTGTTTCCTAGTTTCTAGGACTGACGTGACCAAGAGGCAGATGGGAACACCCATTGTCAAAGAAAGAGCAAGATAGAGCAGGTGCTGTTTTTTCTTTTTTTCAAGAGGCAACTGGACTTTCTGGTTTTTCTTTAAAGACATTTCACTTCTCATCCAAGAAGCTTTTTCAACTCTGACTGGATGGTGGGGAATGGAAGGATTTATACTCCTTCCGGACAGCTGGCCATTTGCATTCTTTCAGCAGGTCATTAAGGCCCCCTGGAGGTTTATCTGTGTCATCAGGGTCACCTGAGTGGTGCAACCTGGTGTGGAGCCTTCTTGGAACTGTTGAAAGGACTGTGTTGTAGATTGGAGATAGATGATGTCATATCCCTCCCCCTCTGTTGAGAGATGGCTGTTCAATTTTGACATTGATGGCCTCTTTGACCCCTCTTTCAAACCAGCAGTCCTCTCTGTCCAAAATATGGACTTTGTTGTCTTCAAAAGAGTGGCCTGTGTCTTTTTAAATACAGATGGACTGCTGAATCTAATCCTGATGTGTTTGTTCTAAAGAAGCTTCTTGGATGAGAAGTGAAACATCTTCAAAGAAAAACCAGAAAGTCCAGTTGCTTCTTGAAAAGAAAAAGGGGGGGGAGCACTTTTGGGATAACCATGACCTGGATGACTGAGATTCTCCATAGACAAGACAGAGCAGGAAACAGGGACAGGATCATACTTTGAGAAGAGAGTTTCAGATTCCCGGAAGCTTTGGTCTGTTTTCTAGAAAACGGAAATCATTTATTAGTAGTTGCTTTAACCAGCCAGATTTTCTTATATCAAAATGTCATGGAATGATGGGAGATGGTGGGGGGGAAATCTCTAAATTTAACTGCTTATCTTTTCTCTGTGTATGTTTTAGGAAGAATTGGCAAAGTCAGAATGTGTGAGAAAACAACTAGCTGAAGAGCTGCAGATTACCAAACAAGTGGGTAGACTATCTGTAAAATTAAATTAAGCAATTCAATCTGTTTTTTGCCCCCGCTGAGAGATATTCCTTGTTTCTGAGATATCCGTTTTCCATATTTCATAACTTGATTACGTAGTTTATAATATACAGATAGCCCTCAACTAATGACAGGTCACTTAGGGACCATTCAAAGTTACAACAAATCCCAGAAAAGCTACCTACAGTGTGGACTCAAAGTTCTGACGTCTGCCTCTGCACTCGCCCCAATGGTCACGTGACCATGGGATTTGCTTAACGATTATTGCATTCATTTAACAACTGTAATCTTCATTTAACGACCTCCATGTTGTTGCCACAAAAAAGATCGTAAAATCCAACCTGGTCACATGAACTGCTTTACAACGGTCACAAGTTACAACCAAAATTATGGGCTCAATTATGGTTGTAAGTCAAGGACTACCTTGTAAGTATCATCATCATCATCATCATTTTAGCTATTACCTATCCACTGCAGGATAAAGGCCTCTTCCGCATGTTTCCAATGAATATGGTCCTGAGCTTTGTTTTGCCAATTAGGCCCATAATACTTGCAGAATATATAGTTATAAGTATATTGCTTAATAAAACCAAAGTCTCACTTTTTACACACAGAAAGAGTTCATAAGTTATTTGTTTCGGTCCATTTTGTGTTTTTACCCAAACAATGAAGGTAAGGTAAATAATTATGAGACGGCTTTCCCCAAAAAAGCACATTCAACTTAAATTCTGTTGTCTTTTCAGAGCCAGCTAAATCTCTCTTTTTTACTTTCTTGCCAACCCTTCAATTATTAATTTTATGTGGCAAAATATTCTAATTATTTTTTAATCTTTTCTGTTTTAATTTCTTCTCTGTAATGTTATGGTTATTTAGTTAGTAATTAGTAATTTGTTGACTTTAAATCTTTAAATTCCTTACCTCCCTCATTTTCAGAACTTTGTCAGTTTCTACAACCATGACGTCTCCATTCTCACAGCCCATCAGATTATATTAAGTGTGTTCAGAATTTTGTTCATGCAAATTTGGCAATATGATTTTAATGAAATTCCTGCCAAATAAAATAATAATTTGCCGTTTTTCCTGATGCCTCACTTTGTCTAGTAGTTCTTATTTATTTATTTATTATTTAAATAAATATGCTGTGGTGGCACAGTGGTTAGAATGCAGTATGCGTGCTGACTCTGCCCACAACCAGGAGTTCAATCCTGATCAACTCAAGGTTGATTCAGCCTTCCATCCTTCCGAGGTTGGTAAAATGAGGACTCAGACTGTTGGGGGCAATAGGCTGACTCTGTAAACCGCTTAGAGAGGGCTGTAAAACACTGTGAAGCAGTATAGAAGCCTAAATGCTGTTGCTAAATGTATATGGCCACCTACTCAATACATAATTCTGGGTACTAGCAGTCCATTAAAATAGTTAATAATAAAGATAATTTAAAAACAGCACATTGTAGCAGGGTGATACAAAACACATAAAATCACAGCGCCAAGACAAATCTCACCAAATTACTTGGTCCAATGCTCAGGAGAGAAACCAAGTCTTCCATGCCTTGAAATAAAAAGGTCAACACAGCGAGGCCCACCTGAATCTCCAGGAAAGGTTGTTCCACAGGGAGCACCACAACACAGAAGATGTGGCACTGTTTAATAGAGAGGACCCAAAGCCTTTCCACCCTATCAGAAGGGCAAGAAGAAACAAGGAGATTGGGAGTTGGCTTTGGGAATTCTCAGGACTTTTAATTTTTTTTTTCTTGGACCCCCTCTTTCTGTAACTGTTAACAATACATGTATTTGCAACGCTTTTGGGGGGTCTGTTTTTCCGAGCTGTTTCTAAAGGAGAAAAGATGTATTCAAAGGAACTTTACACAGTCAAAACAAAATGAAAGTATCGACTTAGCTTGAATGGTACATTTCAAAAATAGAATTTGATTCCCTGTAGGAAGCCAAGGCATCTGTGGAGGAGGCGAGAACCTTGCGAAGCAGAATCCATCTTGCAGAAGCGGCTCAAAAACAGGCTCGTGGAATGGAACTGGACTATGAGGAAGTAATCAGTTTGCTGGAGATAGAAATCACCAGGCTGAAGGCTCAGCTTGCTGATCACGGTGGCCAAAATAAAGTAAGCACCTCAGTATCTCTAGTAGAGTTGCCATGGTTTCCTTGCTGTTGTCAAGTATCCTGTTTTTCATTTCTCTTCCATTTGTTCTCCTAAAATAGGTCACTGTTTGTCTTGTGCGATTCAAGAGCTGGAATTAACGTGTTGTGAAGGGAAGAGGGGCATAAAAGCTATGGACTTTGTTTTCCTTGAGAGAACTGTTTTGAGTGGCAAAATAAGAACTTTGGCTTCATTTAGGTTGCCGGCCAGTATGGCCTAGGTCAAGCATACATACGAGACATGAAGCATATTGCATTTGTATTTGATCTATATTTTAACCATACAATGGATAAAACAGCTTTATTTTTATGCGGAAACTAAAATTACAGTCCCATAAACATTTAACTCAGTCTGAGTTCCAGTTAGCTAGGGGTCCTTAGTCTGCATATTCATTTTCACTATTTTATATAAAACATTTATCTTGCCTAATTATGTAGAGGATTTTATGGTGGTTAATGGGGAGTAAATATTATAGAGGTTGTATAATTACTATTTTTTTAAATAAATGTTTAAAAATTAAAGCTTTGTTTCAAGTGCTTTCTTTTTAATGCTGAAATTCAATTGCAGCTGTGGTAACTAGATATTCTATGATTGGTGCATTTTCCAGAAATGATATAAGGCTTAAAGCAAAAACAATTAACTTGATGTTGTAATTAGTAGAAATCGGTTGCAACCCATAAGTTCAGTTTACTATAAATTTTATTTACTTTAGAACAGACCACGAAGAGTGAAAGATCCTTCACTTTTCCCAAAGAATTATGGACTTTCCAGCATACAAAAGACTAAAATAAAAATTCATTGCCAGCTTGAGAGCTAAAAGTAATTTTTACTCTGGAAGGAAGGAATGGAGTGAATTACTTAATGACTACACTGATTTGCTTAATGCCCACTGCAAATTCATTTTATGAATTGGAAATTTAACTGCAGTCTTATGCACAAATACCTGTTATTGGGTGGATCTGAGTAACATGGAAACCTGAAATTAATTATACATGAGGAATAGTAGCAAGATTTTAAAATACATAATAAGTGGAGGCAATTTTTATACCGTAGGCTATAATATATTTAAATATAAAGTTGTAGTTTTGGAAGAGAGGATATTGTAATGTTTTTATTTCAGGATATCCATGGCTAACATTTATATAGTATGCATGTCAAAACAGGTTCCTAGGTTCATTTTATTACACCCAAGCTTGAACAGTGCCTGAAGGGAGAATATAGAGAGGAATTATTACACAGTTTAAAACTGGTTCAGCTCTTTTCATTCCTCTTGCAGATTGCTAAAAGAAAAACAATTGATTTGAGGGCAGAGAAGCAAAAATCTGCCTTTTCCCAGCAAAGCGTGGTTCACACAGAGCAGAAGTAAATTGTTTTCCTCCACTCTTCCATAATCATTTTGTTGTCTGAACTGGAGGATCAGATGAAACAGCTAAGCTGACTGTATACCACGTAGTTGACCACAGGCCACTGTCAAACACTTATCCACTCTATGAATATCTGCCGCTCAGTGTGGCTGCCTTACTCTGCTTGTAGAGGAAGCCCTATTTTTTCTTCTTATGCTTGCCACTGATATATGTACAACCCAGTTAGCTAGTGTAAAGCTAGTTTGTCATCCCCTCTCCCGCGCACAGTGCATCAGGGATAGGGACCTAAGCACTGAACAGAATGTATGCCATATGCTAAATAGTAAACAACCCATGAAAAGGAATGTATTAATAAATTAAGCAGTGGAACAACTTGCCTCCAGAAGTTGTGATTCTCAGACACTGGAAGTTTTAAAGAAGAAATTGGACAACCTTTTGTCTGAAATGGTATAGGGTTTCCCAACTGAGCAGGGGGTTGGACTAGAAGACCTCCAAGACCCTTTCCAACTCTGTTATTCTATTCTATTGTGTCATGTTGTTTTTCCCACATTGAACAGTTTGTTCAGGATTACAAATAAAGGAAATAATTAACCAAGTTTAAGGACACTGGGCTACATATTTAAAGAAAAAAATGGATTGGTTTCCCCAGTATTTTAATCACCTTCAAATTCACTTGACCAACAACCCCTCCTCCCCCCCCCCCCGGCCCAAATTAGAAAATCTTTTATTTTGCAATATCTCAGGATGCCTGATCAGATCTTGGTACAAGTAATGCCTTTTTTTTTTCCTTTGTTGACTAAGTGTTAAAAAGAATCTCCTACCCTGATATTTGTTGTCTCTTTTTAATATTGTAGCCTTTTTGTTTTTATTTAATTTCTTTCTTTCCTAGGAGAGTGTGCAAGATTTAAGGAAGAGGGTTACTGTGCTTGATTGTCAGTTAAGAAAATCTGAAACCGCCAAGAAGACCTTTGAGGTGGCAACTGAAAAGTTGCTAGAATTTGTTGAGGTAATGGAAAATTCAAATATTGTTGTTCCTTAAAGGGACTAGAGCAGGGGTGTCCAAACTTGAGAACTTTAAAACTTGTGGACTTCAATTCCCAGAATTCCCCAGCCAGCCATGCTGGCTGGGGAATTCTGGGAATTGAAGTCCACAAGTCTTAAAGTTCTCAAGTTTGGATACCCCTGGACTAGAGTATGTTGATTGTTTAGCTGTTACAAAGATATGTTATTAAAAGTTATTTAATTGCACTATTATTAATGGGTTGAAAACTTATTCTTCTTTTCAGTAAAAAAAAAAAACCAAAACCTAATAATTCAGAAAGCCGAACTACAACATCTCTGAGAAATTAAGTCTCTTTGTGAACAGACAAGTCTCTGTTTAGGAGTTTGACACTATGCAAGGATTAAGAGCATTGTATATAATTCAGTTATTACTGCAATCCAGAGTTTGTAATTTAAGGACCACAAAATTGTCAAAATAGATTTTTTCACATTAGACATTTCTACATTGTCTCAGAAACTCAAACTCAAAGAAGAATGCATTGAATGTTTTTCTGATTATGAACACAATGTTTAATACCGTAATAAGAAATGCTTTTGCTTTTGCTTTTACTTTGTTATTGTCAGTTTTTAACTTGTTTAGTGGTACAATCCATGATGCCAACTCTAAAGGGACGTGGCTAATGCTGTTGGGTTCCCTTTCTTATCTGCCTTCTGTATTAATGGTTGCTTTTCTAGCAGATCACCAGGGAAGGAAGAAGAGTCCCTGACATCCGATGCATTTTTTTCCTTTCATCCCTTAAGAAATCCCCATAGATATTCATTAACAATATTCCCTCTCTAGTTCTTCCATTATTATGTCATATAGTTTCACATCGATATAGAAGCTTGGGACAATCTATTTGGTCAAATCATATGAGGGAAGTCTTGTTTCTTCTCTTTTTGACTGCATCTCTTAGATACTGTCTTAGAAATGTATTCATTGGAAATGATTTGGATAATATATGGTCATAATTTTCATTAAACCTCTCCCCTACTTTTATTCCCATAATTTGAACAGTGGACTAGAGCTATTTCAAGGCATTCTTCTAATAATAGCAATAGCACTTAGACTTATATACCACTTCATAGTGTTTCACAGCCTTCTCTAAGCAGTTTACAAAGTCATCATATTGCCCCCAACAATCTGAGCCTCCGAAAGATGGAAGGCTGAATTGAGTCAGGATCGAACTCCTAGCAGTGAGCAGTGAGTTAGCTGCAATACTGCATTCTAACCACTATGCCACCATGGTTCTAGGTGCCATGGGAGTAGGATGAAACAGAAGTTGGCAGAAGCAGTTTGAGAGAGGGGTGATCTTGTCCATATCTCACAAAGCTAAGCCTGTCTCCAACTTTAGCTCTTATGCAACACTATTGTTACAATTGTTGGCAAACTACACCATGACAATTGTAGATTGGATGCTGAGTCGCTTGCTATCATGATACAAGAGCAGAAAATTCATAGGCATCTGAAGGATAAGACTGTTAACTGATGCATTGAAGGCAACTGAAAGAATCAAGAACCATTAAGAAGAGTATTAACTGCTGTTGATTTCAGAAGGGTGTGAATTGTTACCAATAAAGCTAACATACCTTAAGAGGCAGATACATATAGCTGTGTGGTTTCAAAATGCAGACTTGGAGGACTAATGATTATATAACCTGTGAAAGAGAAAGTCATGCTATTTTGTCTTTTGGACATTGTTATTTTATTTATTTTTCTTATTTCTACCATTTGCCTGTAGACTGTACCTGAAATGCTATTGCATGGCAGTAGTCCTCCAGTCACTTTAAGGTAAGAAATGTGTACTGTTGAAATTGTCTTGAATTCATACTTTTAACTCTGCTAAGAGGGCAATTAATCCAAGAACCAATTTTTATACTTCGATTCTATTTGCTTACAAACCCCATACAAAACCTTTTCTGCAGATTTTTTAAAATTAGCTTTATGACATTGATATCCAGAAGATTCTATTTGATGAAACAAGTAGTCTTATTTTGATATGGATAGGTAATTAACTCTACAGAAATATCTGATTTGCCAAGGCTAAACAACTGAGTTTGTTACAATCTGAACATGGTTCTCAGTTCCACTCACCCATCAATTGAAACTTTTGTATTCCTGTTGAAAATTGTTTACAGGGATTTTAAGAATAGAATCAGATTTTAGGGTTAGAATCTATCAGAATACTAAATATAACCCATCTTCCCTTAAGCTTTCACGGCAGCGAGATGTGGGTATAACATTATGTCATATTTCCATTTATAAAATTATACATGACTTCTACCTAATTAATAATCTTTCTCACGTATTGATGTAGATTGCTGTCATGTTGATTTCTAACTCTCAATGTTCTATTGCAATCTACTGCTATCATTCATTTATTATTCAATCTTTTATTTTGGCCAGCAGTAAATATAATTCTGGTTTAATCATAATATTATGTTAATCCACAGTATCATTTGAATCGTTGTATTAATTTGCATTCAAATTCCTTTACTTTTTCACAAGTCCACCATGAATGGGGAATGGTACAAAGACCTCTTTTCGTCTTCACCCTTCCAATGCTTACTTGATATTCTTTTATACATTTTAGACCAGTGGTTACATTTTAGACCAGTGGTTCTCAACCTGTGGGTCGGGACCCCTTTGGGGGTCGAACGACCCTTTCACAGGGGTTGCCTAAGACAATTGGAAAACACATATTTTTGAAAAAATATGGAAAACATAAAATAATTTTATGGTTGGGGGTCACCACAACATGAGGAACTGTATTAATTGTCGCTGCATTAGGAAGGTTGAGACCCACTGTTTTAGACTGTAAATCGGGTCACATACCATTGGTATATTATTTTATAATAGTTCTCTCTTAAATTATGACACAATGTAACTTTTAACACCAGTTTCTCACATTTTCTGTCCTATATCCATATTTATAACATAGCCAAAGTTTGCAGCCCACTTCACCATGCAGTGTTAAGCCTCTTTGTCCTCTGTTTCAAAAAATGGTATTAATTTATATTGAGAAATCTTTCAGCTCAGAATAGAGTGCTCTGGTAAATCAATCCTTGAATACTCTAAATATAGATGAAAATGCATGTAGTGACCAAAACCAGGGCCCCCCAACCCCTGGGCCACGGCCCATTACTGGGCCTTCAGCTGTTTGGAATCGGACCACAGAGATAGCAGATAAGTGTACATGCACAAACATTTGCACAAACAGTGGGCAGGCACATATGTGTGTGGGCGCTCCATTTGTGCCAGCAGCAGGCGCATGTGCCCCACTGCTCGCGCAGACCCGTCCCATCTCCCCCACCTCTCCAACCTTTGCAAAGGTGGAAAGGTTGGGGACCTCTGACCTAAACAAAAATATTGCAACAGTGTAAAGAAAATGCTTTGTTCTTTTTTCTGATCATTCTATCCAGTGATAGGAAAGCCACAATCTCTTCAAAAATGCTCCTTGCACATCTGGGACGGAATGGCCACACTCTTGCAGCATCTCTTGCCACAGAAGCCAAAGAACTTGCTAGATCTGTCCGGGCTATTCTAGAAGCAGATTGTGAGTTTTATTAAATTATTTTTATTTTTCTACCCTCTATTTTCTCTTCATTTTCCTTTCTTTTCTACCCCACCCCCTTATTCTTTTTAAAATGTCCCTAAAAAAGAATATTTGGCATTTTTTGTGTTGTCCCATGTGGTTTGTCAAAAGAAAGGAAAATAACCATCCGTGAAATGTTCAAATTGTGACAGATGTAATAATTTAGAGCAACTGTATAATATGTACTTGGGAATGTGGAACTACATAATTGAGAAAAATGCTTGATGCATGCATTCTCAGTCTATAATTGTACCTATTCTTATTTAACTGCAAACATGCAAAGCAAAAACTAAAAAGAGCAAATTGTGATTCAAATAGATGAAGCTTTCAAATTACGTGCTAATTATCCCAAATGTTGTTTCTGCCAGTAGGATAATGTACATAGGAAGTAGTCACATCTTCATAGTAAGCAGAACTGTGAAATAAAGTTATATTTAAATGTACTGCATGGATGGAATTTATAACAAGACCATTCTAAAAAACCATTCAAGAAGACACATGATCCCAAACATTGGCCAAACATTATTAGAGAAACTGCTTCTGAATTTATATACAGGTAGTCCTTGGAGCCTGCACACTACCATCATAAGTCGGGATAGTCATAAAGCAGAACCAAACCAATTTTACAACCTTTTTTGCGATTGTAAAGCAAACGTTGCACTCGTTAAGCAAACCAATTGTTCACTGTGAGCTGATTTTGCCAAAAACTGAAAGTAAATGCTGTTTTTGGCAAAATCGTTGTAAAACATTGTTACGTGACTGTGGGATGCTGCAAACAGTCATAAATGCAAGCCATTGCCAAGCAACCAAAATGCAGTCACATGACTGAATAAGGAGCCCAGTCATTGGAACTTCAGAACCGGGTTATAAGCATCCCTAGGTAGCCTGTCGTAACTTCTAACAGTAATTATGCAAATGGTTGTAAGTTGAGGACTATCCGTAAGTTGGTGTTATTCACTTAGTTACAGAGTGAGTTGGAACCAGTCACCTGTAGCTAAAACAATAATCCTTCCTTTGAAGTATATTTATAGTTATTTTTCATTGTTACATAAATAAGCAAATCTGCTGTGTTAATTGCAATATTGAGTTAACTTTAATGCGTGAAAAGCCAAAGCGGAGACTTTTGTCCCTTAAAAGGTGTGTGTCACCGTAGCACTCTATGTATCTTCTTTAAAGATACTATCGATTTGACTCAGCAAGGTAATTATTCCAATTTAATAATGTCAGCTTTCTTTTTTATTCTAAAAAATAGCAGAATTGTTATGGCAGCAATCCTATAAAGAAACTACCATAGTTTAACTGTGATGAGAACTTCTTACATAGCTCCGATCCAGTCCTATCTTTTTCCATTGTGACTACAGAGAATTGTTGGGATTTTTTTCATCAGCTTCAGATTAATCAGTTTTTCTTGCTTTCTATGAAGCAACAGATTTGGGTTAAATTTAAATGTGATATGTTAGCTTACATGTGTTGAAGCAAACTAGGGTTAAGGATTCAAATGACACTATATTTTGACATATTAAAATTGGAAATAACAACTTCCAATACCTTTACTATATATAGGAAGGAATCTTGTAATAACATAGATTTACTGTACATCACTGAGTGCCTAACTATGGGATATTTAGTTTTTTCAGGCACTGTTCTATAAACCAAATGCAATTAATATTTTACTTAATGAGGAATGGCAATATATTCAGCATTAAGGAAGCAGCATGATTTAACAATACACATTTTTCCTTGGCAACTACCTAAATATAAAACGTCCTTTCTTTTGTTTTTAGTACTGTAGAAGGTATTATATTTCCACAGGCATTTATTAGGAAGGAATTGGAGGTCTGTTCTATTAGCTGAGTTATTCTGGAGGAATTTGCTTAATGAGTAGCATCATAAATATTTTTCTATATTTTTATTTTGGAAGTCATTTATAAGTTGGACATACTTACATAGTTTGTTTAGGAATTGGTTACAGTTTCAAATTGTGATGACCACAGTTTCAGAAAAAGAATAATTCATCTTTTAAATTTGTGTAATCCTAACACACATAGAGAACACACTGTCATAGTCATCCTTGATATAATAATAATATTAATTATCTATTCCCTTTCAGTCTGGAAAATGTTGTTAATGGCATTCAGATTTTAGAATCAAATGGGAAAAATAATAATTGACCTTGCTGATGAAAGGAGCATGGATTTTCTAATCAAACAAGACCATATAATTTATTATTCAAAGTATTTATGGAGTACTAATAATGCTGCCAAAAGGTTAAATGCTTCTTTCAAATGTATATTGCAGTGCTTTGAATTAAAACTAGATCAAAGCAAGTTGCAAAACAGCTTATACTTCTATAAGAAAATGTCATAGAGAACTCACTGAAATAATAGCCAATTTAAGACAGTATCTCATATAAGTTTTTATCATGGCAGAATGACTGCAAAGCGAATGTTATATAGGGTACTGAATTTCATGGATCTATAATGACAAGCATTTTATTTGGCCCAAACTTTTTGGATTAACCTGAAAAGTACACACAGTCTAAGTGCAACTTCTGTCCATTTTCCACACTTATCCTGATTGATAGGAATATGAAGATTGTAGGAGAGAATAGGACTCAGTGGAAAAACATTTAGAACAATTAGATACAGTAGAAAACATTTTCCTCCCTAATTTTCAAAGATGCTACAAACCTAGACAGCAGGGTTATAAAAAACCCTTACAATATGCATTTTTCATGAGTCCCAGCACCTGTGTTCACAATGACAGGTACATAAGGTGCATAATATCTAGAGGCTAGGAACAGAGGAAACTATAACAATCAAGATTTCCAACAACTCTTTATACTTGTTCTACATATTTATGGCAGTATCCAGGGAGTAATAATCCTAAATGATCCAATTCTTTTATTCCTCTTGTTACCACATCCTAATAAGTAAGATGAAAGCGATTATGGAGAAAGCTTAGATTGGTTTGCCTGAGGTCCTGTCGAATGGAAGCAACCTGAGCCATTTGTAAGTAGTGAAAGGCTATAATTTTAATGCTTACCTATGCTACAAGAATCTCACCAGACTGCTTGCCTTCCCTGGGAATGACCAGATAAGGCTCATGGATTTTGGGGAGCTAAACATGATGCCATTTGCAGCTGTACAAGGACTCTAAGCAAAGTCCTCAATTGACCCCTTCCTTCCAGCCTAGTTGAGAGTTTCCCAACATGGCTTCAGTTCAAGCTTGCTTTATTTTTCTGAATATTTGGAGGGTGATAATTGAATACATGCCATCAAGTCACTGTTGACTCTGAGTGACCACATAGGTGTATCTTCACCAAGGTGATCTGCCTCCAGCCTTGTTCTTCAGGTCTTCCAATAGTGCACCACTCACTACTATAATTGAGTGCATACACCTTCTGCTAATAATTTTCTTCGCTTTTCTTTATCTTTCCTGGACTTTTTGAGGAAACTGGGCCTTTGCATAATGTGTCCAAAATATAATAAACTAAGCTAGCCATTTGTGCCTCGAATGAGAACGCTGGATTGATTTGTTCTATTATCCATTTGTTTGTTTTCTTAGCTATCTATGATATTCTCAGGAATGCTAACAATCTTAATATGGATCACTACATCATTTTCAGTGCAAAATGTGCTTCTACGGAAAGATATCATTGACATATACATAACATGAACATCTGAGAACTTCAGAAGGAGTCAAGGGAGCTTCAGTTAAATTACTGAAAAAGTCCACCTGTGGATTACTGTATTTTTCAGACTATAAGACCCACTGGAGTATAAGATGCACCAAGATTTTGAAGAGGTAAATTTTTTAAAAAAGTTTTTGCACTCTGCAGGCCTCCCAAACCCTCTGCATGCCTCATTTTTTGGTGAAAAACAGGACATGCAGAGAGTTTGAGAGGCCTGCAAAGTTCTCCTGGGGGTTGGGAATGACAAAAACGAGCAAAAAACAGCCCATTTTTTGCAAAAACGGGCCCGTTTTTTGCAAAAAAGGGGGGCATGTATATGCTTTGTGAGGCTTGTAGAATGCTCCTGGAGGCTGGGTGAGCAAAAAATGGCCTCCCCGGCCACCAAGAGCACTGTACAGGCCTCCCAAAGCTTATGCACATCCATTTTTGCAAAGGGGACAGGGTTTCGGGAGGCCAAAAATGCTGTATTCAATGTATAAGACACATCCAGATTTTCACCCTCTTTTTTGGGGGGGGGGTGCGTCTTATACTCTGAAAAATACGGTAGCTGACCCTTGGATTTTTAACCAAAATACTATGAAAATTGCACCATCCATGAATAAGTCAACTTTTATTTTCCACAGCATTTTGGTTAAAAATTCAAGGAGCTGCTTATCTACAGATGGGCTTATTCATCAGTATCACAGGAAATGTAGGTGCTTTAAAATGTGTTACTGCAAATAAGCCTATTAGTGGCTAAGCTAAACGTGATTTTTAAAAATACATTGTGGCATCTAAAAATCTTGGTTTATCTATGAGTATATATAGCAGGGAGGCATTTTTGTGTGTGAGATACTTTATTGGGCAGGATGTTGGATAGACTCTTAATTTATATTCACAAAGTTTGAGAATTATGAAAAGCCAGAATACTTTAGAAATATGGTTGCATATAATATTCTGCAAAAGCCAACATTCATTGCAACCCCAAAAATGTAAGCCATTGTTTATTAACATGGTTTCGTTACCTAGCTCTTATTTAATGTTCAAAGGGATTTTAAGGGGAAAAGGTGTAACACGATGTTGGTGACTGTATGTGTCAGGGTTCCAAGTAATATCCCTAACAATAAAAAACTCCGAGGCTTGAGTTTCCTCAAAGTCTCAATTGGCAGAGGCGGCAATCACCGCTGCTAGAACAGCTGATCGGAAGTATTCTGGGAGGCCAATCCAACTGCTAATCAGCTGCTCGGTGGTAAAGGCTCCTGTGTTCCCCAGCAGTGGGGAACACAGACATTTCCACCCACTTTTGCGGAGGGAAGTGCATCTTGTAGTGCGAAAAATACAGTAACCTCAAATATATTGCAACTAGATTACTGTAATACATGATATGAAACATTCACAATTTTTTAATGGAAGAATTAGGAATGATAATTATTTGATTCTGAAATAATTATGCACTCACTTGTTTCCAAGCAGTCAGATTATTTATAGTTGGAACCTATTCAGTCATTTTATTAAGAAGCAACTGTTAAATATTTCAATTAATGTTGCTTTCAAATATGTATGTACAGTTGAAGTTTTAAAAGTTTTAAGCTAAATCTAACCTTTATTTTTTGGTTCTGTAGTTGTTTTACAGAATTTGCAGATAAATGTTCTTCATAAAAGAACATTTTATGAAAATCCTCACTGTTGTGATAAATCAGTGAGCAAATATTATAGTTCTAATCTCAAAAGAATTAAAATGTCATATGAAAAAGTCTTATTTAAATCTGTTGCTAAAAAAAGTATCTGTAAAAACCAAAAGAGTACACATTTTCTTTATTGTACTGTGTACAATCTATATACTGTACCTCACAGGGCAGCACTTTTTGAGTCAAGGTACCTCAAATAGCTAACTCAGTGTTTCTCAACCTTGGCAACATTAAGTTGTGTGGACGTCTAATCCCAGAATTCTCCAGCCCGCCAGAGAATTCTGGGAGTTGAAGTCCACATACCTTAAAATTGCAAAGGTTGAGAAACACTGAGCTAACTTATAGAATGTATCCATAAACTGGGGCCCATAACTTCCACAGGGTTGAAATTTGAGAAAGCTTTGGCTGCTTCACTACTACTGACTGCTGCTGTGGTCATGTGGTCTTCATTTTCAACATTCTGTGACAGTTTTCCAGCCAGTCTTGAAATTCCTCATTTCCTCCTCCACCCAGCAGCAGCCATTTTCCTGCTGGCTGGGAAAGGAAGGGAGGAGGACCCCCTGCAGGACTTCCCTGACCTGCCTGGCACATCTGCCACACCCCTATGCAGCCAGCTGCACGTCTTCCCTGAACTGTGCAGCACTTCTTGCACATCCCCTTTCACCCTCCCCAAATCATGTGCCTTCCACATACCCTTCCTGACCCACATTGCCCCATGTGCTTTTCATCACCTGCATGGGAGGGAACCTTTTGGGCACCCAGACACACCCTTCCCAACCCAGACTGCAGCCTCCTGTGCATTATCTCTGATCTGCATGGCACCTCTTGGATATTCCCAAGCACCTTTCTGAACCCATTCACCACCACCACCCTGAATGTCATCCCTTACTGACATGGTTGATATTATGGCTACTAACAGAATAACAGAACTGGAGGTCTTGTAATCGAACCTCCTGCTCAGGCAGGAGAACCTATACCATTCTGGGCAAGTGGTTGTCGAATCTCTTCTTGAAAATCTCCAGTCTTGGATCACCCACAGCTTCTGAAGGTAACACATTCCACTGGTTAATTGTTCTCACTGCCAGGAAATTTCTCCTTAATTCTAGGTTGCTTTACTCCTTGATTAAGGTCTATGGAGAGTCTCAGTCATCCAGGTCATGGTCGTCCCAAAGGGGCTTTTTCAAGAGGCAACTGGACTTTCTGATTTTTCCTTGAAAACGTTTCACTTCTCATCCAAGAAGCTTTTTCAACTCTGACTGGGTGGTGGGGAATAGAAGAATTTATACTCCTTGCAGACAGCTGGTCATTTGCTGAGTTGTTGAGGCCACCTGGAGGTTTATCTGTGTGATCAAGGTCACCTGAGTGGTGCAAATGGGTGTGGGGCCTTCTTGGAACTGTTGAAAGGACCATGTTGTAGATTGGAGATAGATGATGTCATATCCCTCCCCCTCTGTTGAGAGATGGCTGTTCAATTTTGACATTGATGGCCTCTTTGACCCCTCTTTCAAACCAACAGTCCTCTGTCCACAATACGGACTTTGCTGCCTTGTGTGCCCTGTGTCTTTTAAATGCAGATGCACTGCTGAATCTAGTCCTGATGTGTTTGTTCTACAGAGATCGAGGGCAAACGTACCTGGTGTTTTCACACTTGTTATTCCAAAGAGCTGCAATAATTTAATAGTGGTTAATGATCAGTTTCTGAAAGCGACTAGGAAATGAGGTCTGCAAACTTAGTGTCCCTTAAAACTTCCGCTACAGTTGCATCTCCCTGCTCTCAAACTTACAGAAAATTGTCCTGCAATCTCTTCACCAGGAGCAACCATCCAGAGCGGATGAGATGTGGGCAATATCCTGTCCTCTCCTGATCTAGAGATGTTCCAAGGAACTGGTTTATTCATTGTTTTATTGATCTTTGCAACACTCATTAGTTCCCCTTTTGCAAAGCCATCTTCAGTTCGCCATACTTCCCCCTGGTAGCCTCTACCATTGTCTTTTTCCAGGATATCTTTTCATTACCCAAACTAGCATGCACTTCTGACACTCAGTGATTTCCCTTGCAACAATAATCAGGTCCTGTCATATACATATTTCAAGAATAATCAAATGTTGCTATGTGCTGAAAGTAAAAATATGGTACCACAACCGTACTACCATACACAATGACACATGTATGTAACCTGGCTCAAATGAGTACCTGCCTTAATTTTCAAATGCGGGAACATGCACACATAGTATAGTCACTTTTCAT
This sequence comes from Natrix helvetica, assembly GCF_964273705.1. NCBI lineage: Eukaryota > Metazoa > Chordata > Lepidosauria > Squamata > Natricidae > Natrix > Natrix helvetica. The sequence goes on from NC_138548.1 coordinate 226,260,373, forward strand.
AGGTTGCCATAATATCATGACATGTCAGAAAAACAAGGATCTGTGGAACAGTTAAAGGTATGCAAACATTTTAATAATGAAGTTTAGAATTTATTGTGATTTTATAAAATACTGCAGCTTTGAAAGTAAGAAATGATGCTGTTCCAAAAGCTCAGCTAGATAGAATCATTTTCTGGCAAAATTATTCTTTGTGAGAGCAGGAGCAATTTGGTGGGAATGTGGATGAAAATGTTCTGTCACATTAAATTATTTCCAGAAGGCTGTGTGAGAAGTCATGCAAGAGAAACCTTTAATTCTAAATGCAGCTGAAGACGAACAGTCGGTTGTGTCAACTTTAATAGACAGAAATTGGTTAAAAAGTACTGGCGCTAGAGGATGGATCCCTTCTGTGAATCCAAAAGTTAAAAATAAAGCTGTGGAAAAGGATTTAAAGATTGAACATTATCCTTTTTCATTCGTTTTGACGTGGGGAATTATTGCATATGCAGTACAGCCACATTTATTCTGATCTGGCAAATATAGCATTCCAAGTGTCTTCAATGTTTTAGTGGTTTATTTAGAATAGCTGTCAAGAGAAATAGCAAAAATGTGAGACTATATTGCCAATGAATAACCAATTTGATTAACTCATTTGCAGTCAGCAGGGATGCTTTAAAAATACCCTTGTCCTGATTTAAAACCATTGTTACTCATATGTACCTGTTTGTGAGTGATCAAAATGATGTATGGTAGTTGACCTGGAATAAATTAGCTCCTCTCTGCCTTGTTATTTCCTAACTCCTATGCTCAGCCTAGTATATTTCAGCTTTGGCAAACAAGCTACTGCCAGCTTTAATGAGAAAAAAAATGTCTACATTTGTCAAAACAGCAAGGATGATGCATTTTATGATACACATTTGTAAATCCAGTTTGAAAAGCTTACAAAAGAATATAATTGACATCACTACAGACTCAATAACAGCTGTAGATTTTCTTCAAGAAACCACCAGATGGCTCTATAGATAAAAATAAAGCTGGAAACCGGGAGACCATGAGTTCTAGTTCCACCTTAGTAGGCATGGAAGTCAACTGGGTGACTTTCTTTCAACCTAACCCATCTCAGAGAGAGGTTGTTGTGGGAAAAATGGGAGGAGGCAAAAGTATTGTACCTGTTCGTTTGTAAAAATAGTAAAGGCAGGACCTAGTTACCTGCGGGATCATATTCTGCCCCATACATCCCTACGACCCATCCGCTCGCACAGAGAGGGACTTCTCCAGGTGCCGTCCACCAGACAGTGCCATGGGGCGGCGCCTAGGAGCAGAGCCTTCTCTGTGGCGGGCCCAGCCCTGTGGAATGACCTCCCCCCGGATATTAGGACCACTACTGACCTCCGCTCCTTCCGTGTAAAGCTCAAGACCCACCTATTCCAAATAGCCGGCCTGGCTCAATCATAACTTCATAACGCTCCTGATGGGTTTTTTAATTCAGTAATTTTATTTAATGGGATTTTAAACTGTGTTTTTAATTGTCTTTCACTTATGAGTCTACCTCCTCCATGCACATGTATATGTCTTTGTTCTTTATGTATGTATGTTTGTCTTTATCTGTATTTTATCTGTTTTGATTGTACGCCGCCCCGAGTCCTTCGGGAGAGGGTTGCGGCTAATCAAATAAAATTATTATTATTATTATTATTATTATTATTATTATTATTATTATTATTATTATTATTATTATTAATGAATAAAAATAGATAAAACTTAACATCAATCTTGGCAGTTAATCTCAAAATAATACTGCACTATTAAAAACTGAGAAATAATTCTCAGCAAATATAAAAGTAGATTATGCAGAGATAGATGACATGTATCTTGGTCACTAACTGCTTCTAGCAAATTTATGAACTTTTTTCAACCTTTTATTGTTGTCTGTTCAATTTAATACTCTAAATCAGTGGTTCTCAACCTGTGGGTCGGGTCCCTTTTGGGGGTCGAATGACCCTTTCAAAGGGGTCGCCTAAGACCATCGGAAAACACATATTTTCGATGGTCTTAGGAACCGAGACACTAATTTTATGGTTGGGGTCACCACAACATGAGGAACTGTATTAAAGGGTCGCGACATTGGGAAGGTTGAGAACCACTGCTCTAAATGAACATATTATAAATGAAGATATTTTCAGAAAATTTGAGTAGTGTGTTCTCACTTTATTTTATTTGGGAACAAAATGTGTTAAGAAAATACCTGCCTGTGTCAGAGACTATAGTGATTCTTGTGGTTTTTTTAAAAATATTGAATATTTGCAGAACTCCCAAAGATTTTTATTAAGCAATAAGTAGATATTCTGGGTAGCAAGCATCAGTTTTTGTTATTTTTAAACTCATCTGGTACAATTGGATTGCCATGGTTTTTGCATTTGTCATTCTAGTATATTAATTCCTAGTTAGTTTATGAGATATATAATAGTGAAAGACAAAATTCATGCAGGATTATTTCAAATGGAATTGTTTCCTCATCTATCAAATTGTCCAAAATACCCTTTATTTCCTAAGTAAATTGAACCATGGCTCATTCAATCAAAGGACTTTTTGATCATTAAAACATTTGAAGATGAACCCAAATGATCATATTCTGATCATATGTACATTTTATTGCTTGCAGTATGCAATGGAATTAAAGCCTTAAATGCCTGGCCTCATCAGTTACCCAAAAATTAATTTAAAAAGTTGCTGGTTATTAAGCTCATATCCTTGCAGAAATTTCATAATTTCCTATAGAAGTCATTAAAAAATCATATTTCAGCTGACAATGATGAAACTACTATGAGAATTTTCATTGCCGTTGTATTAAATTGAGTGCCCTTGTATGAAAAATAGTATGCAGGGAGGGGGGAAAAGGGGGGGGTCAGATCTTTGTATTTGTAAAAACTATATGTGGATTTACTGTTCTACTATGACAGGGGTGTCCAAACTTGGGAACTTTAAGACTTGTGGACTTCAACTCCCAGAATTCCCCAGCCACCCATGCTGGCTGGGGAATTCTGGGAGTTGAAGTCCACAAGTCTTAAAGTTCTCAAGTTTGGACACCCCTGTACTATGGCATAAAACTTCATAAGTGAAAATGCATAGCTTCCTCCAAAAAACACCACAAGCATCAAGTAAACAGAAAGTCATTACCCATGTGCTTCACTACTTAAATGGTATTGCATTTCTGCTTGGATTAAAACAAAAAAGCTTTGTTTTAATATAACCACCTTCACTACACACTGCAACACTCAAGGCACTGTTATAGCATGGTAGCAAATAATTTACCAGTAGTGCAAGCAAAATACAGTATATAAATAATAATCTGAGAGAGAGACATTGAAATCAAGGGGCAGTCTTAATTTTATCCAGATAGCTTATTCTGCATTGCCAATGTTGGAATATATAACTGGATATACAAAATATATAACTGGATATACAGCTTTTCCTCTTGTTAATTATTTATAATTTAGACATATGTTTCAATCACTCAATGTTTTGTATGTGTCTGGAAAAAGGAATGTATTCTAGAAAACAACCTGGAGAAAGAGATATATTCTAAAAAAATCTTTCATCTTCAATACTCTGTACAGACACTGTTTCCAGTAACTTCAGCAATTTGCATGGCCACACCTTAGTAATTTGAGATTACATGAGCAGTTAAATATCTGTGGAGATTCTCAGTCATCCAGGTTATGGTGGTCCCAAGGTGCTTTTTTCAAAAGTGCCTCTTGAAAGAAGCACTTTTGGAACATGAGCAGTAAGAGCATGATCTGCACTTAGTTTTTAAAAACCTAAAAATATTATTTTATTATCATTTAAAATTCTTATCTTTAGCCTTCATATGGTGCAAAATATTATATTGGTCATGTCTATAGCACTATATGCTAGGATCCGTTTCAATGTTTCTGAAAAGTTAAATAAGGATTAACTTGTGGAGCATTTCCATTCTAATTCCCAAGTAAAATTTCATGGGGAGCTGGCTTCTGCTTAGCTCTGCTCATACTAAAAATAGTCTGACCCTAGACTACGGAACTTGTTGATTTCTATCTCTTCGATAGCTGAGCATGAAGAGAGAGAGAGAACGCTGCCAATAAAGATTATAACAGAGCTAAAAATTATACTCCTATATTCAGATTTCTGGCAGATCATAAAAGCCCAGTCAACTGTGCCTTGAATGTTAACTTTGGATACATTTGTTTGAAAATCCATTCATTTGCTTTCTTGGCTATGCATGGCATTCTCAAGAATCTTCTCCAACACCCAAGGTCAAAAGTATCAATACATTTTCTATTCCGTTTCTTCAATGTTTGAATTTTGGCTTCCATAGGGTATCGTAGGGGGAACCCTTTCCGGATAGTTTTGTTATACAGAATTGGGATACATGGAGAAAGAGTTTAGAATTTTCTTTAAAAAAGAAAAGAAAAAAAAATAGACAAACAATAGAACACAGTAGTCTTAATTGGTATTCTCTTCACTGAAATGTGTATTCAGACTGCTGTATTACAAGCTCATCTTCAGCCTATAAACTCAGATGGTTTCAGTTTACTGAATACAACAATTGTTCATGTTTGATTGCCTTCAGCAAAGCATGCAAAGGTGTTTTATTGCTTTGTTCAGTGCTATGTGCTCATTTCGCCTAGCATTAAACTCCTGCTTGGATTAAAAATTAGTCACAGCTGGGTTTTTCCCTTCTCAGTTTAATAACCCTCCAGATCCACGAAGGTTTCTCTGATTTGAAATAGTGAGAGCCTTTGGCCTGACAGAGTTATGTTGGTTTCTTTCTATAAAGATGATTTTCTAATTAGATTTTGAAAGCTTCAGCTTGCCATATTTTAAAATGTCACCCGAATAAGGAAAGGAACAGTCTTCGTGCACATTTTAAATGATCATTTATGAGTTTTTTCCAAACTACAGTTCCTCATTTGTAGCTGGCAAGCTGTACTCCCATGTGTTGTGAGGCTAATGGCAAGCAGGAATGAGTTTTGTTTTTCTCTAAATAGCAATTCTCTGTTGCTAATGCATATTCATGCTATCTTTGCTCAGTTTTGAAATGGATGGAGTTCAGTAGATGAGTGAACATAAACCACTCCCCGACCTTTAATTCGGTGCTAATTCCCAGTGTAGATCTGTTGTTGTGAGCACATCTTGTATTGACATAACATCGTGCCAGATTGGACAAGCGTTATGCTGTTCTTCATTGGTGAAGTGCCATTTTATCTCAATCAGCAACAATGACAAATTAGTTCTAATTGTTTGTGCTATAATCTGCAATGCAGGGGGGGAAATAAGAATGTTCCTTTAGCAGATTCTTATTAAGATGAAAATATATACTTAGCAGAAGCAGATTAAGGAACGGGGGAGGTGTGTAAAATAAAGGCACAGAATTTGTAAAACTTTTCATGTCCTGTCATATGAACAGTATTTAGAACTAGCCATTTTATCCAATGTATTCTGTCAAGTTCACCTTATTTTGATTTGGAGTGATGAGGACTGGTTTTCATTCAGTCCCCAATTTAAGAATGCATTTCATTCTCAAGGTTTGTCCTTAAGTTGAATTTGTATAGAAGCTGGCGCATTGTATAAATACTGTACAAGTAATACTGTGCAATGAACTTGGGCCATTGTGTATTTAACGTGAATTATTGTTTATTTAACACAAATTTTGCCACAAATCAGGCTCTTTTCTTAAATGGGTCATTCTTTAACCGGAGACTTGTTGTACTGTTATAGAACATCAAAGGGGAAGAAATCAATGCAGGTTATTTTCTAGTTGACGTTGAGTTCAAGTCTATGTTTGCATTAGTAAAGGTTAGAACAGAGCGCAGTGAAAAATAAAATGTCACCCCGCTTATGGAGCTAGCAGTATTGGGTACAGTAAGGATAAAAGGGATAGCTTTAATCCCCAATATTTTATCCCTATTAAGATTTTAGATATTATGAGATAGCACTTCTCTCATTCTCCTGGATAAGAAGCTAAATCATTGATACGAAGTTTGTATGACCCCCAAGATTTCTGTTACTTCCATCAATAGTTGCGTGGAACTATTGATGGAACTGGTTTCCTTATGCTATCTAATAATTTTGTGAGTTGCAATCTAAAAAAAATATTTTGGACTAACACTGCTACATAAGCAAATTTAGCATTGAGCGACAGATGCTGCATTGTTTCTTCTCCTTCTGATCCTGTTGGCTAGAAGAAGATGGCAGTTTATGTCTAAGTGATATCCCATGTTTCTCTATCTCTGCTCAGGGGAGACAGAGCCTTGATTTTTAGTATTGTTATACCTGCAAGGGCTTCACAAAGAAACATATTGTTTGGGTAGAAAGAGAAAGAAATCTGACCTCAGAGATTAGAATTGCTGAGGGAGCAAAGAGGGGTTTAGCAGGGAATTCAACTGAGGACAGGGAAGAAACAGGAACACCTAGGAGACAGAGGGCTATAATTTCTACATTGTGCTGCTGTTTGCTGCAAATTGCCTATTAACTGAACTTCTACTTGGCTGAGGTACCTTCAGGGAGCATATAAGGAAGCCAGTTCCCCATAGAGTAAACTTACAGAGCTGTCAAATAGGACTTCAGCAGGAAAGGTCGAACAGGAGGAATATTTTTCATTGTTGTTCATCAACAAAGATGAAAAGGCTATTCTTGGGACCTGCAGGGGATGGGCCATGTTTGTTTTCCTCTGTGAAGATGACAATAGTCCAATTAAGAATGGACTTCTGGGGGAGGTTTGGTGAATTGAAATGTCTCCTTGAAAGCAAAGCCAACAACTCAGCAAAGGTTAAGGAACCAACAAGTTGGTTTCTTGCAACGCATTCAGATAAGGAGAGGATGAGAGAGTACTCACATGTGCGAGAAGAGTGCAGAACAGTAGTTTTCTGCAGTCTGAACACCATGAGATAATGGGATTGGCCATATTCTCACAACCGAGATGGAGCCTTTAAGTTTAAGGCCACTAAGATTGCAAGCCACCCTTTCTACTCTCCTTCCAAAATTGCCCATTAATTATCGTAAAGCTCTTAGAGACCTTCAGAATGAAAAGTTTGAAAAGTCTTTAGGTGAGTTTATCTTGAACCAAAGAAAAATTAATTATAAGCTTAAAAATATAAATCAACAGGAAAAAAGCTAAATAAGATTTTGATCTAAGAATGTTATAAATAGATTTAAGGGTCCAGATAAATTTGGAATGTTGTTGACTTTTGCCATAAGACTTTAGAATTGCGGTAATTATAAAAAAATAAATACCGTCTGCTATCCTGGCTATTGGAAGTCATATCAAAGATAGGTTACTTTATGATTTTAGAAACGACACCAGAGGGGACTAAAGATAATAAGCAGAAGAAAGAAAGGACATGTACGCCTCTTCTTGATGTCAGTATTTTATGGGGACTGGGACTTAGAAAATGAAAAAAAATGTTATCAGAAACCTTAAAAGATACATTTTAACAATGGAGCCAGAAATTAATATCTAAAATATCACTGCTGTCAGTAATGATGTCTGCTTCTAGGGATAGAGTGTGTTCAAGATATGTTAATAAAGGAATGATTGATGTGTAACACATTTTATCTGACAGGATAAAATACAGAAAGTGAAACTACAAATGACAGGCGAAGAGAATTATTTGGAAAAGGACACTAGAAAAGCAAAAGAAACTGGCTGAGACTTTAAAAATTAAAGGGGAAATTCAAATGATAAACCAAGAGAATGACCTAGAAAATGTTTACTTATTGGATCTACAAAAGAAGCATGATGAAGTCTTGAAGCAATCTGTGATAGAATAAAAAAGAATTAAGGAGAAATCAATTCCTTTGATAGTTTGTGATTAAATTAAAGAAAGGAAGGAATATAAAGTTGATTTACCTGATCAAGATTAAAATTAATTAAGTTTTCTTTTGCAAATTTTAGCAACCCTTTATGGACATTCTTGCTGATACCATGATTGAAAAGTTGGCATTTAATGGATTTGCCTATAGATAAAGAATAAGGGCTGAAGAGATATCTGTTTGTAAATGTATAAGTGGTGGAGAGTTACTAAATTTGTTTATAATGAAGGTCACTCCTTTATATGTTTCTTTTCTTTTTATTCTCTTTTTGTTTTTCCTACACTTTTTATTTTCCCCTCTTAAGTTTAGTTTGTATTAGTTTGACTATTGTAATCAAAATTCTTATTAAAAATTATATTTTAAAAATTGTTCAGTCAAGAGTGTTTGGGTAGGAATTCAAGGAAGTGGTGACTACAATGATATTATCCTTTGCTATAAACTGTAAATCAGGCGTACCTAAGGATAATCTCCTCTTGAACCAGGTAGCCAAATTTCAGGTAGAAGAAATGATGGGAAGTAATCTGACCAAGAATGGAAGTCCCCCCAAATTCCTCAGTGATCCTGCTGTTTCATTTTCCAAAAGAGGCATGGGGATCTGTTCTCCTAGACTGGGTCCTAACCAATAGAAAAGAAATGTTTGAAGAGATTAAAAAATACTTATCCAAGTTAATTGCTAACCATAAACTCACCCTAATGTGAAGTTTCAAATAAATTTGACCACTAACCACAAGAAAACCTAATCCAAACCTTACCCATATGCCAATATCAATATTAACCACTGCACCAGCGCAAAAATAACTGTGATATACAACTACTAACCAGAAAAACACACTTATACTATCCCTCAAACTTAGCTATAGATGTATTTCTGAAAATTTTGAACAATCAAGAGTAAAATCCAGCTAAAATGAAGTTCAGAAAGAACAAAGTTTAAGGGCTTTGGTATCAGTCCTAAGGGGTCATTGCTAAAAACGTAAGAAAAAAATGACTAGGAATTAACCAATAAGTTAATGGCATCGTTTCTTCAATATGTTTACTCAGTTTTGACCTATGTGAGCCAAATACTTCACTTCTGAGTAAGTATATAAAGGATTGTCATCTTAGGCATTGAGTATTACTGAGGCAAGAGTTAGCAACTCTTCTTAATTTGCCTCAGACTCTACGAAATACCCTCACAAAGAATGTTTTGTAGAGAATGGCCTGCAGAACTGTCAGGAGGAAATAACCAGACACATTCATTCCGTTCAAAGCACAGAAGAGTTTGTCATTACTACTTCAGTACAAGACTCTAGTCAACTAACCGTCAAAGTTAAATTGGCTCTAGATATGGGTCAACAGATTTCACAGGGGGTTAGACTTGGATCTCTTGTGGCAATGCAATGACTCCAAACTGATGACTTGCTTGACTCTGACTTTCAGATCTGCATGCTTTTCTATAAAAACTGCCACTGGCATTTAAATATCTAATGACAACTCTTCATAGAGACAGAGCTTGATGGTTCCAGCCATCCTTGTCTAGCTCTAGTGCTTGACTTTTAACTTTCACACTGTGAATCAAAACCTTAGTTTTTTTGCATGCTATTTAATCATGTCAGTGACTACGTTGCTTAGAGACAAGATGTAAAAATTAATAGGCTAGGATACTCCTGCATTTTATTTAAGCACAAGGGCATTTTCACAGAGAACAAGATGGGCAAATGATGACAATGACATAATTGTGCAACAGCTTGTGACTTACACACTTGCATGATTATCTCATTCCATGGATTTTAGAATCATCACTGTTTGCTGGGTAAGTTGGTAAGTTGCTATTTGCAACACATTTTCGCTGAGGAAATTTCCTGGAAAACACTAGTATTAGTAGGCTGTTTATGGCAAATGTCCAGTGAAATCAAACTCTTTCTCTGGACAGAAATTCAATCAAGGCAGAAATAGATTTTGGTGGGATTTCTTTTCAAATTGGCATTAGGCCAGAGATCTATACTTTAATTTGTGCAGTTGCAACTCTTCAACTTTATATGCTTCAGAAACAATCTGCCTACCAAAGCTTTTAGAGCCCCTGTCATAGTAGAAAAGGCTCTAAAAAGCTTAATTAAAAGAGGAAACCGAGAGGAAAAACGTTATTTTCTATCAACAAGTATTGTATAGAGTGCCACTTGTCTAGTCTGTACTTTACAAAATAAATAGCAAGCTCACAAGAAGTCAAGGTCTCTGTTGTATACATCAGACAATGCATGCAAACCCATGAAATCTGCATGAAAAACCATTTCTTTGAACTTCACTTGAAATGTGAAAAACCTGCTGGTGGTTTTGATCTTATACTGTCTAATTTCCTCCTCTGCTAAATGTGAATTTCCTTCAAGTTTTTCACATCTAACATTTTAACCTCAAGAAATGAAGCCAGGGTGTTGGCATGATCAAGCCCCTACAACGTACTACTGGAACCTTTCTAGCCATGAGTTCTCTGTTTCGGCTCCTTGTTGCCAATGGTTGGTTACCTACATTTTCTGAGTGAAGAAGCAAACAAGCAGTCAGGACCAGAAACATAGTGGAGAAGTTTCTGTTCCCGTTTCTTTTTCCTTCTGCTTTGGGTCCAAAGTAAGAAGGCAAAAATGAACAGGAGTGAAATTTAGGGAGACTGTCTCTCTGAGAAACATGCAAACCGGGAACTTCTCCTTTTTGAAAGTGATGGGTCTTTCAGAAGTGGGTCTTAAGACATGTTCCTACCATAGCTCCCATCATAGCCAGGATGTTCAGATGAGATTGTAGGAAGTAAGGATCAATGTAAAGACTTTCATCATCCATCTTTAAGTTCTCATGCTGATTATTTCTTCTTTTTGCGCTCAGCAAAATATTGTTTGTCTTGAAATGAAATAGTTTGATGTGTATATAAGCATGTCTGAATGTGAAATGTGTGGTATTGAGAGTGATTCATTCCATTTTGTTTTTATTCGTGTTTCTCCTCTCCCTTGACTTAGGTCTGCCTTATGGGTGGGAAAAGGCGTATACAGCAGATGGAATCAAATACTTCATCAAGTAAGTACATCACTTTCAGAAGGCAGTTATAAAATATATAAATAAAATAAAAGTTTATAATCTTGGATGCATGTGGCCACTAAGGAATATGATCAGTATGCTAGTAAAAGAAGAGAAATATGCTCTAGTTAGCACATGAGGAGATGAGGAGATTCTTCCTGTTCAGTGTTAGACCAAGCCATCTTGCTACCTCCAAGTCATACACATTTGATGTTGATTGCAGGCAAATTAAGATTCGCATAAAAGAGATGTAAACATATAACCTTGTTCAGAAATGGTTCCCACCTCTTAGTTATGTTGCTGCTGCTAATCTATTAATTATTAATGTTTATCTTAGCATAGACTCTCAGAGCACACCCATGTACCAAAGCAGATCACTTCACTCAGATCGCATGCGCCACCTCCGTGCATGTGCACAGCCTTCCGCACCTGTGCTTTTGGCGAAAAAAGGGCCTAAATGGGATGCCGTAGAGCCGGTGCAAGTGGGTGGGACCACCCCCGATTTCCGCTACCAGTTTGGCTGAACTGGTAGAATACCACCTCTGACTTCACTTTGCTGCATGACAGAAGCAATGTGATTAAAAGGGAGCATGTGCAAACAGAGGCTTGACTCAAAAAGCAATAAGCTTTTTTTCATTGAGTTCAAAGCTCTTCTCAGAATGCAGTTTAGAGGCTGGTCAGTAAAAGGTTACTCTGCTTCTTAGCATTTTGTTTCTATAAAAATACGGGAACTATTTCTTCTTTCTGTCCTACACCTCCTTCATAATATGTGTGTAGTGTTGGGGGGTTGAGTTTGGTGTCAGTTTGTGTGCTTGTTCTTCGTATTAATCAATGTCATGTCATCACTCAAAAGGTGTTATACATTTATCAACAGCAAACTTTTATCACTGAAACAAAATGAATGTGTGAAATTTCATCTCACTCAATTCAAACAAATGACTTTTAAAAATTTTCCCCAAAACTGAGTGATACTGTGAGATATATTTTTGCAGAAGTCTAAAATAGGTTACTAATCTTCAGGAAGGATGGTGATTTCTCCAGTCCTCCTCTCCCCTTAAAAATTAATATTGATCCATTTTCTCCTTTGTCATTTAAATCTCTGGTAACTAACAGATTCTCTTAATAAACTTCCTTTGGAATAGACCAGTCCTGAAAGAATTTCGCAGACAGAAGCACTCTTAAAAGAAATGTAATGGGTGGAAACAGGAAACAGGATTGCCAAAAGGTTTCAAAAACTTAAAAGAATTTTTTTTAATTATATATATACATAATAAATATACACAGCATCTTACAAACAGTGACACAGCATTTCCATTTATACAACACAGTTTTTATGAGTAAACATCCACATTTCAGTCAGCTAATCCCAAAGGGAATTTGGCAAATTTTCTTTAGATTAGAACATACAGTGCATTTTTATGTTATAGAGGAGCCAGAATATTGATGCCATATGGCACATATAGCTTGGAATTACTCCTAATATTGCCCTTTTGGTGTTATTTGCTTCACCTATTGCTTGTATATATTTAGCTGTTCCTGGGATATGGGTAAAAGTAGTTTGTTTCTCTTTTATCAAAACTATCCACTGCTAAATAAAAGGGGCTTTAACTCTTCTAGTACTAAACAATATCAAAATAAACAATAACCAGAACTTCCAATAAGATGACTAGAAAAAAGAGTTGGCACTTCATTAGATGTCATCCATTAGGTAGTTTTGAGATTGTTTTGCACGGTCGCTTCTACATACCTGAACCTTTTTTAGATTGGAGGTTTATTTACAATTTTAGATTATCTATCCATCTATCTATCTATCTATCTATCTCACTCACTCAACAAAGACAGAGAGGTAGATTTAACAAAGGGGTAGTCAGTAATCAAATTGGATCTCAATAGATATTCAGACTTCAAAGATTACTCCTTCACATATACTAGAACAGTGATGGCGAACCTATGGCACACGTGCCACAGGTGGCACGCGGAGCCATTTGTCAGGGCATGCGAGGCGCTGCCCTGTCAGCTGGCCAGCGCGCATGCACGCGCTGGCCAGCTGAGTTCACTGTTTTTAAAAGCCATTTTTCGCCCTCCCCAGGCTCCAGAGGCTTTATAGGAGCCTGGGGAGGGCGAAAAGAGCCCCTCGCCCCCCCCGGAGGCTTCCCTGAAGCCTTCGGAACGCTTAAAACGGCCCTCCAAGCAAACCGGAAGTCACTTCCAGTTTGCTCGGAGAGTCGTTTTGAGCGCTCCGAAGGCGTCAGGGAAGCCTCCGGATGGTCCCTGAAGCCTTTAGAACGCTTAAAACCACCTTCCGAGCAAACCGGAAGTGACATCCAGTTTGCTCGGAGGGTTGTTTTAAGCATTCCGAAGGCTTCAGGGAATTTTTACAATTAAAAGCCTTTTTACAATTAAAAGCCTCTGGACGATCCCTGAAGCCTCCGGAGGGCCTCAGGGGGGCGGGGGAGGCTCTTTTTGCCCTCCCCAGGCTCCTATAAAGCCTCTGGAGCCTGGGGAGGGCGAAAAAAGCATGTACAAATCGGGGGGGAGCGCCTGTTGTGTGCGCATGCGTACTGGGGGGGTCATGCATTGCATTATGGGTGCGGCATGCCCACACACGACCCCCCCCCCTGCGCTCCTCCCACTTGTGGCACACGAGCCAAAAAAGATTCGCCATTGCTGTACTAGAATATCCCCTGGGAGGATTTCTGCCAAATATGGTAGCAGGAGAAAAACACTATTTTTAAGCCAGAACACTTTAGACTGACTTCTGCCTGCCTCAGCAAAGAGTTAATGACAAGATGAAAGTGCCTTTGTGAGAACATGTCCTCCACAAACTGTTAATTGGTGGCAAACAGGATGTTGGAAGGATCCATAGACAGGCATGAATCAGCAGTCACCTCTCAGGGCCAGTCAGTTATCCAGACCACAACCAAAAATTGCGGCCATGTTCCAAAAAGATATCCTTTCCTTAGAAAAGAAGAGTCTCAAAAATATTTTTAATCAGATGGTCCCATTCAAACTTTAGTTTAACATGTGTATATTATATAAAGAAAAATTAGTAAAAGAAGTAAATTTTAGTCTCTTCTCTCACTCTTTGGTATTGGAAATAGCTGCAGTTATGAGGGCCTTAAAATTATTTCCCACTGTTCTGTTTCCAGTGTACAAAATTAGGAACATGTCTTGGTTGTCATGGTAATTATAATTCCCCATATCATTCTAACTTTTAATATACTGTGCCTGAATACTTCAGTTTATAGCTTGGGGCTATTTTCTCAATTGCATTTCAACTGAAGGTGATGGGTTAAATTATATGTCACTGTTGTAAGGGAAGAGACTAGTAAATGCAAGGGTATTATTAACTCAGCAGATAGCTTGAATCCGTAAGTTTGAATAACAATAAATGCAATAAATGCTTTACAGAAATGGCATTGACTATTTTTAAACTGGAATAGTAAAAAAAAACCTCTTCTTCAGGTTTGAAATTGACTCATACTGACCACACAGGGACAGCCATGTTATTTTCTTGACAATGTTGTTAAGACACCTTCTGGAACGTTCTTTCAGTTTCACCAAACAAACCTACACTTCTGGAATATGCTGGTGATCTCTTATTACAGGCTGTCTTATGTTTATGTTGGAAAAGATGTTTCTGTCTATTAATTTAGAAATAAATTCTAAAACAAAAGTATACAGCATAATCAATTAGGTATTTTATGAAATATAATGTCCTAAGAGTTACTTACTTAATCTGAGATGTCAAACTTTGGTATAGATTTCCCAGTCTCTCTGTTAATGTTCTGTTAGAACTTTAATCTGCATTATTTGCTAAGACTGGCATGTAAAATAATATATGATCCTATAGTCATGCTTGAGCTATAGGAGACTGCCGCACAATTCACTGTGAGCTTTCTTGCACATGATCTCTTAGAATGAATGGATACTACAAAGCAAGTAATGATTTGCACAGATTTTATTCAGTAAGATAAACATTTTTTAAAAACCATCCTTATACGTTTTCTCATTGGAGTTTCCTATTAGTCCAATGCAGTATTAGTATGGGCTAACATAATGAAACACTGCAACTAAGAGCTGCAGTGGCACAGTGGTTAGAGTGCAGTACTGCAAGCTACTTCTGCTGCTTGCCGCTGCTTGCAATTTGGCAGATCGAATCTAACCAGGCTCAAGATTGATTCAGCCTTCCAGCCTTCCGAGGTTGGTAAAATGAGGACCCAGATTGTTGTGGGCAATATGATGACTTTGTAAATTGCTTGGAGAGGGCTGTAAAGCACTGTAAGGTGGTATATTAAGTCTAAATTTTAAAAAAACAAGAACTTGCCTAATTTTTCTACTGCAGTCACTGAATCAGCCTTCTTTTGGTGCATAGCAATTTCCCGCATATTTAATTATAATTCCATTGTGCCCATTTTCTACAATACTACAGTTTAAAAGGGGAAAGCTCATAAAAATTCACATATTTTTCAATCCAATTTTCCCTTACAGTGCCTGTGCGCAGTTGTGTGCATAATTATGGAACCAAGAACAGCATATGCATAATCGCGAGAAGCACATACTGAATGATAACTGGTTTCTAATATTCGTTATTAGCCTGAAAAGTGGAAGAGTTAGGTCAGTTCGAAAAATGTAGATCAAGTACCTCAGCACTCGACTGCTTCAAAATTCGTCAAACTCGTCAAATTCGGTATTTAACACATTTTGAAGCAGAAATCTTGTCCCAGCACTTGTCTTTCTCCCAATAGTCGACACGCAAGGAAGAATTTGCTAACATTGGCTGCTTCGTGACTTGCTATTTCTTCTGGCTGAAATAGTGGGTCACCGGGTTAGTCGTGGTTTTCTCAATACCCATCGCTTTTAGTATTCATTGCATCTTCTGAAGCACATTACCAACAAGTACCAAGTACCCCTGTACATTCTTTCGTATCCCTCTTCTTCATTCCCAAGGACATGCAGGTTAAGGATTTTATCACTTAAATCGAATGATGGTACATGGTTTTAAAGTTGATTGATTATGCCTGATACGATGCAGCTGGAGCGTAAGTGAAAGTTTACGCATTCTGTGATGATTATGCTCAATCCTGTGTTTTGCACCTTTTTTTACAATTAATATTAAAGCACATTTCTGCAAAGATAAGCAGTTTGAAATGTAAAGCCAAAGAGAAATAGGATAAGGCATTTAATACGGCATGAAGCTTCATTTTGCAAAGTTTGGATTTGTTCCCATTATTAGAACATATTATAAAAAAGGAGGAAAGAGATAGAATTATGTACCCAATTGATGTAGAATATAAAAGCTGCCTTTTCTTTGGTGAAAAGCGTAATTTTGTACACCAAGTATGCTTAATACTGAACGGCCTTCCTAGATAATCTCACAAACCATGCAGTGGAGAAAACAGTACTGTTGTTTTATGTGCTGTGCTGTACATATGTACTGTATCACAGGCAGATTTTTTTGTCCCCCTTCAATCAGCAACTCTTACAAAGTCACTACTATTCTTTCACAGATACTATTACTTACATCTGTATACATTTTTAAAATTTTGCTGTTTCAAAAAAGAAAGCTCCATCTCTTTGATTTATATGGGCTACCACCGTTGGCAGTCCAGGAATGATATTTTGGAACAGATAAGAATTTACAGGTTATACAAACTTGTGGTTTCCAGGAATGCTTGTCAGTTCCAAAATATCGTTCCTGGAAACCACAGTTTGTATAACCTGTAAATAGTTGAGGCCTTTCTTTGGAGAAAAATAAGTGTGGTATCTCTTTATCTAATCTCTGAAATGTGTGAAGAGCTTGTTCCTCGTCATGTATAATGAAACCAGGATGGACAGGTGTGCCAAAGTATTGACACGCCTTCACTATTTCCCAAAGAATTCCAATTTGTCATGAAATAAGGCATGAAACTCATGCAAGTAAATGTCATCTGCCTTCTAGAATCCATGTGTAGCAGACACATTGTTTAAGATGAACAATTTCACATGCTCTTGTCAATAATAAAACAAAACATAAGCATAAAAGATTGGATTTCAGAGATAGGTGAGTTAGCAATATATTTTAACACACACACACACACACACACACATGGGCTACCATATATATGGTCAATCAGAAAATGTCACATTTCGGATATTTTGAAAAGGCTTGGTTAATATTAAAAAAATCATTTTTAAATATTTACAAAATCAGGTGAACTTGGGATATGGTTGTAATTCTAGGGTCTTTTGTGCAGTATTTTCTAACCTTTTTCTTAATTTGGTGTACGGTAAATTATTTTATATTATTTTATGCATGTCTGTCTGAAAATGGATCAGTACAAGTATTTGGAGAAGCATTAACATAGTCGATAGGTTAAACTAGCATGCCTGGGAATCCTTGTGATGTTTGTTGTGGTCTGGCCTACCTCAAAAGGTATAACAATAGCATCTTGAAAACTTGTCTATGTTTCCATTCTACTCCCTCTTATGCTAATAAAATAAAGGAGGGGTTATTCTCAGTTTCTTAGGCTTGCTTTGAGTCTGGACCATCTAATTGCTTATCCAAATCCCTCATTAATGGTTCTTTTGTACCAAGTTCATTTCTGAATTTACAAATACATTGCAAAGGGATAGAGATGGGAGAGGGAAAGTCTGCGGAGTAACACAGTGAAAGACTACATGGGAGACAATTTACAAGCATGATGGCGTATAGCACATTAAAAGAAGAGGATCCAAAAGTTGTTGGAGCCCATAATAGTGCTTTTATAAAAGTGAGAGCAAAGCAGACATCTGGGCTTGTTCCCATTGTGTGCCAGCAATGCACCTCTGGATTCTCTGTCAGGCAATCTAGAATTTGCACACAAGAATTAATCGTCACAAGTCAGACATCAGGACTCAACAAGTACAAAGTAATAATGGAGCATTTTAACTTCTCAGGGCATCCTAATAGAAATCTCAGAGAAGCAATTTTGGAACAAAGAAACTTTGCTGGCATAATTGAGCATAAGAGGTTTTAGGTTATTTCAAATGGTCTGAACAAACACAATGAATCTAACACATTACAATTTTTAATTGATAAAATACTTTTTGACCAGATTTTTCCCCTGATTTTTGATTATGATAAAAACCTGCTGGGCCTGAATTAAGAGGTACAGATTCTGACTTGGCCTCGTGCTTTTCAGTGAAAGGGCTATTTCTGATTATTACCATTCCTGAGGTATAAATAATGATTTAGTTCCCAGCTGTGTTTTTCACAACGTCTGCTTGGAGGAGCTTGACTGGCAGGCTGAGTATTCTTGCTAATGAAAAAATGGGCATAACAACATGAAAATGGACTACAGCAATTTAATACAAAGGAAAGATTAGCGCAATACTGGCTTTTATGCAATTTCCTACATGGTAAAGCACAGTCAGAAATAAATTGATTCAGCTTCTAGACAGATGATGATGTCCATCTAGAAAACAGGCCTGAAGCTGGTGCAAAACTGGCATTTTCAAGAAGTCAGGACACTTCAAAAATCCTTTTTTTCCCCTCCATCAATCTAGTTAAGCCACCGAACAGCCTAAGCAAAACTCCAAAATGCCAATTTATACAAAGTAAATTCTGAACATCCTTATCCAGTCACATAAAGAATATATTTTTGCCACTTGTTACCAATACTTTACCAAGCTGCTTTTTGCATCCTTATTTTCCTTATTATCTGTTTTTGAAATCTGGCTGCATATCCTGGACATTATTTGATCCTGCTTTCCCCTGTTATATGTCTATCCAATCTTCTTTCATTTACCCCTTATTTCTTTGTAATAGGCCATATTCTGAAGCAAAGATAGGTAGGATAAGAGCAAGATAAATCCTGCTGATTTTTTTTCACATCCAATAGTTTAAGAATCCAGAAAAGCTACTATTCTGCACGCCCTGTTGGATGATTGAAATTTCCTTAGCTATACAGAAATAGAACAACTATGGACTGGCAAAACAATGGAAGTAGAAGCAATTTACTTCCTATTGGCTTCTCGGTTGAGTTTCCTTATGGAAAGCTGGCAGGGAGCATCAAAAACCTTTCTTCCTTCAACCCTTGCTACTTTCTCACTGTTCCTCCTTTCTTCCTCTCTCCTTCCCCCTTCCTTCCTTCCTCTCCCACACTTCCTCCCTCTCTTCCATCCTTCTTTGCTTGCTTGCTTTCCGCCCTCCTCCCTCTCTCTCCCTCCTTCCCTCACTTCCTCACTGCACCTCCCTCTTCCTCATTCACTCCTTTCCTTCTTCCCTGTCTTTTTCTATCTTCCCTCCTTCCTGATTCCCCATTTTGCTTGTGGGAAACTTGCAGGGAGAAAGTCAGCGGGGAAGCCAGCAGGAAGTTGCAAGCCCAAGGCCAGCAGGCAGGTAAGTGACTGCTTCCGGATGGCGGAGGGAATCAAGGATCTGCAGGTCAGGAATGGTAGACAGGAGTGCACAAGCAGTGCCTTGTGGGTTGGGAAGGATGTGTGCACTAGAGATGGCATGTGATTTGAGGAGGGAGCTTAGGTTGGGAAAGGTGCCCCAGGATGCACAAGAAGTGCTGTGTGGATTGGGGAGGGCGCATGAGGTGCAGGGCAGGTTAAGAAGGGTTCATGAAGGTTATGGAGGTAAGAGGTACCATGCAGATCAACTAGGGCACCAGCACAGGTTAAGAAGAATGTATGGGAGTAGGAAGAATATGAGAGGTGCCATGCCAGTTAGGAATGGCAGACTGGGGTGGGTGGGTGGGTGTTGAATGGGTTCTGGAAGTGATCTAGTGAAGAGAAGGAATTGAGGAAAACTTGTGGAGAAAGAATTAAGGTAAACTTCAGAAAAAGGATTCCCTCCCAGATAAGGAAGTGCAGGGTTTAGAGTAGAATAGCTGAAGAAAGAGAAGATAAAAGAGACAAACAATGTTCAGTGCCTTAAGAAGTAACCATTTTTATTCTTTCAGCATTTTTGTGGATTGCTTCCACTTTAAGATGGATTTTATCAATGTATTCATTAATGGAAGGCTGAAAAGAACTAGGATGATAACAATAAGCAATATTGTATGAAAGGATGAGAAGCAGAGAGGAAATATTGGCCAGAAAGAAAGCAACCAC
The DNA here is from genome assembly GCF_964273705.1 of Natrix helvetica. Taxonomy (NCBI): domain Eukaryota; kingdom Metazoa; phylum Chordata; class Lepidosauria; order Squamata; family Natricidae; genus Natrix; species Natrix helvetica. Next base: position 226,280,320 of record NC_138548.1, read on the forward strand.
AGTATCCTTGTCAATTCTATACAATAAAAGCCAAGATCAGCAACACCCTATTTATAGTTGTGAGAAAGGAAAATGTTTACATGCAGTTGCAGGAACAGAAAGGAGAGAAAATGAAAGGCTTACCTGGCTTTAAGCCAATGAAAAAAATAAAATTTTATTTTATTGTTACATCTACCCATCTTGCAGATATAATTCTGGCTGTCTTAACAAAATTTAGGAACAATACAAAATAAACAATAGCCAAAAGCAAGGACAAGCATGCTATGCCAACCAAAGAAACTAGGAACAACCCATCTGGGCGAAGCTGTCCTCTTAACATTGAGACCTGGGAAAATAGCCAGTTCTTAAGAGCGTTCCAAAAAGCCAACTTAATCCTGGGTTGAGCCATAACAGAAAATGTAACACTAAATAGAAATGTATCTCTGTCCTAACTCAGTCTTCTACCTTTGATGTGACAGAAACTAACTTCTGATAAAAAGATAATGCAGGAAAGTTGGTACTGGTGGCAAATAGTTCTTTTTTTCCCCTTTTCATCTGTCTTAAAATCAGAATATATTATTTCTATAATATTGCTTTGGGACTTTGTAAGTAGGTTTTACTACAAACTTCGCCTAGAATTTGACAAATTTTAATTGAGGAAGAAATCACCCAAAGATCCCACATAAGATGTCTTCTGAAATGACAGGTACAGCTGTGTGAAAAAGTCCTGAATGCTTTACGGTTTATTACATTTTTTGGATAGCCCATTGATTTTATGATATTTTATGCTAACTGCTATGCAAATATTGTTACATTGAAATAAATAATGGTGGTTTTTAAGTGAAAAGCATACGCTTTTTGCAATTTGGTGCTGTTTGGATGGGGATTGAGAATTTTCTTGCATGCTTACAATGCATGCTTACAATGTCTATGAAAACAGATAATACAATACATACAATAGTAGAGTTGGAAGGGACCTTGGAGGTCTTCAACCCCCTGCCTAGGCAGGAAACCCTATACCGTTTCAGACAAATAGCTATCCAACATCTTCTTAAAGACTTCCAGTGTTGGGGCATTCACAACTTCTGGAGGCAAGCTGTTCCACTGATTAATTGTTCTCACTGTCAGGAAATTTCTCCTCAGTTCTAAGTTGCTTCTCTCCTTGATTAGTTTCCACCCATTGCTTCTTGTTCTACCCTCAGGTGCTTTGGAGAATAGTTTGACTCCCTCTTCTTTATGGCAACCCCTGAGATATTGGAACACTGCTATTATGTCTCCCCTAGTCCTTCTTTCTCTTAAGCTAAACATACCCAGTTCCTGCAACCGTTCTTCATATGTTTTAGTCTCCAGTCCCCTAATCATCTTTGTGATTAACTTTGAGATTAACTGATTCATACCCAGTGGCATACGTGTTGCAATTACTAAGGCCGATTCTAGTGTTTTGTTAACATTTTTATTGTTTGTGGTCCTGAAAAGGACCTTTTAGGAAACCAAACATGGTTACTAATATGAAATTGGCCAGCCCTTATTGCTTATTACCAGGCGGCATCGCTTCAGCATAGACTGTATAAGCCTTTGCACGTGATCTTTGGTGACAATATGGTGCCAGGCTGTAATAATGGATTCAATCAGTTCCTGCTTGGTTTTCAGATGCTTCTTGCTTATTTCGTAACCAATCTTGGCCCACAAGTTCTCAATTGGGTTCAAATCTGGGCTCTGAGCTGGCCAATCCAGGAGTCGAACACCATGCTTCTTCATCCACTGCTGGACGGACTTGGCTCGATGATCTGGAAGTAAAAGTCCTTCCCTACAAGTTGCTGAGCTGAAGGAAGCATGGTCTTTTCCAGGACTTCAACATACTGCTGGAATTCATGATTCCCTGCATGATTTGTATCAAACCAATACCAGAAGCAGCAATACAGCCCCAGATCATCATGTGCAATGGATGCTTCACAGAGAGATTCAGGCAGTATGGCCTAAATTAGTCAGCTGGAATTCTTCTGACATACTTATTGCACTGATTCCCAGTCAAGTGGAAATTGCTCTCGTCACTGAAGATGACCTTGGCCCACTGTTCGTTGGTCCACTTGGCATATGTCTTGGCCCACGCATGTCGACGAGAGCAATGAGCGTCTGTGAGCAAAGGTTTATTTCAAGCCCTGCAGCCTTTGAGCCCTCTGGCAAGCAGTCTGCGACGCACTGTGCTTGTGCACACTTTTACATCACATGTTTCACCCCAAATTCTTGTAATCTGAAGGTGAGGTGAGCTTCCTGTCAGCCATCGAAATGCGTTGCAGAGCCCAATCTTGCCATTTTGTCGACTTTCTTGGTCTTCCAGAGCAGAGCCTGTCATCAACTGAACCTGTTGTTTGGTATTTTTCAACCACTCTGCTCACTGTGGTGCGATGGCATTTCACTCTCTTGGCTGTTTCTGTACAGGAGTAATCCTCTTCATGAAGCACAATGATGCAATGCCGCTGCTCAGTACTGATGAAAGCAAAGGCCTTCATCCTTGCCTGCATCCAGAGCTAAATTAAATTTCTCGATGCTTTTCATGTTTATTTATAGTCAGAGTGTATGACAATATTGATTGGCTCATAGATTTAGCCGCTGTGCATTTTGATTGGTCAGCCAAAGCTCCCTGCTGATTGGCTACTTTCAATCCTAACATTCTCAAAAATTCAAGTTATGTTTGTTTTAGCACATAAACTCACTCAAAACCTTTAAAAGACTTTGGTTATATTAATAAAAATTATGCATCTCAATCTAACTACAGAAATTTTCATCAAAGTACTAATTTTGCATGGTTTCTATGAGTGAAAAGTTGATTAAACATATAAATACTGCTTAAAACTGAAAGCATGCAGGATTTTTTCACACAGTTGTATGCTATTTGGCTTTCTTGGTACCCATTTTGCCACATTTCCACAATGAAAGTGCTTCTGTTTAACCTTCTTTGACCTTGCAATACCAGCCTTCTCCCCAGCACAGGCTACCTATCCCCCACAATAACAAAATCAAAACTCCAATAACCTGTGCAGTAATGGTCACTGATGCTTAAATATATCTGGAAAGCCACTATTGAATGTACAAAATGTTACTAATTAAGCAAGTGATTGCACTGTACTGCTGACTAAAGTACCCGAATATTTGAGAATATGTACACTAGGAGAAACTAAATAGCTCTAATTATTCTGAACGAAAAATATCTGAATTAAATTCTGCTTTGGCAAAAACAAGTCTAAATAGAAGTTGCAGAAAACACAGAATTTTCTTTGACCTCATTCTGCAATTACCTTTGAAGTTTTAAAATCATTGTTCTCCTTGTTGGATCTATTTTTTAAAAAAAAAAATTATCACATTGTACAAATCTATTGACTTTTTTCTTGCCAGATTTGGCTCCATTTATAGGTAGCTCTCAACTGGAAATGGAAATCTGGTCTTAAATTGAGCATTCCATGTCACTAGACCCATTTTTACAACATTTTTTGCGGCAGTCATTAAGTGAATCCATTCTTCTGAATGGTTGTCTTTTGCCTGGAAAATATAGATCACATAACTATGTGACACTGCAGCCAGTCATAAATCTCAGCCAGTTGACAAGTGCCCAAAGTGCAATCACATGACTGCAGGAAGCACAACATGTTATAACAGCTGGAAGCGCTTCATACACTTTATAGATGGTTTCTTGAGTGATCGATGGTAAATAGATTTGGATCTGGTTATATTAGAACAAATATTGTGTATTGTAGACATGAATAATATGCGTAATGTTGTATGTAAACAATGCCATGTTGACCTTTGAGAATGCTAATGATTTACACATAAATTACGTGATGCAACAAGAAGCACAAATCTGAAAATTTAGGTATCAAAGACCAAGGTGGATTATTTATTTGATTGACAAGAAAAACCATTGCAATTTATAAGCAAGTACATTAAATTCTCTACCCTTTTCTGAAGAAATGGAAAATTTTTAAGATGTACAAATGTTGGAAATTTTGTAGGAGTGAAGGTTCAAATGAGTGAAACTATAAAAGTGCATGCTTCCTTTATTGCTGCATTGCTGTGAGAGTTGACATATAACAAATATGGAAGTTGGATTCAATAAAAATGGAATATTTAATGAAGTACTTTGGTTAAAAACAAGAGGAGATAGCATCAGGAATGAATCAGTGCTCATTAAAAATGGAGTAAAGGAAAAATAAGTGGCCAATACATTTGGGTTTGATCATATAGAGAATTTATGAACACCCAATTGCATAAGAGAAGGAATGAATAAATTAAAAGGAGGAACGAAAAAGTCATAGTTGGATGGAGCTGGTGCGTTCAAAAATAAAGAGGTTTAAAGATGCCACCCAATATTTAGATGTGATGAAAGAGTGGTTTGAAAAGATAGAAAGATATGGAAGAGTGATACTGAATGGGGTTAGTATAAATTAGATTTAGTTTCCCTTTTCTGATTTTCTGCCTAAATTGATTAAATTTAGAAAGAAAATCAGAGAACATCTCAATCAAATGGATTAGGAAGGTGTAAATTCATTCATACATATGGGACTTCTCTTTTTCAGAATGCCAACCAGACAGACATGACATTTGTGCATATGTGTTTTGTGTGGTTGATGCCAATTGGCTACATAAGGATTTATAAATAATGAATTCACTATTAGTTATTTAATATTCTTCTTATAGCTGGGAAGAGCAGATGGGAATTAGCCATGTAAGTGCCTGTGTTCACCAACAGGTAGAGTGTGGCCTAAATCTAACTTAGAATCATGGGCTAGGAGAAATGTTTCAAGCAACACTAAGAGAGAGGCTATCATACTATTTTATTTCTTAGAGGTACAAAGTAAGTTTTATTTATATTTATTAGAGTAAAATATAAAACTTAAAAACATTCAAATAACCATTCATAAAAATAAACTGACATTTATGAATAAATCGCATGTCAGATAATACTTGGGTCAAATTCTGAAATTAGATTTTCAGTGAGTAAAGTTCTGAAATGTTATCTTTGATGGGAAAGTTGCTTCTATGACAGCTGGTCCTTTTTCAACAGAACTATTCAAATATCTTTCTGTTTAAAGATCTGCATGGCTATTCCTCCTCTATAAATGGTTTTGCTTTTTAAAGTAAAACCTGAATTGCATATTTCTCAATATTAAAATACATTTTCCTTTTCATCTTTTAATTGGCAAAGCAACTGAATCATTACAGTAAATTTATCTCCCTGTATCAAGGAACTTCACTGGTAGTTTTTCCACAACTTTATGCTAGCTTTTTTTTCAAAACATCTGGCGTACTTTATTGATGGGTAAGATTTGAAGCTGATCTCTCAGAATAATTGTTGTTGGTTTGTTTTCTAGCCATGTGACACAAACAACATCCTGGATCCATCCCGTCACTAATGTACTTGCCTTGTCCTGCTTGGAAGGAAACGAGGATGATGGTTTCAGAGAACTTCCGGATCCCCAAACCTGAGACCATAGATAAAAGACAACCTGCTTCCAACAGTTTATTCATCAACAGAAATAAATTAAAGCTTGGTTATTGTTTCTGTACAACATATTTTCAGGAGAAACAATTGCCCTCACAAGATCAGTATTAAACAGAAGAACCAGTTTCATATTCCAAGAACTTAATTTTAATATTGTTTATGTCCTTCCCATTACAAATTCACATTCTTTGCAAATCAACCATGAATATCTTCTTGCATTCCTGATAATTATTGCTGGTAACAGATGATATCTGGCCGAAGAGCTGAATTGTTTCCTATTGTCTGTTATTCATTAGTGCTGAGTCCCTCAAGCTAGTCCTACCATGAGGTAGATTTAAAAGACTAGGGACAGAAAGTTTGGGGGTATAGAAAGGTAACAAAAACAGTTGTTGATTTTCAGGTTTTGTTTTGGTGCCCTTGAGTCAACGTTGATCCTGGTGATACTTTGGACAAGTCCCTGAAGTTTTATTGGCAAGATTTTGGAAGTGGTTTGCTCTTGCCTTCTTCCTAGGGCTGAGAGAGACTGGCCACAAAGTCGCCCTGCTGGCTTTGTGCCTAAGGCAAGACTAAAATTCACAGTCTAGATTTCTAGCCTGGTGCCTTCATCACTTCATTAGATTGGCTCTCCAAACTAATGCAGATTGCAAAAATGCTATTGCATTTTTACTGGAAGAGATGATGGGGGTTGTAGCTTAAATATATACTTCCTAGGATATCTTGAGGAATTTCCACTGGAGTTGGGTAGCAGTCAGCACTATTTGTTCGCCTAGATCTGGAAATATCAGCCTAGCCACTCTATACCTGATAGAGTAAGCTGTAGCCCACCAAAGCTTATGGCGTTTAATATAACGTGTTAGTCAGAAATAATGCTACAAGACTCTTTCTGACCGCTACCATAGACTAGCATGGCTGTCTTCTTAATGTCGTTACCAAATTAATGATGTATCTGTTGTGCAACTCTTTAGCCCCATACGTTTCCAAACAACTATCAGTACATAAAAGTAAGTAATTGCATAGCAGTTTTATCTTACGCTGAGCCATAGTAACATTTCAGCAATCTGCAGATGTTTGAGGGTTTTTCAAACATATTAGTAGCTCTTCAGAAGTAAGTCGCTATGTCCAGTGTATTTCTTTTTCCTAGCATCATATTGCTGGTCAGATAAGTTCCACTCACTTCACATTTTTTACTGACATGTCATGAAAGCAGATTATTTTTTATTTAAAAGCAAAATATTTTCCAGCCTTGACTTTTTTTTTTAATAAGTTACAACATGTATTTCATTATGCAGGCAAATGCAAATGGGATATGTAGTCTTAAGATATAGTGCCCTAGCTGTTTGTAAGTATTAGTAGTGTTCTTAATAGTTTTTATAACAAAATTAGCCTAATTTTTAACTTTTTAAATTTCCTATATTATACATTTTCCAAATTTTTCACCTTTTCTCTTTGCACATAATTATAATAGGCTAATGAGAGACATTGTACTGTTATTGCATTCAATCTTAATAGATGAATAAATGATATTTCTTTCAAGGTTTTAAAGTTTGAAGTATTTAGTCTTCTCAAAGCTGTGATTAGGAATCATAAAAGCTAGAAATTTTACTATAACAGATTATAGTAACTTGCTAGCTGTGAACTAAGGGGCATATTCCAAAACACATGCTTAACAAGGCAAAACCAAGAGTTGTGTATAAATTGGGAGTTTTATCTGTTTCCAAAGTGTATAGTAATTGCATTCCCTTTGTCCTGTATATCAGTGGTCCCCAACTTTTCTGCAACTAGGGACTGGTTTCAGAAGAAAAATTGTCTTCCACGGACTGGAGCCTGGGGGGAATGATTTTGCGTACAATCTAGATCCTGCACATGTGCAGATTAAGTTTCATTCGCTCGCCTCCCACTTGCGCAGACCAGTTCCTAACAATCCACAGACTGGTACCAGTCTACGGCCTGGGGGTTGGAGACTCCTGTTGTATATCAGTCAGTTGTTTCATGAAGTGAGAGCAGTAAATAAATTTGTATATTGTAATGAAAGCCTGCTGGCAAGGGAAACATTTTGGAAATAACTTTGCCAACTAAAATTATATTAGGTAGCAATCCAAGATATAACTTAGAGAAGATCCTTATTACCTACTTAGTACTGTTTTTGTAGTCATCGTAGCATAGAAAGCCATCCCATCTAAGTACAGCCCCTACAAGCTGCGAGGGGCATCTCCCTATGATTATCCTAATGCTCCCCTTTGCAACAGCTGGCTTCTCTTCCTTGGCATCTGTCCTTGATTATAGTTGTTGCCAGAGATTCTTGGACTCTACCAGTCAAAATCACCTGTTTTGTGGTCAAAGTGATGGGAGTTGTAGTACAACACAGATCTAGGAGACTACAATTTCCCTCTTAATGTTTGGGATGAGGCAATGCAGGTAATGTTTATTTCTATTATTATCATTGGAGATATTTCATACACATTGCAGTCCATAGCTTCATAAAACAGCCTTCTGTCATCTACAGTATATAGAGATGTGTTTTGTGCTGTGGTAGTTACATAATTGATATGACATTTCAGTAATTACTGGGGGGGGGCATACTTAATTTGTAATCCATTTGTAATAACAAGAATGATGAAATTGACATGTAAATGATCAAGAAGGAATTGCCAGAAGCTCCCAACTTAGTATTCTGACATTTGACCAGCAACGTTGGCTCCGAAAGCCAAAAACAAACTCCCATGGAAAGTGTCAGTGAACTGAATGTCTTTGTTTTTATTTAAAGAACCCTCTTCAACATGATTCATGATTAATCCCCATTTCAGTCTCTCTAGTATTTGTGATTTATGATTGCCCTTGACAGATGAAGGTGGATTTTAAAATGCTTACAGAGCATTTAAAACTTACCCCTCCCTAGAAAATCAGTTCCACTACTCAGTCGCTCGTATATTTGAAAGCTTTTCCTGATTTTCAGCGGAAACCTTCCTTTATTCCATGTCCCCAGACTCTGTGTTAAGTGTAACTTTTCTCCATGGGACTGACAACTCTTCAAACTGACAGCACAGTTAACTCGGGCCACCCCCTTACCCGTTCATATCTCCTTAGCAGTGATTCTGGCAGCACACAATCACATTGAATCAAGGCTGTATGTTGGGAATAATGTCCTCGGCCACAAACCATGATTTACCATAAGTCCTTCAAGCAGGTGGCAAGAGAGGGCTGTCAGGGCAAACTAGGCATGGTTTGGGCACTGTAGTCAGTCTGTGTGTGGAATTGTGTGTTTGTGTTGCCAGGCATCAGTATTGCATTGGCATCCTTCAGTCTCAAAAGACCATGGTATCGTGCTCTGGAAAGAGGCCAAAGCTGGAGTGTCCTCTCCAACACGAGGCCCATGTAGATTAATATGGAGGATAGACTGTTACCCAAGCAACAGATCCCCCCTCTCCACGTCGCTGAAATAGTCCAATGGAATGGCAGAGCCGATACGATTGGTTCCAGCTGCGTCACAGGAGTTACCAGAACATGGTTGTACACAGCCACGAACTACTTCCGGGTCTCCGGCTGCAGATTTTACCTCGAGGTTGACTCCTGAAGCCTTTTCTAGTAGTGGATATAGCCACAAGGTAGTGGAGGTTTGTAATCAGAGTTTCCCTTCTAGAAGATGGTTCTGCCGCTTTATCTGCCGTTGGGGCATAAAGCCTCTTCCACCTTCACAACCATTGACCATCTTCTCCTGTAACCCTCTAAAGGGGCCCTTACAAGGTGCTACCAGCCGGGCCAAGGTTTTTTAAGGAGGTGTTACTCCTCCATCATCACTGCCAGACATCAGTAGTGAAGTATATAACACACAGGCTTTCTTTTTTCATCCATTCTTTCTATCCAACACTTTTTTCTTACAGGACTAACTGGGCAATAATAGGACAACTGTGTTTTGGGGTTTCCCATGATAAGTATAACTTGCACGTTTATCACTACATGCAAGAGGGGTTGTTTTTGGAGATAGGTTTATTCTCTTCAGGTTAGTTGAATGAGTTAACTAATTCCCTTGTTGGTATCCCATAAGATACATCTCCTCCCCCCAACTCAATACCATCATTGTGGAAGATGGGGAGGTCTAGAAACACAAGGTATAAACAAATAAATGAAAGTATCTTTACCTGGGGGGGGGGGTGTCCCATCAGAGGAAAAAACTTCAGTTGTTGGCTTTAACAAAATCCTAATGATGACTTTTCCTCTCCAGAGTGAAAATTCCAGCTTCAGAAGCAGAAATCAGAAATATTCTATGGCCCCTCTGTAAACTGAGAAGTTTCAACAGCAAAAACATTGACAAAGTTGACTTTCCAGATATGTAGTAATTGACATTAAAAGGCTAGGAAACAAAGATGTATTTCATGTAATGTAATGCTTCTTTCTCATATTTGGTTCGGGGGGGGGGAGTGTTTTCTGTCTCCAGATTTCATTATTTTTTATATTTCATCAAGTCAATATCAACTCTTATTGACCAGATGGCTAAATCATCTCCAGGATGAGCCAAGCTTTAGCTTGGCTTGGAATTTGCACATGACCACTTCATGATCACTTCCAGTGTCAGACCTTGAAATCGTTGGATTGGAAGCAACCGATAAGTTGTTTTGCTTCATTTCTCTTTCCTAGACTATTCCGCCCAATTATCTTTTTCTCTCTGTTTAATGTTCTTAGCGTCTGAGGGAATGCTGAGACTCTGGGTTCAAACAACAGCTTTATTTCAACTGAAACCAGAACAGAACAACAACTCGCGCTCTGACAACTCTTTTATACTCGCAGCTGTCAGAGCATTAACCAATAAGAACCCTCCAATTCTCCCGCCTGAACACAACCCAAAATAGACCAATCAGCTGCTAATGCCCTGACTGATTGACAGAAGAGGGTCGGCCGTGTCGGTACGTAACACTCTGCTATTCTCAACTTTGGCTTTCCATCTTCAACCTTCAACCTCTTGGTCCCTGTGTTCTTCACTCAGTCCTCCCAGTAACACAGTAACACGCTCTGAGGCTTCATTATAGTTGTCAGGCCTGAAAGCCATCTTTTCTTTTTCAACTTCAGGCCTGCTTGAAGTTGGGTGATATGTAGCCATAACAACATTCCTTCTAGAGAGCCAAGGTCATCCTTTGTCTCTGCACCTGGCCGGAACTGGATAGATGGAAGATGCCAGCGTGGCAATGGAAGATTGGATCATATGATGGAATTGTGAGGGGGGCAGGATCTTGAACATTCAATTGGGTGGGAAAACCTGGAAGCTTTCAGATTTGGGTTTTCCCAGATGTGTCAACATGGTTCTCTTAATAAATTGGAACTTTGAGGAATCCTTTGCCTCGGACTTTGATTTACTTTTGGTTGCTATTTGGAACCCCGACAATAGTTATGTTAAGCCCCGAAAGATCCAATTGTATTTTTATTGGAGACAACTATGCTTACAGACTTTGTCAACACTGATTATTTTAATTATCCTTATCCTTCCTTAAGAAGGAAAGATCAGTTGATTGAAGAGAGAGGTCACCTGCCATCTATTGCAGAATACAGGTAGTGCCTTAGTTGCTAAGCATGAACCAGATCTGAGAACGAGATGGTGGAAAGGATTGCTACAGAGCCACTGGGTCTTCTTTCACTGAGGACGAGTAAATAAAGTTTGTCATGCAAACTCCATTAGGAATTGTGTATGGGGAATACATAAGACTGTGATGGCGAACCTATGACACGTGTGCCGGAAGTGGCACACAGCCATCTCTCTGGCCACGCCAGCCGTCACCTGTTGCTTTTCCGGGTTCTGGCCAGCTGGTCTTTGTGAGCATGGGAGCACTGGAAACTGGAAGCGCATGCACACGCTGGGATGCTGAGCTTATGGTTTCCGGCATGCGCATGCACGCTGGCCAGCTGGTGTTCACACATGCATGTGTACCAGAAACTGGAAGGAAGGCCAACTTCCCAGTACACACATGAACGCTGGGAACTGCTCTTCCAGCTTACGGCGCTCCCCTGCATGCATGCGCACTCCCGTTTTGGTACTTGGTACCAAAAGGGTTCGCTAACGCTGATATAGGATGTAGTCTCTTCTCCAACTTCAAAAGTGGCAATATTCATAGTAATGTAACTTCTGCTCTTATACCATAGTGTTTCCACCCTGTGCCCACCCGGGAATACTTGCAAAATTCCTCCCTCCCCTCCCTTCTCCTCCTCCTCCTCCTTTTGGTATTTTCTTCAGTTATAGGCACTCACATCACGGAGAAGAGGTAGAAGAATTCCAAAACCTGACAGACCAGTATAACAGGAGAACCAAAAGGTGAGATGTCAAACGCACAAGTACATCCCAAAGCCATCATTGCTGTGGTTGGGAGGGACTGTCACCCAAGAGGAACTGAGTCAAGTAGGCCACTGACATATATGTGTCACAATGCAAGCTCAGCAAAGCTTCATCGCAAGTCTGTTTCCCTGTTCAACTTGTCTCCTTCCACCTCGGATGGTCGTCAACCATGCCAATGGTCTAATGACCATCAAACAGGAAAAGCAAACTCTGCTTGCTTTTTGCATCCCTCAGGATAAACACCATGAATGATTAGAAAATCTCAGGCAGCACACAAACTGTTAGGAAAATGACGTGCTGTCCACACTAGCAATTTATAATATCGTCCAGTCATTCTATGGGATGTCACTAAGGAAAACGAACTTTGTATTGCCACAGTGATGTTTGGGTGTCATTATAAATTAATAATGTTGAAATACACAATACAAAGTGCAATACTTGGAGTAACAAGGATTTAGGCACTCCATTCTTTTAAGACTGTGAGCTAATGGAAGGGTTCAGAACTGGTTTAACACATTCACGAACTTCATGAACACGTCCATGGTTTCTCCAGGTATGAAGTTCGCGAATGTGTTAAACCAGTTCTTGGCAGGTTGTTGCCATTTTCTGTTTTTCTCCCAACTTATGAATCTAATTCATAGCAGAGCTCCTAAAAATCCCATGGGCAAAGAAAAGAGGGGTTCATCCTCCCTGCCTCTTGTTTTCATGTAGAAGATAATCTGGAGAAGAAAATATCCCATTCTGTGGGTAGGCAGCCTCCACTCCAAGGAACGTAGGCAGTCTTGGGCCTTACCTCAAAAGCCCTATGCTACAAATTAGTTCAGATTCCTGGCAAGAGAAACCTTGTTCTCTTTCAGGGACTTGCTGGGTGGAAAGAAGATGGAGAAAAGGATGGGAATAGTAGGAAAAGAGAACAAACTCTACCTATCTTTTGACTCCAGCGTTGTTGGTTGCCAATGCAGCCTCAAACATATTTCTACTAAAGTTGTATACCCAGAGGTGGATTTCACAGATGTTTACCATCGGTTCACTGTGCGCACGCTCGCTTTGGGAACCTGCACACCTTCTGCCCATGGGCACAACCTTCCACACATGCTTTTTGCTTGCATGCGTGACTTGCACGCATGCGCACGACTTCAAAAATGTGGCTAAATAGGACAGCATAGAGCCAGACAGGTGGGTGTGGCCCACCCACAGGGGCCCACCTGCAGGTCGCCACTACAGGTTCACTCAAACCGATCCAAACTGGCTGAATTCCACCTCTGCGTATAGCCCACTATAGATATAAATTGCCTGTCTTATGGCACTAATCTTTATGGTAAGAAGATTGTTAGCCCATAGAGAAAAGTCATCATAGCCAAATCCTCCAGAGGATTGTCACACCCCAATTCTCATTCATTTTCTTCAAGATTTGTAGATATCTACAAAAGAGGGTTAGCAAGGTAGACATTGGTAGACAGCTTGTAGTTTTTCCCACCAGCTCCTCTGTGCAACCAAATGCAATCTGTCCTTACTATAGAAACAAGTGTTGCAGAACTAGATGTCTGAGCAAGGGGGATAATTCAGATATTGTATAAAAATACACAAGCAATGGAACATCCTGTGCAGAAATGACAGATGATGTGAAACAGATCTTGAGATACTGGAATTTCCACTATTCATTGCAAAGACTAGCTTTTAAAGATACTTTTTTCTAGGCCACACTACATTTGTGTAATGTTATTTGTATTGGGATTTGTGCCAGTAGTTGCTTGTTCTTTATTTCGTTCTTGGATGAACTATTTGGTTTTTCTTGTTAAAGCCTTTGCAAGCCTGGCCGTTTTAATTTATTGCGAAAATATGTTTAATTCACCTATTGCAAAAATACAGGTTCATTTTTTTGGTGGGGGGAGGTGTTGCCTGTTTGTTTTGGCAGCTTAGAATTCAGCCCTGGCATTTGCTAAAGGAAAAAATCCATTTAGAACAAACTTATCTCAAATTTACCCCCAAGGGCTCAACTATTCTAGGTAGCGTAATGCAGTGTTTGGCATCTTTCCAGAGGATCATAAGGCTTCAGTGAAACCAAAAGGTAAAGCAGCCACATTCAGTTATTATTTGGGGGGGGGGGGGAGAACCAAATAGTTTTCAGGTGAATATTCTCACCTTTGTGAAGTCGTGAGAGTTGCATCTGTGGAACGACTTCATCCTGCTCGACACCAAGTACCCCCTCAAACTCTCACTGACATTCCTTTAATATCACCAGCAGCTCTCAAAATCATACCTTTAAAGCCTCCGTCAAACAAATGTTGTAACTGTTAACGCAAAGGCATTGCCACAAATCTCAAAAGGCACTTTCCATCATGCTTTTGCAGAACAAAAAAAAAAGGGGGGGGGGAGACATGGGTTGGGTTGCAGACAGTAAAGCACTTGAGGACTTAAAAGCCACCAAGACACTTCAGCATTTCATTAGGTAAGAAAGATTGAAATTAAACTCCTACAGAGCTGTTTACAAGTGCATCCTTGGCAGCTTCAGACTGCAATCTGAAACTGTCACACCAGAAGGTTCTTATCGGTAGGAGAATTCAAAAAACCACAAGAGGTAATGAATCTTTTTTACGTATATCACTTTTGCGTGAAGCGTATTAGCTAAACTCAATTAATTATACCCCACTCTGAATTCAATTTGCAATTCTAATAGAATTGCACACATCTGACACACACAAACACACACACACACACCCCTTTACCTTTTTTCTCCGTCTCTTTAGATAGCTTTCAGAGAGAGAGAAATTCCTCACCAACCAGAGAGGAAGAAATCTAATAATTCCTAATGTTCTTGGCTTTGCCATCCACCAATCAACAATATTGACAAAAGAGATGTTTTGCGCAAGGACCTAGCACACATGCGCCACATCGGTTTAAAGGCTTATTGTCCAAAAGCTGCTCTCACAGGTGTGCCAACACAGCTAAAGCACGATACCCAGAGACGTTCTCCATCAAACATGACACATTATTTACTTGCTGTTTCATTCAAGAGTTCAAGGTAGTTAACACATTGTTCCCTCCTATTTCCCCCCATAACCAGTCAGCCTTTGAATTTGGTTGAAGTGTGAAACAGTGCCTGGTCCATTTAATGGCTGGGAGTGGGTTAGCTGTTGGATTTCCCTGGTGCCTATCCAACACTTTAACTATTTCGCCAAACTGGATTGACATGACATTGTATGACATTAGCTAGTTGATTAAGGAAGCATCCAGAGGCTTAAAACATGTATCAATAAAAATAAAAGCAGAAATAAAGCAGGTAAGCCAAGCATTAACTATTCAACACTTCAAACATTCGATTCACAGATGGATTGCTGCCGGTTTGGCCCGGATCCGCCAAACCGGTAGTAGTGGCGGCAGGAGGCTTTGCTCACCGACCTGGATGCTTCTGCGCAAGTGCAGAAGCATTGCGCAAGCGCACAAGTGCACACAGGAGTGCACCCGAACCGGTAGTAAAGAAATTGGCAACTCACGTCTGATTAGATTGAAGAGACCAGAAGTGTGGGGTATTATATAGTCTGTGGTCAATTACCACAGAGCCATAATTTCATCATCCAAAGTGGCTAGTTGGGCTGTGGGCTTAACCACATTGGTAGTCAGAACTAGCTCATGATTCATTAATCATTTAACCGTACAATCAAAGAGCAAATTTATTCAGCCAACTAAGAGGAAATTTCTTCAAGTTAAATCCACTGAGACATCTTGTGGGACTTAATAAAAGGATTGACTTAGCCAACTTTTAAATTACTGTTACATGCAATAACCACCACAGTCTGTAGAAAATAAGGCAAGAAAACATACCTTTTGCATGGCGACCTCTACATAGTAGGTCACAGTGTTAAATATATCCTCCACGGTTTCTTTTATTACATATTCCATTACAGCCACACTCCCACAATCTCCCAGAGACTCTTTCACCAGGAAGAAGATTTAGATTGCAGAGTAAGATAGATACTGAAAACAAAACCATCTGGGTTTCAAAACAGAGCAGTAAGGGGGACTATGACTCTACAACCTTCCATAACTCCCCTTTATCTTAAGTAAAAGCCTTGGAGTGTCTGTTGGGAACCAATGATCCTGCAGTACTGCTAACTGGAATACCCAGCATCTTTCTCTGCTGACCATGCCGGTGGAACCAGGGACATTGCCCTAGACCAGTGATAGTGAACTTAAGACATGTGTGTCAAAAACGGCATGCCATGTTTATGATGTTACTCCAGCATTCGCCAACACCTGACAACTATTCTCAATAGCCAGTGGTGGGTTTCAATTTATTTTACTACCGGTTTGCATGCATGTGTGATGCTTCTGTGCATGTGCGACACTTCTGCGCATGCACAGAAGCATCCAGGCGGGTGGGTGGAGCCTCTCGCCACCGCCACTACTGGTTCACCCAATCTGGGGCGAACTGGCAGAAACCCACCTCTGTCAAAAGCACACCCTGTTCTTAGCAATACCCATTAGACTTGTATGTTGCCCCATAGCCCTCTCTAGGCAATTTAGCATATAAGTATGATTTGCATATTGCTCCCAACAATCTGGGTCCTCATTTTACCGACCTCGGAAGGATGGAAGGTTCAGTCAACTTTGAGCCGCTCAGGATCAAATTCCTGGCTAAGGGCGGAGTGGCCTGCAATACTGCATTCTAACCACTGCGGCATCAGAGTTTATGATTCTTATGATTCAATTTTCAGAGACTGTGGAGGCCAAAGCTCTCTACTTGGGGCTGCCCTTGAAGAGCACCCGGAGGCTTCAGCTGGTCCAGAATGCGGCCGTGCGGGTTATCATGGGGGTACCTAGATGCTCCCATGTTACACCCCTTTTAGGCGGCCTGCACTGGTTGCCGGTTGTTTTCCGGGTGCGATTCAAGGTACTAATTATGACCTTTAAAGCGCTCCATGGCTTAGGCCCAGGGTACCTACGAGACCACCTACTGCCACCAGTAGCCTCCACCCGTCCAGTGCGATCCCACAGAGTTGGCCTCCTCAGGGTGCCGTCAGCCAGACAGTGTCAGCTGGCGACCCCCAGGGGGAGAGCCTTCTCTGTGGGAGTGCCTTCCCTCTGGAATGAGCTGCCCCCGGAGCTTCGCATAATCCCCAACCTCCAGTCCTTGCGACGCGCCCTAAAAAGTTGGCTTTTCCAGCAAGCCGGCCTGGCCTGTTAATTTTATCTAATTTTTAAAACGTTAGTGTTATATTAATTGGGTTTGGGTTTTTTGGATACTTATCTAATTTCCTTTTAACTTTTGTGATATGTGTTTTTTAATGTTGTACGCCGCCCTGAGTCCTTTGGGAGAAGGGCGGCATATAAATCCAACAAATCCAAATCCAATCCAAATTCACATGAGATTGGGGTGCTGCTCTTGCATGGCCTCAGGACCTTCTATAAGTGGCATAAGAGAGCTGTGCTCTTGTATGGCCTCCAGAGCCTCGGAAAAGCAAGGCATGTTTTGCATTGTTTTCAGAGGCTGTGAAAGATCATTCTCTGAAACCAATTCAAAAGCAAAGGCTTGTGCAACCCAGACTGGTCTTGAGTAGGCCTCAGGGCCCTGTCAACAGAAAGAAAACACCACCAAAGGTAGGAAAGAGTGCAAAGGATTGTGAGGAATGTTTTTGAGAGGCAGATGTTGTGCTAGGCTGCAGTTGAGACACAGTTGTTAAAATTAATGATATTTACAGTATTCACAAAATACTGGGTCTAGGCTTTGGGCTCGGTGTGTCACTCCTAGGTTTTCTCCGTGACTTCTTTTCCAATGCTTGTTTTTAAAAATCGCAGATGGTGCAGAGTGCCTTTCTTTACATCCCATGAAATCGTCACATTTCACTTGCAGAAGAAAATCAGGTTCGCCTTGCGTTCAATAGGAAACATAATTCATAGGGTAAAACTATAGGGTGTTTTGTGAATACTGTATCTTCAGGCCTAGCCTCAGCGCTGCCGCTAACGATCGCCGTTCAGGGTAGCCTAGTTGGGGGAGATGGAAAGATAGGGAACTGTTTTATCTTTTATTGGGTTGGGGGTGGGGGAGAGTGAAATGTCAGCAGAGTCAAGTTAGGCTTTGTTTTTAATTTTTGACACACGGAGCCCAAAGCTTAGACCAGTGGTGAAATCTAATTTCTCCCACCACCGCCAGTTCTGTGGGCGTGGCTTGGTGGGGGGGGAGGTCATGTAACTGGGTGCGGGTGGCCAACTTTTTTTTCACTTTCAGCTATTTTTATTTTTAGATTTTTAAAGCATTTTTTCCCCCTGCCAGTTCGGGCAATTTCTATAGCCACCCATCTCAATCAACCTCTAGGTCAGCGATGGCGACCTATTTTTCTGCTTAGATGCCAAAAGGGTGCGCGTGCGCACGATAGCACTTGCGTGCCCACACCCATAATGCAATGCCTTCCCCCCCCAAGCATGCACGCACAACTGACTCCTGTGCTCCCCCCACGCGCATGCACACAGGCCTCACTGAAGCCTCCAGACTTTCAGTAGGCCCGTTCGGCCAAACCAGCAGGGAAACAATCGTTTAAAAAGCAGTGGGGAAAGATTTCGATGATTGTGCGTCTCACAGCTGAGCCATGCGATCCTCAGAAGCTTTTTTTTTGCTACCGGTTCGCAAAAACCAAGGACAACCATCCTTACGGTTCGGCCGAACGAGGCCGAACCGGGAGGACTTCACCCCTGGCTTAGACCCAGGCTGATGAGAGAACAGCTGCAGCAAACCCCTGTTCGAAACCTCAGGGGTATTTTGGCAAAGCCCACAGTCGATTGCAAAAGGAAAAGGGTGAAAAATTAACCGGCACAGCAACACACAAGTTCCCTTTGGCCCCTGAATCACATTGGAGGATACATTTGGGCCCCCAGGAATGGCTCTGTATTGATCGCCTGTTTGCAGGAGATGCTGAGGGTAGCAATGCATGCAGTCACCAGTAGAGTGGGTTGAGAAGCCACCTCAGCTCCTGGAGTGTTCATGGGGCTTAGCTGCATTAAGCAAGGACATTCATGCCGTCATGGCTATAAATAACCTCCCGCATTGAGGATATATGGGAACACGGCTCAGTGTTCAACCACCAGGCAAAAATATTCACTCCTAGGTTTTCTCAGTGGCTCCTTTTCAAACGCTTGTTTTTTTTTTTAAAAAAATCACAGACTGCGCAGAGCGCATCTCAGACAATTTCTTTCCTTCCCACAAAATAGTCACATTTCACTTGTAAAAACAAAAATCAGGTTTGTTTTGCATGCAACAGGAAATGTAATTTATAGGGTAAACTGCAGCTTCTTTTATGAGTACTGAAAACGTTATTAATTTTAACACCCGACATTTGAACAACTCTTTGTAACCTTGGCCCACCAAAACTCTGGCTTGGATACATTTCACAACTCAATCTGTTCATGCGGGAGGAGAGCAAATTATGGGTCCTTTGCAAGTTGCATTTTTTCTTACAAAATGCTCCTCCAACACAGCTCACTTTGCCCCGGCTCCAAGGCAGCCAATTTACTGCATCCTCACAATGGAGCCTCTCATAGGTGGGTTGCTCCCGGTTCAGCCTGGATCGGACGAACCGGTAGTGGCTGCAGTGGGAAGGTTTGTCCGCCCGGATGCTTCTGTGCATGTGCAGAAAGGTTGCATGCACACACGAGCATGCACAAGCACAGGCGAACCGGTAGTGCCGGGATTTGCAACTGATCTCTGAAGCCTCCCAATGCATGCCACTCTTCTGAAGCTGGATCAAGGTGAACAGTGTCTTTTCATGGGAAAACAGAAGGGACCCTCCCTGGTTGTAGGGAAGAGAAGCCTCCAGAGGTCAGGGACCTGCTGGATTTTATTTCTTCAATTTCTATAGGCACCCATCTCCATCAATGACTCTAGGTAGCTTACAATTCCAAAACTACAAAAACTAAATAAACCCTTTAAAATAAAAAATATCCAAAATAAACATGCACAGCAACTGAGAGAATTAGCCACCCAACAGTAAAGCCGAGAAACAGAGCCCTTAACGTTTTCAGCTTCCCAGGCTCAGGAACACAATCAGCTTTACAAAAGGCCAGCAGGGTTGGGGGCAGTCTAATCATTGAAGTGAAGATCTTCCACAGAGAAGGGGCCACTGCAGAAAAGGCCCATCTTTTAGTCCCCTCCAGCCAAAGGTAGCTCTTGGGCTGATGAGATCTGCAGCATGCCCAATCTGCTAGATCGAATTGGATAGGAAAAAGACCATCCCTCAGATAACCCAGTCTCAAGCCACATAGGCAGAGGTGGGTTCCTACTGGTTCAGACCGGTTTGGCCGAGTAGGTAGTAATTCGGCCGCTCATGCACCCAAACTGGTTCTTTTGTCGGTGGCGCCATCTTTATTTTTGCTTCTGCGCATGCACAGAATATTCTCCTTTGCATAAATGTAATTATTTTCCCTTTTATGTTCTGCGCATGCGAAGACCTTTTTAGGTGTAAATGCGTACATGGGCAGAGCGTACGTTTGCGTGCCGAACTAGCATTAATGCCTGCACATAGGGCTTTAAAGGTGACAACCACAACCTTGAATTGTACCCAGAAACATATCAGTAACCGATACAGCTCATTCAGTAGTAGTGTTACATCTGCCATATATCTGACACCACCATTTATTACCCGTGCAGCCACAGTCTGTACCAATTGAAGTGACCAAATGGTCTTCAGAGGCAGCCCAATGTGGTCCGCTGTAGGACCTTCCCTTTCATCAGATACAGGCTCTGTAATTCTCCGGTCTTTCTGCTTGGGCAGTTTCCTGACAATTCTCTGTGAGAAATTCTTGTTTGTTCTCCCTATTCCATCTCTCAGTAAGTAAAATACTGTCAGGTATTAAAAACTACCACACCACACTCCTGCCTCTGCATTAAGATATAAACCACAGATTACAGACTAGAATGGCTGAGTTCATACATCACACTAGGCCTAAGATTATGGCTGTGTGTGATGTGAAAAACAACTGGCCAATATTTGCCCAATAAGATTGTTGGAGATCCACATCCAATTCTAACCAGTCTCTGCTGAGGAGATGTAGGAACTAAGATTTGGGATGTAGCATCTTAAAGAAGAAACTTCAATGATTATAAAGGTAAAGTTCCCCTCACACATATGTACTAGTCGTTCCAGACTCTAGGGGGCGGTGCTCATCTCCATTTCAAAGCCGAAGAGCCAGCGCTGTCCCATGTGTCCGGCAAGACTAAATGCCGAAGGTGCATAGAACACTGTTACCTTCCCACCAAAAGGTGGTTCCTATTTTTCTACTTGCATTTTTACATGCTTTCGAACTGCTAGGTTGGCAGAAGCTGGGACAAGTAACGGGAGCTCACTCCGTTACGCGGCACTAGGGATTCAAACCGCCAAACTGCCAACCTTTCTGATCAGCAAGCTCAGTGTCTTAGCCGCTGAGCCACTGCGTCCCATTCAATGATTATATTCCTCGTCAAACAGTCAGGCTACAAGGCTATTCTTCTGTAGGAGCTCACAGAAAAAATCTCTCTCTTTTTTTTTAGGAAGATATATAGATCTGGATTAGCAACTGCAAGCCAATCATCACTGGTGCTCTGTTTCAAACACAAACACAGTTGCTAAGGAGTTAAGCAGATAATAGTAGACAAAACTGAAAACCAAGGTCTGTGCAAAGAGAGCTTGCCTGAATAACTCTATTCAAGCAGCAATAGAGCGATCCAAATTCATTCCAAGAGTCAGAGTGCCAAGTCAAGAAATCAACTAGTCCAATAATCAAGAGTTCAACACTAAGTAGACACAAGAACAAGAGTCACAAACTCAAAATGGTTATTTCCCACAAATACTGAAAGCAGAGCAGCTATATAAATCTGTCTGCAGGCAGCTGGCTGCAATTATTCATTTCTTGCCCTTTGTCTAACAAGTGGCCTCACTGAAGAGCATTGCTGTGCTCACCCTGCATGTGTCTAGAACCAATGCTCAGGGGGTCATGCCTCATTGATGCTCCAGCTGGACAGGAAATGCCTGTGGCTGATCAGCCTTAAATGAATAATGGTTTAAAGATTCCTGAAGCTGACAATCCACAGGTTTAGCTGGAGCAAAAGATCAGAGTCAGATGCTGAATGGTGGCTCATGATACCTGGCACAGGTAATCCTCGACTTACAATAGTTTCTTTGGTAACCGTTTGAAGTTACAACAGCACTGAAAAAAATGACGTGTTATGACTATTTTTCACACTTATGACCCAGTGGTGGGTTGCCAATTTTTTCACTACCGGTTCAGGCATGCTCACACGCACGACACTTCTGCGCAGAAGAAGCACCGCCGCTGCTACTACCACCTCCCGCTGCCACTACTACCGATTTGCCCAATTTGGGCCACCACCCACCTCTGTTATGACTGTTGTAGGATCCTTGTGGTAACGTGATCAAAATGCAGATGCTTAAGAACTGACTCATATTTATGAGGGTTGCAATCCTTGGGGTCATGGATGTGATCTTTTGACAAGCAAAGTCAATGGGGAAACCAGATTCATTTAACAACCAGGGAGGCAGTTGGGCCTGCTGATAGTATACCTGGCTCCTCGCTATACTTCAGCGGCCCTGCCCGAACTCCTTGAGCTGATCTCATCGGTGGCGGTTGAGACCCCCAAACTTTTAGTGATGGGGGATTTTAATCTGCCGTCGATGGGAGAAGCGTCTGAGGGGGTTCGGGAGTTCATGGCTTCCATGACAGCCATGGACCTGACCCAGTTAATTCAGGGCCCTACTCATGAGGGAGGCCACACCCTGGACCTTGTTTTTGTCTCTGGCCAGTGGACGAGTGATCTGGGAATAGGGGATCTAGACACTATTCCCCTGTCATGGTCGGATCACTCACTTCTCCGGCTGGACTTCCCTGGTGCTACCCCCCGCCGCGAGGAGGCGGAACTGGAAGGTATTAGATGGTTCCGCCCCAAGCGCCTGATGGAACCGGATAGGTTCCAGACGGAACTTGGGCCACCTCCTGTGGACCTGACCCGCCCCCGAGTAGAGGACCTGGTAGTCGCATGGAATAGTGCGGCTACCGGGGCCCTAGACCGGGTGGCGCCTTTGCGGCCTCTCCTGCGGCGAAGAACCACCCTGGCACCTTGGTTTACCGAGGAGCTAAGGGTGATGAAACGCCACAAGAGACGCCTAGAGAGTCGTTGGAGATCCTCCCGTTCCGAATTTGACCGAGCACAGGCACGAGCCTATTTGAAGACGTACCTTGTGGCACTAAGAGCGGCCAAACGTCAACATTGCGCCGCTCTTATTGCGTCTGCAGATAACCGCCCTGCCGCCCTGTTTCGGGTGACCCGTTCCCTCTTGTTTGAGAGACCACGGGAAGCCCCTCTACAGGGCAGAGCAGAGGAGTTTGGGAATTATCTACAGGACAAAGTCGCTCAAATCCGGATGGGATGGACCCCTTTCAGTGGTTCAGTAGAGACGCCCGTTGCGAGTCTTGAGGGACCGCTTTGGGAGGAGTTTGACTCGGTTGCCATCGAGGATTTGGACAGGTTGCGTGGACGTCTGCGACCCACCACATGTTTATTGGACCCGTGTCCCTCCTGGCTTGTACTGGCATCCTGGGAGGTTACGCGCGACTGGCTCCTGGGCCTGGTGAACGCCTCGTTGGGTGAGGGGTCTCTACCGGCCGCCTTGAAAGAGGCGGTGGTGAGGCCCCTGCTCAAGAAGCCTTCCCTGGACCCAACGGACCTAGTCAATTATCGTCCAGTCTCCAACCTTCCTTTTTTAGCGAAGGTTGTAGAGAGTGTGGTAGCACAGCAGTTCCCACGTCACCTGGAGGAAAATGATTATCTAGACCCGCGCCAGTCCGGCTTCCGACCCGGGCACAGCACGGAGACGGCCTTGGTCGCATTGGTCGATGATCTCTGGAGGGCCAGAGATAGGGGTTGTTCCTCTATCCTGGTCCTATTAGATCTCTCGGCGGCGTTCGATACCATCGACCATGGTATCCTGTTGCACCGGCTAGAGGGGCTGGGAGTCAGAGGCACCGTTTTACGGTGGTTTGGCTCCTACCTCTCTGGTCGGACGCAACGTGTGTTGACAGGGGAGCAGAGTTCGACCCGGAGGCCACTCACATGTGGAGTGCCACAGGGATCGGTGCTCTCGCCCCTCCTGTTCAACACATATATGAAACCGCTGGGCGAGATCATCCGTGGTTTTGGAGTGGGATATCATCTGTATGCTGATGATACTCAGCTATACATTTCCACTCCGAACCACCCCAATGAGGCCGTTGAAATGATGTCCCGGTGCCTGGAGGCCGTACGGGTCTGGATGGATGGCAACCGACTAAAACTCAACCCTTCCAAGACGGAGTGGCTGTGGCTTCCGGCCTCCCGGTTCAACCAGGTGCTTCCATCTCTGGCCATCGGGGGCGTCCAACTAGCCCCCATGGAACAGGTGCGCAATTTGGGCGTCCTCCTGGATACCCGGCTGTCCATGGATAACCATGTAACAGCCGTGGCAAGGGGGGCGTTCCATCAGGTTCGCCTGATGCGCCAATTGCGCCCCTTATTGGACCGGGATGCCCTACGCACAGTCACCCATGCGCTAGTGACGTCTCGCCTGGATTACTGCAATGCTCTCTACATGGGGCTTCCCTTGAGATGCACTCGGAGACTACAGTTGGTCCAGAACGCGGCCGCGCGGGTGATTATGGGGAGGACCAGATACTCCCCTGTAACACCTCTCCTGCGCGAGCTGCACTGGCTGCCTGTGGTCTACCGAGTGCGTTTCAAGGTTTTGATTATGATCTTTAAAGCGCTCCATGGCACAGGGCCTAGTTATATGCAGGATCGCATCCTGCCCCACACATCCCTACGACCAATTCGCTCACACAGAGAGGGACTTCTCCGGGTGCCGTCCGCCAAACAGTGTCGGGGGGCGACACCCAGGAGCAGAGCCTTCTCTGTGATGGGCCCAGCCCTATGGAATGACCTCCCCCGTGACATCAGGATTACTTCCGATCTCCGCTCCTTCCGTGTACAGCTGAAGACCCACCTCTTTCAATTATCCGGCCTGGCTCAATCGCAATCGTAATTTTCCCATTCCTCCAAACTGTTTTTTAAATTGTTCTTAAATATTAATTTTATTGGGTTTTTACAATTGGGGTATTTTAAAGTAGATTTTTAACTGTCTATTGATGTAATTTGTTTCCTCCTCCGTGTATATGTATATGTGTTGTGTATGTATGTACGTTTGGTGTTGTTATGTATTTTATGTTATATGCTCCATTGTACGCCGCCCCGAGTCCTACTTGGAAAGGGAGCGGCTAATAAATCCAAATTTATTATTATTTATTATTATTAACCGTGCTACTCACTTAACAACTGCAGTGATTCACTTCGCCATAGGCAAGAAAGGTCTCAAAATGGGGCAAAACTCACTTAACAAATGTTTCACTTAGTAACAGAAATTTTGAGGTCAATCGTGGTTGTATGTTGAGGACTACCTGTATTGAAATCACTGTCCCTACTTGTCTCTTCACTCAATGAAAGATGCTGGGTTTTAAAGTCCTAAATAGCCGAAGGTCAGATTGTCCAAAAGGAAATCAGTTCAATTTTTTTAAAAAAAATGCATTCATCAAATCATGGATACTCAAACTTACTAAATTCTGAATGTATATTAATTCCCTTACAACATGGCCTCTTTGGAGGAAAAAGTTGTGACTGTAGCCAGTTACAAAACCATTTCCCAGGAAACAAATGGATTAAGCTGCTCTCCATTGCACCCCTTGGGTATTCTTTATCACTTTAGGCTTACCTTTATCTATTTTTTTTATCCACAGAAACGTTTTTGGAAATAAAGATGATGCCAGAGGCTGTCATTTTAGGCTGTAACATCCCAGGTTATTTTAATAAAAAAGTTTTTTTAAAAAAAAATGAAGTGAAGAATATGCCCAGGGAGGTGTAAGCAAACACACCGAGGCTCTCCTTATGATCCAAGGCTTTTTATGTATTTCATCTGAAGCAGAAGTGAGATAGTAGTGAAAATGCTAGTTACTTTTTCCATAGCAGCAGAAAATCTAAAGAACTGGTGTTGAGAAAGACTCTTTCAGCTGGCTTGACCAGAAAATGCAGGCTGGAAACAAGGCAGAAGTACTTATTTATGTTTGTAGTGGATGTGTGAACATTGATTTAATTTGCATTAGGAATGGTTCTCTGTAGACAATCATGATTAGAATAAATCTACATCAAAGCATTTAAGGAATATTAAAATGGAAACTGGAGGCAGGATGACATTTTCCTGTTGCGATATAAAACAGACTACCGTAACTAGAAAGCAGAGAAAAAAATAGCAGCCAATTAGACAAAACCATTATCTCTTCCTTGAGAGTTACAAGGCTTATGGCAGGGGTCTCCAGACTTGGCAACTTTAAGACTTGTGGAATTCAACTCCCAGAATTTCCCAGTCAGCATGTCTGGCTTAGGAATTGTGGAAATTGAAGCCCACAAGTGGACTGGCTGAGGAATTCTGGGAGTTGAAATCCACACGTCTTAAAATTGCCAAGTTTGGAGAGCCCTACAGCTATGAAGTGTCCTAACTCATCAGTCACAGGGAGACCAAATTGGCCAAACATTGGTCAAAGAAGAAGCAGCTGTAAGGAATTTCACTCTCCAACATCTTCAGAGACTATTGAGATTACTGCAATCACCAGCCAGAAAATGAATCGTTGCTCCAATCCTCACTTTGTTTTCTTCTAGTCCACGGGTGTTAAACTCATGACGTCATGTTGCTGTCACATGATGTATCGTAAGGTGACCAACAGTCCTCCTTTAGGGAGGACAGTCCTTCTTTTGTAAGTTCTGTCCTCCCTCGAAAAATGTCCTCCTACATGTCCTCCTTTTCGATATTTGAAGACTAATCTGTTGCGCGTTATGTGACGTATTTGTATTTGACATGACAATTCGTCAAGACTTGGTATAGTGTGGTATAAGATGCGATTATGAGATGCATGCGCTCCGCACGGGAGACCTTGAGAGAGAGTGCCGCGTGCAAGTGGCTTTGTTTACTTCTTACCGAAACACAACACAGCACATATGCACACAGTAGACTCACGGCACGTCGGCAATTGAATGACTCATGGTAATTATTTCTTTCTCAGTGAATATTCAATTATACAGAGGTAAGTACAATTCATGTTTTATTAAACAGTTTTTAATGGTGTTTTTTTTACTTCATCGCTAGTATATTGAACAGATATTGAATCTTGTGTTGAATTTTTATCTAAAGAAATGCTAGACATTAAAATAGACGACAATTGTCTCTTTGAAGAAATAAGAAGACTGAATGTATATTTAAATTCTGAAAAATTAATACAATGGGAAAATCAACATGTTGAAATTGATAAAAGATGGGTGGATATTTTCAGCCATTTCAAAAATGAACATATTCCATGTGAACATTTATTTATACTTGTTCAATTTACGTTGTGCTGCCCTGGAACTAATGCAGCAGTTGAAAGAGTTTTTTTCAATTGCCAATGATTTTTCGACAAGTGAGAAATCGAGATTGAATGTTGATACTCTAGCTGCAGCACTTGCCGTAAAATTTAATCTGAAGGATATTTCTTGTTCAGATATTTCCAATATATTGTTAGAAGATGATATATTGACAAAAATATTAATTCAATGGAAAAGTACTCATTTAAATAATAATTAACAGGCATGTAAGCATAATTACAATATAAAATGTTGCAAATGTTTTTATTATGCATATATCATATTTTAGTGTATTATTGTTGCAATGAATAAAATATTTCTTTTATTTACGATATATTTTTTCCAATTTATTTGTCCTCCTTTTCATTGTAAAAAAGTTGTTCACCTTATGTATTGTGATGTCTTCCCCCTTCACAGATCTGGGGTGGGCGTGGCCTGCATATGACGTATCTATCATGCAGGCTGCCAGGTTGACACCCCTGCTCTAGTCTATCCCATCTATTAATTCAAGGTAGTGGACAAGGGAACTGCCATATCTTTCATCACATAGTTGAAGCTACAAAACCATAGGCACTTTATAAATGAATTATAAGAGCACAGGGAACAATAATAAAGGCTAAATGTGTCCTACAGGCAGTTTAGCTTTCCACTTTCTGTATGAACATCTGGAATGAATTATCGAAATTCCACTCCCTCCCTTTGGGAAAGAAGGGGGGGGAAGGGATTCAACCACCTCTAATACAAATCAGCAAAAGAGCCCCGTGCAAAGCAGGCAAAATTATTCTGGCTGGGTCTGCCCTCTTCATTGTTTCCCTTTATAAGTGCTGCAGATGAAGTTATTTACACATTTAAAGAAACTGATATATTATTGGAAGTTGGACATTGAACAGAAGCCTGTTACTGGAGCTCTAAAGTAGTTGGCAATATCCATTACACTTACACTTTTAAGTGGATGGAAGCTGCCATTTCAAAGGTCCTTTAATGTCCTGGAAGAATGTTATGACAGGTATTCTGGAACATTGTGGGAAATTCCCATGCCCAGCCAACACTTCAAAAGGTCCCAGAAAAGCAGTGGAGGGGTAGGGACAGAGAGAGAATCAGGTTGCATTTTGTCAAGGGCATCTTCAGCAATTAAGCCTGTCTAAGTTCAGTTTTGATTTCACTGTAGCTAATACAAACAAGGGTTTTGAATATGGTCCAGGTGTGTTAAATGCTAGGGTGGTAACACATCAGGTAGCCTATCACAAACAAATAAATACAATTTATGAGCCACCTGACATATAAAAAATATTAAACACTTAACTAAAAATCTTTGATTAGGCTTTTAATGAACATTATAGCATTACAGATAGTGCTCGATTTACAACAGTCCCTTTAGTGACTGTTTGAAGTTACAATGTACTGAAAAAGTGACTTATGACCATTTTTCACTTATGACCACTGCAGTATCCCCATGGTCACGTGTTCAAAATTCAGATGCTTGGCAACTGACTCATATTTATGACAGTTACAGTATTCCAGAGTCATGTGATCTCCTTTTGCTACTGTCTGACAAGCAAAGTCAATGGGAAAGCCAGATTCACTTAACAACCGTATTACCAACTTAACTGCAGTGACTCACTTAAAGACTGTGGACAGAAAGGTCATAAAGTGGGGCAAAATTCACTTAACTGTCTCGTTTAGCAACGTAAGTTTTGGGCTCAAATGTAGTATTTAATTTGAGGACTGCCTGTACAGCATTCATGGCACTAAACAGAATATGCAATGGAGCAGTTAGTGGATTTCATAGTTAAAAAATGAATGCAATTTCATCCTTACTACTATTGTTTTTTTACCTTGTGAGGCCATTAAAATGCATGAACAAGCAACCACCTGTAAGGAAAACAGCTGGAGTTCATGCATCGCAAAGGATGAATCTGCCCAATTTGCAAATAGCTGGCAGATTTTGCCTGCCAGAGTCAAAACAAGGGATTTTAAAGTCCAAGGGCCTGACTCCAAATAAGGTGGTGTCCCTATAAAAGTCTGGTGGGATCCCAGATTTCCTGCAGGACTTCATGACTGGAGTTCGCTCCATCGCTCGACAAGCTTTTTCTTTTCTCATCAGGTGTGAAGCATTCTCACACTTTTCCTCAGAGTTTTGCTGCCAGGGAAGGAAAAACTGATCAAGCAGATGAATAAACTGCTTAAAATAATCCAAGCACTTTCCCATCATCCAACAGGGCCAACATTGTGGCACCTCAGCCTACTCAAAATTTCATTGAGCGGCTTCATTACAATATTTGCAGCCTGTCTTATTTTTTTAGGAACCTGAAACTTTTTTATATATAAAAAGAAGGCCTGGGTGGATGGAGGACACGCTCCCACTTGCATAATCGTGAAGTTGATTATGTTCCGTGTTTCTGGTAACCAGGACTGTCTCGGTTTACAAATTCCACTCAGCCATCATGTGGTTGGCTCGGATTTGATTTAATACTGCGTAGTGTGTGAACACAGCCTTAGGGGCTTCTAAATCTTCTATATAATCAGTCCTATAGCTCAGCCAGGTCATAAGAACTAGATTGCAACAAACTATGGTACAGGGCAAGGTGTAAAGCAAAGCAATCCAGTTTATTGAGGTGATAAACATATATAGTGACTTTCCCAAATGGAGCAGGATGCCAAATATTAAGCTATGCCAACATACCAGTGTCATTAAAGTCTTGCTTCTTTCTGCTTAATTTAGCCTTTTGCCCTTGATCTGGCTAGGAACATTGCTTTTAAACCCAAGCTGCACAGCTGGAGCATAGGTCCACACCCAACACTTCCTTATTATTAGGCAGGCTTACAGAAGCATCTGAGAAGTCAGTGTGGAGTAGTGATAAAAAGCACTGGGCTATAAACCAGGAGACCATGAGTTCTAGCCCTGCCTTAGGCACAAAGCCACCTGGATGACCTTGGGACAGTCAGTCTCTCATCTCAGCCCTAGAAGCAGCAGGGAAGATCTCTCTCTCTCTCTTGCTCGCTCTTTCTCTCTCTCTCTCTCCCTCCCTCCCTCCCTCCCTCCCACCATCCATCCATCCATCCAATTTAGGTAGCACCCATCTGACTCACAGAGTGTCTCCAAAAGTCTTACCAAAAAAATTGCAGGGCAGGTAAGATCCAGGCAGTCAACTGTAGACAAGATTGACTCCAAGGCACAAATACATACACTATAGCACCCAATTAAAGAAATTAAACAAGAGATATCATCCATGAATCAATCTGGCATACAGTTCTGTTCTGTCCCAAGCCTCTAAATTATACTGACACAGACTTGGCTGTCTGCCACAACTAGGAGGGAGATAAGCTACCCCTTAGCTGGGAGCCCAGAAAATTATCTCTTCAGAAAACAAGGCCTGAACTCACAGATTTCTTCAAACGTTCGTTACACCTGGATAAATGACTGTTGTTTCCTGCAAAATTTCCCTCCCATCGCCCCACCTATAAGCTCTCTGGGAGGGACCAATCTGTAGCCACCTGTTTCCTATTTCCTTCTGTGAGTCTGTTTCCAAAGCTGCTCCCTCCTCCTATCAGCCCTATGCATCTGCACATCAGGGACAACCTCCCTCTGTTCCTCCTCACTGCTCCCTGACTCAGACGCCACCTGGTGGCCAACAGGCCTCTCTAGTCCCTGCTCTGACTCCGAACACCCCCCCCCCGAGTCTTCCTCAGCCCCCAGGGCAGTTCCATAGTGTTCATCGCTGTCAGATTCCACCAACAGTTCAGCTGGCCGCTGCTGGGCCACAACAAGTTCCGTTCAGTTTAGTTCAGTACATTTGTGGATTACTCCTGACAGATTGGGGGAGAGGGGACCCAACGCTACTGATTTTTTCACTGTACATTGCAAGACACCAATTTCCTGCCAATTCTAAACATGGACAGGAAAGTGTTAAGTATTGTGAAATCAAGTTTACTAATGACCACCCCACCTCCAATCAATATGATAGTGGATGACCATTAACAGGCCTCATAAGAATTGTAAGCATATAACTTGTAGTAGACATATGATCTCTACCAACCCAATGTCAAGATCTACTGAGTCCAGCATTCTATTGTCACAGTCCACCGAGGCTTCCCAAGAGCATGAAGCAAACTCCTTGTACCGACAAAAAACCCTTTTATTAATTTACTGTGAATTCTGCTCATTCACATCCAGCAAAGTCTTTCAAGGGAGGATTTACAGTCACAGACCTTATCTGACCTAGAGAGCTGCAAAACTTGGTAAGGAGTCTTGGAGAGTCACAAACCAATTAAGCAAATGAATTGTCTCCTGCAAACTCCATTCCCCTTTCACTCCTCTTTTATTTCCTCTGGGAGGGGCCATTCATCGTCCACCTGTGGCCTTACTCCCAAGTCAACCCTGTTCTTTAGCTGTACCCTTCGTCTGGCAACTCTGCGCCTGCGCACGCTGGGAACAGGCTGCAGCTGTTCGTCTGCCTCACTGATGTCTGACTCTGAAGGCAGCTGATAACTGGCATATGGCTCTGGTCTCCTCTCTGCCTCGGACACAGAGCCCTCATCAGGGCCTTCCCCAGACTCCAGGACTGGGCCATGTTCCTCTCCAACCTCCTCACTGTCCAAATCTGGTGCCAACTCTGCTTGCCATTGGGGGGCACAACACACTGCCATTAGAGGAGACTGCATCTTCCTTGCAATTTCTACTCTCCAGAGTGACTCATTTGGAAAACAAATGAGTGAATTGAAGAAAAGTGCTATATTCAGTGTGTTTATATTCATTAAAAAAAAAGAATATTATTTTCAGGTGTAAGAGTGAAGGCTGACTCTGCTTTTGTGGTAAAGAGAAAAAGAAACAAACGTGCAATCAAACAGTTGAGAAATATTGACACACAACACATGTTTTCTTACATGGAGACCACTCTACCAATTCAAAGCCAGAGTAGATGCATATTGCAAAACTCATTTGTTCATTATAAGCAAATTGAATAATCAGTGCATCAAGCTGCTGTTTGACATTTCCTCTAGAAAAGGTATATATGCTCTGTATAATTAGAAGAAAATATAGTAATTTTAAATGGGAACGGTACATTCGCTTTGTACAGTTCGATGGGCATAAATTAGGTCTCAGCAGTTTTTAAAAAAATCTAATTAAGATTCTGATTACTAAAACTGGCAAGCAGCCACCTATAAAACCTTTTTGCACATCTGATACAGTTTGGAAGCAGCAATCATGAGTAGCAGGGGAGAGGAAGGGAAAACCCAGTTTGGTTACCAAAAGGAGGTTTAGAAAATTCTGGTGGGGGTTGCCTGATCTGGGTTTAGTGTTGTGTTTAATACCGAACATGTGATACCTGAGTCACAGGCACAATAGGCAGCCTCTCTAAGGAAAAGGGGCGAAAAGGAAGAAAGAGGAAAGGAGAGGAAGGAGGGAAGGGATAGAAAGAGAAGGAGTGAGTGTAGGATGGGGAAGAGGAAGAGAGGAGTAGGAGAGAGGAAAGGGAAGAAGGAAAGGGAAAGGAGAGCAGGAAGGAAGGAAGTAGAGAAGGGAGGGAGGGAGAAAAGAAAAGAAAAAATAGGGTGGTGATAATACAAAATAGGTGTATGGGATGCGAAGCAAAGCAACTCAGAATGTATATTTTAACCTTTTATATGGAAAAACAAATATGTAAAAGTGATAAAGATAAATAAGAACAATAACTATGTGAACGTATACCCGTAACTATATATAAGAGAATAAAAATAAAAAACACTTTAAAAAAATAGGCAACCTCTCTAAGAGAACAGCATCTTATATACAGATCGGCATCAATAACAACTGAATGATTCAGTGGGACCTCTTGTGTATTTATTTGCTTATTAATTAAACTTATTTGCAGCCCATCTCGCAGCGATACAGATATACAGATCAGGTAAGCTACCTAGGCAAACTAGCTCACCATCACTGAATGTGCAAGAGCAGGGACTCAGCCAGAGATGCCTTAGCAACCTCTCTCAAAGGCAACTCTGGGAATGTCCCAGAACGGTCAACTACAGCAGAAAAGAATGGCCACACTGCACCTCCTGCAAAGTGGAAGAAGCCTTACTTCGGTGACGGCAGTGCAAGAAAGTCCCAGGTTCACTTCCTTCTATGGCCAACACATCTCACAAAAGTTTGTTTTTATGCATTTAAAAAAAAAAACAGAGTGGGAAATGAACCTGCACCCAATACTTGTCTGCCAATTCCATCTCCAGATCTTCATGAGTGATGGAAGATCTGACAGGAAACTGGAATTTGTTAATTACGGTAAATTTTTATGCCAGCCATCTCCCCTATAAGGTGACTCTTATTGCAAACAAGAAAGGGAGGTGTTCAACTTAGGCTTTGTGACTTATCTTTTCCTGGTTCAGCTTACGCTATTTGGTTTACTTGGATTTTCCTTTACCCTCAAATGCAGTAGAGGTCCATCATTCTCCAGATACTGCTAAACTACGGCCAGCCACTATGGGAAAATTGAGGGAGGCTGGGGACTATCATGCACTAACATCTTACTTATCCTTGCTCTAGGACCTCCTCACTTTTGACAGTGATCCTTCTTTCCCTATTATTATTATTAGTGCTTTTGGATGAAAAAAACACCCCATGGTTTGGATTCAATGACCCCAACCAATTTCAATCATACTTTTTCTTTGATTGGCCACAGCATTGTTTGTTCTTTGAAGCTACCTACGATCAGACCTGATTAGGAATTGGATGGGAAGTTCCAAATAATTCCAGAATTTGCAAAAACAAAAACAAAAAAACAACGCCACCAAAAACTCACCCATGCTAAACTTTTCCATATCATGCTAAGAAAATGCCAAGATGTATCCCATGTTGTTGCCTGGAGTTCAGCTTGTCTTAAAGACATCTTTATCATTTCAGTTGTAACGATGATCTTCAAATGAGACTGAATCCCCCCCTACCTGTATCAGACATACTTATCACAGTCAATTTGCACCAGAAGATAGATCAATCAATCAATCAATCAATCAATCAATCAATCAATCAATCAGAATAGAGCTGGAAGGGACCTTCCAGGTCTTCTAGTCCAACCCCTTGCTCAAGCAAGACACCCTATACCATTTTAGACAAGTGACTGTCCAGTCTCTTCTTTAAAATCTCTAGTGATGAAGGTTGACAACAAGTGATGAAGATTTGGAAAATGTTCTCATCCATAGAACCTGAGATTCCTGTCTCAGAATGGTTAGGACTGGACTCATACCTAACCATAAGCCAACATTGTTTCAAACCATGATTGTCCAAACTTTTGCTAACAAACTCCCCTTTTTAATATTTTTATTATATTCTTGTAGGGTCGTTATAAGCTGTCAAGGGCTGCATGAAGCTTGCAGATCATGTGTTGGACATGCCTGTTTTAAACCAGTGACGTGCAGTCAGGTGAGGCAAGTGAGGCACTCACTTTAAAAGAAAAAAAAATGTAAAAGGAAAAAGCTGAGCTAGTTGCTGCCTCACCGTGGATGACTCTGCTTAACTGTTAAAAAAAGCCTCTAAAAAAGCGCCTTCTACTATGAGGCAGGAGAACTGCATGCCTCATCTAGTCTGACTTTTTAGGCGTTTTATGATTGCTCGAACAGAGTTAAGCGAGGGTTAAAAGCCTAAAAATTCCTGATGTAGGTGAGGCACGCAGTTCTCCTGCCTCATAGTAGAGAGTGCTTTTTTAGAGGCTTTTTTAAACAGTTAAGCAGAGTCATCCATGGAAGCCAGGCAAAGAGCCATGCTGTAGCGCACACACTTCCCCCCAGCCTCTTTCTTTTGGAAGGCTCAGATCGGCTCCCCTCCGGCTTCTCTGCCTCTCCTCTCACCCCAGCCTGCCAGCAGGAGGTGAGTGGGTGGGCTTTATTGTGTTCCAGGCATTTCCCACCCAGACAGCAGGCTGCATTTGCAATGGTGGAGGTGTTTGGGGAAGGCAGCAGGGGAATGGGGGGGATGGCAGAGGAGCTGCTTTCAAGCCACTGGAAAAGATATCCAATCCAACTTTTGTGTGTGTGTGTGTTTGTTTGAGAGTGAGTGAGAGAGGGAAGGGGGTAGGAGAGATAGTCCAATCCAACTTGTGTGTGTGTGTGTGTTTGAGAGAGGGGGAGGAAGGGAGAGAGGGAGGAAGGAGGGGAAGGGAGAAGAAAAAGAAAATGAAAAAAGGAAACTTATTTCGCAAAGGAGAAAAACAAATGCTGTCACTTTAAATCGGAACTGAGCATGCCTGGCTGTGGAATTCTGGGAGTTGAAATCCACAAGTCTAAAAATATTTGAAACCCACCACTGTGTCAGTGCCTCACCAGCCATAAACCTCACTGCACGTCACTGTTTTAAACCATAGTTATTGAAAAAGTCACATTGACCTTATTCATGAAGTCAGAAATAAGACAACTCATGATGTGCAATTTAGCAATTATAGAGTGATCCAGGCCAGAGATTTTCACACATGTTCTCCTACTGAATCTTGATTTCAGCATTAATCAGTCTCCCATATCTCCACTCCAACTCCTCTCATATAGCAGGAATTGGCACACAGCATAGGGCACCTTGCCTATTTTGGATTAAATCCAAGGACTGCTCCATGGGACGACCTCTGCCAGTTCAGATCAGGTCCCCTCATCCTTAGAAGTACATGAAATTATTCTGCTCGTCTCAGACCTGAGACTGTAAGTGTTGGCAAGCAGGAAGGGTGTGTCTGTGTTTGTGTCTATATATCAATCTTTCAAGTCACAAGTCCTTAGGTGATGACTAACAAGATCTGTTTTTTTATAGAAGTGGGAAGCAGTTTGGACCTCCCCAAGTTATCTGAGAGATGACACTCAGAAGTGATTCCAAATCCGCCTCTCCACCTAACAAATTACTTCCTAGCACAGATAGGGCATCTGATGAGAAGGGGAGAGCTTAGAGACTAAACACTCAATCATCCCCACTTCTTTTACATGTGAGACATCAGGTTTCCTTTCCCAGGAAGAAAATCCACCATGATCTATCAAAAATGACTGAAAGCCACATATACCATATTTTTCAGAGTATAAGATGCACCAAGGTTTTGAAGAGGCAAATTAAAAAAAAAAGTTTTTGCACTCTGCAGACCTCCCAAAAATGGCCCATTTTTGCAAAAACGGGCCCATTTTTTTTTAAAAAAAGACATGTATAGCCTTTAGGAGGCTTCCAGAGTGCTCCTGGGGGCTGTGGGGGCAGAATTGAGCAAAGAAACCGCCCGTTTTTCTATCATTTCTGCCCTCCCCAGCCCCCAGAAGCATTCTGAAAGCTTCCTAGAGGCTGTGCACAGCCATATTGGTGAAGGGGTTCCAGGAGACAAAAAAAATGCTGTATTCAGTGTATAAGACGCACCCAGATTTTCAGCCTCTTTTTTGAGGGAAAATGGTGCGTCTTATACTCTGAAAAATACGGTAACTAAGACAGGGGTTGGTAACCTTAAACACTCAAAGAGCCACAAAGTTCCCAACCAGAAGCCCCTCATTCAATTCTGGAGCCGACCAGAAGTCCGGTTCCTCCACCATAGAGTCTCCTCCTAGCACAGTACCCTTTTCCCCCTACCTGTCCTAAACGAAAGTTTTAAGTTCTGAGGCAGCAATAATAGAGGAGGCGACAGTGCAACTTAACGTTTATTAACAATAGAACTTCTGACAGAACGGAACAGCAAAACCCCCGCCTGACAGCTATTTATATGGGTAGCTGTCAGACGGGGAACCAATGAGAGAGCTGTATTGTTCCCGCCGGCCGGCAGACGCGTCTGGGCCAATCAGAGGCGTTTCGGACAGCGCCATCTGCTGGCCGCGCCGGTTGAAACACAACAGAAAGCCCTATCAATTGTGGAGCCGACCAGCGACAGAGAGCCGCAGAAGAGGGATGAAAGAGGGGGTTGGACTAGAAGACAGCCAAGGTCCTTCCAACTCTGTCATTCTGTATTCTAAAACAGTTTGAAAAAGAGCTCAAGCAGGACCCTGAATAGAAATCTAAAGCTATTTATAAACCTGAACCTAGAACAAAGCAAAAAACAAACCATATATTAGTTTTAAAGAGTGAACTGTGTTTCAAACTTTCCATGGAGCAGAAATTACATGGGGGAAGGGAGAAAATACTAGCCCAGTGATGGCGAACCTATGGCACACGTGCTACAGGTGGCACACGGAGCCATTTGTCAGGGCACGCGAGGCACTGCCATCAGCTGGCCAGCGCGCATGTGCGCGCTGGCCAGCTGAGTTCACCCTTTTTTAAAGCCATTTTTCGCCCTCCCCAGGCTCCAGAGCCTTTATAGGAGCCTGGGGAGGGTGAAAAGAGCATCCCCCGCCCCCACAGAAGGCCCTCTGGAGGCTTCATGAGCTTCCCTGAAGCCTCCGGAGCGCAAAAAAATGGCCCTATGGGCAAACCGGAAGTTCGGGAACAGACTTCCGGTTTGCTCGAAGGCTCATTTTGACTGCTCTGGAGGCTTCCGAGGGGGCGGGGGAGGCTGTTTCCGCCTTCCCCAGGCTCCTAAAAAGCCTCTGGAGCCTGGGGAGGGCGAAAAAAGCATGCACAAAATGGGGGGAGCACCTGTAGTGCAGGCATGCGCACTGGGGGGTCGCACATTGCATTAGGGGTGCGGCACGCCCGCACACTACCCCCCTGCGCTCCCCCACTTATGGCACGCAAGCAAAAAATGGTTCGTCATCGCTGTACTAGCCTATGGATGCTTCAGAAACGAAAGTGTTAGCCCTCCCTGGTAGTCCAGACAAGAAGCTCAACTCTGAGTACTAACTCTATTTTTATTGTAAGGTTACATTAACAGAATATTGCTGAAAGTATTTCTCTCCTTTACTCTTCAGAAAACTAGGGAGTCTCTTCTGAAACTCTTTCTACATCTCCTGTTTCTGTGAGCTGAGATACCTTTTGCATGACAGTTGTCAAGTCTGTGGTTCTTCCACCTGTCTCCCATGACAAAACCAGACCCAAGTCTCTGGTCCTTAAAAATTCTGAAGTGGTAGACTTTCATTACATCCATCTTCCTCCAGCAGGATTCTCAAAATCCAGCTTCCCAAATTGTCTGCCAAGTCAGCATTAGACATTGGCAAGGCTGAAAAGCAGCTTTGCCACAACCTAAAATCTCAAGGTAGATGAGCAGGTTGGTTCCAACTACTGTATCTACCAGTGAAACAGTTATAAATATTTGTTTAATAATGTAATGATCTTGAACTGGAAGAATGGCCCTAAGCAACTGAAAAGAAGACAAATATTGAAGTTTATTAGAAAATCCTGTTTTACTGTTATGCTTGTGCTAATGCTTAGAGAACAAATAAAGTATTGGTAGTTGAAGACAGATTGCTATGCATAAAACTATCTAAACTGAATCTTGGATGTCAATTTTTTTTTACCACACATTGTATTTATTACCTTTTTTTTTTAATTGTGCACTTCCCTTTAAAACTAGGTTTGCCCAGGAAGGCTTTCAAAAGTCTACAGTTATACCAACTTGGAAAATAAATATTCAATGTAAGAACTAAACTACGTAAATTAAATTCTAAAACAATAAAGTTACCTGAACAAAGTTTTTAAACAGCAACCATATTTAACACCAAAATATTAATTAAACTATTAAAACAGTTAAAAGCAGTTTAAAAACTACCTAATTGGACCCCAATTATCCACTTCTTCAGGGCCCTATCACTGATAAGGTGTCTATCAGATTCTTATCCACCTTTATTATTAAATAGGTGGCAAACATAGGTAATACTCCTTCCTCCTGTTTTCCCCACAACAACCTTAAAAGGTGGGTTGGGCTGAGAGGGGGTGGCTGGCCCAAAGTCACCCAGCCACCATCATGCCTAAGATGCGACTAGAACTCATAGTCTCCCAGTTTCATGTCTGGTGCCTTAGTCATTAAGCCAATCTGGTTCTCCATGTGCATTGCAAAGTCCTCATTATAGTTTCCCCAAAAATGATTACACGAGATGGGTCAGAACAAAAGGCTTTCTTCAGATTCTGCAGTTCCAAGCCATGAAGAGCTTTTGGAATTAATACAATCCTAGAATCAGGGACAACCTAGGAGCTAGGGAAGATTGCATAATGCTGGCCCAGCATCTTCACCAATGGTAATTGAAGCAGTGTGCAATGAAAAGGATAATCCAAGACACAGCAGAATAAACACATTAATGGATACATACAATCCCCAAACATAGCAAAACAAACAACACTTCAAATTTCAAAGCCAGCTGGAATGAAACTGGTAGAAATTGTTCCCTTAAGTTTAAAAGGTTAGGTAGTGCTTTTTCAATTTTATCCATCTGTTTGTTTGCTTGGAAGTAAAACTCACTGAATTCAAGATGACTTGCTTCTAAAATACACATGCCTAAGAATACATGGTGAGAAAACAATGAAATCTTGCAGAGGCACTTCTCAACAGGAAGACTGATCCATCGACTGAGTATCACTACTGAGCAAGTGCAGGCATGAACCTTCTCCAACTTGGTCCAGAGATAATCTGAAGCCTCTCTGGCAGATCTATGGTACAAGAACCACCTATCATTTCTGTAGCAAAATCCAGCTAGTTCTTAAAGTTGCTTTATACTATTTGCAGCAGGTGTTAAAATTGGAGGGGGACAAACACACTATCTACATTTTAACCCACGCACTCTTGCAGAAGCCTTGAAAAGCAGTATAGAGTAATAGACTGGATTAGATAAAAACAGACGTTAGAAGAATGTTGAGTGATTTATTGTCTCTTCTACTTTAGTTTAAAAGTACAGCAGTGACACTTGTCAACAACTTAGTTTCCGCATCTCTCAGATCATGACTGAGGTTTGAATCATCATGAGGTTTACCAAATAGACATTATTCTTTTGCTCCTACTAATGCATACTCTGGCTTGTTTCCGGTTGAGCATGCTGAATATGACCAGCCATTCTGTCTGTAAACCATGATCCATAGCTTAATAGGTTTGAACTAAGGATGGTTTTTCAATAAACCAGAGTTAAGCTATCCCTAGTAAAGTAATATGTGAGAATCCATATTCTATTTCATGAATTTCTCCCATTCTGTGAAGACAGAATGGGAGAAAAAAGAATTGTATAATTCACTTTGAATTATTTGAAGAAAAAGATTATAAATATACTGCTTTTATAAACACCTATGAAGCCAAGCTTAATTGCACTTCCTTCCTTCCTTGCCTGGCTGAATAAATTTCACATTAAGATATCAACATTCTACCAACGTCCCACATTGCAGAAGAGCTGCCAGCTTCACAGTAGGTGATGTTTATGGAAAAACTTTCAAAAGCAGCTGTCTCAATTTCTATTTTTTTCTGCAACCATTACTTGAGATTTAAAAGTTTGTTTTCCATCTCAAACCTTATACACATCTTGGCTTCCTCTTTTACTTTCCCAACAGATGCTGGGAGAACATAATAGTTTTCCATTAATCTGTCTGTTCAGACCTCTTTGTTCGATCCAGATTCTTCTATTAAACTTCACAAGAGCCAGTTAAAGGCCCTGGGCTAGAAATTGATGAGACTGTGAATTCTAATCCTGCCTTAAGCATGGAAGCAGCTGATGACTTTAGGCGTCTCAGCCCTAGAAGAACATATTGACAAACCACGTCCCAAAATGTTAAGAAAATCACATGGACTTGTCTAGGCAGTCATAAAAAGTAAAGACTGACTTAAAGGCACAATAAATACTATGTTCCTTATCTGTATCTAGAAAGATCTTTTGTTCTGCCTTCACCACTTTTCAGAAACATTGTCAATACTTCTGATCTTCTATCTTTTTTAAAAAATGTATTTTTAATTTCTTTAAAAGTCTTACTTTTAAAGAAAGCGGGTACAGTACAAAGGAGATAGTTTGTGTCTGTATAATCAAGCAGAGAAGAGAACATCGTCCTGTTGGTGGATGGGTTGGAAGCTAATTTCAACATCAGCTGAAAAGTCACAAGAAATTTTCTTATTCCTTCTCCTACCAGTTTCAGTGGAATTGAAGTTTAATCAGAGTTCTCCTTCTGTGCCCAGTTTACACAGACAAAAATTATTAAATACCTGTGGCACAAACATACACAGAGCAAACCAGTGATGTGGAGATAAGAAAGGTTTTCAATTGCCAACTTTGAAGGTTGGCAATTGAAAAAAGAACCCCATTCCCTCAACAAATTTGCTTCTGCTCCATCTGAAAAAGATCCCTCATATGTAGTCCTTGTCCCTATGCAAGTTTCTCAAAATATTTCTCTGAGCACCAACTGTTGGGAGAAATATCCTTCTGGGTTTGGCTCCAAGTGGGGAAAAAGACACTGGAGACATGGAGGCTGCTTGGAAAGATTGTTTAATGGTGGGCAGGGCCACATGGCTTGAGTCCTGAACAGAAAAGGTGATCGCATGCTTCAATGTTGGGTGAAGAAAAGCGAAGAAAGGGCTTGCTGGATTTTTTATACTCTGCTCGGCCTTGCCTGTTTCCTGTTCCTGTCTAAGAAATGTATTCTGATTGGTTGTAAGACTCCCATGGGCCATGCAGGGGCAGCTCTCTAGGTTGTGCTTTGAGTCCCAAGTTTGGTTGAGTTCCCAGATGCCATGTGGTGAGTTTCTGTAGAAAAAGAGTGTTGGTACTTACCTGATACGCCTCTTCTAATAGATTGGAGATAGCATCCACTTATGGGTTAACCCTGTCCGTTCTCAGATTGGACTGAGTCTGATTATTTATTAATTAACCACCTATATAACCCGTCCCTGTGAGTGACTCCACCCAACTTACAA
This sequence comes from Natrix helvetica, assembly GCF_964273705.1. Taxonomy (NCBI): domain Eukaryota; kingdom Metazoa; phylum Chordata; class Lepidosauria; order Squamata; family Natricidae; genus Natrix; species Natrix helvetica. The sequence continues at coordinate 226,322,298 of NC_138548.1, forward strand.
CGAAGAACTCCACGTGTTATCCAAACTTCAACTTTAGTAAACCATGCAGTGCAAACTCAAACAAGAAGTTCCATAAGAAAATACATAATTCAACTGAGCAATCATCACCCCAGGCAAGAATGGGAAACAGTCTCCATATAGGGCGGGGCTGGATGCTATCTCCACTCTATTAGAAGAGGCGTATCAGGTAAGTACCAATGCTCTTTCTCAATAGAGCTGGAGATAGCATCCACTTATGGGACATACCCAAGCTAGTCCTCGTTGGGAGGGAAGAGACTGTTGGACTATCTGTCAGCATGTACTGCTTGTAGAACCCTGCGGCCAAAGGCAGCATCTGCCGAAGCGAATTTGTCCAATTTATAATTCTGAACAAAGGCGAGGGGGTCGCCCACACCGCTGCCCTGCAGATCTCCCCCAGGGAAGCCTGGGTATTCCATGCCGCAGAGGTGGCAGAGCTCCTAGTGGAATGGGACGTAATCCCCTGTGGAACAGGCTTTTCCTTGGAAAAATAGGCCGTGGTGATAAATTTTCTAACTCGTCTGCCTATGGTAGTGACTGAAACCCTCTGCCCCAGGGAGGAAGGCTGGAAAGACACAAAGAGATGTTCCGTCTTCGTCAAATCCGATGTCTCTAGATATAAGTTTGGAGGGCCCGCCGGACAGTTAGCATGTGCCACTGCTCCTCTAATGGTCTCGATGATGATGGACAAAAGTCCGGTAATATAATCTCCTGAGCCCGATAGAATCACGAATTGATCTTGGGGCGAAAGGAAGGGTCCAGCCTGAAGACCACCCTATCCTCATAAAAGGTACACAGACCTTCCCTAATTGATAGTGCCTGGAGCTCTGATATCCTCCGAGCAGAGGTGATGGAAACTAAGAACGCAACTTTCAGGGAAATAAATTGCAGAGGAATAGTACTGAGGGGTTCAAATGGGGGCTTTGTGAGAGCGGTGAGAACCTTCGACAAGTCCCATGTGGGGTATCTGTGCATTACAGGTGGCCTTAGATTAGATGCCCCTTTTAAAAACCTTCGAACCGCCGGGTGATGGGATAATGACTGGCCCCCTCTCCAGGACAATATGGTAGACAAGGCTGCCACTTGCCGCCTAAGGGTATTGGGCGATAACCCCTTGTCCAGACCATCCTGGAGAAACTCCAGGACCTGGGAAACCGAGCCCGAAACCCGCATTATCCTATTAGAGCACCATTCACAAAACACCCGCCAGGTAGCATTATAAATGCAATCTGTAGAGGGCCGCCTGGATGCCTGTATAGTGTCTATGACTCTAGCTGAAAATCTGTCAAGCGTCAGACCTTTCTGCTCAAGCGCCAGGCAGTCAACTGGAGCCACTGGGGGTCCGGGTGCTCCAGCGACCCCTGGCTGAGGGACACCTTGTCTGACGGGATCCTCCAGGGCCTCTCCACAGACAATGTGTCTGAAGATCTGCAAACCATGGCCAGCATGGCCAATGTGGGGCAATTAGTATGATCTCCGCCCTGGACGAAATGATCTTGTGTACGACCCTCGACAAAAGTGGAAGCAGTAGAAAGGCGTATAGTAGTCCCTGAGGCCAGGGCCAGTGGAGGGCATCCGTCCCTTCTGCACCTGTCATGGGGAACCTCGTGAGGAACCGGGGCAGTTGAGCATTGGCTGGAGAGGCGAAGAGGTCCATGATTCAGGTCCTGGTGTGCCCTGGAATCCCCGGCCGGGATTCTCTCCTGCAGCTGCTGCAACCAACACAGGCTAGAGCAAGAGCAAAAGGAAGCTACCGCTGAAGCCCGGACCACCCAAGTGGCCGCTTGGTGGCACGCTGGAGAGTTTGATCAGCCTTCTTCTCCTAGGGTTTTAGGACCTCTTCCTGGGACCCGGGTAACGTAGTCTTAGAGTGAAAGGCCGAAATTGGGGCATCTACCGTCGGCCATAGCAACAGTTTGTCAAGGCCCTCTGCCATATTATAAAAGCATCTGTCAGAGCTGGACAGGGCCGGGCCTGATGTTGGTGCAGCCCATTGTCTCTGGATGGTGTCCATAAACAACTGGGGAGCAGGGATGGTGTCCATCTCCAATTTATGCTCCGTAAACCATGTGCTGACTGACTTGGTGGCTCCAGAGGTTGAGGGAGCCTCTACCTGTCCCCCCATATCAGCTGCAGTGATTACCTTGGAAAGCAGAGGTTTGAACAGAACTGGTGGAAAGAGGCCCAGGGCAACTGGCTTGTCTAGGCTTGCCCTCTCTTCCTCAGACAGCTCGGCCTCCCTGATTTCCCCTTCCTCTGAGGCCGCGGACCGACTGCAATGGGGGCGCTGAGGCGATTGGTCTGCCCCCAGTTTGGGAACGAGATCACTGTGGGTGCGAACTGGGGCCAGTGGTGGTGTTGGCGGCACTCGTTGTTGCTGCAACGAGTGAAGGACTGATAGTCTAGTGGCATGGCGGGCGTCGGGTACTCAGGGCATAGCCGGCAGCTGTGGGCGTAAATGTGGCCTCTACCTGTCTGCTAGGTATGCAAGACTCCATGGGGGTCGGCAGTGCAGATTGTCCCCAGAGCCCTGAAGTATTAATAGACAACATTGGGCTAAACAGGCCAGGCCCAGGATCCAACTGCAGAGGAGGGCTGCAGCCTGATTTGGAGGTGGAGGAATGGTGATGAGTCCCGGTCCTGGCCTGGGGGGTAGTCTCTTTGTCTGCCGACTTAGAGGTCTTTTTAGACTTGGAGCCCTTGCTGGATGATTTAGAGTCCTTAGAGCTCTTATCATGTGGCTTAATTGTACTGCTGCCCTGGGACAAGGCTACTAACAGCAAAAGCCCCCCCCCCCCCGCCCCGACTGTGTCTTTCCACACCAGGATGGTCTGTCACACTGCTGTCTGCCATTGGAACAACCGTTATTTTCAAAATGGCGACCGCACCAAATTTTTCCTTTTCAAAATGGCCACCAGCACTCTTTCTAGGCTTCTGTGAGCCTCCTCAGGCCAATGTGGTCGCGCACACCCTCGGTTGCCGCCTGCAAGCCTGCAGGGCGCGAAAAACAATTCAAGGGGACCGTTTGTCTCCCCGCAGCGTTGGAGTGACGTTCCCCAGAGCTGTGGTGGTTACTGCCTGCGATCCGGCCTGGAGACACTGGGGCAACACTGTCAAGTGCCCTGCAACTGTGCAAGCACGCTGTGCAATCGGCTGCACACAGCAGGTGGGGGATACTGTCCCGGGGATCGCAGCACACGATATGAAGATTCAGGGTTGGCTTGTCAGCACGCGACTCCCCATCCTCACCTGCTGTTCGAGGCTGGGTAGAATCGCCTCAATGAGCCTCTCTCTGAGAGCCCCAAGGCTCCTGCTGGCTCTGATACAGTGGGGCAAAAAAGTATTTAGTCAGCGACCAATTGTGCAAGTTCTCCCACTTAAAAAGATGAGAGAGGCCTGTAATTGGCATCATAGGTAGACCTCAACTATGAGAGACAAAATGTAAACAAAAAGACCAAACAATCACATTGGCTGATTTGGAAATAATTTATTTGCAAATTATGCTGGAAAATAAGTATTTGGTCACCTACAAACAAGCAAGATTTCTGGCTCTCACAGACCTGTATCTTCTTCTTTAGGAGGCTCCTCTGTCCTGCACTCATTACCTGTATCAACGGCACCTGTTTGAACTTGTCATCAGTATAAAAGACACCTCTCCACAACCTCAAACAGTCACACTCCAAACTCCACTATGGTGAAGACCAAAGAGCTGTCAAAGGACACCAGAAACAAAATTGTAGACCTGCACCAGGCTGGGAAGACTGAATCTGCAATAGGCAAGCAGCTTGGTGTGAACAAATCAACTGTGGGAGCAATAATTAGAAAATGGAAGACATACAAGACCACTGATAATCTCCCTCGATCTGGGGCTTCACGCAAGATCTCACCCCATAGGGTCAAAATGATCCCAAGAACGGTGAGCAAAAATCCCAGGATCACATGGGGGGATCTAGTGAATGACCTGCAGAGAGCTGGGACCAACGTAACAAAGGCTACCATCAGTAACACACTACGCCGCCAGGGACTCAGATCCTGCAGTGCCAGACGTGTCCCCCTGCTTAAGCCAGTCCATGTCCGAGCCCATCTGAAGTTTGCTAGAGAGCATTTGGATGATCCAGAAGAGGATTGGGAGAATGTCATATGGTCAGATGAAACCAAAATAGAACTGTTTGGTAGAAACACAACTCGTTGTGTTTGGAGGAGAGAGAATGCTGAGTTGCATCCAAAGAACACCATACCTACTGTGAAGCACGGGGGTGGCAACATCATCCTTCGGGGCTGTTTCTCTGCAAAGGGACTAGGACGACTGATCCGTGTACAGGACAGAATGAATGGAGCCATGTATCTTGAGATTTTGAGTGCAAAACTCCTTCCATCAGCAAGGGCATTGAAGATGAAACGTGGCTGGGTCTTTCAACATGACAATGATTCCAAACATACCGCCTGGGCAATGAAGGAGTGGCTTCGTAAGAAGCATTTCAAGGTCCTGGAGTGGCCTAGCCAGTCTCCAGATCTCAACCCCATAGAAAACCTTTGGAGGGAGTTGAAAGTCCGTGTTGCCCAGCGACAGTCCCAAAACATCACTGCTCTAGAGGAGATCTGCATGGAGGAATGGGCCAACATACCAGCAACAGTCTGTGCCAACCTTGTGAAGACTTACAGAAAATGTTTGACCTCTGTCATTGCCAACAAAGGATATATAACAAAATATTGAGATGAACTTTTGATATTGACCAAATACTTATTTTCCAGCATAATTTGCAAATAAATTATTTCCAAATCAGCCAATGTGATTGTTTGGTTTTTTTTTTACATTTTGTCTCTCGTAGTTGAGGTCTACCTATGATGCCAATTACAGGCCTCTCTCATCTTTTTAAGTGGGAGAACTTGCACAATTGGTCGCTGACTAAATACTTTTTTGCCCCACTGTATCACTAGCCCACTCTTCTTTTCCACAATTACTCACAGCGAAATTGAGATTCAATACAGGATAATTCGCTCAAATACTGGAAACACTGGATAACACGACTGTCCAGGGTGGACTGAGTCGGAAGCTGGGTGGAGTCACTCACAGGGATGGGTTATATAAGTGGTTAATTAATTAGTAATCAGACTCTGTCCAATCAGTGAACGGACAGGGTTAACCCATAAGTGGATGCTATCTCCATCTCTACTGAGAACTAATCCTATCTTTGTTATGTAGAGTAAATTAGCTCAGGGCCCCTAATGGCCCATTGAGAAAGGTGGGGGCTATTAAGAGTGAGTCTGTTTCCTGCCTAAAAGCATGTTTCTCCATTTCTTATCCAGGGAAATATAATATTCTGCCTTTTCAATATTTTCTAGGATATTCTTCTAGGAGAGGGGTGGGTGCTAACTTCCTACACAACCTTCTCACCTATTCAGCTCATCAAGCTGGTATAATAGCTCACCCCACAGCTGGGTGGGAGAACCACAAAGGATCCCACCAGACTCCTCTTTATCCTTTCTCTTTCCCCCTCAGCTCCACTTGCCAGAAGTATGACTCAAGAACAGTGCATTAATGTACTTGTGGATCTAATCTCTGGGTTCTCATGTTGGGTGGTGTTTTTTAATGCTGATTTGTAAAGCAGTGGCTTTAAGTATCCATTCCAGGAATGTCAAAAAGGTGCGGTCAAAAACTAATGATGTCACAACTGAACGTCTGCCTATTTTTTAATCCCAATGTGGTCATTTTGACTTTTTTGTGTCCATACCTGTTTGCATTCAACCTCCAGATTTCAGGTATCCAAGTCTCCCTCCACCCCACCCCACTGGCTTTTACAATCCCAAATCTTCAGGATTCCCTTCAAAAATTTGATCCCAAATCTTCAGGATTCCCCTCAAAAATGCCATACTTGCTTCCTCTCCCCACCCAACCCTTCCAGCAAAAGTCTTTACAGTTGATGCTACTCTGGTCTATAATAAATTAATACTGCCACCTGCTTTGAAAGAGAGTATCTTTAGCAAGCCAGTTAGGGCTACCTTCTCTTTTTTATATACAAATATTCGGTACATCATTCGGATACCATTT